>NC_133027.1:87510500-88111500 GCF_048771995.1 Taeniopygia guttata
TCAAAACAGTCTTTGCAAAAGAAGTAAGTTCTAGGACCAAGTCTCTTTGCAGCAGCCAGGATTTGAGAGCTGGGCTGGGAATCCCACTGAATGTTTCCCTAAAAGCGATGGTGCCAGGCAGTGCATCCCCCAAAACCCCCAAACTTTCCCTGCCTCTTCCTTTTTAAAAGTTTCCTCATCACCAGCAGGTCCAGGCCCAATCCAACACCTCTGCCCCTAAACCCTTGAGCAAACCTGGTGCCCTAAAGCTTCCATTCCCAATTTCAAGGTTATTTTTAATTGATTTAAAGGTTATTTTTCATTGCTTTGAGGCCACAGCTGCTGATTTGCCTGGTCCAGGCCACCCCCCACCCGCGCAGTCTTTTCTCGTCTGAGTGAACGAAGTGCTCACCGCAGAGAGAGCTTCCAGAAATGATTCAGCCTTTCCCTTTAGAGAAATGGAAGGTGAAGAGGGGAAAGTTACCCTGCGTGGACAATAGGAGGCATTGAACTCGTCCCCAATGCGCCGCAGCTCTTGCGCAATCCAGATTTCCGGCTGCACCTCTTCAGCTGGAGAGTGGGATTGCCATCGGGAAGCTGTGTGGGATGAAACAGGAGAGTTGGAAAAACAGGAAGAAGAACAAATTGTATAGAATTTATTACATAAAATTCTGTAGTAACCCATCAACTCTTGCCATCTTATTCCTACTTTTTATTGCTATTATATTTTATCGCTCTTAAATCCCAGGGGTGCATGTGGGGACTCTCTGCATACAATGAACAGGCTTTTATTCCTTCTTATTTCTGTATTACTATTACTGCTATTAGGATTTTATTTATTTATTGTAGGCTGTCCATGGGAGCATCTCCAAGCTTTGGTCCCTCTTAAACAGGGATGAGTCAAGATGCCACGCTCCAATTTCCCTCCCTCACCAAACCTCCTCTTCCCCCACTTTTCCTTCAGCAGCAATTCCTTCCCTAACCTTAAAAATCCTCTGCCTGGATATTTTAATTCAATTTTCACATTTCTTCCCCAAATCATCCTCAAGTGCCCAACAAGGAAAACCAATAGGTTTGTCATAGGGAGGAGAAAGCCACAATTTGATTTATGTGTGGAGAAACCACATTTCCAGCAAATCCAAGTGCTGGCTTGAAAGAGAAAAGAAAGAGTTAATGTGTTTATTATTTAGGTCTCCACCTTAAGAAGTTATTAAACATGTGGTAAATCCTCCAAATAGCCAGGGAAAAAAAAAGAAACAGGACCATGTATGGTACCAGCACCACCTCATCCCCCTTCCTTAAAGTTCAGGATGCAAGCAGGAACTGCAGCCTTAATGAATATTAAACAAAAACAAAAAAAAAAAAAAAACAACAAAAAAAAACCAAAAACCACAAACTAATAAAAATAAAACAACCCCATATAACAACAACAACAAATCAAAAAACTGCACAAAACAAAGCAGTGTTTTGGCACGACAGCATCGACAGAATCACAAGGGAACAGGAATCGCTTCCAATCTTCCAAACATTCAAAGGATTAGTAGGGCAGTTAGAAAAAAAAAAAAAAAAGAAATTAAATAAAAGCCTGGCTCCAACCTGATTGGAAAATGCATTTCCGAGCCAAGGCAGCGCTGCTTGGCCGGAGGATGTGTTTTGTTTTCACGCTGTAGTAGTGCAGGAGCAGCGCTTCTCCTCCCGCCGCAGAACGAACCACGCGCGGCGCTCGCGGTCCTCCCTCCGCCCCGGCTCCTCCGGGAGCCAAACGGGATTCGGCCGGGGCGGAGCGACCTCCGCAAACCCCACCGCCGCCGTCAGCAGGGCCGGACCAGCCAGGGAAACAAAAACACGCGGCGAGCCGGGGCAGGAAGAGGCGAGGAGCGCCGGGGACCGTGAGGAAAACCACGCGAGGGAGCAGCGCTGCTCCCGCTCCATCCTTTTCCCCCTTTGCCATCCTTCCCCCCGCCCCGGCATCGCACCCGCGCGGCTCCTCCGCCCGAGAGACTCGGGCTGGGCTCGGTGGCTGAGAGCGAAATTGGGCTGAGGTTTTCAGAAAGGACTTTCTGCGGCGCTGCCGAGCGGCGGCGGCGAAAGGGGCCAGTCATAACTGGTCCCCAAACCAGTCACAGGCTCTTTCGGGGCGGGGGGACACAGTCATAGCGCGAGCCAGCGCCCGCCACCGAGGGCGACACGTCTGGCCCGGGCACGGCGACAATCCGCGGGCACCGGCACCGCCGAGAAGCCACGTCTAGCTCCAGGGATGCTCCAGGATGGAACTGCTGCAGTTCCGGCTCGGAAGGGCAAAGAAACCAACCCCAAACTGTAACGTCAGCTCCTGAGTGAGGTATCCAACCCCCCAAAAGGAAATCTGGGAGAGCCGGGAGGAAACAGCAACGATTCCAAAACGAGAGTGTGAGGACATCACCAGCAGATTCCCAGCTCAAGGTTTTCCCTTTAAATCCAACTATTTGCACGTGGAGAATCTTCTTCGAGAGCAACAGGTTTATACTGCTTCTCTGCTCATGCGAATACACACCAGGATCAAACCACCACTGGGAATACCCATTTTCAGGGCACCTGCTCTAGCCACATTCCCAAAATCTGCATGCAAACAAACACGTTGCCTTCAGACCAAAAATCCAACGGAAGGAAAGGAAGGAGAGACACAAAATACCATGCACAGTCACCCAGCCTCTCCAGAAAGAGTGAGTTTTATTTTGGGTGACCTACACACTCAGCTGGGAATTCCCCATCCCTGCCAACCTCTTTCCCCAAAAGCAGGATCAAGCATCTTCCTCTGGCACAACCAAATCAATTCACCCTTGTTCCTCTGCTTTCCATCCCCAAAAGCATCATCCCGGATATGCCAGGCTGGCACTGCAACCCTTGTTCCCTTACATCCCATAATGTCCCCTCGCTACTTTTGTCTCATTTCCCAAAAGAAACAGCTTTGGAAGCAGCTGGATGTGTCCTCCTGAACTGTCAGAAAGGCGGCACAGCCCAAACCATCACTTCCCAAAACCTCCACACCAACAGCTCTTTCTTACACGACCCCAGGCATTCCCAAGGGCTGCCACCACCTTTATTTGCCCTCATTAAAACCTTTGGGGAAGGTTTTGTGAGATTTAGAGAGGGACTTTTGAGGCAGCGCATGAGTTTGCCATGCTGTAGCAGCCTTGGAGCAGTTCTCCACTGCCCATGGGAGAGGCTGGGAGCATCCGTCGCTTCTCCTCGCAGGAAACGCCTGTTTATTTTAATAAAAATAATAATTATTATTATTGCTTATGCTTCCGAGAGAAACTCTCCACCTTGCAGCTTCTGCTCACAATAGATAAAATCAAGTGGGTAAAAGCACAACAAAAATATCTCCTTTGCTTCCTTCCCGAGGGACTGACCCACTTCCATGTGGAAAACTTCATGGCACACATCCAGCTGGACACTGCCAAGGCACAGGGATTGAGGAGGAGGTGTGCAGGGCAAAGTCATGGATATTTCCCAAGGAGAGCAGCATGGGAAGTCACAGCCTGGGAGCTGCAGGCCTGGATGGGGATAAAACAGCTGTGTAGCTCCATGCTCCCAACTTAATCCATTCAGGAGTATCCAGGAGTCCCAGTTAAACAGTACTGAGGATTTTCCATTTGCTTATAGTTGTTTAGGATGATGCCCCTAGCAACACTAACAGAGCAAAAGCTCCAATAAAACAGCTGATGAGAGCACAAGAATTTGGGAAAAAAAAAATATCAGCGAAAACTTCAATTTCTTCCCAGATAAAAGAAACCCACACCTCGGCTCTCCCAGCGAGGAATTCCAGGAGCATCCCTGCCTGGCTGTGCCAGGGCGAGGTTGTGAAACATGAATTAAGCTGTAATTACTGCAATAATGTCACAAAATCTTTCCTCAGGGCATGTTACAGCCAGGCTTCCGCAGCCAGAGCCACAGCCCGGAGCCAGGAGGGAGCAAAAACACTACCAACAAAAAAAGATGGTGTTTAGATCCCAGAAAGCTTGGAGCTGATGTTTGTTATCCAAGTTTCCTCCAATTAAAGGAAATTCATCAGGAGAGGGGAATGCTGGACACACAGGTAGCTCCCGAAAGCAGGTTTTCCCTGCTGGAGAGGCTTCACCTGGCAAAGCCACTCGTGAACACGCCCCCGCCCGCCTCCAGGCCGCTTCCCAGCGGGATTTCGGGATGCATGACCCCAGCACCTCCGCCACTGATCGATGAGAGAGCCGGCAGCGACACACGAGCCAGCAGCCACTTGAGCTAGGCAGAACAGCCTTGGACGAGCAAGCCCTGAGTAGGAAGCTGGACTCAACAACTCTGTCCCCTCCTCCCCTGGCAGCAACTGACCGAGCCCGGAAAAGAATAAACATCATAGTAATAAAGAGGTTGGCGCTGGACGCGCGGGAGTTCCCCGGCGCTGTGTTTGCTCGGCGGGCCCGGCCAGCTTCCACAAATCCCAGAGCGCCGGGAGAGTCTCCAGCCCGCGGCACGGATGCTCCCAAAATCCGTGGGTGGGATGCGGGGGTGCTGCTGCAGGTGCCTCGCATGGCTACCTGCGTTCTCCATTATTCCAATGGAAGCCGAGGCAAAGAGCAGGACCCCTCATGCACCAACAAACCCCTGGGTACTGTGTGCTCACAGCTTTACACAGCCCTCCTCTACAATCGTACCTGTACACAAACCCCGGCACTTTACACACCCCCACGAGAATCCGCGTTTTCCACCGTTCTGAGGAAAGCCAAGCCAGGTGAGCAGGGGAAGGTGAGGAAAGCCAAGCCAGGTGAATGGTCTGAAAACCACTCCTGCACGTTCAACCTGCCCTTCAACTACATGTTCACCCTCTGCACATCTCCCCCGGCACTTCACTTTCACACCTTCACACACCCCCACAGGAACTCGCTTCTGGGGAAAGCCACGCCAGGGAAGGAGGGGGAAGCGAGGACAGCCACACCAGGTGAGGAGGGAGAAGCGAGGGCAGTCACACCAGGTGAGGAGGGAGAAGCGAGGGCAGCCACACCAGGTGAGGAGGGAGAAGCAAGGGCAGCCGAGGCTGGCGGGGAGGGGAGGCGAGGAGGAGGAGGATGGGGAGCCGCAGAGCTTACCCATGGCGCTGAGGCAGTGGCTGAGCGCCTGGCAGGGCGGGCTGGGGGTCTGCGTGGCCTTGTCGCAGCCCAGGGGTGCGGGGCTGCGCTCGGCGTCGAAGGAGAAGTACCCGCTGGAGGAGCGCGGCAGCAGCGGCGACCTCCGCACGAAGATGAAGAGCGGCGAGCGGGTGGCGAAGGGGCCGGGGCTGGCGGGCGGGCCCCGCGCCGCGGCGCCCGCGGACACCGGGCCGGCCCCAGGCAGGGCGGCGGGAGCGCCGGGACGCAGCTGCGCGCCCGGGCCCGGCCCCTCCGCCGCCGGCAGCCGCCCGCCCTCGCCGTCGCGTCGCGCCTTCACCTCGGGGGGCTGCTTGGCCATCGGGGCTGCCTGCAGGGAGCGGAGCGCGGTGAGCGGCCGAGCGCGCCGAGGCCGGCCCGGCCCCCGCCCCCCGCCCCATTGTTCTGCCGAGCGTGCCCCCGCCCTAGCCCCAGCCCCAGCCCGGGCCCCCGCCCCGCGCCCCCGGCCCCGCTCACGGTGCTGCCGCCGCTGGAGCGGCCACGGCCGCGGCTGCGCTCGGGTGTGCGCGGGAGCGGCCCCAGCCCCGCTCCGCCCCGTGTTTACAGCCCCAGCACCGCCCCGGCCTCCCCCGGCCCGGCACCGCCCCGGCCTCGGCACCGCCCCGTGCCCGCCCCGGCCCCGGCCCCCGCCCCGCCCGCGGGGAGCGCCCGGGCTCGGGCGCAGCCTTGCGCACACAGGGACCCGGCCCGGGCTGATAAACACGGCCCGGGGCACGGCACAGCCTTGCACACACGCACACGTGCACTGCCAGCTTCACACGCACTCACACACCCCGCACTAACACAGCCCGGAGCGCTGCGCTCTGATACCTTTACCCTTCCCACCCTGCACCACGCACTCACACCTTGCACACGCGATACACGCCCCACGGTGTTCACCCCTGCACACACCCCATGTACTGTGGGTGCTCCCCTTACCTGCACACCCCTTACACACCCCAGGCACGCCTTGTTGCACCCCGAGTGCGCACACACCTCACACCCAGGTGCTCGCTCTTCACACACACCTTGCACGCACACACACCTGCTGCAGGGCATCTCCTGCATCCCACAGCCCATACTGCTGCACCCCTTGCACATGTGTGTGCACACACACCCAGCCCTGGTGCATCCCTGGATCAGCAGCAGCACCTCCAGCCTGTGGAGTAACACAGCTATGGAGAGGAAGGGCCATGGAAAGGAAAGAAGACCGTGGAGAGAAAGAAGGATGATGGAGAAGTAGGAAGGACCATGGAGTGGAAGAAGCCTTATGGAGAGGAAGGACTTGGCCCATCTGCCAAGGGGCTGAACACTGCTGCTGGAGCAGATTCCAGGGTGGTCACAGGTCCCCCATCCCACCCCAGTGTCCCTCACCTCAGCCAGGTCCCACACACTGCTGGAGCATCCCTGGCTGCTCCAGCTCTGTTCCCACTCCAATGGGAGGGGAAGGAAAAGTCTCTGCAGGTGTTCGAGTGGACAAAAATAATTAGGGATATTTGTTAGGAAGACACATTAGGGAAAAATTTGAAGACAGGGACCAGCAGCAGAAGGGAAGGGCTCAAAAAGTCTGGCCTTTCCCCACCAGAAAAGTGAGGGAGAAGCAGTGCTGAAAATCAGGCTTGTTCCTCTTTTTCCAGCCCTCCAACAGTGGTACCCACAGCACAGCACTGGTGGGGCTCTACAAAACCCTGCTTCCTTCACACTTCCCTTGGATCCGGGAGCCATCTGAGGCTTTTCCCCTTGGCTGGGGCCTGCAGAGCATCCTGTGGTGGTGGGGCAGAGTGAGGGGGACACTCTGGGGCAGCTGGGCTGCCGGGACATTCGGCCAGCCAGCAGATGTTGAGTCTATTTTCTCCTCCTGGGTTGTTTTGGTTTCTGTGTGGGTGGCTCACGGGAGCAGAGAGGGGATGGGGAACAGGCTGGCCTTTCCAACACCCAGCCTTGAGCTGGCCCTTCTCCTCCTGTCCTCGGGATTCTGGAGAGCCAGGAAGGCACCAAGTGCATTTTCCCACCATGAATCATGGCTCCAGCCTCATGGAAGAAATCTGTTTTGGCATTATCCTTGTTCCTCTTGTCATGAGGTGTCTCAGAGGAATTTGCACAAAAGCCGATCCCAAAGGTCCTTCATTTTTGGCACTGTGGGCACAGATTGAAGGAGGGGGAGTTGAAACCTGCCTCTCAACACTGCCTCAGGCCCTGCAGCATCCATCCCCAGCTCCCCAGGAATGCTGTTTGGGAATGCCTCATCCCAGCCCTCCTATGCACCCACCAGCATCCATTCACAGGGAGCTTTCCCATGTCCCACACGGAAATGAGGAGGGAGAAAGGAAGGAATAGAGGAGGATGGAGGGGATCCTATGCTGCTGCAGCACTTCAGTTGTGGCATCTCCCACCCAGCCTTCCCTCTGTGCCATCACAGAATCACTTAGGTTGGAAATGACCTCCCAGATCATGGAGCCCAGTCCAATCCCAGCAGGTTGCCCCTGCCACTGAGAAGTGAGCAGGGAGGAGGTTAGAGCAAAAAAAGATGGGGCCTGGCTGGCGGGAACAGACTCTTCACAGTGCCATGAAAACCCCCAGGGAAAACCACCCCCAAGCCCTCCTCCCCGCCCAGTGGGTGCTCATCAAACCCCTTCTGATCTGAACAAAGCACCAACGGAAAAAAATGACACCTTGTTCTCCTTCTCCTCCAACCATCATGATAAATGTTACTTCACTCGTGCTGCCAGATAAAATCAAGTTTGAGCCTCAAGCACAAGACTTTGTCTGAGCCAGGCTTGGAGCCTGACCTTTACAATGCTCCCAATTTCAAACACCGACCCAAAATCAAATCCTTTGTCATCAGCATGGGGGTGCTTGAACAGCAAAGGTTGGACAGAGATAAGAACAGGTGGGTTTTGTTAGATAAATGTATATTTTAGTTAAAGAAACCCCTAAACCCTCCCTGGGGGATCTCCACAGATTCACAGTGGTGACAGTGACGTGGTGGTGAATCAAGCAACAAGAATGGTCCCATTGTGACCCGAGTGGTCCCTAGGCTGGGCAGGAGGTGGCACTTGGATTCCCTGCTGCCACCAGTGAATTTGGGTCCTGTTAATGTATATTTAAAGTTAATTATTGTTCCTAATGAGGGAAGTTACATCACCACAGGTGACCCCAAGGAGGGGGACCAGGACTGCTGCTTCATTGGTGTGTGCCTGACTAATTACTGAGGTGGCTGCAGCTTTCAACAGCCTCACACTTTATCCTTGTTAATGCCTTCAAAGCCAAAATTAAGAATTGTGGCCAGGAATTGCAGGGAGGTGGCAGCAGAAAGGGCTTGACCAGGGCTGAGTGGTGGTGAGCCACCACCAGCAAGGGATGGAGGAGCTGGGAGAGAGCCTCAGACCCCAGCAGGGGGGCCCTGCTTGATGGGAGAGGGTGTAAGATGAGTAAACCTGGGTTTTCTGTAGAAGGCAGAGCCACCCACCCACACACCAGGAAATCTCTCCTCTCCCGTGTGGGTGGTGGAGGCCCCAAGATGAGTTATCTCTAAAGGGCAACTCTGGGGATACCTCGAGATCTCTTTGGGCGTGGAGCCAGCACGTGCCAGTGCGGAAATATCACCCTGCCAGGTGGGCCCTGGGCTTCACTCTTGGGTTTTTTAACAGCTTGGTTTAAATCAAGTACAACAGCAGAACCTCCACCCCACCTCATCAGTGCACTGATCCATTTTTATCCCTTGTGGGATAGTTTTAACCTTTCTCCTCCCTGCTTCTCATGGGATGATGGTGGGATGGGGACAGGAGCAGGTGGCTTGGACAGGGGGCTGTTTTTAAGGATGTTTAATGTAAAATAACACCATTTTAAGGGCAAAGCTGCAGCTAAAAGTTCCATCGTGCTCATAATGCTCTGAAAAGTGCTCCTTCACATATCCCTCTGCATTATACGAGGAACTAAAAATATATAATTTACAATATAGATCTAAAAACTTAAGCCTGGCAGAGATTTTGGCCTGGCCAGAGAACAGCTGGCTCTGGCTCAGCTCGTAAAAAAATACAACTAAGGGGAGAAAGGGAACAAAAAAAAAGCCACCCCAGCATCCAATGTTTATGTTTCCACCAGCTCCAAGGTTGCTCCAGCTGATCTGCCTCCTGGTGCAACACACTCCAGCTTAGTCAGGAACCAGCTGCTTCGGATCAAAGCCCAAGGCTTTTCCATGTGCCACGGGAAGCAGGCTGCTTCCAAGAGGAATCCCAGAGGTTCTGCCATCAGGGCAGGGAGAGGAGCCCCAGCTGTAGGGAGAACAGCAGCCCCTAGAACCAACACATTCTAGCCCTTCCTGACCATCCCAGCCTGTACCAGGTGCCTAGCTGAACAACTTAAGCAGAGGAAAAACACCCCTGAAATAGAAGCAGAAGGAGGGAGAATAGGAAAGGCTGTTGTCTCCCTCCTGTGGGGAGATGCAAAAGTCAAATTAATGCCCTTTCCTTCCTCACAGGGATTGTGCTGCATAAATATTCCTTTTAAAGGAACACTTTTTTCCCCAAAATTCTGCCATTACAGGCAAACAAGAGACATTTTCCTTCTGAGTTTCCCTTGAGCTTGAATAATGATGTGGGGGGAGGTCAGAACGGGAGGTACCAAGGGTGGGTTCAGTCCTGTCCAACTTACATCTGACCTGCAAACCTCCATTTCCTCCATCTTAGAAATTCCTGAGGACAGGCAGACCAGGAAGAGCCCAATCCAAGTATACCCATCGCCTCCCCAACCAATTAACAACTCAGTTTAGCATATTTTTACCCCAAAAAAAGCACAGAAAGATGCAAGCCATCATTGCTGAAGTCAGCCTCAAACCAATTTATTATTTGAAACCAAGTTATTACAAAAATATTCCACATCCATAAAACCCCAAGTCCTTGGAAACTGTGCAAACTCAACCCTTATTTCCGTGAGCGTTTGTGCTCGATGAGCAACACAACAAGTCTGTTCCGAAGGAACTTGATTTCCTTAGCGTAGGACCTGCAAAATAAATCCTTGAGCTTCTGGCACAGGATTCTGAGGGAAGGCAGGTTGTGGCAGCTGGGAATGTTCAGCAAGCTCTCAAAGAACTCTTTCCACAGCTCAGCATTGGCAAGCCTGCAAAAAGGGACAAAAAAGCATCACAAAAAGCACTAAATTCAGCTGTTAAAATACTCATTTTTACTCTGCTCCCAGTTAGGAAAGCTGTGACAGAACCTGACCTGAGCAATGTGGTACCAACATGGGTTTCTAGGAAATCTAGGCACAGATTTGGGGAATATTCTGGACACCCACCTCCTGAAGGTTCCCTCAGGCTTCCAGACCCCATTGTCATTCTTGAGGCGCATGTAGGTCCCAAAGAGCAGGCAGTACACGGTAGCTGCAATCCCAAAGTAGTCTGTCTAAACCAAAACCACACCAATTTTGTGTCAAAAAGGGCTGTCACCCAGAGCACTAAAAATGAGCTGAAAACACCCCATGGAGGGGGAGAGGCTCTGCAAGAGGCTCCAACGCTGGTAGAGTCCAGTTGTTCTGTGTGCCATAAGCTCTGAGATTCCAGGCCGTCCCTTACCTGGTAGTTCCATGGTTTGTTGGTCAGCATTTCCACGCACTGGAATCCAGATGTTTCACACCTGGCAGTGAAGGCTGTTCCCTCAGGGAAGAGCTTCATGTCGATGCTTTGGCCCAGGTCAATGAGGGTCAGGCCGTGGCAGAGCCCATCGATATCACACGTGTTGTTTTCCAGGAACCTTCAAACAGGACAAGAAACACCCCACCTCAGTGTCTCCTGGCTCCCACACGGCGACATCTGATGACAACAGGAGACACTTGCCTTTCTCCCAGGATGAAATTGTCAGGTTTGATGTCCCCATGGATGATTTTGCAGCTGTGCAGCTCCTCTACCATGTGAAGGATTTTGACAGCAAAGTAGATGACAAGGGCTTGGGGCATCACCTTCTCTGGGAGCTTCTTGTAAACGTTGACGGCATTCTGGAAGTCAGAGACACACAGCATGGCTTAAGGAAGAACATATTCCCAAAGGAGGTAAATCAAGTGGAGGAAACGCTCCCTAAGAGCAGAGATGCTCCAGAACAGAAGCTAGTGGCACTCACGAGCAGCGTTCCATAGTTGTGGAGCTCCCCCACCAAAACACTGCCATTGGAGAAGAAATGGGCGGAATAAAAGTGGATGTAGAGGTGGTGCATGCTGGGGCTCAGCCTCTCCACCAGCTGGGTTGCAATGTAGAACTCCCAGGGGTTGGCAGGTTTCTGGACCTGGAAGAAAGAAGCGGATTTCCTGCAAAAATCTGGGAGCAGTAAGAGCTGGAGTTCCTCTCAGGTTGGGCTTTGTTGTTGGTTTTTCATGGCAGATCAGGCATCTTCCCTCTTGAACTTATTCCAGAATGGTTTGGTTTGGGAGGGAACTGAAAAATGATCCAGTCCCATCTTCCATCCCCTGCCACAGGACACTTTCCACTATCCCAGGTTGCTCCAAGCCCTGACCATCCTGGTTGTGGTCACTTCCAGAGATCCAGGGGCAGCCACACCTTCTCTGGGCAACCTGTGCCAGGGCCTCACCACCCTCACAGTAATTAGCCTCAGTTGATAAATTCCATGATGAATCCTCTCAAATCAAGACTTCAATCCCATGCCACAATTCCACACACTCCTTGTGAATCGCTGATGCTCCAAAGAAAGCATAAATTACCTCTCTCTCCTGAAAAAGTTTCACTTCAGGGGTTAAAGAGGGGCTTTAGTTTTTCCTGAAGGACTAAATGATGGAGAGAAGTCAAAGATCCACAAAAAGGTCCTGAGGCAATTTTTGGAAAGGCCAAAGATGTGTGTGAATCCACCCAGGGGGTGGGTCAGACTCCAGAATTATTCCAGGAGAGCTGCTGTGGCCCAACACCACTGACCTTGAATATCACTTTCTGATTATTCTGAGGGTTACTGGCATCCAGGATGGAAGCTTGATAGACTTGGGCAAAAGCTCCTTCTCCAACCAAGCAGTCCACATGGAACGAGCTGGAACCTTTAAAAGATTAACATTAAATCCTGCTTGCCAACTCCACAGAGGAAAACCAGGAGAAAAAAAGAAAATCACAAGCCCATATGAATTATTTAATCCTAGATCAAGTCTTCCCCTACAAATCTCTTCCTGCTAGGAACAGGAGAGAGCAGGAGTGCTGGATGTGCCACACACTCAACCCTAGTGTTTCTATTTTTGCCTGACCCCCTGGAAGCAGTCAAATTCCAAAGGGCATGGCCTGAAAAGTAAACACGAATGTTTAAGTCCCACAGGGATGTTGCAATCCCTGTCCTACAGCTTTTGTTGACATGGGCCCGCTGCTGTTCCACACAAAGCTGGGGAGCTGTGGCCCAGTTTACAGGGAGAACTGGGAAAAATGCAGCATCCAAAAGGGTCATGCTAAAAAGACAAACAAGCCAACCCCAGGCCTAATTTCCAGCCTGAGGCTGAGATAATCTGGAGATACACACACACAAGGAAGCTGAATTCCCACATACTTCCGAGAAGTTCTCCTAGAAAAAGCTTCAAGAAATGCTTGGCAGTGATAAGTTTTGAAGGAGCTCTTACCCAGTGAGAGTTCAGTCTTCGCTTTGATGAATGGAAGGGGAGATTTCCACTCAAAGTAGTTGGTGTAGGTGTGGAGTGGCTTTGGAAGTTCCGACAAGAATTTGCCAATCAATTCCTTGTCCCAGGGGTTCTCAACAAGGACTTCATGGAAAAAAGGGAAGTGTTTAAGCTCTGGGTGTCATTCCAAGGAGGTAACAGAAACTTGGGCTTGAGAAAGCATCACTAATTTAAAGAAAATAATAAACCAAAACCTCCAGGAGGGATAAGAATATGTGAAGTATTCCTTGATTTTGATGCTCCAGCTTTTGCACCTGCCCAGAAATCCAGAGCTTCCCAAAGTGCACTCTGGAGTATCCATGGCAATGTGTAATCCAGGTACAACCCACACTCATCCCTCCTCACATCCCTCACAGGAATTATGCAATTGCTCCCTCCAGTGCACAAAGCACAGCCCTTGGAATCCCGGGAGAAAAAAACAGGGAGTGCTGTGTACCGGCAGGTCTTCTGCTCCCGGCTGTCCTGTCCTGCTCGGCTCCACAGAGCATCTCCTGGGAACATCTATCCACCCCAAGGCAGGAGGAATGTCCAGTTCTGCTTTGAGCTGTCTGCTCATGCAGTGGTTGGGAAGCAGCTGCAGCAATTCCTTGGATTCCAGTCCCTTGTTTCAAGACATTACCATGAAGCCCTCTCTGTTCTGGGACGTGTTCAAGAACTGGGCTACAGATTTAAACAAAATATTATTAATTGTTAATAATGTTATAATAGTATTTGATTATTAACCTTCTGCCTTGGGGGTCTGGCACCTTTAGGGAACAAAAATGTGTCAAATGGCACCGCTGCCAACATGGAGGTGAATAAAATGGAATTTTCTTAAGAAAATTAGGTTTGGTCAAGTAATTTTACCCATTCCCTAGTAATTCTCAAATGCACCAAAAGACGAAAACAGTGGATTTTTGGCCAGTTAATTTTTAATTTCCATGGGGCAGAACTTAAATATTGGAAGGATTTTTGGGGCATGGTCACCAAACCCAGGTTCGTTTACCCCCAGAGTGCTGGGATGAGTGCTGGGCAGAGCCAGGCTGATGCAGTGGAAAACCTTGGGAAACTTGCATTAGAGAAGCATACCTTAACTTCTTGGGCTTTGGCTGCCTGTGCAGTTCTCCAGAGAATTCCAAATTCATTTGGGGCAAATTTTCCTTACAGGCTGAACAAAGGGAACAAGAGCAAATCAATGTGCATTTCCCCAAAAGCAGGAATATTTGGAGTATTCTCACCCAACAGCTCTGAAAGCTGCTGCCACAAAAACCAGAACTCAAAGTCTCATTTCAAATATCTACGTTAAAATAACAGCTGGGTTTCTCCAGGAAGAAGATTCCAAGATTTAAAAGGGGCAGAGCAGCATAAAGGTGCTCCAGATGGGATTCAGGCAATGTTTGGATATTCGCAACCCCATGGAATGGTTCACAGCAGCAGTTGGACACACAAAGCCTCTCTTGTCCCTCACCACCTCCTCTTATCCCAATTAAAAATCCTTGGAGAGCTTATGAGCTGCTGTTTCATAGAGTGGCAGCAGTGAGAGCCACACAGAGGTGGGATTTGGATTTGGGCAGAAATGGAGTCATGAGGCATCAAATTCAATGTTTTCCACACAAAATATTCCTTATTTTACCTCTGTCCTGCAAAGGGGGCTGGGAAGGAGCTGCCAGGTAATTAAAGGGTGTGGACATGAGCTGGGCAGCTCGGGCAAAATCCCTGGTGTTGTCTGGACTAGGAGCCAGGGCTTTGTTGCTGCAGGGGCCATTCCACACCGTGTAATCATCCCACAGGAATTCCGTGGTCCCTGCTTCTCCCTAGGCAGGAAAAAAATGTCAAGATTTAAAATGAAACCATCAAAATTATCCTGAAATATAAACAAAACCCCATGTTTCCACAGTTTTAGACTGGGTCTGAATGTTGGTAATAGTCAAAGCCACAGCAAAATGCAGACCATCAGAAACTGCTGTGAGAGCCTGGAAAAGCCAATCCCATGGAAAGGGATCTTTTCTATCCAAGTTCTATCCATCTCCTTGGCTATGGAAGCTGCAATGTGGCTGCAGGAAGATGAAATGTCTCTTCTTCCCCCAAACTAATGCCAACTCCACACATTTGAGAGGTGGAGTTCTCCATTAATTTTATGTCACTCAACAATCAATAAAGCTCATCCTGTTGGCAAGGAATGGGAAAAGGTAATCAGCCTTCAGGAGGCATCATTCCTAGGAATATTATGGGATTGGGATAGAGCAGAGCTGAATCCACCCACTCTGGTAACCCTCCTAAGTACATGACCCACTTCCAAGGCTAATCCCTGCAGCATCACCACTCACTTCTGCTGCACAGTCAGTCAAGGGATGTTCTCCAAAAGTTCTGGGCTCTTCTGGTTTGTTCTTGTGCTGTGGGATCCTGAAAAATGATCCAAAAAGTTTAGAACAGCTTTCCAGTATAGGAGCTTTCCAGGCACACTGGTCACAACGAAGATTGGTTTGTTTTAACTTTAATTTTAAGAGCCCCATTTGCAGCAACCTGGACAAGCTGCAGCAGCTCAGATTCTGCAGGGAATGAAGCCTCCCAAGCACTGTCCAAACAAGGAAGTTGTGTAATCCCAGAGCAGCAACTCCTGCTCATCTCATGGCACTCCAGGCAGCTGCCACCAGTTTTATCTGAGCCAGTCCTGGCACAGCCACAGCAAGGTCCCATAGAACAGGATCGATTTTTTTCCATGATTTTTAAGGAGTTGAGCTCAGCTGCTCCTTTTTCCCTCCTTACCTGCCATTCTCCTTCTCCTCCTCATCCTCAAAAATGGCAAATGCAGGAGTGGTAGGGACAACAATGCTAGTTTTCAAACATTCACCAGGCTCTGAAAAATAAAAGATAACCCCTGTTATCTTCACCCAAAGACTATTTACACAGCCACATTCTCCCCCTTCTCAAGGCACGTGACGCTCAGGGCTCCATCCAGCTGCACCTGCAGAATTCCCACTCCAATCAACTCTTGGAAAGAAGATTTTTCCAGCCCAACCCCAGATGTGAAATCTCTCTCAGCTCACTCTTGTAAAGCTCCTGAGTTTCAGTCCAGCTCAGCTCTTACAGCAAGGGCTGGTGGGAGGTGTCAACGGGAAATAAAGGATGGAATTCTACAGACGGGGAAAATAAAGAGCACACACCACTTTTTATGCAAAAGGCTTCAAATTGTCCCTCACTGTCTTCCAGGGGAGATGGCTCAGGCAAGAAAGGTGTTTGGAACATATCCATGAGAACACCTAAGAAAGAAAAAAATAATAAATTAATAAATCTCCCAGGAAAAGAAATTTTCAGAGGTTCTTCCATTGTGTAGCAGCCAAATCAAATGCCAATTAACTCTAAGAGCCTTAAATGCCAATTAATAATATTCTTGTAATTTATCAGCAGCCAATAACCAATTATTCCTCCCTCTTACATTTAAACACCTCAAACAACCGATCAGACACATGAAGGGCCAATTTAGCCAACACATACTTGGTCATGGCCCTTTTTATTCCCTATCCAAGGAAGATTCCAAGTTTCCTAAGAAAGCAAATTCTCCTTTAATTTCTCAGATTTTTGGAAAACTTAGATATTTGTAGGGCTAATGAATGCCACAGGCTTTTTGTTTTGTTTTTTTTTTTCTCCATTTTTATTCAGCTCAGCATCAAGCAGAACTGACTGTGAACTTCCAAATTAGTGTGGTTTAGGTCTTCACATCCCAAACAGGATTCCCTGAAAAAGCAGCTCAGACAACACACTCCCAAGAAGCCTGGCAGTGATTTATCCAGGAATTGATGGGATGTGGCTGCTGGGATGTTGTTAAAACATCAATTTCTGGTCAGAAGTTTTGGGTCACCCAGATAATGCCAACAGACAATTAATGATTTAATGTTATTTTCCTCTTTGAATGGTGCACGTGCCCATCCCCAAACTGCTCCCTTGGCTAGAAAAGGCTTCACTATTTCCAGGAAAGATCCCATGGACTCCAGGGGAAGGAAAATTTTGTTCCAGACCTTACCCAAGGCTTCCTTCGTGTGGACTGTGGGTGATGGCTGCACCTTGAAGGGCGTTGTCGTCCCCATTGCTCCTCCCAGTGAGGTGTTGGGGGTGGCTTGGGAAGCATTTCCATAGGCAAAGGAGGAATTCCCAACTCTGGAGGCTGGAAAACACAACAGCAAGACCACTCCTGAAGGAGCCTGGGGTTGTTTATGAACATTCCAGCAAAATATTAGTGAGGGAAATAAACAAAAGGAGCAGCAGCAACGCAGAATTTGGGGAGAGATTTTGGCTTGTTCAGAGATTTGTGTGGCAGACTCCCAAGGGAGGCTGCCCTAGAGAGCAAGAGGGACCTGGGACAGCTGGGTGGCTTCCAAGGAATCTATCTGCAATTCCCAGGAATGCTCTATCCTGACACAGAAAGTGAAGCAGGAAGCCAGCAAGGACAAACAGTGATTCCCAACCATGCTCCAAAAGGAATTGCTCAGAACATTGGAACAGGGACTGGATCCATGTTCCATGGAAGGGATAGAGAGGCCCTGCACAGACATGCAGGGATGGAGGTTGGGAAGTCAAGAAGCTTTGCTAGGGCTGGAACTGGTGTCCACACGCAGTTAATGATTCCCAGCTGGGAACAGCCACACCAATGGCATCAGTCTCCATCCAAAGGTTCCTTACCTTCCTTCACATTCACAGCAGGAGTTAATCCAGTGGATCCCTTGTTAGGGGACCTTCAGAAGAAAGAGTCACAACATTACCTTGGAATAAAAGCTATTTAAATACCATTTTAATCTCTATTTTAATGAAGTGAGAGGTCCTTTAATAAAGATCACTCTGGAAAGTTTCTCCTACAGCTGCCAATAACCTGGGAGGCAGCAGAGTCCTTTAGAAAGGTTAAAACACATTAAAAGCTCTCCTTGGACACAGTTTGCCTCTAAGGAATTCTGGAATATGAGTGCATAATTGTTCCCACCTTGGCCAAGTCCACTGAGCCACCCTTGCTTTCTCCCTCCCTCCCCCCACCCCTGATTTTGTGGCCAAGTCCCACAGCAAAAGTGAAAGAGAAAATACCAGCACTTTTTATCTTTCTCTGGAGACCCTGGAGTGGGATCTACAGGAGCAAAGCACTTCCTGGGTTTTATTCCAGGCATTACACCAAATTTCCTCTTACTGCAATTAAACTACAGGGTAAAAGGAATTAAACATGGCCATAAAGACCAAGTTTGATCTAAGTTTAAAAAACAGTAGCTTCAGGTCAGGTATTTTCTTCCAGAAGGGGAAGAAAGGCTTATTTTTAGCTAATTCTCAGTGTGGACCCTGAGGACACAACAGCAGAGGAGGAGCCTGCACACTCACAGTTGTCCTGCACTCTGAGGCAGAGCTGGGTCAGGACGAGCCTGTTCCTGAGCTGGAGCAGCACTGAAGGCAGGGTGCAGCAAACTGTTCTGGAGCTCCCCAGGCTCTGCTCGAGCTTCAGCTGGGTCCTTCTCCTCCGGTGCTTCCCAGGGGGAGGTGGCTGGGATGTGGTTGCCAAGGGGCTTTGCTGGCTGCAGGGTGGGAGCAGTGGCTGGCGGTGCCTGGAATTGGGGCTGCTCAGGCACCAGAGCTTGGCCCTTTGGCACATGCAGCCCTGGAGCAGGTGCCATACAGTTCGCTGGGATGTCAGATGTGCTGGGCTTCACAGGTGGGGGCACCTTTAGGGATGAGGAATGTTCTGTGACACCCAAATTCCCTCCCAGATGCAGCCATTGCCATTTTCTCTACTAGCTCCACATGACCAGAATGCAACAGAATCTTTAGGTTCCCCCAAGTACAGCCATTCCCATTTTTCCCGTTAGCTCCACGTGCCCAGAACTCAAGAGAACTTCTAGCTGCATCTCAAACTAAACTGTAGAGAAGCAAAGCCACAGCTCAGGGTAAAACCTTTAAAATCTGGGTGTTGCCAGTTGTGCCAGGTTTCCACACTGGTATTACAGCCTCAGCCTCCTGACTGGATTTTGTGGGATAAGCCCATGCAGAGCATTCTTGTCCATCCCAGAACCCACTCACCACCCTCTGGTATGGCTCAACTGTTGGTTCCAGTCTCGTTCCCTCCAGGCTTCTGGAGAGCTGGGTGAGCTGGTCCAGCTTCTGCTGCAGAGCTTGGAGTTCCAGGACTGCCGATTCCTTTTTCCTCATGGAGTCTTTCTGCTCCTCCTCTAAGGAGAAAACAATGAGATTAAATGAATACACGTGGTCTTATGACATGCTGTGCCTCCTGTACCCTCAGGAGAGACACCACTAACGTGGCATTGAAAAGAGGAGCCCAAGGGATGAGCTCAACCAGGAAACAGCCGTTTGGAGAGCTGGAAAAAAGGAGGATACCCAGTGCCTGCTGCCTCCTGAGGAGCTCGTATTTCCTGAAGTATCTCTTGGCCCTCAGCTCCTCAAAGGAGAGCTCGGAGCCCTCGCACAGGAGCAGGTTCTTGTCGTACATCGGGACCTGCTCCCACCCAGCAGCGCCCGACGGCGGCTTGGGCGCAACCTCAGACTTGGAGATGTAGGTGACGTAGTTCCTGCAAGGGAAAGAGAGGGAAGGGCCAGGGTTGGGGGATTTATCCCAGGAGAGAGCTTGTTTTCTCACAGTGGGACTTGGAAAGGATCACCCAACCACTTACACTTCTTTTCCAGCAGCACAGGATTGAGAGTCGGCAGCATCTAGACCCTAAAGCAGGGAAATAAAACACCAAAAAATAAAATTATATTAAGTTTAAGCAGCACAACTGGCAGAGTCCACTGCTAATGTTATTCCTGTGATTCTGGGAATGTGTCAGGCCACTGAGTGTGACCCAGTGCTTCCCAGATGAGACATTCCTATGGAGATGTGATGCTTGTGGCAGTAAAACAAGAGCAATACCACCTCAGTATCAGTTTTGAGATACACCAGATACGGTCAGTCTACCCTATTCAACCAAGCTTACCAACCTAAACTCTATGAGAAACATCTTTCCCAAATAATTCATCATTTACCTGAGTTTTGCAGGGATTAGGACTTGAAACACCTTTTGGAGGAACCATTTGATTTGCAGCATGAGAAGTCTGAAGTGGTTTTACAGCAGTGTCTGGGACAGAAAATATAATGTAAGTATTTTCTACTTATTGAGTAAAAATTGTTTGCTCCTTTGTGAATTTTGATTAACTTGAAGCACTGGAAAATTAGTAACTTGTTTTGAATACATTACCCTTAAGAACTTTTCACATAAAGAGGGAAAATAAAGTGACTTTTACAGGGAATTTGTTTCTTTCACTGACAAAACTCACTCATTGAGGTAAAAAATTCATTTAGAGGAGCTACAGATCAAATAGGACTCTTCATCCTCACCTTGCAAAGGAGGATTCCAAGGATCATACTTCTGCAGGGAGCTAAATTGCAAAAAAACTCTCAGTTATTACCATGAAATCACCTGTCCCTCACCCTTCCCCTCCTCCCAGCAGTCTTGGATTTCCTTGTACAATCATACCATGAAACCATGATTTTTACTGCATATGGACATCTCCACAGCTGCAAAACTAAAAAAGCCTTCAAGAGGCAGCAGTAGAACAGAACTGGGTATTTGTTTTATATTACATTTTACTTTCAGTTTTTTTTGCATTTAGCTTCCCAGACTTAAATAGTTAAAAAAATAAGCACACTGAAAAAAAAATCTACCAGATGCTACCCATGGTAAATTATGAGCACTGAGTAAATGAGTAGAAGGGGCCTCAGCATTACCAGTGGAGCTGTTGCAGGTTCTCCTGGGGCTGTGCCTGGTTGAGGAGCCCTTTTTGGAGCACAGCTGCTGCTCCCTGCACGTTGCCCTCCTTCAGCAGCAACTGAGCCCAGGCCAGGTAGAAATCCGAAGTCTTGGCTCCAATTCCCTGCCCGTGCAGGTACTCAAAGTACTGGCACGGGGAAGATATGAATTCTGCCTGCACAATACAAATGCACAGAGTCCACAGCACTTCCAAGAACATCGAAGGGAGTTGCAGACAAAGAACACTAGAATTTCTTAGTCATCACAATAGGAAAGTATCGCTTTCTGAGGATAAGAGAGGTTAAGGCAAATTTCTCCAAGCTACACAGGTTAAAAAACACACTTCTGCTTTTTTCTGATCCTCCTGTCCTGAAGAGGATCAGAATTCCTGAGGCCTCCCGCCCCTCCCAGAGCCCTTTGCAGTCGCAGAACTGCGGCGTGAATAAATTAGGATAATTTAAAATAATTTAATTCCCAGAAAACCGCAGCTGTACCCACCAGCTTGACACAGTAGCTCACAAATCGCGGGTCCTGATGGTACCTCTTGTCGCTCACGAACAGCTGCACCAGCTTCTCCAGGAGCCCAGGCCAGCAGGTCTGCTTCTCTTGGAGAGGGAGACATCCCTCTGCCCACTGCAGGTACCTGGGAGCGTTCCGGAGTCAGCTCCCACCCACGGGAGCGGCAGCTCCTGGACAGGGATGCGCCAGGGAAGGGGCGACACCCAAACCGGGGATGGGGCACCCCGAGCCAGGGCCAACACTCACCTGTCCCACGGCTCCAGCGGGTCGGGCCCTCGGTAGTTCCGGATCTGAGCCTCATAATTCCTGCAGGGAAAAGGCCGGCTCAGGCCGGGAGCAGGGAGGGTGGGAAGCGCCCGCGGTTCGGGGGTGCGGAGGCTCTGCCACCCTCACGGCGTCGCATGGCCACGGCACCCGCACAGCTGCGGGGGCCGGAGCAGCCCGAGATCCCGCTGCCCATGCCGTCGTTGTCCCGAGATCCCGCTGCCCATGCCGTCGCTGTCCCGAGATCCCGCTGCCCAATGCCGCTGTTGTCCCGAGATCCCGCTGCCCAATGCCGCTGTTGTCCCGAGATCCCGCTGCCCATGCCGCTGTTGTCCCGAGATCCCGCTGCCCGCTCACCGCCGAGGCTCGGCCATGCCGCCCGCCCCAACCGCTCCTGCCGATTCAAACTGGACGCGCCCGGCCCCGCGCCGCCTCCCCATTGGCCAGCCCTCGGCCCGCACTGCATTCCCATTGGCCAGCCCTCGGCCCGCCCTGCATTCCCATTGGCCGTTGACCCCATCAATCACGCAAGAAGCAGTTCCCGCCGCGGGCGCTGGGCGGCGCTCCGGGACACGCCCAGGGCCAAAAGCGGGATAAGAGCAGGAGTTGGGGAAAGGCTGGAAGGGAAAGGGCCCCCGCTCCTCACCCGCCTCCTCGCTTCCCACCTCCGAGCCCTGCACGTTATCGTGGAGCAGCCGCAACCCTCTCCCATGGTTAACCTGGAGATAATCCATCGTTTTTACGAACTGCTGAATTTATTGTACTGAAGAGCTGCTTCATTCAGCGTACAGCGATCCATAGCTGCATATAAAAGTGCTGCGATACAATTCCAGTTACAAGTAGTTATTCCGTAACATACTGCCCACGGCACGGTCCCTGTCCGGGCACAGCCGGATCCTCCGACTGCCCCCTGCATTCTAGACGTTTATATGAGACTTTACATGAGATAAAGCTCCTTTAGAGGACAAAGCTGTTTGTTCCCACCACGTAACCCGGGCCCCACGCTTGGGAGCAGCCAGGGAGCACCTGGACAGCCGGGAATCGGCTCCATTCCCTGATCCTCCCCTCACGCCGCACCCTCGGAGCTCAGGCTCCTGCGAACAGCCGAGGTGGGGGACAAGTTTAGGATCTCTTCAAAGGAAGGGCCGTCGTCCTCCAGGGGTATCTCTGCCTCAAACATGCGCTGGAGCAGAGCATCCACTGTCCTGTATCCTGAAGGGACAAAAAAATGCCCTATAAGCACCAGATGTGCTCCTCTGGATACCTTAAAGGCCCATGGTTTAAAATGGGAAAGAAAATCGCCCAAATTGCACTCCCTGCTTTTCCATCCCATCTACTTTAAGTACCCTGACCCCTTCTTAAAGATAAGGCCATTATTTGGGATTTTAAATCCTTCTATTCTCACACAATGGAAACCTGAGTACTGCAAGAAAGCCAGGAGAAGGATGGAAATAGTCACCGAGCCAGAGGAAAGGAGGATATAGTCATCCCGTGATCCAAGGCAGCAGGAATGCAAAGCCCACAGAGGAAGGAGAAAGGAAAACAGGTGTCTTGGCACAGCAGGACTTCAGCCACCAAGGCAGCGTCTCCAGAGGGAGGTTACTGAAGACAACGAACACAGAAGAGCTAAGGTGGGAAAGGAGAAGATGCCACAGAAGTAAAAACAAACATCAAATGTCCACAGCTGTCCCAAAGTTTCCAGGTGGGCTTTAGCTGCTTTTATAGCCCCAAGGGAGCAGCAGGGATTTGGAGCTTCCCCAGGAACATCTGGGAACCTTGGGCCTGGACACCCTGGAGGATCACACTTACGTTTGGAGGCAATTTTGAACACCAGCCCTTTGCTCTGTGGCTTTGTTCCACCTTCCCCCGCGAACTCATGCTCCGCACTCTCCATGTTGTCAAGGAGCTGTTCATGCTGGAGCTCATCCCTGCACAGCAAGGGCCAGGAATTACCCTGGGAAGGGGTCACATCCCACCCTGGGAGCCCAGCAGTGATGAGTTCTCAGTGGGGCAGGACAAGTACCAGCCATGGGGTTATTTTCCAGCATCTTTCCTGTCCTCTGGGCTGGAATGCCCAACTGGAAGAGCCACAGGAGGCAGCAAAGCCAACACCAGCGGCTTCTACTGGCACCTAAGCCAGCAGAGGAGCCAGAACTTCAAGACAGGGAAGAGGAATTTCCATTTTTCAGGAAGATGAGCCAGAACTTTGTGACAAGGAAGGGGAAGTCAGCTCACATCTCGACACAGAGGGTGGTTTTCCCTCATCAGTGGTGCCAAATTTGC
Source organism: Taeniopygia guttata (assembly GCF_048771995.1). Lineage (NCBI taxonomy): Eukaryota > Metazoa > Chordata > Aves > Passeriformes > Estrildidae > Taeniopygia > Taeniopygia guttata. Next base: position 87,534,088 of record NC_133027.1, read on the forward strand.
CACATCCAGCTTGGGTACATTTGGGATCTTACTCTTGAACTCCCACTCCCAGCTCCTGGATTTTCTGCTCGATGGCAGTTTCCACGTCACTCTTCTCCAGGGAGTACTCCACAAAGAAAGCTTCCAAGATGAACGACACAAAGATACTGAAAGAAACAACAAGCAGAACTGAGACAGAATTTCCCCACTGGCATTGACTGTATCAGCATGCCCAGGCTCATTTCCCAGTGCTCCATCCCCTCCAGGTCAGACCAGCACCCAGTGGGGACAAGAATGCAGCAGATCCCACATCCCACCTGTCTCCAGTGGGTGACCCCAGGACCCACCAGCAGTACCCTGACTGGGGCAGATCCCCTTTTCATCTAAAGCAGAGGAAATCATCCCAAAAAACATACTTGACAATGATGATCACCATCACAATGTGGAAGGTGATGAAGTAGAGCTTGGCAGGCTGAGCTGTGACGCTGGCAAATGCATTGGCAAAGAGTAGAGTGGGAGTTAAGGGAAAAGAGGAAAGGAGGAGCTGAGGGAGGAACCAGAAACCCAAAACATTTCCCAAGGATCCAGCTGGGAATGTGCACCACAAAGGATATCATGCCACTGGTTGACCACAGTGAGCTCCATGAGGACGATGAAGGATGAGGCAAAGTCGTTGAAGTTGTTCTTGCAGTACTTCCCACGGGCAAACAGGGAATCCTTGAGAGCTGGATTCCCACATTCCAGGGCGTGAGGAGCATTCGAGTTGGCTGGGAAGGACTGGATTTTCCCGTGGAATATCTCCATGCCAATGATAGCAAACACACAATACACAACCTGGGAAGAGAAACCCCATCACCTGCTTCTCCAGCAAGCTGCAAGCCCCAGGGCAAGCTAAGCATCCCAGCAGGTTTTCCAGTTTCCACAGGCACAGCAAGGGGCTGGAGGGCAGCACAGATTCCAAGAGCCCTAAGTCATCCAACAGCAATCACCAAGCAGGAATAATTAGCCAAGAACTACAAATATATGGATAGGAAATATTCCCAAATCACAACAGAAGCTCATTTTAGGAAATCATCTGAAATCTAAGTTTCTCATTCAGCCTCTTCCCCAAACCATGATTTAATTCCTCATGATGCAAAGCCCAGGCTGCCAGAACACCCTATGGATCCAAGGAGGACATCCTGATCCAGGAAAAAGCAGGAATGCAGCCCTTCACTTGCAGAATGTATATGATTCAAATGGATACTTACAGTTCCAAGGGCCTGCCATCCAGGGAATTGCATTTATCCCCTTGGAAACAGCATGAGCGTGAGATTTAAGACACACTTCCATGCAACTGGAGTGCTTTGAGCCAAGACACCAGGATTTCTTACCAGAGTGAGCCCACCAAAAGTCAGCATGGTCGGGACAATGTTTATCAGGGTGTTCATGATGACCTGGAACCTACAGAGAGCCCACACTGGTTATTGTCACACCCTGGCCACCCATGCTCCCCACATCCCCAAAGAAAGCCTCCAAAGAGGCAGCCACTGGGCTCATCCCAGGCAGGCTGGGACAAGGCCTTGGGATGCTTTGTGGTGTGGCCATGGTCAGTGCTGGGCACACAGAGCACCTCCTCTGGCACAGAACAACCCCTCCCCAAAAACCGTCTCCCAGCCCACTTTCTTCCTCACCTCTGAATGCTGTCAACAATCCGGATCAGCCTGAGGACTCTTAGGATGAACACAATGTCCAGGATCTGCTGGCTGTTGTACTTCATGGCTGAAAAAAGAACAAAGATATTTTTATTATGAAAATAAAGGGAAGTGTGTAGATAAAATTCTTTCATTTGTTATTATGGTGTTCTTGTTAAACATTATAACAGGGAGCTAAAAGGAAAAAAAGAGGATGACTGGGTTAGTTCTTAGAAACCCTCCAGAAATTCCTTGTCTGGTCACAAAGCCTCTCAAGCCTGAGGTGCTGGAAGAAGGCAGGGAGGACACCAAAATTCCCAAGGCATGCAGGCTGCTCAAGCTGCACTTACTGGACTTGAGGGTGGCATTGAGAATCGTTGCAGTCAGGGCAGCAAAGATGATAAGAGTATCAAACCTGGCATGAGGGAAGGCACTGCTGTTAGATTTTGGGGGACAGGGACAGGAGTGGGGCTTAAACAAGGAGTGAGCCCTGCTCCTCTCACATCAGGCCAAGGCAGCCCTGGGTCAGATCAGACTATGGGCACATGGGAGAGCTTTGTCACAACATCCCCCGATCCATCTTAAACACACTCGGCCGGCACAGGAGTTCGGAGCCATTCAGTCCTTGAGGAGCTGAGCACAGCACTCACCACATTCCACACCAACTTCCAGAACTCCCACTCACCAGTTCCAGAACTGGGTTTTGCCAAAGAACTCCCTGGGTTCGTAAGTGTAGACCTTCAGGAGGATTTCGATCATGTACAGAGCAAGGAACACCCACTCTGCATATGAAATGAAGGGACTTTCCTCATCCAGAGCAATGAAGACAGCATTTACCAGGATGATGGCATCGTAAGTCCAAACAAAAGCCCTGCAAGAACCAAGAGAGATCAGTCTGCAGCTCCCAAGAAGGTCAAAGTCACACAGTTACTTTGGAAGCTCTTTGCCTCCTCTCTCAAAAATTCTTCACCCATCAGTTCTCCTCAAACCTGAAAATTTGGGGGAGTCACTGAAGAGTTTAGTTTTGCTGTTGAAGTCCAACACAGAATTTGGTTAACAGGTCCAGGGAAGTGATTTTTTCCCCCCCTGCTCGGTACTGGTGAGGCCACGCTTGGAGGTGCTGGGGAGGAACCAGGGTCAGCTGGGCTTCCCGGTACAAGAGAGGCCTGAACACACAGAACTGGTGCATTAAAGGGTCACAGAACTGACAGAATGACCGACAGTGCTGTGTTGGGAGAGCTGGGATGGTCCAGCCTGACGGGAGAAGGGTCAGGACAAGCACCTGTGCATAAATACCTGATGGGAAGGTGCAGGGAAGATGAAGCCAGACTCTTCTCAGTGATATCCAGGGGAAACACAACAGGCAAGGGACACAAGTTGAAATACAGGAACTTCCACTTAAACAAAGAAGTTGCTTGGGTTTTTTTAACCAGGGGTGATCAAGCACTGGGAGGGGTTGCAGAGAGGTTATGGAGCCTCCATGCTTTGGGGATACTCTAGACCAGCTAGGATAGCCCTGAGTACCCTACTGTGGCTGACCTTGCTTGGAGCAGGGGATTCCACTAGCCCATCCCTAGATGTTCCTTGCCACCTATTTTGGGATTCTGGGAAAGCCCAGAGGTGAAAGAGAGCTCTAGAGAACTCCAGAACTCCCAGGGCTGATGAGGCAGCAGGACACAGCTCTGCAGCACAGACTGCTGAGCTAGGAGCAGATCTAAGTGCAGCACTTTGGTCCTGCATGGCAAGACACAAAGCACAGCCTGATGTCAGCAAAACCCAGCTCAGACAGTGGGGGCTCACCCACAGCCACAGCTGGTTCCTCCACACTGACCAAGGCATGCCAGGAGCAGTAGCAGAGCCCCTGAGGGTTCTGTCTGTCCTCCCCAGCAGCACATCCAGCTGAGCCCTGGGCCCTGGCAGAGCTCACCTGTGCCTCACGACGCGGCGCAGGAGCCAGCTGGGTGCAGATCCGTACAGGGCCGGCGCCCAGCGCGCCAGGGGGTGCCGGCGGATCTTCAGCGTCACCACCTGAATGTTGAGCAGGTCTGCCAGCTGCACGAAGGACTTCTTGTCTGCAGCAGAGGGTCAGTGTCAGCTTGAGATCATGGCAAACAAACAGTGTCTGCTAAACACAAATCCAAGCCCACAGGAGTGGCAGCCATCTGGACTCTGTCTCTGCTCCCAGCAAAGTCAATCCCAGAGTGGTATCCACCACAACAGGCTGAACTTGGAATTTAAGCAGCTTCTCTGCCCCATTCCTGGGGCATTGACTCAAGCCATGGGCCAACAACCACCACAGAAGGATTCAGAACACAGAGACTGACTTATCTCTCCCGATACTCCCACTCCAGAGAACTGTGTGGGGAGCCACACTGCATCTGATAACAAGGGAGGCTTTCCGTATCCTCTGCTGAGAGCAGGAGGTCCCACGTACCATGGAGAGCTTGGCCTGATGTCAAATGGCCATGAAGGGCCACTCACAGTGTGTGGGACATTGGCTATAGCACAGGCAGCAAGAACAACCTTTTGGGACCTCAGGAATCTGGAGAGAAACAGGAAGAGGGACCCAGAGACCCCATTCCTGAAGGTGCTCAAGGAATGACTGTAATGGTACTCAGTGCTCTGGGCTGGGTGACAAGGTGGGGAACACGCATAGGTTGGACTCTATCTTGGAGGTCTTTTCCAACCTCAATGACTGTGATTTTGAGTCCCTCTGGGGCCATTACAGATCAAAAATCCCAATGCCAAGCCCCTTGAAGGATCAGGGTCCTGGCCCCGGCCCCTCCCCAGTCCCCACTGCTCACCTATGAACCCTTTCTGCTCATCATCCGAAATGCGGAGCAGCAGCTCCCGGTGGGAATTGCTGGTGTCAGGAGCCACCAGCTTGACCAGCTGCTTCCACCGGGCTTCCCGAACCACAAACTGCTCTCCCTCCTCTTCCTTCAGGAGGTTGAAGGCCTCGATCATCTTGCGGCGCTTCATGTAGGCGAGTTTGCGGATCTCGTTCTAGAGAGAGCGCTGGGAGTCAGGCAGCCCCTCTTTAACAAATAAACTCATTTTCACAGCACACAGATGCAGTAAGAGACCCAGGGGAATGACACTGGGCACAAAGCACAGCACAGTTAGTGGCGGGGAGGGTGGGGTGAGAAGTGGTGTTTAACAGGCAGCTGTGGGTTCTCCACACCGAGCTCTGGAAGGATCAACAGATTGCTGGATGCTGGGACAACACTGAAAAACCGGAAGGAAAGACAAAGGGTAGTGTCAGACAGGAAGGAGGTGACAAAGATCACGGGATCTGAATGGCCACAGAAGCAAAGAGGATGTGTCCACACATGCTTCCCCATCCACAAGTGAATCCCGCTGAGAGCAGGGGTGGGGATCCTTTTCTGCACATGACTGTGAGCAGAGGGACATCCAGCACTCTGCTTCCTGAGAAAGATCCAACCCCCTCATGGGATCACCCAGGAATTCTCAGCTCTCCTCCTTTGATCACAAGTCCCAAACTTCCCCTACCCAGTTTGGGTAGAACAAAAATTCTCATTTACTCAGACCTCCCATTTCGAGTTCCCTTGCTCTAAGAGCACATGCAAAGATGCTGTGCAAAAACAGTTCCCTGCATGGAGACAGCATTCCTGAGCTACAACTAAGCCTCCAAGATAATGCAGAATGTGCTCCTTATCTGTGGGAAACACCATAGAACATTTAATTCAATGCCAAGAGCAGAACTCCCAACAACCCCATGATATGAAAAGTGGATCTGTGCTTGATGTTTGCAGAACACCAAAGGCAAGAAGCTGTTTCCCCTTCTCAAAGCTTTCCAAGGGAAAGACAGAGGTTCCTGACAGAGAACAGCAGGAAGCCACTGGTCACGAGCCCCTCCAGGCATTACCTTCAGGTGTTTCTTGTAGTTGTTGTAGACCACAGCCAGGAAGAGAGACATGAAGATGTAAGTGTTGACAATGACGAAGGCAATGAAGAACAGGGCGTACCAGGAGCTGAAGTCAAACGCTGGCATCCTAGAGAAGGGGAGAGGGATTGCTGCTTGCCAGACTGACAAAAGTGAGTCCATGAGAAAACAGACTGCCACATGGATTTCCAAGCACTGTTTTGGACTGCCAGATCAAACTTGTCAAATAAAAGCTAAAAACTGCATTAGTTTAGTTAGAGAACACTTCTCTGCTGGGTTTTCATCCTGGTTTGTCAGGCCCTGACTGAGGGTGTGCAAAGACAGCACAGAGATGAAATCTCTGCCAGTACAGCCAAATTTAAGAGCAGACATGAGGCAATGCCTCAGCCATATGCTATTTTTCGGCCTCAGAGCCTTGCTGCACTCAGATCTGCCTTTCCACTTGCTCTAGGAAGAGCTGCATTTTATTTCTCAGTTTAAATTCCCAGGGTTGCTGTACCATCACAGTTTTACTCAAGATATTTCCAGCACATAGATGACCGAGCCCTTCCTCCCTGTCCTACTCCTGACAGCACCGTCCCAGCACAAACTACAATGGGAACCCAGAAGACACAGGGATGAAAAGCCCAGCATCCACAGAATTTTAACTCTGCTGTGAAAATTAGAGGCTGCACAGAGAGCCCCGAGAACACTGTGAGAGGAAGAGATCTGATCATCTACACATGACAGCCATACATGACATCTGGGCTGTTTGCAGTCGTCACCAGCACATAGAGGTCAAACACAATCTCCAGGTAGTTTCTGAAGTAGGGCAAGCCTTCTGCTGTCTGGAGATTCCTAGAAGGAAGAGGAGAGCCTGAAGTTAAGCACTGGGATCACATGTCCTGCAACAGGAGCAGCGCTTGCATTCCCTAGGAATTGTTTGGAGTCTGCCTAGAGTATCCAGGAGCAAAGGAAGTATCCACACCTCTCTCCAAACAGCTTCAAGGCCATGAGGGAGAACATGAGGAGGCTGAACATGAAGAGCAGGAAGACGTAGGTGATCTCTGGCAGCGTGTTGCGGATGCTGCGGAAAGCCCTCCGGATCTGCCAGGGACAAGGGAAGCGTTCAGAGGCAATGTGGCACCCCTTTTTTCCCTCACCATCCCACCTGGATCAAACCCCTATAACTGGGGTGTGAGAGTCCTAGGCCTTTCCTCCTTGTTCTTCAGGGGGGATCCTAGAAGGAAAGGCCCCACCTACACATCACAGTGAACTCAGGAGCCAAGGGACAGAGGGTCCCAGGACATTGCTGAGGTGTTCTTGCTGCAGGGAACCAGTCAGGGACAGAAATCCATCACTCCAGGCCACAAAGCACAGGCTCTGAGCCCAGATGTTGAGCTGCTCCCTCCCCCAGGCCTCCACATCACAGTTTATTCATTTGTAAGTCAGGACCAGACCAGTCTTGGGCAGCAGTACAAAGATCTCTCCACACTGAGAGGAATCAGAGTCCAAATCTGGACTACAGGTTTGAGAACACTGTGACACTTGTTTACCCAGGAGACTTCCAGAAATCAGTAACCTGGTCCCTGACTCATGGAGAAACACGGGTTTTTTTTCTCTGGTACTGTGTGAATCCACCCTTTTGTGCACCTCAAATTATTGCTTCAGGCCACTTCTGAAACAAACCTTCTCTCACAGGAACCTAAATTCTGCCATAAAACTTTCCTGCTACATCCCTGGGATTGTGGAAAGCAGCAGGCTGTGTGAAAAAACAGGACCCTGGACATCCCATTGGACCTTTTCTTTACCTGGCGACTCTCTGCAAAGTTGATGAGGAAGATGGGCCTCACAATCCTTGACCATCGGATGCTCCTCACATCATACAGCCTGAGGACCCCATACACAGCCAGGTCTGTCAGGGATAACTGTAGGAGAAAGAAGGAAAGCTCCCAGAAGTAACACTGGAATGTGCCTAGATAGTGAAGTGTTTGTTGATACAGGAGAGGTGCACACAACAGGCTTGTGAGAGCTGGTTGGTTTGGCCATGGCTCACGTATGCCAGGTCTGGGATCCCAGGAAAATAACATGAGGGGGAAAAAAACCACCTCCCCTGGGCCCAACTCACCAGGATTGCCACCATGATGCAGATGTTCTTGGTGTCCTTCCAGAAGACGTTGTGCAAGGTGACTTTGGCAAAGTGTGTCAGTCGGCCGAGGAACACCAGAAGGCACAACACCTCCAGCACTGATGTGGCCTGCAGAGAGAGTGGGGCTCAGCCAGCACAACCAGGAGCAGCAATATTCCTTTTTGCATAATAAAAAACAGGCAGAGCAATATTTTCAGGCTTTCTTTTGCAGAATTCCCTGCCACAGACAGGTTAAAGCCAGCAAGTCTGTGTTTGCTTAGGATTCAGGGAGTACATCTTTCACAATCACACTGGTGCAGGACAAAGAAAAAGGTTGCAGAAAGTCAGGCCTAAAGTAAAACTAGGCTTCTAATTCCACACATGAGGACGGACTTGAGTTCCAAAGAAGGCTGGAACTGGTGTCCGAGATGGAGAACATCAACATGACTTTGACTACAGTCACATGGGCCATCCCTGGGGGTCACAATGGCTCCTACAGTCCCTGCCAGCTCCTGTGCCTTTTTTGTACTTATTTCAAACGGATCACAGAATCAAACAGATCACAGAATCATTTGGGTTGAAGGGTACCATAAAGATGATCCCATTCCACCCCATGCCGTGGGCAGGGACACTTTCCCATAACCCCAGTTGCTCCAAGCCCTGTCCAGCCTGGCCTGGAACACTTCCAAGGATCCCTGGCAGTCATGGGCTCTCTGGCAAACCTGTGCCAGGGATTCACCACCCTCACAAGGGACAATGTCTTTCCAATATCCCATCTAATCCTGCCCTCTTGCAGTGGGAAGCCATTCCCCCTTGTCCTGGCACTCCAGGCCCTTGGAAACAGTCTTTCTCCATCTTTCTTGTTGGCCATTTCAAGTACTGGAAGAGCCAATTAGGTCACTCTGGAGCTTCTCCAGGCTGAACAACCCCAATTCCACCAGCTTTTCCTCACAGCAGACCTGTTCCATCCCTCTGATCAACTTGGTCACCTCCTCTAGACTCACTCTAACTTTCCATGTCCTTCCTGCGCTGGTCCTGACCTAGAGCTGGATGCAGGATTCCATGTAGTGTCTCACCAGAGCAGAGAATCAAAGATATCTGCAAAAACATCACCATCCACTGTCTCTTGGCACCTCTGACAAACACTTTGAAGCAAGAAGTCCTTGCTGGCTCCAGCACCTGCATTTGCTGCTCCTACACCATAAACTCACCAGGAAGGGGAGTGGATACACAGCAGGTTCCTCAAAAAGGGCAAGGGAGAGGTTGAGGAAGATGAAGAAGTAGGTGGCTGTTCGCATCATCCAGTGGTTATAGAGGTGATAAAGCCTGGAGGAAGAAGGCACAGGCACCATAAATAAAGGCTACAGGGCACATCCCCAGGGCATCACCAACTGTGCCCTGGAAGAACAGCACTTGCTGTCCCAAACAAACATTTTTGCCAGCAAGGAATTTGGTAATTTGTTTCCAAATCAGTCTCAGAGCTGATAGATACTATACTGTCTTTCAGAGTAGGATTAAATAACAGAATATTTATTATAGTAAACAAAAAATATTTAACTTGGTTCTTCCGCTCCAGCACCTTCCACACAGCTGAGGGCTGACCAAGCCTCCCACTCTTCATTCCCACAGAGGCTTGGAAGACTTTATCTTAGTTTTATTTTCTCCCCTCCAGCAAACCACAACTTTATGTCATTTCCCATCCTCAACAAACAGATGCACTGAGCCCCATTTTCAGCATTTCAGCTTAAGCCAAATTTTTGGCACCCCACCCATCCACCCCTCTTAGCATTCCCAACTTTTTCTGGCTGTTGGTGGTTGGCTCTCCACAGGTGCGGTTGGGGCGCACGCCTCCTTACCTGACAGCCTCCGGAGAGGTCTTAAAAGGAATATTCCTGTTGTACTGCGCATCGGAGACAAACGCTGCTGCCAGCAGGAGATCCTGGGGAAGAGACAAGACAGCGTGTGAGGAGCTTCGGGCAAACTCCGCGGAGTTACTGAGGGGGAAGGAGAAGGGGACGCGGGTGCCTCGCCGCTACCTGCGCCGCCGCCTCGGCCATGGCGCGCGCGGACGCGGCACCTCCCCGGGCCCGCCGCCTTTAACGGGGCCGGTCCCGCCCCCGCGGCGGCGGAAGCGGGAGGCGGGGCCGGGCTCGGGCTCGGGAGCGGGGCCGGGATGGTGCTGGAGGCGCTGCGGCCGCGGGTGGTGCGCTGGGCGCTGCTGGCCGCCTTCACCGCCGGGGTGGTGGTGGGCTGGCAGGCGGGCCGGGCGCGCCGCCGCTTCCTGCGCTGGCGGCAGCGATACCTCCAGCGCCGCCTCGCCGCCGCGCAGGAGAAGCTGGAAGCGGCCTGAGCGCCGGCACCGCGGCCGGGCCGCCCCTGCCAGCGGGCTCCTCCGCCTCCTCCGGACCTCCGGTGGGCGCTGCCTGAGCTGCTGGGAACGGGTGAAGCGCTGCTGGGGAAGGACAGCGTCCCTGGGATAGCAGGGCTGCCGGCTGGACAGAATCCGTGGAATAGGAATGCTGCCAGAGAGGACAGCATACATGGAATGGCAGGACTTCTGCCCTTCGCAAAGCAAGATCCCAAACTGTGTGAGACTAATTTAACAAAGAATTGAGGATATGCAAGCAGCGATCCCAAACCTGGAATGGACTGCTCAGGGAGGTTTGGAGTCCCTGTCCCTGCAGGTGTTCAAGGAACAACTGGACGTGGCACTCAGTGCTCTGGGCTGGGTGACAAGGTGGGGATCGGTCATGGGTTGCACTCGATGATCTCGGAGATCTTTTCTAACCTCAGCGGTTCCATGATTCTCGGATTTCCATATTCCAGAGGGTTGTCTGCACTTGTCCAGCTCTAAGCCTGCTGCTCTGACCTTGCCAGGAAGCGCTGCCAACACAATAAACTAGCAAAAGTCATCACATGGTGCTCCTAGGTGTTTATTTCTGGAATAAATGTGAAAATGTGCCTTATGGGCACATGTAGCAAGTCCCATTGTGGGTGTGCATGGGGACAATTAAGTGGTGAAAGAGCTCATGCGTTGCCCGGGTGAATGAACAAGTGAAATAAAGGATCAAGAATTCCTCCTGGTGCTTTGGATAAGGAATTGTGGAGGTAGCTGTAGCAAATTCCTTCTTCCCATTGTTAGAGAATGCCAGGAGAATGAGCGCTGGGGGATTCATTGCAGGCTGCCGGTTTTCAGAGGTATTATGGAGTTCTCAAATCTGTGGGGGAGAAAAAGCACTGCCCAGAGCCCCTTAAGGCTTGGTCTTGGATCTTGGAGCTCTTTCCCAAACTTAGCGATCCTGCCATCAGACTGGGTGGTCTCTAGAGGTGCCTTCCAACCCTACTATTCTGTGATTCCATGGCTGGGATCACAAAACATCACATCATTTGTCCCCAGATAAGCGCCGCCGGGGCCGAGGCCGGGCGCGGGGCACGGGGCGCTGCCGGCCCCGCCCCGGGCCCGTCATCATCCGGCGGCGCCGGGGCTGTCCCGTCGCCCGGTGACGATGTCGGAGCGGCGGGCGAGGGGGCCGCTGCAGCGGGTGCAGCGCCGGAGCCGGGAGCTGCGGGCGCAGGTACCGGGGATGTAGCGGGGCCGGTCCCGGTGTCTCGGCGCACCCCGGCCCTGACCGCCCCGTCCCCTTTTCCAGGTGGAGGCGCTGCGGGCGGAGAGCGCGGCTGCAGCCCCCGGGCAGCGCGAGGCCCTTCGGCTGAGGTGAGGGGGATCCCGACCCCCATCCCGAACCCCATCCCTCGATCCCACCGACCGGGCGCTGCCCTCACCCTCTCCTCATGTCGCCTCAGCAGTGTTCGTTCCCTCCATGCCTTTTCCTCTCTTAATTATACAGCTTTCTCCCTGCCCCTTCCCTCTCCTGTTTTCCAGACTGGCTCTTTCCCAGCCCTCTGGAGAAGGGAAGACTGAGGGGGGCTCTCACCAATCCATATCAATATCTCCAAGGCAGGTGCCAAGGGGATGGTGCCAGGCTCTTTCTAGTGGTGCCCAGCAACAGGATGGAGGAGCAATGGCCATAAATTAAAACACAAGATCCACTTCAGCATGAGGGTGGCAGAGAACTGGAAGAGCTGCCCAGGGAGGGTGTGCAGTCTCCCTCTCTGGAGACATCCCAAACCCACCTGGATGCATTCCTGTGTCACCTGCTCAGGATCCTGGTGACCTCCTACTCAGGGTGATCCTGCCTGAGCAGTGGGGTTGGACTGGATGAGCTCCAGAGGTCCATTCCAATCCCAGCTATTTTGGGATTATGTCAAATGCTGCTGTTTGGGCTTGGAATTCTCACCCTGAAGGGACACACAGCGCCTAAAAGGATACCTTTCAGTCAGGAGGTGTGGTTTGGGTCAGAATTTTAAGAAAATACCATCTGCTTGTCTTGCTTTCAATGCAGATGTACACAGCTCAAGGAAGTGGTGGAGGAGAATACAAACACTCTCCGTGGTTTGAAAAAAGTAAGTATGGCGATTAATCTGTGATTTTCTCCAAAATTCACCATGGAAAGTGTTTAAAGAAAATCAATGTTCCATTTTAGATGCCTCAGGAAAAGAGCAGTGCCCAGCACTGCACAATCTCTGCTTGTCATCTCTCAAATTTATATTTTTTATATCCATTTATATAATTTAAAACTCATTTTAATGCTTTATTTTGTCCAAGTCCCAGGTGAAAACCTAATAGAGAATTTCACCTTGGCAGAGTGAGAGGGTAGGAAAATTGTCACTAAAGCGGGAGTGACAGTAGCCCAGGAAGGGAAAAACTTGTAAGGCATGCCTGGAAAACTTATTTTATAGAGGAACTTTGATTATTTGAGCAATTTATTGGGGAACTTTGATTCTTTGGGGCATTTGTTGGGTTCTCTGTCAGGCTGACGAGCCTGCGCCAGTGGGGAATTACAGCCAGAGGAAGGAAGAGGAAGAAAAGCTGTTGCTAAGACTCTCCCAGCAGCTGCAGAAACTCCTTCTTGCCTTGGATCAGGATAGTGTGACAAAGAATTATCCAGGGTGAGTAGCTTAAAGATACAAATGCAACTGGTTTTTTAAAGGATGGCTGGAATGGACCTTGAAAAACCATTATCTCACCCCCTTAATTAGCTGAAAAATAACAGAAGGGTGAAAAAAGAAGGAGAGAAGTAATTTATGACTTGCTAGGATTTTCTCAGGGTGCTGGATAATGGCTGCAATATAAGGTTTGGAGGAGTTTCTTCAGGACAGAGAGCAAAACAGAGGAATGGAAATGCTGTATCTGAATAATGTCCTTGCAGAGGCTTGACAGCATTTCAAAAAGTTTGGTGGGAATCATACTAAAAAATAGTTTGATTTGTTTTGGGTAGGGGTGAGGAACACCAGAAAGGCCCTCATGCAGAAGAGGGAAATGAAGAAGAAGAGGCGAGTGAAGATGAAGAAAGTGATGAAGAAGACACTGAAGAAGAAGAAGAAGATGAGGAGAAGTTGTTGGATGATCCAAATGTTAGAGAATGTGTTGCTGTCGGGAACTTTGATGCCCAGCAGGAAGGGGATCTCACATTTGTGGTAAATATCTCTCTGTAAAGGGTTTTTACTGCAGATCACTCTGAGGTAAGCAGTAACTATAATGAAATCCTATACTTTTGGGATTCAGCCAGCTGTGGGATTTGGGGAGAAATTGGAGTTAAGTCTTTTTAAATTTAAATATTTGCCTGTTTTTTTGTCTCTGTCTCATCCTCCAATGGCAAAGAAAGGTGAAATCCTGCTCATACACGACAAGAAGGCAGATGGCTGGTGGGTAGCTGAAAATTCCAAGGGAGAGAGAGGCCTCGTTCCCAGGACATACCTTGTGGTTGGTGTGCTGCAATCTCTGTCCTAATCTCACCTCTGCTCTTTTATATAGATTAATGATCATATATCTGCACAAAACGGGTTGCAATGCAGTTTTGTGTTTGGAAATAAATAACTGTGTTTTTGTCCATGGTACTGGAGATATCCATCAAAAGCAGCATTTCTATACCTTGTGAAGTTGTGGCAGAGAAGTTTCTTGAATATCAAAGTCGGAATCTTTGTCACTTAAAGGTCAACTCCAAATACTTCAAGCTACTGTGGATTGATTTGGGGTTTTAATAATTTATCTGAAATGGGAGTCTGTGTAAACGTGTGACAATTTTCTGCATCACAGAGAGAAAATCTCCTCTTATAAACTTACTTAATTTATTTTAAACTTATATTAATATGGGCTGTGGTTGGAGAAGGCATTTTTAAGAACAAAACTAGGAAGAAATCAAGCCTTTTGCCATTTTAAATATGAATTCCAGGTTCCTAAGGAAGAGGAAGAAAGCCAGGAGGAGTCAGAAGAACACACAGAAGTGGTGGATGAAACAGCAGATGTAACTGAAATTCAAAAAAGGTAAATGGATTGTCTCAGGTATGGTTGTGAAGCTGCTGCTATTTGGAAACAGAGCAATATTTGGTGGTTAAATTTTTGTTCTTGTGAGGATTTACTATAAATCCCTCTATTTTCTTCCAGAACAGATTCCCACTGGAGTGCTGTCCGAGCTATCATAGAGGTAGGCGCCCCTTAGAATGTAGCTTCGCCTGCCATAGTCTTCATTATTTTGTAAACAAGCTGTGCCTTTTCCCAAATACTGTGTCTAATATCAAAAACCATTGTTCTTAATGAACATCTGTGTTTTGGGAGTTTTTGGTAGCAAGAAATGCCACAAAAATGCTTCAGAAGAGGTGACTGGTGTCTCAAGTTCCTGGTTCTAAACAGAGCTGTAAATTAGGATTAAATTTGCTGTTAAACAACAGGAACAGTATTATCTGTTTTTCTTTGTTTTTACTAGAATGACACTTTGAAGGTACTGACCACTACAGGAGCAGTTCCTGCAGGGTTCCGCCCATCCATGCTTTTCCAGCTCTTGGAAGAAGGTAGGAATTTTGCCTGGCAAGATTCTCAAGTGTCTGTGGTGGCTTTCTCACACTGGTCACCAGCCTGTTGGACCCCTATCCATACTGCTTAATTTTAATTAATTGGCTAACTGGCTATATTTGACTCATCAAATTGTGTATAAAATATTTTTTCCCTTAAATTTTAATTTATCAATGTGAAATCCTGACAAATTTCCTCATGATTTCAAAGCGTTTCTTCATTCCTGTTGGCTTTGCAGGAAATGATGATTTTTTTTGTTTTGTTTTGTTTTAATCTTCCCTTTTTCTCAAAGGTCTTTTCTAGTATCTTCACCAAATATATTGATATTTCATGTTCCGTTAGTCTTTCTGTTTAAAGCTCTTTAATCTCTTTTTAAAATTAAGTTATTGTGCTTTTGAGATGAAACACTTCAGAATGCTCAGAAATAGTAGACAGTGCTCATAGCAGGTAATTCCATAGTTTTGTTTAGTCAAATAGTCAACTGGACATGCATTTTGGGTGTTCTTTCTGGCACAATAAAGACCGTTTGAAAAATGAAGACTTTTTAAGTTTACTGTTGTTGTAGGTGAAGAGTTTCGAGCAAGTTACTATTTGCAGCCTAAGCTTACTCCATCCCAGCTGGCTTTCAAAGACTTGGTGTGGAACTCTGAGAGAAATACTGTGAGTATTGCTCTTAAGTGGGACACAAATTTTATTTGCCTTCTTTCCTTTTGGCTAATGATTATGTCTTAATTTGCACCATTTCTGGTACAAATATTTCTTCTGCTGGGACCTTCTGTCTGTCTCACTAAAACATCCCTGGGCCAGAGCTAAAGGGTTGTGAAGAAATCCTGCTGCTACCAATGCACTGCACTGGGTTTGTGGCTGGGAGAATAACCTCAGTCCATAAACACAAAATGAGACCATGTGGAGAGGGCCCTGTAGGTTTAATCCTCCTTCTGCTGTATTTCAGATCCATCCTAGACCCACCAGAGTGTCCCTGATTGTCACTTTATGCAGCTGCAAGATGATCCCTCTCCCTGGGACTGGCGTGCAGGTCCTCAGCCGGCACGTCCGTCTCTGCCTCTTCGATGGCAGCTGGGTAAGGAATGTATCTGCTTCCCAAAAAAGGGAGCAGGAGGTTTGGAACTTCCAGAATTCTTCAGGTTCTGGTTCTCTCTGTCTCACTCAGAGATACACACACAACCTGCCTCCCAGGCTGCTTTATATATGCTTATATAAGTCTGGTTTGAGCCCACTCATCCAGAATAATGGAACTTTAATGATGAAACAGGCCAGACTGCATTGATGGGCATTGGGCGTGGCCAGGCAAGCACACTCAGCCCAGCTTCCCACCCTTGGTACTCCATAAGGCACTTGACCCCTCCCTTTATCTGCCTTTGGTTTCTCCCTCTCTGCTTTCTTCTCATGGTAAATCAGATGCAGCCCCAAAATGTCCCTGAGCAGTGTGAGGTGAGCCAGGGAGCTGCTCCTGACTCAGGGTGACAGTCATACCCGGCCCCTGAGGCTCAGGGCTGTACTGGGTGGCCCTGGGAGGGGCTGGGGCGGGAGTTCCATTTCTCTGAGTCCCTAATTTTGGGTCCCCCACCTGCCATTGTGTCTCCTGGCTCCTTTGTGTTCCTTGCGATGAGTGTTTCCCTGGGCTGATCTGTCTCCTGGGATGGGCCTGGGAGCAGCTGGGTCAGGGTTAGATTCCTCCATGTGCCCTTGATCCTCTGTTCCTTTGTGTGTGTGCAGAGCAGCTTTTTGTAAAAACATAACCCTGATTATCCAGCAGTTTTCTTCCAGTTGTCTTTGTTGTGTGCAGTGTTGGATCCATCTGCGATAACGCTGCATTTACTGAAAGCAGCAGGGCTTTCTAGAAAAACTTGCCTTAGCATTTTTCCCCACTTTAGGTGCTGAGTAACATTCACACAGTGAGAGCCACGTGGCTGCCTAAAAATCCTCAGACTTGGACTTTTTCTCCAAGGGTAGGTGACACAGCCCCTGGCTGTTTACAGCTTCTTCCTTCAGTGTCACTAAAGTGTTCCTTGGTGGCACAGCTGTGCTCCATGGAAAGACAAAAAGGGGAGCAAGATTTTGACTGGAATTTGTTCTCTCTTCATTTTTATATGCAGTGGAATTATGTCTGAGATCTTGTGTTGAGTGGGGGATGTGCTTGATGGCCTTTAAAAATCAAGATTTTTTTGTTTTTATAGGTACATTAACTTTTTTTTCCCCTCCCTCTCTCTTTATCAGGTGATGGGCATCTTACCCAGCTTGCTTGATGGTGACTCTTTTGTCAGGTCCAACTCTCTGTCTTCAGATATTGGGATATTGTTTGAGCTTGGCATCACGTACAAGTGCAATGTGAGTGTGGGGAGGTGCAGTGGAAATGACTCCAAGGGCAGATTTATAAAGGGAATCAGCTGTTCTCAGTTAGAGAATAGGACTAGAGAATATCCCTCATTAGAGAACAGGATTACCTGGAAGGAGCCTACAGGAAAGATGGACAGAGACTTTTCACAAGCTCCTGTAGTGATAGGACAAGGAGGAATGACTTTCCACTATCAGAGGGCAGGAATAGATGGGGTATTGGGAAGGAATTCTTCTCTGTGAGGTTGGTGAAGCCCTGGCACAGATTGCTCAGAGAAGCTGTGGCTGCCTCTGGATCCCTGAAAGTGTCCAAAGCCAGGCTGGACGGG
This sequence comes from Taeniopygia guttata, assembly GCF_048771995.1. Classification (NCBI taxonomy): domain Eukaryota; kingdom Metazoa; phylum Chordata; class Aves; order Passeriformes; family Estrildidae; genus Taeniopygia; species Taeniopygia guttata. Next base: position 87,551,348 of record NC_133027.1, read on the forward strand.
GCTTGGAGCAACCTGGGATAGTGGAATATATCTCTGCCCATGGCAGGGGGTGGAACGAGATGATCCTAAAAATCCCTTCCAACCCAAACCATTCTGGGATTCTCTGATGCGTGAATATCCCTAATTAGAGAGTAAAAATCCCTCTGACTCATAGACATGAGTGTCCCTGTACCAACACTGAAATAACTTGTGCCAAAGATCCCATACCATGGGATCACAATGGACTAGCTCTCTCTTCACTCCTGCAGTTTTCCATCTCTGTGATTTATTTCAGAATAATGTCCTGTACAGTTGGAAAACTAAAGTTTTAACTGTTTCAGCAGCATGGACAGTGGTTCCAGCTCTAGTTTATACAGATAGAACCTATCCATCTGGGATATGCTGCTGGAAAGCACAACAGGTAGTAAGACAATAGATGGTAAAGCCAGAAAAACTACCCTCAGAGAAGGCAGATTGTGATTTTTAAACATACAAGGGTGAAAGAAGAAAAGGGGATAACTACAACAGTTCTCATGTGGTTCAGTCACTCGTTCTAGGTCAGCTGCTCAAATAATTTACATTTCTCTTTTTTTCTAGTCAACAGGTGAAAGAGGAGAGCTGAGCTGTGGCTGGGCCTTTCTGAAGCTTTTCACTTCCAGTGGGGTTCCTGTTCCTTCCAAGTGAGTTTGTTGCCTTTTCCTGCTCCCCCTGTATTTACACAGATGTATATACATCTGTTTTAGACTGAGAGTTAAGCTCATCTTTCATACTTAGACACCTCTGGGGCAGGGGGCATCCAGACCAGTCCTTTATGATTCTGGCTCTTCTTTGCCACATTTTCCCTTTCCCATGTGAAAACTGGGAGACTGGTTCCCAGGACCTGGCGTCAGGTAGGAGTTGTGAATGAATTGCTCTTGGAGTGTGAATTATATATTGCAGCTGATTTATGATTAGTGGGTCCAGTCATCTGAAAGAATAATAAAGTGTGTATTTTTTTATTTTATTAAATGTCGGAAAACTTTCTGGTTATTGACAGAAATAATTCATTGTAGCTCAGACTTTCAAGACTTGTTTTTTTCCAACTATTCGTAGACATATATATATTGTGTATATGTATTCTGAATTTATCTGGGTTACAGCTCAAAAACAAATACCCACAGGACACCTCTACTCTACTCTACTGTTCTAGAATTCTCTATATCTCTTCTAAGTCTGATTTTTAAAATATTGTTCTACTATTTCATTAAGTAAGTATGGTATTACAGATTAAATTTCATGCTTGTTTCAGCAGTGACTTACTCTTGGCAGAACTGGGGCTACATTATCCATTAACAAATTTTAAATATGGAAGATTTTAATTGTTGAAGTAGTGATTCCTCAAAACCATTTTAGTGAAACAATTGCTAAATTCCATACAAGAAAAATATTTGGGCTGTGGAAAAGAAAGAATGTTGTTAATAGCTTTTAAAATAACTGATCTCCTAGTACAATTAAATTCCAAAACTAGTTGAATTCCCAATATCATATGGGCTTCAAATTTATCTTTATTGACAGGATGTATGAGCTGGTCCTGAGTGGTGGCACTCCTTATGAGAGAGGCATTGAGGTTGACCCATCAATATCAAGAAGAGGTGTGGTTTATTTTCAATATAATATAAACATAATAATGTGATTAATGCTGCATTTCCTTCACAACAGTCCCCACAGCCTGGTTTGGGTTTTTGTGTATTTCATGTTTTTGCACGTATTTCATTATTTATCTGCTTTTGCCTTGGCTGTGGGGAGCTGGGTGCTACCAGGCTAACTAAACTCGAAAGAGTTCTCAACCCAGTGAAATGCTCATTTTTGTAATATAATTATTACTGTTGTTTCAAACTGACTTTTTGAATCTGGGCTGTCTCTTCCTGCAGCAGGCTCTGGGGTTTTTCAGCAGTTTATGAGCCTCAGGAAGCAACCTGTGCTTCTGGTGAAAGTGAAGTCACCAAGTGTGCATTCAAAAGACATCCTAAAGTGAGTCCTTGTGGTTCCATAAAATGAATAAGTATTCCACATAGCCTAGAGAAATCTGCAGTGTTTGCAATGAAAACCTCAACTGCTGTCCCTTATTTTCCCAACAGTTTTCTCCCTGAAACATTAGTTGGGGGCATGTGCTACATCCATCTCCTGGTGTTTTATCGGCAAATCCTTGGAGATGCCCTCCTGAAGGACAGGACGAGCATGCAAAGCACAGGTGAGCACTGGAGGAAGATCAGGTTCATCCAGGGAATGACTCTTGCCAGGTCTCCCTTTGGTAAGAGATGTTTTTGGCACTCAGTCTGAGTTATCCTCTTTATTTTTAGTTTTTAATTATTATTTACTTACCAACAGTAGGGAGAGACAGAAGTTGGAGAATTCTAGATTAAGAACTCAGTGTCTTGCCCTGATTATGCAACAGAACTAATGATAGTTTATAGCCTTCTCCATTTTAAAACCAACTTGAAATTAAAAAAAATTACATTTCTTAACTGTACTGTGTATGAATTTATATAGGTGAGAACTGCTACACTTACCTGATTTGATCTTCTTAATTTAGGACAGTACATCGGGCTGACAACCTCTCCTGGAGTTAAATTGCATCCCTTTGGATTCAGACTTCATTTGAAGTCATTGAAAGGCTTTATCCCAGGAGTTGTTCTGGTAGCTGTGCAACTAAAGAAGATTTCTATTATTTCAAAATCCACCATAGCTTTAGGAATAGACAATTGAAAATGTCTGTTCTACTTCCCAGAAGTCATCAGTCCTGGCTGTTATCCCCAAAATGTTTGAGCATTAGTAAATGGTTTATGTTTACCAAACTTGCCATCAGCTTTAAGGTGAAGGAACAAGTGTACATTCGATATTTGAAATCACATGGCAACGAAAACACTTCAGCCAAAATCCTGCTCTCTGTCACTTAGAATCTTACCCACAGTCTCATTAATTAAAATAATCACAGGAGCAGAGTGATTTCTCATGGAAGTGACCCAAAAAGCATCAGGATACCTGTGCAGTGGAATATGTGCTCCATTGGGAAAATTCACTGTGCAGTTGGTTCCTGGTTCTCCTAAAATGCCACACCAGACGTGCCAGGGTGAGGTAGAACCCAAGTGTGTTTATCCATAACATCCAAACTAAGCAGCACAATTGCAGGTGTGTATAAAAAAAGACAGGTGCAGAAATGAGGGAAAACATCTCTGACAGGTAAATCAGGAAGGGCTCGTTTGCTGGCATTCCCAATAAACAGCACTGGGGTTTGTGTGTCTCCTCTCCTGGTTTAACTGTCTCTCAGCCACTGAGAATTGGCTGCAGTCAGAACAGTTTTTAGGGAGTTCTCTTACTTTCACTGCTCTGGAGAGCTGTCACAGCTCATTTTCCCTTTGGAATAATCCAACAGGAGAGGATGTGCTTGCTGAATAACTGAATGTGCCAATACTTTGAAAACTGATTCTTCCTTAGCCTTGAATGTGTTTGTTTTGTTTCAGACTTAATCTGTAATCCTGTTCTAGCAACTTTCCCTCAACTCCTGGATCAGCCAGACCTGATGGATGCACTTCGGGTATGTTACCTTGTCAGGATTTCCAGGCAAAATTTAAGGAGTTTTTTTTTTAGTCCTGGGAGAAGACAATGTTCTTCAGCCTTGCTCTGATTGTACATTTCATTTTAGAGTGCCTGGGCAGACAAAGAAAGAACATTGAAGAGAATTGAGAAGGTAACAAACTACAGGTTTTTCTTTTCATATATTCAGGGTAATTCCAACTAGCTGCTCCCTGCCGCTGCAATTGGTGTTTAGTTTTTCCTTTCACCATACATCTGTTTAGAAATTAAAGATATGTAAATGAAGTTCTCAACATTTCTCACCCAGATTTATAACAGTAAATCAGGAGCAGGAGGAAAATTTGTAACTTTTTATTTCAGTGTTGTTAAGGGGGAACCTGTTACAGGTCGGTACCCAGAATGGCTCCCTGTCAAGATGTGCTTCCAAGAATCAGCTGGTAAAAGCTTTCCATGGATACAAAAAGGGGCTGTGTATGCCCACAAAATCGTCTTCCCTCCTCTGAACTCTGAGCTTCAGTCCTTCCACAATCTGCTTCGGAGAAGGCCCCCTAAATTCCTCAGATCTCCCTACCCCAGAGAGTTGTAATCTCACGTTTTGGCACGTAGAGAGCTGGAGAGCTGACCTGGTTGTCCCCATACTCACCCATACTTTGTCTTATGTCCTGTGCCCTGGACAGAGAGCAGCAGCAGGAACTGAATGAGAAAGCCATCCGGGATTTCCTGGAAGCAGCAGTGGGACATTTCATTCCCTATACATGCTCCTGACTCGATGCACAAGGATAGCTCCCTGTTTATGCAGAACACCTGCTGAGTCAGAGCAGCTTTTTCAGGGCCATTCATCCAAAAGGAGAGCAGATCTGCTCACAGAATTGGCAACTCCCCGGGATCCCAGAACCATCTAGTTCTACCTGAGTGGCATGTGCCACTCCCACGGGAGGATTGCTGCCTGCTGAATGCTCACCCCTCGCATGGTTCTATGAGGCTGAGCTTTGAAACGCTCCCTGCCAGGCACAGCACTCCTGGGGCTGCGACACTCTGGACTTGGATCTTTCCTGTGTGTTTGATAATTGACCGGGCTGATCCTTTGTCTCTGGGTTTTCCAGACTGATCTTCACGGGGGAACACACAGGTCACACTGTGCACAAAGAGAGGGACAACAGTGCCCAAGGGCAGTATCATCTCTGGCTCCAAGGAGTGGGATTGGAGCCATGCTCCACCTAGGACAGCAGGGAAAGAGAGGAGTTTGGGCTTCCAGGGCAGGGAGGATGTGGCACTGCTTTTAAGAAATATAAATGCCTCACAACAAAGGGCTCTCAGTGCCTGTAGTTTGTGGGAAGGCTGGCAGAGTTCAGGGTGCAGATTTGTGGATATGCTGGAGGCACTTTGGAAAAGTGCTTGGCAACACCACATGTTTGCACTGAGGTATTTTCAAACACTCTTCTCTGCAGAGAGATCAAGAATTTCTGAAGTCTGCGTTTGTCCTGGTGTACCACAACTCTGTGTTCCCTCTGCTCTGCTCCACGTTCCTTCCCAGCTACAGATGGGCTGAGGAAGAGGTGGAATTATCTCGCTGGAAGGTGATCCATGACTTCCTGAAAAGGAGCCAGGAGAAGGACGGCGCGCTGGAGTACCTGCTGTCATCAGAAAACACCCACAGAGCCTTTGACATCTCAGAGCTGGCCTATGATTTCTTAGGAGAAGTGAAGGAAAACAATCCTGGAGAATGAACAATTCAGGCTCTCTAAGGACATAGTAACAATAAAATTAAATTCTTACCAAAGAGATTGTGTAGGAGCTGAATTGTAATGGATATTTTAGCACTATTAAGATTTTGAGAGAGATTAAATTTTATCTGTTTATCTACTGGAAATTATATTTTAAATTTTTAACTTTGCAGCATTAAACAAGGCTCTGGTTTCCTGTTACTACCTGTTGTAGCCATGTCAGGTATTATATTTTGCCAAAGTTGAAGTAGCCCTTTTCTCCTCTCTTGCAGCTTCCAATTAATTTCCAGTGTTGTTTTAATGAGTGAACAAAAGGCTCTTTGTCCCAGTCCCCCAGCAGCCTGGGAGCAGGGAAGGGAAAGAGCAGCGTTCTTTAAGAATACTGCTGAACAAGGGCAGCCAGCTTAAGGGAAGAATTCTCTCTTGTCCAACCAGTGACCAGTAGGTTGCTCCATTTTTAGATTGTTTGCCTGTTCTTCTCCCCCACTCAGAAGGCTGGGTTACTCCCAGGAATGTACCTGACCCAACACAAATAGCAGCTGGTGGGAATCCTGGGAATGCTGTGTTTCCCCAGGATTATTTCCTCTGCTGACCCCTGAGCGCCTTGTGACCACAGGCTCAGTGTGCTGCCCATTCCCAGGGGGAAGTGATCAATCCACTTTCTCTTTTGTGCTGGAGCATTTGGATGCTTCCTGCAGGGCGATGGGGACATTACCACTGAATCACACCTGGATTTAAGACCAGGCCAGGCTCAGTTTTGTCTGGCGAGATTTGAAACGATTTTTGAAGACCTCCGCTGCATGGAGCCAAAACCAGCTCCCACTGGAGTATTTGTAAACAGGAGCCTCCAGAAATACCACAGAACACTTCCCCCAGCCTAGGAAGTGCTCAGAGACATGGATTTGATCTTTGCTCTGTGTTGTGCAAGAGCTTGGCATAGAAGCCGAGTTCCTGGGGCATCACCTGTCTTGCCTAACAGAGCTGGAATAACTCACTGGAACAGTGTCTTCCTCCTGCTGTAGCCTGTTGCCCGGGTTAATGGGTTCATTCTGTCCTCTCTGGGCCACCAGGCAGAAGTGCCATCCCCAGCCTTTCATCCTACCCCTTTTCTGGGAGTTCTGGGGCCAGGCAGAGTGCACTGGATGAGACAGCAAGTGCTTCCCGAATCTAAACTGCATTTGCCAGGAGGCAGAAATTCCTGCCGCTCCCCTTCAAACCTTACTGGGCTATCGGGAGCACATTGCCAAACCCTTCTGGTGTGTTTGTAAAAATTTACCTGCTAGTTTCTGAAGGTTGGATGTGCCTGGAGGGTGTGGGGGTGCCTGACGTGACCTCGGAGCAGAAACCTGAACAGAAAGGGGAGGAGGCAACAACAGTGGAAGCAAAAATATTTCAGGATTGGAAGCGTGCCAAGAGAATTGTTTGCAGGAAACATTTCTGTTCCGTCAAGGTGTAGGAAGTTTTTTTCTTTCCCCCTCCAGTTAATGACCTCGCACTGGTGCGTGGTGGGGCCGGGGTCCCGCTCTGTCCCGTGCCGGTTGGCAGTGGGATGCACAAAGCCGCCGCAGTCGCAGGGGTGCCAGGGGCTCGTCGGGCTGGGTCAAGGGCGCGGTGCCAGCCCAGGCCGGTTCCTGTGCTCACGTCCCGCGGGCGTGTCCCTTAAATCCCGCATGGGAGCGGCGCGGGACAGGCAAGCGCCAGCGGAGCCGAGCGGAGCGGTGTCAGCGGAGGAGAGATGGCCTCGGTGGGTCCCTCCGCAGCCTCCACGCAGCCCGCTCTGCCCTCCGGACCCGCCGTCTTCAAAACCATCCCCTACGCCTTCATCCTGCCGGAGATCGTGAGTATGCCTCGCTCCGCTGCCTCATGGAACCCACTCCTGGCTAAAATACCCTGAAACCATCCTGAAGGCATCCTTACTGGAAAGTGACATCTTGTCTTGGAGCTTATGCTGAATGCACAAAGTATTCCTGATGGGGTTTTTAGGAACAGCTTGAGGATAAGGTACACTCAGCTCCATCACAGCCTGTGTGAGGGTCCCTGGCTGCCGTGGGGCTGGGAGAGGCTGAAGAGCTGATGGCTCGTCCAGGGCAGACTAGCAGCTCTTGTTGTCATGAAGCAGCTCTTGTTAACTTGTAGAAATGCCTTGAAAATCAAGGGAATTTTGCTCTCTGTATCAAATCGCTCCAGGGGTTGAAGACAATTGGGCGTCTGCTAATGTGCAATGACATTCCATGATTCTTTCAATTGCTTCTGGGTCCAGAGGGCATCGAGGGGACCAGCCAAGATTTTAGCTGGTGTACTTTGTCATGGTGCTGGCAATCCACACACCCTGTGCTCCACAGGCACAATCCCTGCCCGTGGTGGCTGGCTCAGCTCCCTTCTGCAATTCCAGGGCTTTCACCCACCACAGCTGGGATGGCACAGGGTGGCACGGGCTCATCCTGATAACTCCATGGGCTTTTTGTAGTCAGTAAATATTTTGGGTGGATCGCTCCAGGCTGGTGCATGGAGCTGAGAGGAAACTTCCTTGTGCTGCAATTCCAAGCCCCAGAGATTAACGAGTGAGCAGGGCTGGGTTGAGGCAACTGCTCACTTTTTCCCAGATAAAAGCACATTTTCTGGCTTCTCCACCAAATCTCTTGGGGTGAGACATTTCCTTGTGTGGAAGGCAGCAGCAAACCCTTCCCTTTTGTGTGAACACTCATTTCCCATGAGTTTTCAGGGAAACCAGTGCCAACTTGCTTGCTTGCTTGCATCCCAGTGCTCTGGGAAAGATGCAAGGGCTCTGCTGGCTGCTGCAGCTGGCCCAGGAGGGAGGCGAGGAGGGAACTGGGGAGGAAGAGGGCTTTTTCTCATTCCACACTCATCAGAGGCACTTGATTGTCCCTGGCAGCTCTGTGGGACCTGGGTGTGGATCCTCGTTGCTGCTACCTCCGTCTCCTTGCCTTTGCTGCAGGGATGGGTGATGTACGTGTCCCTCACTTCCTGCCTCATCTCCCTGCTGCTCCTCATAAGCTACCTCCTCGGCTTCCACAGGAACAGTGAGAACTGGAAAGTGCTGGTAAGGAGGGGATGGAACACGGGCAGATGGCAGCAGCAACATGGGCGCAAGACTGCCATGGCTGGTGACCCACTGACCCTTTCTTCCTTTTACCTTGACTGGAAAGTCCAGGGGAGGTCTGCTGTGAAACCACTGCCTGGGAGGATCCAGCCCCAGGCCTATCCAGGCACCTGTCCCCCTTTGGGGCACTCACAGGTGCCTTGTTTTGCAGGACAGTTTGTACCATGGCACCACAGCCATTCTGTACATGAGTGCTGCTGTCCTGCAGGCCAACGCGACCATCAACTCTGAGTTTGGTGTCAATGCACCACTCAACTACCAACTCAACAGCGCCGCATCGGTGAGTCACCCTGCTGGGCTGCAGAACACACACTTACCCTTGGAAGGGCAACAGCATGTGTTAAAAGTCACAGCAGAGCCACCCCAGGCCCCACAGTGCCAACTGAGCAGAGTTTCAGCTCCACAGCTCTGTGGATGGTGCAGTTAGCGCTGGCTTCTCAGGATCCACCAGTTCACGGACAGCCTGACGTGGCGGGATGCTGGGAGAAGCTGAGGCTTTTCCTCTCCTTTGAGGTGGAGGGAGCTCTATGCTGGGAGGCTTCCCCATGCTGAGAACACTGGGAAGAGATGGGGTTTGACTCTGCCAGCTGACCCTTCCTCTTCTTTCTCTCGTGCAGTTCTTTGCCTTCCTCACGACCTTCCTGTACATCCTCCATGCCTTCAGCATCTACTACCAGTGATCCTGGCAGCACCAGATTCACCTTTTCAGGATGAGGGCTTTCCCAGTGTGAAAGCCCCAAGGTGTCTGCCCCAGCCCTGTCACCAGGCCTCAGGAACAGCAAGTCCTTTTGCACTTCATCACAGGAGGGATTTTGCTGGCACACGTTGGTTTGCCTGCGGGACATTTCCTGCCTTACCTGGGGGAGGGACTTGCAAGGGGAGGGACTGGGCACAGGCCCCAAGCCTCCAATATCGACATTCTGCCAAATATTGACAACCATGGGAAGAGGAAAACAAAAAAAATCACTGTTCCTTCAGCAAACAATCTCCTTTCTTATGTTATTTACCTTTCTCTAGTTCAGCTCCATCCCTCCCCAACACAAGTTCATAACAATGATACAATGTTCCTTGACTTTCAGATGGTTTCATTTGGTAAATGATGTATTTGGAATAAAGTGTCAATGGACATATTTTGACTACTCTGTAAGCTGTGTTCACTGAAAAAGCTCATTTTACTTCCCAAGAGTTAGAAAAGAAACAGAAAATGTTCATTTGGAAAGCTACAACAGAATTTAAACAAGCAAATCATAGAACCCATAGGAAATTTCTAGATGTAGTACAAAACTACAGCATGAAAAGAATGATTACACAGGAGGAGGACATTTACAGCAGTTCTCCTCCTGTGTCTCCTGATTCCCACTACAAAACCTGCAGGTGAGGAGTCCAGGCACTGGCACCACTCTCATGGAGCACTGGTGTTACTGCTGTCCCTCTTCCATATCCTCAGCCTCGGAGTGACTGGAAGGAGCTCCCTCCTCTCCCTGCTCCAGGCAATCCTGCAGGTGTGGGATACTGTTGGCTCGCAGCACATCCAGGTAGAGCAGGTAGTCCTGGAGGCAGGCTGGCAATGGCAATTCCCGGATCACACGCTCCAAGCGCAGGCGCTCGCTCCCCAACAGGGACCGGATCTCCAGGCGGCACAGATGGGACAGGGAAGGAAGAAAGGCTGGAAAATGAAATCCTAAGTCAAACACAGAGCAGCTCTTACTACACCAATATATTTACTAATAAAAAAGGAAATAAAGAGAGAACTTAATCTCAATTTCCCCAAATAACTCCCATCTTTTTAAACTCCAAAAACATCCTCATTAGCTTTGAATATTCTAAAGGAAATATTATTAAATGACATTATCACTTGGACAACTTAAAAATTATTACAGGCCCTTTTAAAGAAGAATTTTCTTTGAAAGGAATCATTAACAAAGACACGTAAGTGCAGTTTTTCAGTCACATAACACATGACCTGCTTTTCTGAAGGCTGAACTATAAAAAATTCCTGCACAACCAACTGAATCTTTTTGGCTGGTCACATTTTGATTATGTTTGATTTTTATGGTTTATATTTAATTATTGTCCAATGCTTACAAAACAGGACAAATGCTTCACTGGAAATACAAATCACATTAGAAAAATAAAACATAACTAAGTCATACTATCATCTTCTCATAAATCTCCCCATCTGCAGCCTGGAAGCTGAGCACATGGAGACATTATTTTCCTGCCTGTATTCCTTACCAAAATGGCTCTTGGAAGTCCAAGTGAACTTCTCTTTGTATTGGGAAAGGTGTTGCTCCACAATTGGAGGAAGTCTGCTCCAATTCATGAACTCCAGGACGAAATTAAGGACATCCTCACTCATGGAGAAAATCCTGCGTAACAAAAACTCCTCTAAAATACCTTTTAAAAGTATTTGTAGATTACAGAATAAAAGACCAGAAAGCATAACGATTGATACACAAGAATAGTGAGATTAATTAAGTCACTGAGTTGCAAACTTGTAGTGTGTTTACTACAGCCTGCAGAAAATACAAACATTTCATAACTCTAAAACCTGCAGTACCCCATTAAATATAAAACATCACCAAGCTGTTTATATGTGGAAAAACTTCAATAATAACAATAACAATTAAAAAAATTTGACTGGAACTTTTGCCACATTGTGTTAAACAAAACAGTCTCAAACTGCATCCGTTTCCTCTCCTCCCAGCCTTGGCTCCGCTTCACTTCCCATTTGTTTCCCATCCCTCCTCACCTATTTCTCCCATTGAAATTTCTTCTTACCATGGCTGTATTAAAGTATTGCACACACAATTTGCGTCTAAATTTGGGGGTTAAGTAGAGATGTTTGATATAAATTTGGGAAGCAATGCTTTATTGCTACCCTAGAAAAAGGCAATTTCCAGTCTGGCTCTCTTCCTAAATAAAACTGTTTCACTGTCTCCAGACATGACGTGCAAATGATTTATTTCAGACTTTCCACAACCCCTCCCGTTCCTGATGGTGGCAACTGATTATCAAGGGCCATCCTGTAGCAGCTTTGCACATTAGCATGGGCTCTTTAAGTAAATAAAGACAAGGCTCCCTGCTTTACCAGAACCTGCACATGAAATTCACGGGGTTGAAGCCAGCCAGGAGCAGGCAGGGCAGCCATTCCTTGTATTCCTTCTGCACTGTGCTGCTGTAGAGGATGAAGTCTGTTAATTCCTCCTCTGAGGGCAGGGAACAGCCAAACCTCAGGAAGCGCCGGAAGAGAGCAAACTTCTTATGGCACAGGCAGTGTGCCAAGTTGATCCCACGCAAGGTGATGCCATATTTCAGAAGGACATCAATGAACTGATAATACCTGTGAGAGGGAGAAGGAACAGGACATCCCATGAGCTTTCCCTCAGAAAGCACCTACCACTTTTTACATCGGTCATCAATAAAACATTCCAAAATGTTTTCATTAAAATCCTTTTATCATTACCCACCGCAACAAGGTAATAGGGTAAGGACTGAGACTATGACTGGTGCTTCCTTTCAGTGATTAGAGGGAACGTTACTCCACAGAAGTGGCAACATGTGTCACCTGCCTCCGTCACAGAGCAATTGCCTGCTCTGCATCCCTTCCTAAATTATTTATTATAAAGCAACATCAGGAGAGAAAGGGAAAAATGGTGTCCAAGGATTTTTAAAGGCAGCTTCCTAGGAGCAGGCTATAAACTAAATTCACTACTAACAAACCTCATTAATTTAAATGGTAGCCATAAATAAATTATAAATATGCCATAAATAAATTTTAATCCATGTACAAAGAAATAATCTGTTAAAATCTGAGAAGATTCAAAAGCCGTTTTTGAAGATTTTTTCCTTAGTGTAGCATGTGAGTCACATTCCAGGACTTCACATTAATATTCCCAAGGAAATGAGAATAATGAGGAGTGTCTGCAAAGGCGGAACACACTAGAATTCTGGAAAACTATTAGATGATAGACAGCAGTTGAGGGAAGAAGGTGGGAAACTACATATTCAAAGTAAGTTAATTAAAGCAAATATGATTATGAATAACTTCAAAATAGAAGAAGTTTCCTTACTGTTTTTGGAAGATCATACACATGGGGGACCTGCAGCCGAAGTCCAGGCACTCCTGAGCATCTGGGCTGAAGCCCTGCTTGAGCAGCATTTCCAGGCACTCCCCGTCCCCGCCATAGAGCGCGGAATACACGGGGCTCACTTTGCCCTCGCCCTTGTCACAAATCCGGTCAGTAACTGGAATCAGCAGCTCCAGTATCCTGGAGATGTTTAAAACCACTGTTTTCTGATCTTGTTGCAATGATTAACCTTAAACACACAGCCATTTTTTCACAGGGTCATTACAGCTTTGGAAGAAAATAGTGTTTTTTGAATTTGCAGCTTTATAATTCCATACACAGACCCTTGGCAAACGTTGTGCTTTAGGATGGATTTGGGCTGAAAATAAATATTTTAAACCAAACCAGGGACAGCTACTTCCTATTACCCAGAAACTCTTTTTACAGCAACAGAACACCAGTGCACATTAAATCCCAACTCCAAGGAAGTTTGGAAGCAAACTGTAAATGTGAGTTGCAAATGAAACGAATTCTTAGTTCTGTGAAACAGAAAGATCATTCTGTTTACAGCTCACACACCAGGCCACATCACATTAGTGACAAACACCAGTTCCTTTGCTGCTGGAACTTACTGGTGCTGCATGAGTTGCCAGTGATGTATCATCATTTATATATTTAAGTGCTGTCCGTGTGAATCATGGAGTTCCTGAGAGATCCTTCTCCTCAATGGTCTACTCCCAAAACTTCCTTCCACTCTTGGCTCATTGCTGTGGAACTGACTTGTATATCTGAAATTGGGCAAAGCTACAAATGCATCTTTGGAAAGATTAAAGAAACTGGTTTTGTGGCTTTGATTTTTCTGGCATGTCCAGCCAATTCAATATTTGCATATAATTACTTCTGCTACTTAATACAGAATTCTAATTAGCATGTCATGTATAATGTATAACATGGTTATTTGCTTTTTTAAATGGAAAAGTAAAATGGCCATGGAGTTAGCTGATATCCGGTTTAGCACCGTGGAAAACCCTCCGAATTCCTTAGGCTGTGGCTCAAATCCAGGTCAGATGCTGAATTAAAAATCATATAATCATAGAATAGTTGGGGTTGGAAGGGACCTTCAAGGTAATGCAGTTCTACCCCCTGCAATGGGCAGGGACACTTGCACTATCTCAGGTTCCTCCAAGCTCCATGCAACCTGGCCTGGAACACTTCCAGGGATGGCACAGCCACAGCTTCTCTGGGCAACCTGTGCCAGGGCCTCACCACCCTCACAGGGAAGCATTTTTTCTTAATATTTAATCTAAACCTACTCCTTTTCAGTGTGGAAGAAACCACTAAGGGACATTTAAAATACAAAAATAATCAGAACTTCTAAACTACAGATCAGTTTGAACACTGCATTTTCCTCCCTTTTAGGGCTGAACTTCCTCCTTTGGGGATCAGATTTGTGTGACCGGGGTCTTCTATCTGAATGCCTCTGCAACCACCTACTTTGCATGGCCCATCTCAGCTGCTGCATGAATGGGCAACTGCCAGTTATCCTCATTGCAGTAGAGGTTTGGGTCTGCCCCTGCAGTCAGCAGCAGCTTCACACAATCCAGGTGTCCCTCCTGTGCAGCAATCAGCAGGGGAGTAGCCCTGTCCTTGGCCTGGCAGTTGACATCTGCACCTGACACAAAACAAAACCAAAGTCACATCCAGCAGTCATTATCTTTCACAGGGTGGCTTCAAATTCAGCAAGTTTTCCTCAGCAATAACAAAATAAAACAAATAACATTTGAAATGACAATGTGAAAGAGCAGAGCTACAATTGCATTAAGTGGGAGTTGTTGGAAGCGTGGCCAGGGAAATAAAGGATCATGGTTACCGTGGGACAGAAGCAGCTGCAGACTCTCCAGCTGGCCATACTGAGCAGCCACAAACAGAGGGGTAATTCCAAAGTCATCACGACAGTCCTTGCTGGCCCCTTTCTCCAGGAGCATTTGCATTATCTCAGTAGAACTCTGAAATAAATGTTTTTATTCTCAACCAGCATGAAAATGAGGAAATTACACAACTGGTTTTTCCCCACATGCTCCAGATAGAAATAATAAAACCCACAATATATTCAATATTCTGAAGATGCACTTAAAAATTAATGGTAAAAGAAATTAGGCAAGGTCAAATTGATCACTTTTGCTCATTTACATGAAAAAGTCATTTGTATGTGTTAAAACTATTAAGCCAATATATTTTTAAGTACAAACTTTTGACTGTTAGAGTAGGTTAGGAAAAATTACCTGACAAAAATGCAATAATTATTAAATAAATAATTATCTCCCAAAATACAACTGTTACACCAAAATTACATTATGTGCTCACAGGTTACCTGAAAGGAAGCTTGGTGCAAAGAATTCCATCCAGACCAAGAATGAGAACCTTCAATATTTGCTCCGTGTTGGAGCAGGAACTTGACAACCTCTGCATGTTTATGTTCAACCGCTTCCATAGAACAGTAATAAAAAAAATCATATTGAAGAATTTTAAAAAGAAATAATTTAAGTATTTGGATTTAAAAGGTCTCACTGCCAACTTCTTGAAACAATAATCACAATTCCTTTAAATTTGCCCGTTATATACTTGCTTGCCTTTTATATTTAGATTCCCAAAACAGTGTTGGAGAACGGAAAGAATGCTAAAATTCCCCCAAACTTGGAAAGACTTGGTAACAAAGGTAATATGGCAACGCATGATGTCTGGGTAGAGAGGCAAGTAAACCAATAAGCATATTTAATCAGATTATTTAGACCCTCAGGATTCACCATAACAGAAGTTTTAAGCCTTCAATTAAGTCAAACATAAGTCATAGAAAAAATGCTAAAACAATGGACCTTAACTGTCAAACTAGGAATGACCAAAATAAGTCTTTTTACATAGGAGTTAGAGAGGTATTACAAAAATCAAAAAGGCTTTGAAACAGATGTAATCCTGAACCTCCTGAAGTTTTTCTGTGCTTGACCAGTTTGCTTTTATAATTTTGTTTTAAAACACTCTCTGAAGCAGATTTACCCATAAACAAAAGCTTATTTCCAGACCCCCCTCCATCTCTCAGTCTAAAGCCCGGTATTTAGGGCTACAAAAAGATGCAACATGGCAGGCAAGTAAGAAACTCGGGTGAGTTTAAACTCAGAGAAACTTGAGTTTTAACTGGTGAGTTCAAACTCTGGGATTTGAGGAAAGCTCGTGTCACCTAGGAAGAGTGGAGTGGTGGCAGATTCGGTGCTGACATCATTGGGGTCAGCCCCAGCTTCCAGGAGAACCCGGAGACATTCCACAGAGCCATGAGAGGCCGAGAGGTGCAGAGCACACATCCCTTCAAATGTCCTCGAGTGGATGTAGTCTTTGGCTGGAGCTGCAGAGGAGGATAATGAGGGGAAAAAGAGGATATTTGGCAGTGAATTACAAAATACAATAATTTTAAGAAAATAACGGAGTTATTTGAGATATGTGGCCAATGAAACACCCATGAATATGCTGTTATCATCCCAAGTATCACCCACGAATTGCAATGTGTCAACATCTCCTTATCGTAGATGGGAAGCCACACAGAAAATCCCCAAAGAATAGGATAAATCTATGTAACTTGTATTTTCTATGACAGGGTAATTTAGCAGAAAACCACACTATTTCCCATTAGGTTTTCCTTACCTTTATCAATGAGCAGCTTCAGGCACTCACTGGAATTGTGTGCTGCCGCTTCGTGGATGGGCAACCACCTCCTGTTATCCGGGACATCGATGCTGTATCCCCGACTAATCAATTCCCTCAGTATCTGAACGTTTCCTTGTCTAGCCGCAAGGCCCACGGCCGAGCACCGGTCGGAATAGGCTTCCGTGAAATCCATCCCTGGCGTGGAACCCTGGTAGGAGGAGGAAGGGAGTAGAGGAGGAGAAAAAAGAGAGATATGTGGTACAATATAGGTATGAGGGGGGTTTGTTTGTTTTGCAGAAGATTTGGTTTGGTTTGTAGGGAGATGGTGGCTTGGGGGGCTTAGGGGGAGGTAGTTGTGGTGGGCTGGGGAAGGTCGTTTGTGGGTTTTGAGGGGGGATGGTTGTGGGGTTAGAGGTGAGGTGGTTGTGTTTGGAAGGTGTTTGGGGATTTAAGGGGAGGTTGAGTTGGAGGAGAGATGGTTGTTATGGGGTTAAGGGGCGGTTCTCTGGGGGGTTCGAGGGCAGAGGTGGTTGGGGGTTTTGGGGCGAGTTGATTGTTTGGAGGGATGTGGTTGGTTGTAGGACTGGGGGGCGAGGCAGGTGCTTGGGGGAGATTGTTTGTGGGTTTGGAATGTGGTCGCTGGTGGGTTTTGGGGGAGGCAGTCGTTTGTGGGGTTGGGGGAGCCTGTCCGAGCCGTCCCAGCGCCGCTCCCCTATCAGGCTCCCTGGCCGGACCGCGGCGCGGCCGCCGCCTTCGCCCGGGGCCGCCCCGCGGCTCTGCGCAGGCCCCGCTGGGCCGGGCCGCCATGTGGGTGTTCGGCTACGGCTCCCTCATCTGGAAGGTGGATTTCCCCTACCAGGAGAAGTTGGTGGGGCGCGTCCGCGGCTACAGCCGGCGCTTCTGGCAGGGCAGCACCGACCACCGCGGGGTGCCGGGCAAGGTGAGCCGGAGCCGGGGGGAGCGCGGCCGCCGTGCTGGGCCCGGGCTCGGGCCTGCCCCGCGGCCGGAGCCGCCCGCAGGGGCTGCTGAGAAACCCACCAACAACACAACAGCGCTCAGAAATGCCCACATTTGTCATTTAGGGCGTTAAATACCCTCGGTGAGGGGCGGGTGTCAGGCTGTGCACAGGGAACAGGAAAAGCCAGAATTACTGATCCAAGTAACCCCCGTATGTATTTTAACTTATTTTACTCTCAGGTGAAAATTCATTGATTAGGAAATACTTGAAGTTCTAAAATTCTTCACCGTTTGGAAAAGGAGAAAAAAAAACAGCGAGAAAAAGAAACTAAAATTTCAAGTGAGCCTTCCCAGTGTCATGTGTTTTTAAGCCATGGGGGTGAGGATACTGTACACAACCTGTACCCAGGTAACTCCACTGTAAACCTGAAGTGGCTTTGAGAGAGAAAAAGCATCGGGATTATTTTAAAGAACACGTCTTGCTTCGTGGAAAGTTCCATCCAGATGTAAACAACACTTGCTAGAACCTCAAACACCATAAAATAACTTGCACAGAGCTCAAAGAACACAGCTTGAGCCACCACTGACACACATAAAAGAACCGCAAGGAGGAAAAACCAGTTCTTACAAATATACAGCAAATTACTTGATAGCTGCATTTTAAAAATATTTTCATAGGATTATTGCCAGTACAAACAGTAATTAATTCCTCTGATCAATAAGTATTTAGTAATTTGTTTCTTAATGTTTGTTTTGGATAGTTCCAGGCAAGACAAGGACTCTGCAAGCAATTAACTAAGTATCTTGCCCTTCCTTAGGCAAACAGATCCTTCTTCCATCACACAACCCACCTGAACATGTTTTCCTCAGTACTGCCCTTCATATTAAATTGAATTAGATTTAAATTAAAGATAATGAATTTAGGCTACAGTTACAGACATTCCTAGCAAGAACAAGAAAGCTGATTTCCATCCACCACAAATGTCTCTTTAATCCATAATTCACAAAAATCTTTGTGACCCATTACAAGTGCACAAGTCAGAGAACTATCAATGATTATGGAAAAAACATTCCAAAAGGAACACAAAGTTATCGTTGAGTATCAAAGTTATCTTTGGTGTATCATGGGAACAGACTCATTTCTCCTCAGGAAATAGGAGTAATTTAGTGTTCATTTAGCTTTATTACCTTATTTTATCAGTCAGATTAGGAATAAATTGCTCATGCTGGGAGAGAACTAATTTAATGCCAAAAGCAGCAGTTTTAAACTGCAGATGTAATTCAACATAGGGTTTTATGTTTTAAAGTTTTATACAACAAACTTCAACTATATTATTTCCAGTATTTACAAACTGGCTTCTTACTTTTTCCTACAATAATTAACTTACTGGGGAAAACAAGCCATTTGGAAGGTATAAGGTGTCCTGTCTCCATCCATTGAGGCTCCAAGGGCTCCTTGAGGATAGTTTTACATTAATGAAACTCTTAATTATCACTGTTATTGTATTGTTAATTAATTGTCACTGTTTAAATTGCAGTAGAATTGAGTCTGGACAGCACAAGTAATGCAAGGACATTCAAACCCTTCCAATTTCTGTCTGCCTTTAAATTTTGTGTCACAGGCACTGTCCACCCAGAATTTAACATGTTGTTTATTTTATCTAATACACATCAAGAGCTACTCTCTGAAAATACTTACACTGGATCTGGACATTACTGGAATTGTGCTGGATTAGTTCTCTGAGCATTTCATTCCTGTTCCTTGTTTTTCTCTCGTTTTGATTTGGTTTTGCTCATGATTTAGGGCAAAAGCCTTTGACCGAATGATTATTTTGTCTTTTAAATTTTAGCCTGGAAGAGTTGTGACCCTGGTTGAAGATGCTGAGGTACAGTACTGTTGTACAGAATGTCCTGTTGCATTTCCACTCATTAATTTTTGCTTTTTTACAAGCAGATAACAGTCTTGTCTTAGGGAAAAGTTCTCTCAGTGTTTCCCAGAGTTAACACCAATGCTCTTGATTGTTTCAAATAATCAATTTAAACTAGAAGTAGTTTGGGTCTGTTATTACCACAGGGATATTTTAAAGTATATTCTGGAATAGTCACTTTGGCTATCCCGTTGTGAGATGTAGAATTTGACAGAAAGATATATAAAACATACATGATTTGATATCAATATTGAATGATAAATGTAATTGCTTTAATTTTAGCTTCACAAGGTTTGACCAGATTGTGAAACTATCTCAGCACACCACACCAGTTCAGATGTGTAACAGGTGTAGGTGACCCTCAGGTCCTTGCCAAACTGTTGCTAAATAGAAGGGACCTGATCAAAATTCCTTCAAATTCAGCATTATTTAAATTTGTCATTTTCAGACATAAATTTTATGAGGTCAGGGAGAAACTCTGTGTCCTTTTTGCCAGCTCCTTCGTGGCCTGTACCAAGGCTATTTACTACTCCAAATATTAACAAAACAAGAAATTGCTCTGTTAGGTGAACCTCAGCAGTAACAGAAAAAGGATGATCAATCTGTGTGATCAGTGTTTTCACTGATAATTGCCTGAATAAAGCAGCCCTTTTACTTTGGGACTCTTACAAAGACTGCAAAAAGCGGCAAAAAGGCAGAAAGTCAGTTTACTGAAAGGTTTGCCTAAATGCAATGATTTCTGAGTATCCTCTGACCAACTCTCCTCGGCCAGGGGTGCGTGTGGGGCGTTGCCTACAGATTACCAGCTGGGAAGGAAGGAGAAGTGAAGGCCTACCTGGATTTCCGGGAGAAGGGCGGCTACAGGACCACCACGGTCATCTTCTACCCGAAGGACACGTCGGTGCAGCCCTTCGACGTGCTGCTGTACATCGGCACCCACGACAACCCCAACTACCTGGGCCCGGCGCCGCTCGAGGACATCGCGCGCCAGATCCTGGGCGCCGCTGGGCCTAGTGGCAGGAACACGGAATACCTGTTTGAGCTGGCCAACTCCATCAGGAACCTCGTGCCAGAGGACGTGGATGAGCACCTCTTCTCCTTAGAGACACTGGTCAAGGAGCTCTTGGACAAGCACCAAAATCTCAACTGTCTATAAAGTAACCTCTTAACAGCCTGGTTCTATCTTCAGAAGAGGGGTTTTGTCAGCCGTGGGTGTGTGGCAGGGAGGAATGTTCCTCTGTATTGTGCTATCCTAACTAATACTGCATATCTTAATTAATGCTGCATTCAGAACAGGAGTTGGTTACTTAAAACTGCCAAAATCATTCTTTAGGAGTCCAGAGAAAGGCGAGCAACGAAAGTGTTCTATGTTTGAATTTGATATTTCTGCTTTTCACCTGAAGACTACACCTCAAGACAACCACCTAAACTTCTCTTTATGTTCTATTATTATTTCAGGTTTAAAATAAATCTTTAGAATATTTTGAGGTCAAAATCAGCATGCAGAGACAAGTTTCCTAGATTTAAGTAATAGTTTGTTCTGATCCCAGACCACAGTGCAGGAATTTTAAGTGGTTGGCCTAAATTGTGTAGTAGAACATTTAAATCAACGTTCAACTCCTCTGAAATAGTTACACCACTGAATTAGTCATCTCATCCTTTATATGTTAATTTATCCTTAAATACAGAGGATAACACATTTTATTGTAAAGCAAGTAATTCCTTCCCTTGGCTGCTGATTGTCAAGCCCTGAAAACCAAAGCTCTGGGCACTCTTGACTCAAACAAGCCATAACCTATAAGTGCCTCGTTTTAATTTTTAATTCTAATATAAAAAATAACCCCAAAATATTACAATTAACTAAGAGCATGACTTGAAGTCACAACACAGCAAGAAGAGAAACTCTCATCTTTGTTACTCAGCTGCTGTTGTGGCCCCCATCTCTTTGAAACTCCCAGCTGCAAGGATAGATTCTAGTTTCAGGCATTCACCAACAAAAGGTAATGAAGGAAGGAACCCTCTCTCCAGTAACCTTGGGGGTGTGTATGGACATCCTAAAGAGTTGGGAGGCCCCCCAGTTTAGGCTGGTAGGCTTCCTGATGCAATCCGTCCCAACATGGACTTGTCTTGCTCCTCAAAACTCTTTATTTTTATTAACTTTTAACTGAGTATATGTTTATATCTTAATATAAAAGATCCCGTTTCAAACACCACGCAATATCCTGTTTTCCTGTCCAGGGAATGTGTGTTTAGTAGCAGCCTGGAAGCCTGGATTCTCCATCAGTAATTGCAAAAAAAGTGTGGTTTTCTGCTGAAAATGTTGACCCTTTCTCTTCTTTACATCTTCCTGGATTATATTTTTAAAGGTAAAAGTAAAGGTAAAAGAGAGTGAAAAGAAGAATTTCTTGAAAATTCTTTTTAGATTTAAAAATTCTTTCCTCAAAGACTTATCGTTGTTCCTTAAAACAGGGCAGGGGATGCTTGTGCTCAGTAAGGATCCAGTACCATCAGGGCCGATTCCACCTTTAAAATGCTAATTATTTAAGTACTGTGATTCTGTGTAGCTCCACACTCTCTATCTTTGTCTCCAAGGCTTTGTTGGTTCATTTACTTCCCAAATGCATAAACCATTGCAATAATACACATTCCTGTGTACGACTTCAGTGCAATAAAAATGCATTACAATAACTAATGGGGTTGTAAATTTCTAGAAATATTATTTTTAAAGCGTGTCTGTGTGAGGATGGACATCAAGGTGTGTGTCCATTGTGCCGTGCTGTAAAATTGCTGCTGGGGCTGACAATGACAAACCACACATAGGGGTGCTATAAACTGTGGCACATTAGGAATTAATTAAAGCATGAAAAATATAAATACATACATTTGTTCTTGCTGTGTGGGATTAAAGCCACTGCTCTGCCCCCGGCTTTGGTCCCTACCAAAAGCCTCCCAGATCTGTTGCCTCAAAAATTTTAGGCCACTTAGGCTTCATTTTTTTTCTGACTGGTTAAACTCAATCTCTGTTGATGCAAATACAGATTTTAGATCTGTAGGCTTCGCTACACAACCACGCTCACAAAGCCACTGCTAAACCTGTTCTCAAACAGTATTTAGGGAAATACAGGCACATCCATGACTATTAACAGAAAATAATGCAGAGAGGAGGGAGAGGGAAATCCAGACTTAAGGGTTGGAGTCCATTATCTCCAAGGTATTTTCCAACCAGAATAACTCCAAGGCTCGGTAATAAGGGGATTCTCTGTAGCGTGGCCAATTAATTTCCTGTCTTTCCTTAAATTATTTATGTGCTCCATGTTTCCCATGGATCAGATGGGACTGGCCTAACCTGCTCTGATGTGAAGACTGCTGGCCCCCTTGGATTCTCATGTGTATAGGTGTACACACACAGGTGTATAGAGAGGAGCCCTTGAAGTGCTCTTTTACACTCATAACCTCATATCTGTTGGTTATGTTTAACCCTTAGTGCTCACACTGATGACCAAAGATAATTACTCGCATCCAGTTCCCCCCGTCCCGTTACTCGCCCCCATTTTACCCCTCCCTCACTCATTCCCTCATTCACACTCCTAACTCCCACTTCTCCCTCACACTCATTTCCTCACTTACACTCCTCGTTCAAATTCCTCATTCCCTCACACTTCTCCCCCCTCACTCATTTCCATCACTCACTCACTCGCTCACTCCCCCACCCTGTGGTCCTTCGCCCGCTCCGTGCGCGCCCGGCCCCTCACCTGCGGCGGCGGCGGCGCTGTCCCGGATGCGGCGGCGCTGCCCCGGTTGTTGATCGCGGCTGCCGGAAGCCGACGTGGCGGCGGCGCGGCGCGGCCTCGGCGGAGCCGCCGGCCGGCATGAGGGGCTGCGGGCTGCGGCCGCCCTGCCCGGCCCCGGCGCTGCTCTGCGGGCTCCTGGCGGCCGTGGCCGCCGTGGCCGAGGGCGGCCGAGCGCTGCCGCAGCTCAGCGACGACATCCCGTTCAGGATGAACTGGCCTGGCACCGAGCTCAGCCTGGTCGGTACCGCCGGTCAGAGCGGAGGGCCCCACGGCCCGGAGGGGGGCTCTGAGCCCCTCGCCGCACAGGGGGCTGGGGGGGCTGGCCCGTCGCCGGAGGGAGCCGGCAGCTGCAGAGAATCCCGGGGAGCCTGTGCCGAAAGTGGCATGGAGAGGGCTGGGAGTGAGGGTGGTGGCTGGGGCTGTAGTAAAGGGTGACATGGGTGAGCAGGAGTCAGGGGAGTATGGAGAGGATCGGGGATATGGCTGGAAGTAGAAGGTTCAAAGCGAACCACCAACCCCCAGTCTTGTGGTGTAATTAAATCCCAGGAAATATTCTGGAACACCACTCAGGAATTCAGGGGTGTTTCTAATGAGTAGCATTAAAAAGGCCCTGCCTGGCTGATCCTTGGGTTGGTTGTTTTCTCAGCCGACCACTGGTGTCTTGTACAAGGAGGACAATTATATCATCATGACCACTGTGGATAAAGAGAAGTACAAGTGTCTCCTGCCATTGATAGCCAGTGGCAACGAGGTGAGTTCAGGCGAGTTATTATGTAAATATAAACTGTAGCTGAGTCTTTACATTAGTAGTTTTAATATAGTGAAATATCCTTTTGTTGCAGGAAGAAGAAAAAGACTATAAAGGTCCTACTCCAGGGGAGCTGCTGGAGCCTCTCTTTAAGCAAAGCAGCTGTTCCTATAGAGTATGTTACTTCTGTCTTGTTCATTAAATGCTGATTTAAAGGTTACAGGCCAGTCCATGTCAAGGTTTTAGGGTAGTACAGGAGATACTGATACAGTCTGAAACAAGGTCTTTACAACTTTATGCCTTAGTATTGCTGACAAAATTCTGTGTGATTGAAGTTGTCAGAATTCGGATAAATGGGTTGCTATGGTAGCAGTTAAAAATGGATTTTTTAAAAATTTACTTCCTTTGTTTTATTAGTGTGAAAGTCAAGAAAGTCTTCTCTGGTTTTTGAGCAACACTGAGACCACTCGCTGTGCTCTTGTTTTTGAGGGTACTCCAACATTTTGCTGCAAAAGCCAGCATTTGCATGGTTTTGTGGTGTGTAAATACATCTAAATATAATTTTTTACATGTATTTTATTTCTAAGATTGAATCTTACTGGACTTACGAGGTCTGCCATGGGAAGCACATCCGTCAGTACCATGAGGAGAAGGAAACGGGACAGGTAAGCTGCTCACAAACCCTTTCCCCACTGGCATGTTCCTGCTGAACTCCTCCAGCAGACTTGAATTGTTGTAATAATTTAGCCATGACTGTTTTCTTCATGCAGAAAAACTGCATCTTTATTGCACAGGACATATTTTATAGCATTATCACAAGGCACTGTGTCAGATCTTACTGGTTGACAATACACTTACACTTAGTTCATTGCTTGGTACATGGTATTTTGCATGTCTATTAAACTTCTGCATTTTTAGTTAGTTTACATACTTTTTTACTGATTCTCATGAGACAGAGCTCTTTTTATTACAGATTCCACTTGTTCTTCACCCTAGAAATAGATTGTTGTGTTAATGAACTCTCATTCCCAGAATTGTTTCATATGGGAACTTGCAAGCTATCTGCACTTAGAAGTGACAGACTAACTTTGGCACTTCAGCAGAGCAAGGCCTGATTTCATAAGACCTTTCTTTTATAACTTTTTTTATCTATTTGCAACATTGAATTCCCTGAAAAAGCTTGCAAAGTGGTAACTGATGTTTGTTTTGATTGTAGAAAATAAACATCCAAGAATACTACCTGGGGAATATGATAATGAAGAACCCGTTATTAGAACCAGGTGTGTTTTAGATTATTTCATTCTGCTGATAATGAATTTTTTGGGTTTTAATTATTCCTGTCTGTCCAGTTTGAGAGCCATTTTTAAAGGGAACCTGGCATAGATCGTCAGAAATATTCAAGTGTCTAGAGTGGTACTTGGGTGGAAATGAGGTTGCTGAGCCCCAAACTCAAGGAGCAGTTTAGTATAACTGATTTTTGGAGCATTTTTTGCCTGCAAATTAGTTCAAAGAAGTCTTCCAGACTAAGTGTTCATTCAGGATTGATGGAAAGAATAGAAACAGAATAGAAAAACATCACCTAGGATGGGGCGTTTGTTTCATTCTAGGCTAGTGTGTGAAAGACAGACACCATTGTTTTCCTAGAAGTGATTAACTGGAATGCTGCAGTTTTTTGGGGGGATTTAGTGCTGTTCATCCCACTTCTGGATCTCTGTCTGCAGTGCTGAGTTAGGGATCTTAGTCCTGGAAAGATCCAGGGCTTCAGAACATGCCTTGTTTGGCCCTTCTGGGTGTGTGGGTGCAGTGCCTGTGCAGAGGTGCCTTGTTCTGCTAATGCATAGAGCACAGAATGTTTGATTCGAGTCACCCATTTTGTGGGGCTGGATGTTGAAGCGTGATGGGACCTCAGATTACCATAGCCGAGGTTGTCAGGCTGTTGTCCCTCTGCCCTTCCTGCTCAGGTGGCAGATTGTGTCCTGTGTCCTTTCCCTGCTTCCTGTCTGGCAGCTCCTGTTCCTTCCAAAGCACCTGCCTGTTTCCTGTCCAATTCCCACCCTTCCCAAACAGCTGCAGTGACGTGTTCTCCAGCCATGCCTTGGTGTCAGGGCTGGATTTGGCCTGTCCTACCAACTCCAGGTGGTTTTGTGATGAACTGATGTGTATTTTGCTCTGTTTGCTGTGGGCCTCAGATCACTGGTTATTTCCTTTCTTTCCTATTTTGCACCTGCACGTGGCTCTTGGCAGTGTACACCCAGCAAATACACAAACCAGAAAAGCTTCTCTGTGAAATTCCTTTTTTTTTTTCAAATGCACAAACTTAACCTCGTTCTTAATTATTCCCTAGATCAAGAAGAGAAGGAAAATTCCAAAGACGGTGCAAAAGAGGCAAGTGAAAAATATCTATTTTAATTTCTGCCATCAATAGTGGAGGCAATTTATAAATGATCATAGAATCTGAGAATGGTTTGTGTTGAAGGGGACCTCAAAGATATCCAATGCCACCTGCTATGGGCAAGGGATATCTTCCACTATCCCAGGTTGCTCTAAGTCTCATCCAGCCTGGCTTTGGACACTTCCAGGGATCCAGGGGCAGCCACAGCTTCTCTGGGCATCCTGTGCCAGGGCCTCCACCCTCACAGGGAGGAATTTCTTCCTAATAGCCAATCTAATGATAAGATGATGTAATTAGTCCGCTCCCAAAATGAATATCAATAAATGGAACTGTTCCTGAGACGCACTTCTCTTGCTTTTAGTTATCAGTTTTAGCTCAAAAAATTTATTCAGTCCTGCTGCTCAAATTACTTACTTACTGTTATCAAAGCCTTGCAGCACAAAATCCCTAAGAGATGGAGCTGACTTGCTGACCCATCCCATAATACTCTACTCTGTGCTTCCCTTTCCCCTTAGAGGACTTCTCCACTTGTTTAGGCCCCAAAACTCAACTCTTGAGTTGCTGATTCTATAGCAGAGCAATGGCAGTACCTGAAGCACGCTGGAATTTGGAATTAGTGAGAGCCGGTTTGACCTTGTTGCCAGTTCCCCTTAATTTTCATGCTGAAATGATATCTTTGTGTCTGTGGCCTTTGGAATAGCCCAGGGTGGTGGTTGTGTAGTGTTCTCAGCAGTACCCAGGCCTGAGGAGCATTTTGAAAGTCATGTCGGGGCAGAACAGGGCCTGTTCTGGTGGCAGTGGCAGCTGGGCCGCTTGGAAAGGCAAGAAAACAAAGTGCTTTGCAGTGCAGCTTTTTTTCCTTTAACTTCAGAGGAAATTAAGTATTTTATTGCCTTTCTCTTGGGCAGTATTTATGATGCACTTGCCAAGTCAGGATTTCCTGGAATCTCTTATCAGGGAAGGGTATGTTGATTCTTTAATCTCATGAATGTCTTCACTCGAGGTGGAGCAGTTTCTGGGAGGAGTCAGTGGCCTGGGACAGGGTGATGTGGCTTGAAAGCCAAAGCAGGTGAGGGGCAGAAAGGTCCTGGATCCATGGAGTGTCCTGACCCCAGAAAACACCTCTGTCTTTTAGCACAGACTCCTCTCTGTTCAGCACTGAAAACCTTTAGCAGCTCAAGCAACATGGGTAAAAAAGAGTCAGTTTGTGAGTTTGGGCACTTTGGGAAGCCAGGAGCTCCAGCTGCTTCCAGGATGGAGACTTTACCACTTTAGGGAATTAATATCTTAAAGAGGGAGCTGGATGAAACACAAAGGAACAAGCCTGAAGGAAGCAGACTGGAAAGTGTGACAAAATGGGATTTACATTGTATATACCATTAACTTTTTTAGCCACAGCCAAGGGTGATGTGGGATCCTTTGTTTTAAGGAGCAGCCTGGGTTGGGAATGCTGAGAGGTGTAGTGCAGGTGCCAGGGTGACTTTGCAGGGGTTTTTTTGATTCTTTAGGGCCTGGTGCTGCAGGTGACGAGCCTGGCAGACCCAGTCTGGGTGAACACCAGGACAGGTCTGGATGTTGCAGAAACCCTGAGCCACACAGGGTCTGTTTTAAACCTGGTAATGCTGGCTCTGCACACAGGAATAACATTTTTTGTTTCAGAGGAGTCTTGGGAGCTCTCCTGTGGTTATGACCTGTTCCTTTCCCTCACCTAGATCCCCACAAAAAACATCGAAGGGCAGATGACACCCTACTACCCCGTGGAGCTGGGCAATGGCACTCCCTGCAGCCTGAGGCAGAACCTGCCCAGGTCCAGCACAGTGATGTACATCTGCCACCCTGAGGCCAAGCATGAGATCCTCTCCGTAGCAGAAGTCACCACCTGTGAGTACGAGGTGGTGATCCTGACTCCGCTGCTGTGCAACCACCCCAAATACAGGTACGGTGCCCAGAGCACTTCTGTCTCCTCTTCGTTTGTGATTTCTTGAGGGATCATCTTCATGGTATTTGAATACTGCAGATACCATGTGTGTATACTTTAAAAAGTCCATAAAACCAAAAAGTATCTTCTTCAGCCATAACTTTAACCTTGACTTTAGCTCCTCCCAACATGAGGAGCTCTCCAGAAGCCATTTCCATATGGAGAATTCACAATTTCAGTGTTATTTTCCAAAAATGAAGTGTAGGCTTCTTGTTTCCTCCCCTTCCCTGAGCTCTACAAGGTATCTGAGGGACTCCCTGAGTCTTTTGACCTTTCAAGGGATGTAAAGGGAATGTGCTATACAGACAAGGGGGTTATACACAGATGGTAGAACAAGTGAGGATTTAATCAGGGATCTGAAACAGGCCCACAAGGTCTGAAAGCAAAATCCTGTATTTGTAAACACTTGGCAGTTGGAGTTACTAAGTGCTAAAAGCATTTTTAATGTTTGATATCCACTGTAAGTTTTCTCATGTGATGGGTTTGGTCATACTCTGTTATCTGCTGCACTTATCTGTGGCACTGTTACCTGTTTAATGCATGAGTCTTTTAAGCCTCTGTAGCAGTAGAAAAAAAGCATAGAAAATGTACAGGGAAATTGTTCTGTTGCTTGATAAGGATAAAATCTGGAGCTGCTGTCTCCTTCCAAAGGGTTCCTGGCCACCAGGAGGAAACACTAAAAATAAACACACAGGATCATCATTCCCCCCCTAATGTCACCTTGGTAAAAAAGGAAAGATGGAGGTGGCTGCCCAGTGATCACAGGGATTACAACCCCAATTCCAAGTTCAGTGCCCTTTTTCCTGTTGTGTGTTCTCAAAACAGCCCTGAGCAGTGCCTCAGCCTCTGGGGCTTTCCCTGTACACCTGACATCTCATCCAGGGATGCATGTGCACCACCTGAGGAGCAGCAGATCCAGAAGCTCAGAGCACTGAACTGATTTCTGTACTTGAAGGTGTAACAATGACATGTTCTTACCTTGCTGGGCAGGTTCAGGGCTTCCCCTGTGAATGACATCTTCTGCCAGTCCCTGCCAGGATCCCCACTTAAACCCCACAACCTGGAACAGCTGGAGAAACAGCAGGAAATGCTGAAGATGCCTTTTAGGAGGGTTAAAGAGGTTGGATTTATTTAATTTACTTTCCATCTTTAAGACATTTTGTAAGATGATGTCAGTCTTTCATTGGTCTTTAAGCTTGTTGAAGTCGTCTGTAACTCACCCAATTTGGAAGGAAAACAAAGCAAGTGTGGGCTACTGATTTAAATTTTTGTAGCCTTTGTAGCCTACAGTTCACAAATGTGTGAAGATTTTGACTGGAATTTTCTTTGAGCTAAAATTGCCCAAAACAGCCAACCTGATTCAGTGTTCAGTAACTTCATACAACTTGTAAGACTTTGTAGGGGACTTAATTGTATCCTGTAATTGCAGGAAGAAATGCCTTCAACAAAGGAAGAGAAATTCTCTTCCATCCACAAGCCCGTGGCTGTTGGGAGCCACCAGCTGTTAACAGTGGGAACAACCCACATCTCCAAATTGACCGATGAGCAGCTCATCAAGGAATTCCTCAGTGGGTCCTACTGCTTCCATGGGGTGAGCAGCAAAGTCACGTGGAATAAAGCTATGTGGAGTACATCTTAATTGATGTACTTGTTTAGTTTTTATCTTTAACTTTCCTGTTGAAATTCAGTTTATTTGAGCAGACAGTGAAATGAAAGTAGGTAACAGAATTAGCCATGAAGGGTTTTCATTAGCTAACAGAGTTTTACAGCTGAAACAGTTGATTCAGGGTCTGGGGGGGAAAGGGATGGGTTTGTTTTGGGGTATTCTGTTTGTTTTAGGGGTTCTGTTTGGTTCTTTCTAACACTGAGGTTGTTCTTCTCCCCAGGGCGTTGGCTGGTGGAAATACGAATTCTGCTATGGCAAATATGTCCACCAGTACCATGAGGTGTGTTCAAAGAGTTCTGTTAATTCCTTTAAGTTCCTGTGAACAATAAACAATCCTCTGGACAGCGTGTAGTGATCAGCTTTTCCTGTTTTAGGATAAGGAAAGTGGCAAGACCTCCGTGGTGGTGGGTACATGGAGCAAGGAGGAGCACATCGAGTGGTCAAAGAAAAATGCGGCCAGGACCTTCTACCTGCGCGAGGATGGCACCCAGACCGTCAGGTACTGGCCAGGCTCTGCCCTGCTCTCACACCTGGGACACAGGGCCCAGCATTTTGAAATCTGGGCTATGAACAGATAAAATAAACTGCCAAGAGCAGTGTGTTCAGATTTACCCCCCAGTCAACATCACAAATAAGGAATTCTGCACTTCAGTTGTAACACAGAGAAAAATCTTTCAACACCGAACCACTCTTTCCCTCTGCAGTAACTGCAGTACAGCCTATTGCTATATAATAGTGTAATAGCTATATAGAACAGTAGTATAATATATAGTATAGTAATATATAGTATCGTATGATAGTCTACTTGTTGCTATTTGTTAGGATATTAAATACTTGACCAATGACGAAGTGCTGTATTGCACCACTGAACTGACTGCTTAAAAATTGTGTTTGATACTTCCAAACTCTTCCATTCTGATCTTTTGTGGCAGGATGGTGTCTCATTTCTATGGAAATGGAGATGTTTGTGACTTGACAGACAAGCCAAGGCAGGTGACTGTGAAATTGAAGTAAGTGGACTTTTACAAAGTGGTGTTTTGTGTCTGTTTCCTGGGTCAGGGAAAGCTGCTGCTGTTGTCACAAAGCTCAGAAGGCAGGATCTGTTAACCCAATAAAATGCTGCAGGCAGCAGTGGAATATGTGTTACTTTGTGCTTATTGCCTACTAACCCCCCAGTTTCTCCTCTATTTTCAGATGTAAAGAATCGGACTCCCCTCACGCTGTGACCATTTACATGTTGGAGCCTCATTCTTGCCAGTACATCCTTGGGGTATGTACAGACACACCCTGTCTTCAGGTCTATGGTCCTTTTCTCCCAGTGACTGTTCCCAACATTCCTGCAGGGCCGAGTTCATGGTTTGGTCTCTCTGTTCCAGGTGGAGTCTCCAGTCATCTGTAAAATCCTGGATACAGCAGATGAATATGGGCTCCTCTCGGTGCCCAGCTGAGGACAGCAAAGCCCCCAGGGCCAAATCCTGGTATTCCCCTGGGACTGTTCACTGTTTGTCTGTGAGCTGACAAAGGCCTCACCAGCACAGCTCTCCAAGCTGAGGGACTCGTGAACCACTTTGTGTATAACTATGTGTATATAAGAGCTTATTGATAAACTTTTAATGATTAAAACCTTGTCTTGCACTTCCTGCCTGGCTCATATGTGGCACGTTCCTCCCTTGTTGGTGCCATTGTTAAGGTGTAAGCTTAACTCAGAAAAGGCACAAAAACAACTGAAACTTCAAGGGAGAGTTCAGCTGCCAACAGAAGAAGGTGAAGCCAACACTTCCTGCTCAGGAGCCACAGCGCCACTCATGATTTTCCTGCTTTCTCCCAACACCAATGTTACCTCACTCTAACTGCTGGGAATTGTATTCTCTTGTCACTGTACCTCATCCCTCTTCAGCTGCTATTTCTGGGCTGCTTCCCAGGATATTCAGCTTATTTATTTATATTTAACACTGTAGATTCATCTTCATACAATTATTTTGTCGAACATCCTTCCTGCCACCAGGTCCAGTTCCCTGTAGTGTGTCTACCTAGCAAAGAACATTTGGGAAGTTTTAATCTGTTGGCATTAGACATTCCTAGAAGTAAATTGGGAGGGATCAGATAAGTTGAAATACTGCTGGTAGGAGGATCTGAAGTAGATTTACATTATATTTTTGAGAAAGTTTGTAATGGCCAACACCCAGTAGAGCCTTGAAGGTTTGGGGCTGTTGCAACAGTGTCCTGTTGGTGCGTGTTGGTCACTTCCGTGTGCCCACCACACTTCCTCCTTTCCGCAGCCCTTGTGCCAGGCACAGGAATTTCTGACGGCTGTGGGGCAGGAACCTGCCAGCCACATGGCAGATGAGTGGGCAAATAATGCCCAAAATACTCCCTTGGGCTGCTGGACTGTTGCAACAGAGCTGTTCTAGTGTCTCATCAAGCAGAAAACCCAAACAGCAGCAGCAGCCTGATTTGGCATTTAAATTGACTCTCATTGCCCTTGCTCATAGCCCAATTTCTGAGGCTCAGCAAGGTGGCAGAGGGAGCTGGAAAGGGAGAACAGTCCTTTACATAGATTATTTCCCCATGGAACAGTCTTGTACCCAGACTCCTCCATTCCCAGCCTTCCTGCCTGCCAGAGCCATCAGCAGCCAACACAGAGCAGGAAAAGATGAAAGCGTTTCACCTTCTGCTGCCTGTGCAAGGGGCTGGCTGGATCCCCTCGTTATGGCTCTGAGCTGCACAATCCCTCAGGATGGTTTTATTTTGGATCGAGGCTACCCTGATGAAAGGCTGGAGCAACCCAGCTCTGGGCAGCCTCAGCATCCCTCAGGTTGTGCCAGGGAAGGGAACACAATACAGTCACTCTTCCTGCACATCCCTTCTTCTGGTGATTAGTTCAGAGGGCAAGCCAAGAATAGTTATTTTGTGGAATGTCAGAATTCCCCACATCTGGGGGAACTCCCTGGCAGGAGGGGGAAGCACATCCCTGACTCAGAAGTGACAGCACCTGGTGACCACCACCAACAGCTTTTGCCATGGTGTGAGCAAACAGGCTCTTGCCAAAGCCATGTTCCTCAGCCTCAACTTCCCCTTGCACAGGAAGCTCCATGCTCACAGCTATTCCTGCCCAGAATCCAGGCTGCCCCAGCACCCACACCCACCTCCTAAAGAAATATGGTTGCTCCCCCTCCTCTCCTATCCCTTCCTGACCAACAGCTGACTTAGATTTGCTCCTACACCTTCAGGAGGTAGAGCTGTTTCACACAGACAAGTGCATTTCCAGGTCATAAGTACTATATATTTTTATCCAGCACCTAAGTTCAAGCCCACCTTAATAAGAAAAGCTCCTGTGAGGTCTGACCTCCTCAAAGCTGGTGTTGGTACTCTTTGGATTTGAGCAGCTCCTGTGCAGGTTCACCTCTCCTCCATTAAACAATATTTCTGGTGCACAAAAAACTTTTCCCTGCAGAGAGAGACAGAACAAGTGGTCCATGACCTATTTTGGGAATTAATGCACTGGTCCTGCTCTTGGCCACATGGTGTGGACCTTCCTTACTCACTCAGAACTTTCTTGTGTCCTGCCCTTCCCTCAATTCCCAAAATAACAGGTTGCTTAAAAAAAAAAAAAATACACAGAGAGGGTGTTGGATGAAACAAATGACAGAATAATTCCAGCGCAGGGAGTTGGTGGAATAACTGTGCTTGTACCAAAAAGCTGCCTTTTTAACTGTGTCCCTTCCAACCAGGCTTGACTGTCTTTGGGATTTTGCTGGCCCCTGTGCTAGGCTGCAGCTGTCCTATCTTCCCAAAGCAAAGCACAGCCCAAGGTTCATGAGCAGCACCACTGTATTCAGCTGGAGAATTGTCCAGCTGCAGGGCATCACACCATGCTGAAAGCAGGAGCGAAAATTTTCCCTGGCATTTCCAGCTTAGCAATTTCCTGTCCCTTTTATCAAAGCAGGTTGGGATCTGTCTGAAAAGCAGATGACTGTGGGGCAATTCCCAGAACATGCTGCAGCAGAGAAGTGCCCAGTCAGACCAGACAGACAGACAGCGCAACCACCTTGGGTTTTCCAGCCCCCAGGGCTGGACAGTGGGGCCTCTGCGCTGCTGTGAGAGTTTCCAGTTACTGGTGGTTGCAAAAGAGTGGAAAAAACCCAATTTGAAGCGATATAAAGGCAAGCTGTGACCCCAGTGAAAGGTCCAGGTAATAATTTATAGTAAGATTCTTACCCAGGTGTCCCTGTGCAGCATCAACTGACCCCAGGATGTGTGATGGCCTGTCCTCCAACGTCCCTCCCCACTCGAGCTGTTTTTACATTATTTTCTTTGAGGGAGAGGCAAAGGTGAAGTTAGAGCTGATGTCATTTCATGGTTATAAGGAGTTTGAGTGACTTTGGTCATCAGCATGGGCTAATAGCACAAGTAACCTGAATTTCTGTGTTAATGAAGCCAGAATCAGCTTTGTCTGGATCATTCCTTTGGCTCTATTCCCCTTAGTAGTGTTGTTTTTGACAGAGCATGACCCTGGGCGTTGCTCCAGGGTGTTGCTCCATTCTTTGCTGTGTTCTCCTGGGAGCAGCACTCCAAGCTCCCTCAGCATTCCTGCAGACTGTCCCTGCTGAATCCAGGCCAGCCCACGCCCTCCTCGCTGAACTCGGTTTCTCAGTTTTTTCCCCCCAGCTGTGATGCTGAGGCCGGGGCAAACCCTCAGGACGACGCTGTGATGCGTTAAACGAGCAACTTCTGCATTTTATTTCCCCCTCGGCCACGGGCTGGGCAAAGCTCGAAGGGGAGAACTTAGCGGGTTTCAGCGGGGAGCATCATCCCCGGCACCTCCTCCTCCTCCTGCGCCGGGGAGGGGGCGAGGCTGGGCGGTCCGGGGAGCCCCAGCCCGCCCCGCTCCGCTCCCAGCTCCACAAAAGGCGCCCGAAGCAGCAGAAAGCGAGGGAGGAGCGCCCAGGAGAGCAGGTACCGGGGGCAGAGGGACGGGAGGGTGGCTGGAAGCCAGGAGAGAGCTGTGTGATAAATTGGCGATTCCTGCGGGATGTGGGGCGGGCTGGAGGTCCTGCTGGCAGCGGGGGACAGAGCTGGGGAGTCACTGATGTCCCTGCAGTCCAACCTGTGGGCAGCAAAGGGGACTGAGGTGACACAGGTTGCTCGCACGGAGCTCTGCACCTGCTTGGAGCAGCGGGCTCAGGGACTCGTGGCAGAGAGCCGGGGCGGGATTGGAGCCGGGCAGCGGCGTTCCCGGCCCTGGGAATGCTGGGGGGCTCTGGGGCAGGGAGCTCTCCTGGCTGCCTCCCGTATCCTGCTTCCAGGAGATCTTTCTCTGACAGGTAAGGCCGAGCAAATGGTCACTGGTAAGTCCTCGGCAGAGCAAAGCTCCGGGGCTGGGCTCAGGGGAAGATCCGTAGTTACACAATTACGTGGAGCTCCCTGGGCTGTCACTGAAGTGGCTGAACACGTTTTGGAGGGGGTCAGACTTACCTGGTTGCTGTGCTCTGGGATGGGAGACATAAAACCTGAGTCTCACAGTGCCGTGAAGGACATATCAAATTGCCTTGGTTTGAAAGACAGGTGTCTGCTAAGGAAGGCAGGAGCCTCTCTTAAAATGGAAAATTTAAACCCGCTTCCTCCAAATTATTATAATTTTGAAATTAAGGTGAAAATATGGGAGCAGGAATAACAGTTCTTTACTGGAAAAATAAAAATAAAAATGCACTAATACAAAACAACACTGTCAGAGTCAGAATACGACCTGACAGCGTGCAGGTCAGGGTGGTGGCTGCAGACCTGGAGTTACAAATGTGGTTCCACTGAAGCAGTGATCCTGTAGAAGGGTGGAGTTTTCCTCTGAAGATCCCATGGTGGTGTAGATGGGCCTGGTCTTCCTCTAGGAATCCAGTGGAGAAGAAAGCTGCTCCTCTGGGAATCTTGTGGCATTCCAAATCTCAGGCTATATCCAGTTAGGAATGCTTGGCTCTTCCTCCTGGGCGGAGCATTTCACAATGGGATAATTTAATTTCATCAGTCATGCAGTGACACTCAATGGTCCAGTAAGAGAATATATTTTCCAGAGGGAGGATTGGTTGTGGAAGAGATAAAGAAAATTGTCCCACTTGGTTTTAACAGGTGGCTCAATTAACAGAAGATAACTGCCCCATCTCTAACAGAGGGGAATAGAACACACACCCTGGCCACATTTTTGCATTTCCAACCTAAGACACAAATTTTGCAGGAAGATGGTATTGCAGGGGCTGCCTGGGCGAGAAAAGAAAGAAAAATTCAGACTTTACCTACCATAACCTCCAATGAATAGTGCTCTCCTTCAAATAATTCTCTGACACTCTCTCTTTTACTCTGAAGTAAGATGTGGTTTATTTTGCTGGATAAAAAGGAATTCATGGATACAACTAACGAAACAATTTCTGGACTTCAAGTACATGTGAATTATTTTTAAGGGTATTCATTAACATATTATAATGATGGATTTAACATTTATTTTCTCCAGGATGAGGATCCTTCCTGGCTACCTTCATTTCTACTTCATTCCTTTCTTTCTCAGTGGGGCACATGGATTCCTAATGTGGAGAACACCCCCAGCTTTCCTGGTTTATAACTACTCCTATTCAAATCTCTCTTCTGTCTCAGAAGCACAAGCTCCAAAAACAGCAAGAGCTCTCAATTTCTCACACAATGTCATTGAAAAAGTTACCAAGGGAGAATTGGAAGGATTTGACTGGCTGGAAGTTCTGGACTTTTCCTACAATCAGATCAGGGCTGTTGAGCCTGGAGTGTTCCAGAGTCTGCTCAGCCTGGTTTCTGTGGATTTATCATTTAATGATGAGAAGCTGCTTTTGTCAGATCTCCCATCCCACCTGAGGCTCTCACCTGCTGGCAAAGCACCAAGGTCTTTGCAGATTTCCAGGAATTCTGGCAGATCCTCAGGGGTTGCTCTTCAGCCTTCAGCTCCTGCAGAGGAGCCATCACATTCTGGAGTTCTGTCTCTCCTGCAAATCCTTAGCCCCAGGCTCAGGAGAAGCACAGGGAATCTTCTTCGGAGGGGAGAGAGGAACACCACAGCCCTTCCCATGGTCACACCTGAACCCACCCTCTGTGGAACTCCCATCAACGGGACACTCAATTTGTCCCACAGCAACCTCACCCAAGATGAGCTGGTGTTAAAACTGGATGAGGATCTCTGCCAAGCCCACCTGCGCAGGATTTTGGAACTTGACATCAGTCACAACAATGTGGAAATGGATCTTCTGTCACTGTTTTCCCTGTTCTTCCCAATGGAAAACACGCTCTCCATTGATGCCAGCTCCAACAAGTTAACCATTAACATCCTGAATCCAGAATCCTTCTGTAACTTCCCATCCCACCAGCTTTTGTTCCTAAACATCAGCAACAACCCTATCAACAGCCTGGACAGGCTGTGCCTCCCTTCCAGCATCAAGGAAATTGATTTGTCCTTCACCAACATCAGCCAAATACCCCTGGATTTTGCTAAAAAATTGTTTAACTTGGAAAAAATGTATGTTCAAGGAAACCACTTCATCTACACAGCGTTCTCAGAAAGTGGGAATACACTTCCAACGTGTGTCCCTCCTCCCGGAACTGTACACCTCAACGCCCTCTCCTTGGTCAGGAACAAGGCTGGGACACCCATTGAAAGCCTTCCTGAGAAAGTGAAACACCTGGGAATGTCCAACTGCTCCATTGTGGAACTGCCAGAGTGGTTTGCTGACACAGTGGAAGAACTGTTATTTCTGGACCTCAGCAGCAACCACATTTCTGTATTTCCCAATTTCCCCCCCTCCCTGCAGCATCTCGACATCAGCAGCAATGACATCAAAGTCATCTCCTCCAGTCTGAAATCTCTCTCCAACTTAAAAATATTTAGGATTCAAAATAACAAAATTATGGGTATACACACGGAGTTTTTTCCATCAGCCTTAAAAAAATGTGATTTTAGTAAAAACAAGGTGAAGGTGTTGTCATTAACTTCTGCCCTGGAGAAGCTGGAACATCTCAATATTTCTGGGAACTTGATCACACGTCTGGAGCCTGCTGGCCATCTTCCTGCACTGACCAGCCTGGACAGCAGCCACAACCTGATCCCAGAACTGCCCGATGGCTTCGGGGTGTCCCTCCCAGGGCTGAAGTATTTTAACCTGTCAGGGAATAAGATCTCCTTTCTGCAGCGTGGGTCTCTTCCAGCCTCTCTGGTCGAGCTGGACATCAGTGACAACGCCATCACGACCATTGTGGAGGCCACGTTCAGCCCGCTGACGAGCCTCAGGCTTCTGACTGTCCAAGGCGATCATTTTTTCTGTACCTGTGACCTGTACTGGTTTGTGAATGTCTACCTCCACGAGCCCCAGCTGGAGATCCGGGGCAGGGAGGCCATGAGGTGCAGCTTCCCCTCGGAGCGCCGGGGCTCCCCGGTGGGCAGCAGCCGCCTGACGCTGCTGCGCTGCTCGCTGGGTGTCCAGCTGGCTGTGACCGCTGGCGCTGCCAGCCTGGCCGTGCTGGCCCTTACCGCGCTCTGCTGGCGGCTGGATGGGCCCTGGTACATCCGCATGGGCTGGTACTGGTGCATGGCCAAGAGGAAGCAGTATGAGAAGCGGCCAGAAAACAAACTCTTCGACGCCTTCATCTCATACAGCGAGCATGACGCCGACTGGACCAAAGAGAACCTGCTGAAAACGCTGGAAAATGATGGGTTCAGGATATGTTACCATGAGAGGGATTTCAAGCCAGGGCATCCTGTGCTTGGGAACATTTTTTACTGCATAGAGAACAGCCATAAAGTGCTTTTTGTTCTCTCTCCCAGCTTTGTGAACAGCTGCTGGTGCCAGTACGAGCTGTATTTTGCCGAACACCGGGTCCTGAATGAAAACCTGGATTCCCTCATCATGATTGTGCTGGAAGATCTCCCACCTCACAGCGTCCCACAGAAATTCAGCAAACTCAGGAAACTGCTGAGAAGGAAAACTTACTTGAAGTGGAGTCTTGAGGAACACAAGCAGAAAATGTTCTGGCATCAGCTAAAAGCTGTCCTAAAAACAACCAACGAGCCGCTTGTGAAAGCGGAGAACAGATCTGCTCTGGAAATGCGGGAGCTGGAATGAGACCCAGAGAACTCTGAGGGCTGTGCCTGGAAAGCCTGTGGTCAGATAAAAGCATTTACCTCCTGCAATGGCTGCTGTGATGCCCAGAGGTTTGTCTAGATCAGCCCCTGGAGAAGCTCCTAGGGGTTCTGCAGCACACTTGTTATTCCCTGTGATAAAGAATCCTGAAGGGATGAGACCTGAGCACTGATAAAAACCCTTTTCCTCCTGGATGCTTGAATTTGCCCAGCTGTTCCCAGCATTTCTTTCTAAGTGCTGTGAATGTCACCTGAAAGGAAGAAGTGCTCAAGTCACACTGCATGTCCTTGCTGCCTTGCTGAGGTGGTGGCAGTGAGAAGTGGTGTTCTAGGACTGGATTACAGATTCCCAGTTCTGGGACAGCTTAAGGTAGGAACACACCCTGTGTGCAGGTAAGAGAGCCACAAACCATGCTATTACACAGGGAGCAGCTCCTTTCTTTGCTTTGGCAAGGGAAGAGTAAAGATTGACTTAATTTAGCCCTCTGAGAGAGGCCAAACTCACTCTGCTATACACTTTGGGTTCAGTAACTACTGGAAGAGATGAGACTTGAAAATCTTTTGTAAATTCAGAATAAAATATACAACCAGACCATACAAAAAGGATCAGCTGAGTGTGGTGGTCTCTGCTGTTAAATAACTGAGGTGAGCTTTGTTTAATCACAAATCTCTGGAAAATATGCAAGTTATGTACATTATGGTTTAGATTTAGGAAAGTTTCACCTTACACAGTCACCCTGACCCATTTCCAATAGATTCAGTACTACCTCTGCATGGTCCTTGCCCTCACCTAGTGCCACTTGATAATTTTATTTATTGTGCTTGGGAAAAACCAAAAGAAATTCAGCTGATCCAGCTTTCACATTGAAGGGAAATCAACAGACTCTGACAGAAAATAAACAGCAGGTGAGGACAAATTATTTGGTTTAACCTGACTTGGACTTGCTCCTATGATGAGCAAACACAAACAACTTCCCAGTATAAAATCCCAAATCCAGGAATGCAGCATGTTCGGAACACAGACTCTGAAAAGGAATTGGCTCTACTGTGACAAAACAACACCAATACCAATCTATTTGCTGCCAAAAGGGGGAGCATGCAAGAGATACCTCCACTGACAGAGATCCCTTGGCACTCAGTGCAAACCCACCTTTCCTCAGCAAAATTATTTGACATCATCAGCTTTGAGGTTCTATATATTAGGATAAAACCCAAAATCCTGCAGGCCAGCAGATGAAAAAGCCAACTCTTCACCACAGATATCTAGGGCTTAAAAAGACTGTGAATGATAAAAATATTACAAATATTTTTGTTCATTTAAGCAACAGAAGTCACTTGTTAATGAGATTAATGAGCCACAAGTAATTAATCAGTTGTTTTTCTTATGCTTTTACTCTTTCTAAAGCACTCAGTGGTCACATTTCTCACTTCCTCTCTTCCCACACATTTCCCACCTCCACATTCTGCTGCTTCCCTCTCAGTTCCACTACTGCTTGTTAACCTTGCAGTGACTCTTTACTGGAGCTTTACTGTTATGTGCTCAGCAGGCTTCTGATAGAAGAAACTAAGGGGGGAAAATGGATAAATTATACTCCAGAAGAGTCTAAACCAATTACTTTATCAAAAATTTGATTATTTCAGTCAATGATTCACTGCAAAGTTGTACCTGCTTTCAAAATCCAATCTGAATTTACTACACCCATGAACCTCCCACAAAATAGCTATTTAGTACTGCTGCAACTGTGCAACTGTAAAGGCAACTTAAATGAGGTTTCCTTCCTCATCCAGATTAAAAGGTGTTGTGCTTTCCTGTCTGGCACTGTGATACTGTACAGATTAACACCAATATTAATTACACAGGTGGTGTTAAGGGCACAGCTGGTATCAGGAGCTAACA
Organism: Taeniopygia guttata; assembly: GCF_048771995.1. Classification (NCBI taxonomy): domain Eukaryota; kingdom Metazoa; phylum Chordata; class Aves; order Passeriformes; family Estrildidae; genus Taeniopygia; species Taeniopygia guttata. The sequence continues at coordinate 87,592,007 of NC_133027.1, forward strand.
GAGAGCGAACTACAAAGAACTTTGATGGGATTTCAGTTCTTTTGTCACACAAAGGCAATAAAGTCTCCTGCTTGGCCCCTTCTTGCTTTACTCCCACATGAATACTCAATGCAAATGTTTTATGAGGTGTGAGTGGTTTAATTTTCAAACAAGTGATGATGTTCAAGTGATCTAAGACACAGGAGAAGTTGAACATACACACAGCAAACCCCCAAAACCGCCTCATGTGTATTTTTCCATTCAGTATGATTTGTAGTGAAGAGAAATTAAAATACAGAACAGTCAAACAAGGTATTTTCATTTTATTTTATGCCTAGTTTAGAAAGAACCACATTATTCATTTAACACACAAAAAAAAAAAATCTGGGCAGAGAGAAAATACTTATGGAAATAATTTCCATTTTACATTTATATTAGAAAGTTGTTCACACTGATTTTATTGCAAGAAAGCTGGTTTGAATTATTCAGAATTAATTAATATTCAGTGTTAAACAAAGAACAGTGTTCCAGGAGAATCTTGAGAACAGTTTAGTTAACAAAAAGCCTGAACCAATAACTCACAGACAGGAATGATGTGGACATTTTTTGTTTCTAAAGTAACAAATCACATTCCCATCACTGTCATTTTCCTGAAGATGTGGCACTTTGCTATAGCAAGGCATCAAAAGCCTGTGGCACAATTATTTTGGAGAGACTGAGGCTCTGCTGAAGTCCACAGAAGCTGGAAGGTGTTGTTTGGAATAGATCTGGCCCCTTACAGCAAGAAGTGTCAGGAATTTAAATGCCCTTGAATTGTTCTGTCTCCCAGGGAACTCCCACAATAAGATACAACACAAAGGGGTGAATTTATAAAAAAATACTTCACTTCTGTTATTTGCTCACTGTGTAGACCAACAGACAAAAAAATTCTAAGCAGACAGACGAACTCAAATTGATGTTAGACTTAACAAAACTGCAAAAACTTGTCATTCTGGTTTGTTAACATCTAGAAATGTTAACAGCTGTCAGTTCTGACTGTCAGGAATAGTCAAATCCCAATTTATACAAAATCATGGGCAAAAGAGCAAGCAGCAACACAACTCTGCCTGACAGCTGACCAGTTAGGGAATTCCAGAGGTGACCCTGCTCCTCCTGGTGTATCAGTCACATAATACTGCAAAATTCATCTTTATCATCAAGTAATGCAAATAAGTAGTGCATGGTTATTTCTATCAGATGTAAAATACTTCTCCAATTTGTTTTGGGATACAGAATGCCACCATCACTAAAATCAATGCCAAGCAGGTATTAATGTATATACTGCAGAGGTTTATCCCAGTGCCACACTTCCCAAATGTCCCTCCCCAGTGGAAATATAACACTGACCAAACAAAGGCTTGTCCATCTTGAAGAAGCCAAAACTGAAATCCTGAACTTCAGCTGAGTTCATAGAAATTTTGCCATTTCTCTCAACAGAAGCAGGGTTTCATCCCATGAGGATAAAGGACTTTTGTTAATACTGAAAAACATTGATTCTTCCAACCTTCTGCAATGGGAAGAGTTTAAACTCAAATACTACCAAGCATCTCCCTAATTCTTCCTTCCTGAAAATACAAGGTATTTATAATACTTGGCGTTATCATATGATGGTTTGGGTAGGAAGGGACCTTAAAGATGATCCAGTTCTATCCCCTGCCACAGGCAGGGACACCTTTCCCTGTCCCAGGTTACTTTGAACCCTGTCCAACCTGGTCTTATGATGTAACGAACCACACAATTATGGCATCCAGTTTTTTTTTCACTTGCCCAGCAGTAAAACTTAGTAACAAAACCGCGCTCGTGCAACGATTCCAAATCTGAAATATCCCCCTTGCCGGCTCTCCACGGGAACTCCAGAGCGCATCAAGGAGGCGACAGCTCCGCGTTTGCTTCACACGCAAACGGTATCGGTGTTTCTATTCATTGGCAGCAGCATCACGGAGTTTGGAGCGATTCCTCCCTCTGGAAGGGCTGCGTGAAGCCAGGGCTACACGGAGGGCAGCGGCATGTGCCTGGCGGGAGCAGCGCCACCGGAGGGATGGAGTGCGGGGGCGCAGGGCTTGGCGAAGGCGAAGGCCGAGCCTGCGGGCTGCAGGCTGTGCGGGGTGCTCACCTCCGCCGAGGGGCTGCTGTTGTACACGCTGTAATAGGGCTCGATCCGCGTGTTCATCGGGGTGGAGCTGCTCTGCCCACAGTGCTGCTGCTGCCCCGCGGACGCCTTGGGACTCAGCACGCTGTCCTTGGAGTGGCTGGCACCGCACGCCTGCTCCAAACCCTTTTTCTGAGGCTTTGGAGACAACATGTAGGCTGAGTTGGTCTCGTGGTGGGACGACTTGTTCCTGTTGACCTCCAGGCTGCCTTTGCCCATGGCTCGAAGCCTTGTCTTGTGCTTGCAGCAGAAAAAGACCAGGGCCGCGTACTGCAGGCACCAGAGTGTGCGTCTCCGCAGCCCCGCGCTGTTGCGGGAATATAGAAAGGGATTTAATCCCGATTTGAAAAAAATGAGGGTAAACCCACACAGCTCGAACTGGTAGAGCACAAAGCCGGCACTGCCAGACAGCATGTCCTGCACCAAGGAGATGGCCAGGGGCAGGCAGCACACCAGGACGGAGAGCACGATGACCACGCACGTCACCACCGCCTTGGAGTCTTTGGCCGTGGCCAGGTTGACGGCCGAGGCCAGCGGGAGCCGGCCGGTGAGCTTGGTGTGGCTGTGGGGTGGCTTGGTGCAGCTCTGGGTCCTGTACAGAGCGGGCACGGCCCCAGGCCCCGCGAATGGCTGAGGCTGGAGGGTGCCCACGACCATGGCAGGAGGGCACTTCCTCGCCCGCGCGTTTCTGCACAGGGCCTGGGCGATCATCGCGTAGGACACGGACACGACAGCCACGCAACAGATGAAGTCGATGACATAGAGGTAGAGGATGAGCTTGCCCTGTCCGCTGGGCAGGCTGGCCATGGGCAGGCAGAGGCGGGAGCCGCGGGTGCGCAGCGTGGCCAGCGTAGCCAGGGTGAAGCTGGTGGCCCAGAGCAGCAGCGTGAGCAGCAGCGAGCAGGGCGCGGAAGCGGCGCGGTGCGGGTGCTTGCCCAGCACCATGCGCAGCCGGTGCAGCGCGATCACCGCCACCGTCTTGAGCGACATGATGATGAAGCCGGAGCTGGTGAGGTGGAAGGTGAAGCAGAAGGTGCCGGGCACACCACGGGCCGGGCCGAAGAACAGGACGAAGGCGAACATGGGGGCGGCCACACCGCAGATGAAGAGGTCGCAGAAGGAGAGGTTGAGGATCATGAAGTCGAAGTCGGTGCGGAATTTCCGGAGGGCCGGGTCGAAGAAGGAAAGCAGCACGATGAGGTTGCCGTAGGAGCCGAGGCAGAAGACGAGGGCCAGCAGGGAGGCGCAGGCGGCCAGCGTGGCGGCGTGGGTGCCCTCCCGCAGCTCCGGGGGGTCGCTGCCGTTCGCGCCCAGCTGTTCCGCGGGCCCGGCCGGCAGCCGCCCTGACCCGTTCATCGCTGCCCGGCCCTTTCACAGCCCGCTCATCGCCGCCGCGGGGCTCCCACCTTGCCTCTTCACCGCCCCCTCATCGCCGCCGCGGGGCTGCCGCTCGGCCCCCTCGCCGCTCGCTCACCACCGCCTCGGCGCTGCCCGCCCCGCCATGGCGCCCGGCCCGGCCCCTCCCCGCTCCGCTCCCTCCGCCGCGGCGGGGCCGAGCCGGGGCGGGCGGCGGGGGCAACGCCGCAGCCTCCCCGCACCGCCGGGAACAGGCGGGCCCGGGAGGCGGCACCGAGCTGGCTCCCGACAGCCGCGCTGGCGCTGCATCCCTGCCGCTCCAGCTCAGGGAGCAGCGGTGGTGCGAGCGGGTGGAGCAGCGCAGAGTGTAGTCTAGAGAATCACAGAAGGGTTCGGGTAGAAAGGGGACTGCGAGACCAGCTCGTTCTTCTCCCTGCCATGGACAGGGACATCTTTCACTAGCGCAGGTTTCTCCAAGCCCTGGCCAGCCTGGCCGTGGGCACTACCAGGAATGGGGCAGCCACAGCTTCCCTGAGCAATCTGTGCCAGGGCCTCAGCAACCTCACAGAGATTTTTTTTCCTGATATCCAATATGAACCTACTGTTTTTCAATTTTAACCCATTCTCCCTTATCCTGTCACATGGCCTTGTAAATAGTGTTGCCTTGTCTTTCCGGTAAGTTTCCTTCAGGTACTGGAAAGCTGCAATTAGGTCAGCCTGGAGCCTCTCTTTTCCAGGCTGAACAATCCCAGTTCTGCCTGCCTTTCCTCGCAGCAGAGCTGCTCATCCCTCTGATCAACCTGGTGCCTCCTGTGGACTCCAACAGCTCCTTCCTGTACCAGGGACCCAGAGCTGGATGCAGTGTTCCAGGTAGGGTCCACCCAAAGCAGAGGACCTGTGCTGACTGTGCACCAGCAAAACACCCGCCTCAACCTGGATGTTCAGCATCAACATCAAAGTTCTGCGTGCTGCTCCTGCCCTGCTTGCACTTCTGCATCCCTTTCCTGAGCCAGCTCAGTGGGGTCAGGGTGCCGTCTGTATTTGCTCAGAAGCAAAGACAAAGCACCTTGTGTTCCCATGGGGAGGGAAAACAATCAGCATCACTTCTTTATCTGTTAACTGCCAACCGCTATCACAAATATAGGAGTGATGGAGAGTATTGGATAGCTGAGCATTAAAGGGATGGTTTTGAAGTACTTACAGGGACATGAGGGCGAGGAAATGCTCAGTGTACATTCTCTGAGGCAGACACGGCTGAAGGGCCTCCATGACACTGGAAATCCAGGTGGAAGAGACCAAAATCCAGCCAGGCAAGGCACAAAAGCATTATGGAAATACCACAGACCCAGTATTTCTGACTTATGCATGCACTTGTCTTAAAATCATTATATATACATTAATCTATTGTTTTAATAGACTACCTTACCCAAGGTGCTTTGTAGAACCATCCAGACAGCCACAAGTGTGCAAATTTGATACCTGAAAGCTTCCCAGTGCCACCTGCCTGTTTCTTTTTCAACAAATTCCTTTCTAAACCCCAGAGCATAGTTTTTGTAACTGTCTGGCTGGTGATGGCAGCCTGGACTGTGAGCCTTGCCTTGCTAAACACGCTCCCAGTGGTAATGGGGGTGGATTTGTTCTTGGGGGAAATGGCAGCAGTTGGCTGCAGCAGTACCTTGCAACTTGAGCAGGTGCATTTTGGCTTGATTTGGTCTTTAAACTGGTTGTGTACAGGAGGAGGAATGTTCAAAACCCAAAACATGGTTTTCTGTGGCTTCAAATTATGTCCTCTCTCAGCTTGGCTGTCTCTTTATTTTCCCTTACTTGTATTTTTGCCATTGAAATCGGTGAAACTTGGCCCTCATGAATAAGAGTTGCTTTTTCATTGACAAACTAGATTTCCCTCCTTGAATTTTATAAACATTAGAGGATGTTTAATCATGGCATTAAATAAGAGTGACAAAATGCTACCTTAATGCAAGAGTGGGGTTTGGTTGCTCTACCCCTCTACAGTTATTAACCGTGGCTTGAAATGGAGGGGAAATTGTAGCTGGTTCAAGCCTGCAAGCCTTAAACATTCCAGCAGACAATGAGAAGGGATTGTTCTTAGGGAGCAAGGGAATGAGCTGAAGCAAAAAGGATCTCAATGGGAGCACAAAGCCCTGCCCAGCCCCTGTGGCACAGCAAAGTGTCTCACGAGTCCTTTTAAAAAGGACTTCTTTTTAGCTTTTAAAAGAATTACCAAAGTTTGGGTGGGGGAGAAAAGTAGTGGAAGACAGTGTGTTTTGCAAGGTAGGAATCACAAGAGCAAAACTTACCTTGCACAATGTATATTTTTACTCTTTGCAATGCTCAAGCCTTTCCTTAAACTTTAATTCCTTAAATTACTTAAAAAGCACTTAAAAATCCAGTGCTCTCCAGATCAAGCTTCTCATTGTTCAACCTTGGAGTTCCTACTGCACAAGGAGAAACAATGTTCCCAAGGCATTTTTGACAAGTGTTCTTCTGCAGATATTTGCAAATTTAGTTGTTGAAATCTGTCCTCATCTCAGCCAAAGATTTGTATCTTATGATTTTAACAGAAGAGTTCTAGGGGAAAGCAGCTGGAATAATAAAAGGGGAAATTAACCCAGAAAGAAAAAGTTAGAAATAAAAGCCAGGAGAGAACAAATAAGAGTAGCAGTGAAAAAGCTTTTAACAGAATACTTTCAGGGTGAACTCAGCTGGGCATCTACCTGGACTTATTTTAATATGACTGCACTTATTGCTAGAACAGATTTATTGGGTTCATTGCTGGCTTTCCTAAGAAGCCAATCAGAAATTATGGCATCTCATATTCCCCAAAGGAAGTGTCTGTCCAGCTCCATCTGCAGCAGCAAAATCTGCTCAGCAATATTCTACATCTCCCACAGAGTTTGTCTTTGACATTAAACGAGGCTGTAACTACCACTGCACCAATGCCCTGATGACCTTGTCTTGGATTAACCACCTGGAACCCCTTCCTTGGAGTAGGGATTCCTCTGCCTGCTGGCACCTAGGAAGTCTAGAGCAGGCTGAGGTTAAATCCGCCTCCTTTTATTAGAAATCCCCAGAAATTGCCTTTCAGGTACTGCAGGATGCTATGAGGATGCAAAACACATCAGCTGATAACTCATAGCAGGGTTAGAGTTAAAATCTTCCCAGGACAGTGGCCAGCAAACCCTTTTACTGCCACAGGGCTTTATTTTCCCCCTTGTATTTTACCAGATTATTGTGTTCTCCACAGCCCTGAGGAAAAGGGAGCTGGAGGCTCTGCTGCAGGATTCCAGGAAGCCTGAAGCTGTGGAAGAAGTGTGAGACTGAGCAGGGTGTGGGAAGCTGGGGATGCCTAACTGTGAAAAACTGACAGGAGACATCATCGCATCCAGTGTACCCAACACAACAGCAGTCCCAGAAGCCTGGGAAAAAAGGGGGCAAGGAACATACCTGGACATAACAGGAATACAGTCATAATATACCAGAAATAAGGAACTTCATCTCTTTGCCTCTTTAATTGAAACCCAAATCCATCCATTAATGAACTTGTTACCAACACAATTCACCAATGCTGAGACTGTGGTACCACCCAAAAGCACAGGTTAAAAGTCTAATTTGCCTACTTGGTAATTTCCTTATATATCAAAATAAGCATCAAATATACCAATCTGATTATGGAAATATGGGAGATCACACCACTTAATGGTCTAGCAAGAATCACTGAGCAGTATATCACTGGCATCTTGAGTGCTTAAAAACCAAACCAAACCCCCAAAAAAATCCAACAAGAAACCCTCAACCTCAACAAGTCAAAATACCTCCCAAACCTCCCAAATTCTGCCTTATGTCTTTGCCTTTCTTTGGTGCTTCCCCATGAAGGTCAGAGATTATCTGTGCAGTCTGACAGGTGGTCACTAAGGATGTCAAGGCTATCAAACTATGCTCAAGATATTTTTCTATCTCCTTTCCTGTTCCAAGAGGAAAAATTCTCTCTTCTCATGCTAGAAATCTCTCTCTCTCCACACTGAGGTACTGCAGTTGGTTTATCTTGACAGCTTCAGAGAAGAGACAGTATAAGACATCAGTGATGTAAGTTCAGATACCAGGATGTGGGTACTGCCTCGGGAAAGTTAGGGAATAAATCCAGTAATGGAGTTGTGGTATTTGGTGAAGATTTGGTGGTAAAAAATTGTTCCTGTATTTTCAGAAGAAGAGACTAACAATTCTTCCCTCACCAAAAACTCAACCAGCACAAGTTTGCTCACACTACCACAGGTGCATTTTATCCTATAGAAATGTATTCTGAATATTTTGCTGTATTTACTGGGGGATCTCTTTGGATAAAGCAATTTACTGTAGATTTATAAGATGTCAGGAATTAATACCACTCCTGACCAGAGCCTGATTCCCTGCATGCACTGAATCATCAACCAATTCCAGCTACACCCTAAGGAAAGAGATTCCCAAGTACAGTACAAAGCAGCAGAGCTGCAGAACAGCACATGCAGTATCTGTTCCAACACATCAGCAGCCAAGGATCCTTTAAAGATGATCCTCTTCAGCAAAGGCTTTCTATCACTTGTAAAAGATTTAATTCTATCAGCAAAACACTCTCCAACAAAAACTAGCTTCTCCAGTTCTCACATATTAACAGGTGTTTTCCTGGCACAAGATATTTTTCCATAAATGTAAAGGCTGATTTGCTAGACATTAGAACAAGATCTTTAATTAATCCTTAATGTTGCCATAACTCATTACCAAATCCCAGGACATACACAGGCCTCATCCAAAAACACTGTAAAAACCTGAAGTTATGGTCTCAAACCAACACATTTCCTCTTTAGAAATACAGGAAGATGCAATAGTTACAAACAGTCCATTTATTGGGCTTTAAACTACATACACAATTGAAATCATAATTTTGGCACTACGCTATACAGTGGCTACATCCGTGTGCTGACACTCCTTAAATACTGTCCCAGGAGCACTGCTGTGCTTGGGAATTTGGGATGAGCCACACAAAGGTCTCAGTGCTCCTGGGGAATTTTGCATGAAAGATGAAACACACACCAGTTTATGAGTTATTACCAAGTACCTCACATTCTGTGAATGGATCACACCAGAATATGTGATGTCAGCATATGAGAAATGGCCACACATGATGCAGTAAAATCTGAATGAGACACAGACATGAGATAGAGGAAAAGCAAAACAAACCCTCTCAGACACAGAGATATTCTGTTAAAGAAAATAATTTAAAAAACTAAGAATGGCATTTGTTTTGATACAAAAGCCAGAACGACTACTGTATTAACATCTAAGTATGAATCTTTACAAATTAATCTCACAATGGTGTTATGTAAAAGGTTGCAAACTGTACAATGTTTTGTCAATGCAATACCTCTACAATTTATACAGTCTTTTACAACTATGTAACACATATTAAACAGCTTGTTAAACAGCCAATTGATATCAGTCTCTTAATAAAGCTGCAGGCAAAAAACACAGAGCTTCCACAATCTTCAAACAAGATATGCTTGCTCAGTCTTTAGGAGAATACACTGTTAAACTGCCTTTCCACACTGTGCATACATTTCATTCTGTGAATTCAACCAACACTAAGAGTCCATAATTTCCTATCTGTGGGTTCTAATTACATGGAAACACCCATTTCCCCCTTAAAAATATGCAGAAAATTACGATTTTTTTTTTTCCCCCACACATGGCCAAGACACCCCTGAAGGCCTGGCCAGGGAGCAGGAGCTGCCCATGCTGCATCCTGCCACCCCTGCACTGCACAGAGCTCAGCTATTTACATTTGCACAAGGGAAAGAATACAAAAAGGCAATGCTGCCCTGAGGTGGACTTGATGGTACTCAAATCCCAGTAGTCAAAAATAAAACTCTGAGGAAGGAAGGCTCCCGGGGATGTGTAGGACTAGGGGAGGAGTTGCATTGGCAGAACTGGAGAGCTCCACTAGGAAAATTCCGGTTTGCAGCACTCTCTGGTTCTGCACATCCTTAATGTCGGGAACAGGGGGCAGAAGAAGGGGGTGAGAGATGTGCAGTGTAGATCACTGTGTGCAAGGAAGCAGAAACAAGACTGATGTGTGATGCAGGCCAAGGAGAAGAGTCTTGCCATGGACTCACGATGAGGCCCTGCAGGCGCAGCCTCAGGGCTCCCCCGGCTGCTCCCCGGGGAGGTGAAATTCCTTTTGAGTAGAACCTATGTTCTACAAACATAGGTCTCTATGTTTGTATTCAACAGTAGTTTTGATTAGGCATCAGGATTTCCAGCACAAAGTTCTCTACATGTTCAATTTCTTTTGAGTTTATTTTGCACAAAAATTCCTACATCCTCATTCTCCCCAGAAGCAGCCTGAAAAGAAAGAAGAAAGAATTCAAAACACAAATATTGCTTCCTGCTCTTGTTCATATGAAAAGATAAATTAAAGCTTCTCTTGGAATACTGTCACAAAACATCACAATACAATAGAGATGGGAATCTTGTAGTGAAACAAAGAGAAACCCCAGGAATGGATTCACTCTTTGGGGACATGCCTGTGTGAAGAGCCCCAGCAGCAAAGCCAGAGTGTGGAAGAAGAAACCGAATGGTAGCAGTCATTTCCCATCCCAAGATGTAGGTGATAGCCTGGACTGGGTGGTGTAAAGTCCTTAGAGGCATCAGAAGTACAAAGCAGCAATTTAGGGGCACTGCTAGGCATTTAAAAGGCAGCCAGCTGGCAGAAAATGGAGAAAAGGTACATCAATATTCAAGAAAAGATGTGTAAATGTCTTAGCAAAGCACAGGGATGTACAGAAAGATGGGCAACATTTAAAATATTTAACCAAAATAAATATGACCAAAACCACAGGAAGAGGCAAGGGGCAGAAATTTGGCTGCAGCTTTTTCCCTGTGGTTAAGGATTCTTCCTGACTCTGGAGTAGAATTCTTAAGGGTGAACCTTATAGCAAAACCCATCAGCTGACCCACCTATGCATAATAGCAGGGTGAAACCAGGAGGTCAGTGAGCACCAATAGCTGGTCATCTGTGAACTGCTGCTTGTGCTCCTGCCAGTTGTCGTGGTGGGTCCTCCGGAAATTGGACAGCGTTTTCTTCACCGTCATCTGCCAGCACAATTGGGATGGAGCTCTGTCAGTCAGGGACCCCAGCTCCACACCAAAACCAACGTTGGGGACAACAAACACAACTGCTCAGTACCACCAAGGCTTGGAGCAGACCCAGAGGATAGGAGGGCTCTGGGGAATTCAGTCCATGATTATAATTTTCCCAGTTCTGGTTAGTCTTTTGACCAGGGTCATGACTCCAACGTTCTTATGAAAAGGACTCCTGGGCCTACAATTTTGAGCTGGGAAACATTTAGAGATTCTTATATAATAAAAGCCAAGTGCTTTTCCCCCACTGCCTTTTTCTTGGCTGTTTCAAAAGGGCGTTTTTGGTCTGAAAACATCAAAGGAATTCTTCATCTCACTCCTCTGGCTAAAACAGCCACAGTCAACAAAACCCAACAAACAGGACAAAACAGTAAGAGTTAAAGGCAACAATTTCTTTAAAAACTTATTTCTAGGGCAGCTCATAACACTTCATTTTAAAAATTCCAGACTGATGTTTTGGTTCAGGTTGATGTTTTCTAGAATCGTATGCACAAAAGGGACAACTTTAAGGAAAAAAAACCCACTTCCTCATTATAAATACAGTTCTTGTAGCTTTCAGTTGAATGCTTTAAATTTGAAAGCAAGGACAGATCTACTACAAAAATATTTAAAGGCAGCTCATGCTTTAAAACTATTCGGAGTCATTTAGTAAAAAGCAGCAGAAATTAAATTTCTTAATAGGTTCCTATGATTTTCTAGGAAAAAAGAACTAAGAATGAGTCACAGTATTCAGCTGTGCTCTGCTGAATAGAGAGCTGCTGTATTTTTACCTCAATAGGCTGGGGATCATTCAGATGGGCACTGAGATCCATGAGGAGCTGTGGCATCCAGGTGGGCACATCGTAGGGACTGGACAGGATGCAGGCACTGAGCCCCAGGACACCAGCGTGGCGCTTCACCAGGTCTACAAAAACAGGGCATCAACCCACATCAGTTAAAGAAAATCAGCAACAAACCCCCTGGCACTGCAGAGCCCTCCGGCTCAGTAGAAATCCAGAGACTTCTACAGACATGAACTTAAGGACTTCCAGATTGGTTCCATTTCCTCACTCAGAATCCCAGATTAATTCTTCTATCTTTAATTTTTTACACCTCCTTCCAACAGGAATCAATCTGCAACTGCTGGACACTTTATAAACATTGAGAGAGCTTCCCTCTCTCAAAGAAACTCATTAATAAATCATGAATGACATCTCCATGTTCCCTCTATCTGCATTCAGTGTATTCTCAAATCCCAGAGCTACTGGACAATATGGAAAGCAAACTTCTGGGTCAAATGACTGCAACTCAGATGCATTAAATCCCCAGGCAGAAGCCAAAGTTCCAAATCAAGGTTTACTAAGGGGGTTTTTGTTCTGGTTTAGTTTTTGGTTGGTTGTTTTGTGTTTGTTGTTTGTTTTACTGCTAGCAAATAGAAGGTAAGGTGGGCAAGGAGTGAAACTAGGTTGTGACAACTAAGGAAATATATTCACTGAGGAACTTGCTATCCCTCATCATTTCCATCCTTATCTCTGTGAACCGGAAATTGGAAAAGCCTCTTTAATGTTAATTCTAAAGGAGTTAAGTAATTAATTTAACATAATCAAAATATTTGCCTTTGCTGTGTATTCTTACCATTAACATTGCAAATCAAATTCTATGGCAGGCTATGTTACCCAAAACACTGATTTTCTTCCTGAGCTGCTTTCTTACCTCCTGAAGGAATCATGTCCCCCACTGATGCCAGGTCCCTCTTCCTTTTCTTGGGGAGCCTCATCTTGCAGAGCTGCTCGAAGTGAGTCTGCATGGGCCCGTCCATGGTGAGGAAGTTGCACTGCAGGAGCCCGCTGAGCGTGGTGGCAGCCATCTCCCTCACCTGTCCACAGGTGGGACACAACACCATTTATTTATGCCATTACTGCCCTTTTAAGCACACCCCACTAACTCAAGTGAGCAGATCTTGCTCAGCAAAAGCCTTTCAAGTATTATCCTGCTATCAGTAGTTTGTTAGACAACTCTTTAAAATTAATAAACATGCTTTGCTGTAATACAGAACTACTGTCACAAAATTTGCCATAAAGTGACCTGCTACTCAAGGAAATAATGCAATTTAAGTCCATTGTCAACAGAAGAGCTTTAGAAAGTTTAAAAACAAACACTGACTGAGATCAAATAGTCAACCTACTTCAAATTCCTAAAAGGGTATGCACTGACATCAGTTTTAAAGTGGGCTTTATTCAAAATAATTTAGCTTTTCCCCTGACAAAAGCAGAAGAGCTTTTCCAAGAAAAGGCAAGAGGAATGTTCCAGACACTCAGCTGATTCTGTTCTACCTATAGCACAAGAATTCTTTGAAAGACACAAGAGATGATGGATTAATAAGCAACAAAACAAACTTTATTATCAACATCTCAGTTGTGTAATGCTCCAGCATGACAGACTTCCTTGTTTCAAGCACCAAATATCTGCACTACATGAATAAAACTAGAAATCCAGGTTGGAAATATATTTTTAAGGGTAGCACAGAAATCCCAAAAACAAGACTAAACTTAGCTTTCATCTAATTGCCAAGCCATTCAAAATACAGATCTCCTTTTCTATTCTTTTTAAACAAGCCACAGCACCTTGTTAGTGAATTCCAAGTAGAGACAACTCATCCTTGCTTTTAAAAACAAGTGACTAATCCATCAGTTTTACTAATTTCTCTCATCTCCTCAAATCTCCCAAAGCCAGGAAGTCATAGATGTGTAAAACTGCATTTAAATTGGGAGACCCTCCAAAACTCACTCCCACTTTCCATAATTACATTCTGACAAACGCCTCCCAACATCCACAAACTTGCAAACCAAATCAACTGGTTGAGATGCTGCCACCAGATTTTTGATAGGTACATTCTGTCACAGGTAACTGCAACAGAACGCTTGTCTCTGTGGAGCAGAAACACCTGCTCTGAATCCAATGCAGCAGATTATAATAATAAATTACGTCCTTGAACATGATGTTCTGAACCTCACAAAGCCATAAGTACAGCTGCAAGAGCTGCAATAATTAAACCGAGGAAGTTCAAATCAGCTCTTGAGACTCTGACCAATTCCATTTAAATTTCTACCAGGTACTATTCTAACGTGATCTACTTTGCTGATAGTGAAGGAGGAAGGATGAGGTGAGAGGCTGGCAGTGCTGTTTATCAGCAGACTGTGAGTCCCTAAAGAGCTGAGCTATTAAATTAGACATGATGTGCTAATACAAAAGCCAGACACAAAGCAGCTCGGCTGGGAAGTGAGCGAGCTCTCAGGAGAGCTGGGCTCATTTACATCCTTACTCCCTGTATTACAACCACTTTAATTTCTAAATTAATCACCAAGCTAGAAGGAACACTTTGCTGTGAGGAGCACCTGGAAGCAAAGCCTTTAAAACCATTCACAAAGCAGCTGATCACTCACCACCTCTGGCACTAAATAATTTATAAACGATCACACTCATGATGAAATAAACACAGAATATAAAAACGAAAGGAATCTCCCCGTCATCTATGGGATTTGGAGTTTTTTGGTCAGAAGGGACTGATCACTATCTATAAAAGTGCAGCAATATCACAACAAAACCATTCAACAGCATGAGCCAAACCCAACTGCAGGAAGGACCTACTTAAACAGAGAGAAAATACTCTCATTCCTGTAAAACTGCAGTGCAATATGAAAAAATGCTTATCAAGACATGAGTGCTGTGCATATTAAAACAATTATCATCAGGTCTGGCCTTTGGTATCAAAATAAGCAAAAAAATAAAAGTATCATAAAATCCAAGAACCAAAACCTCAATTCTGTAGAGGAAAGACACCAAATCCTAGTCAAAGCTAATGATTCTCATCTTAAAAATCCAGCATCCAAAAACTACAAAGGAATTACTCAGCAGGATACTGCATCTTGTCAGTTATTACCAAGAAAGAACAAGATTACTTTTCAGAGAAAAGTGAAAGCTTCCATGGCAACAGCATGATCCAGAGTGGTTATGATCACAGGTAGGCTTTTTGGATTTGCACCTCTGTGGTGAAGAGAGATAATTTGGTACATTTAAAGTAACTCAATAAATTGCATTCAAGTGAATAAAAGGTATTTTTCAAAATGGTGTGAGACTATGAGTTAAGTGTTCTGACAAGCAACTTCTGTTGGATTGCAAGATGATGAAGAATCTTTATTCTAGAAGGAAAAAAGAATCCAAAAGTAAGATTTCATTGAAATTTGGGAACTGCACGAACACCAAGGAAAATGATGGTGCAGGGGAGATAGGCCATGAAGGAGGTTAACAGTAAAGATTCTTCACTTTGCTTAAACGTGACTTAAATTCACATAATTTAATGCAAGCCCCTCAGTTCTAGGTAGTTCTTGATGTAAATATAAGAAGTATTTTTGTCATTAATATGATATGATTAGATGTGAAGCAGACCTATAGAGTAATAAAGAGTGATTTTACAGATTTTTACACAGGAAGGGATTTGACCTTGGATGTTGAATTTTCTGCCAACACACATTGATAGTGGAATTAATAATCCCTATTTCATGTACTGAAACCAACTGCCAAGCAATGCACCATTATGTGAAAAAGCAGAAGCAGTGGAACTTTTTAAAAGTCACTAATGGAGTATTTTATTATCAACTGTTTTTCTGGAATGAATATGAAAGAAACAAATCCTATAAAGCTCATTTTCAAAGCAGGAAGAATGCTGTTAGAAATAACTCCTGAATTATTTAACATATCAGCTTTTCCATAAGACTTGACAAAGGCAAGAAACAGGGCAGAGAAGGGATCACTTGCCTCGAGCTGTTCATCTTCCAGGAGTTTTATCACCAGCCACCTGATGTCATTGACTGCCTCGCTATTGTTGAGGAAGATGAAGAGATTGTAGAACACCATGGTCTGGAGGTAGGTTAAGATGGTATATCGGGCATGCCAAGAATTGCTTTTTGCTGTCTGCAGTGAATAAATCAGGGTGAGAAGGCAAAAATGTCAAAGAAAGCAGGCCCCTAATGGAAAGTGAACAATATTTAAGAAAAAAGCTTCTGGGGGCAGTTGCAAAGAACTTCCTTTATTCAGGTAATTTTGTTTCATAGACCTTTTCTCTCCAAAGTAGGCGGTAATTATTTAGGCAATAATTTTCACAGGCTTCACTTCCAAAGCCAATTGTTAAACAGAAATATATTGTAAAACCCAAAAAAAATCAGATTAAAGGGCAGTTCTTTGGCTGAAGACTCATTCTGAAATTGGATTTTGAATCATTACACTCGTGAGGAGACTTAAAGTGATCCACTACTGAACCAAATGTTAATATATCAAAATGCTGTGCCATTTGTTATCAAAAGTGGCTTAAATGTTAAACAAGATACACTTACTAAGTGCTTTAAAATACTTTAAATAAAATCTTTCAGATCTAAATAGTATTTTATTAGCTTAGAATCATAAGTGTTGTATACTCTTAAATAAAAAGCAGAGGACGCATGAGACAAGAAGCAGCTTTAAACTGTTTAGACCACACTCACTTGTTTTAGCACCTGAAGTACCAAAGGCACTTGCTGAGGATACAGCAAACCCTGAGACATCAAGGACAAACACATCTTAGCATCTCTTTTGAGCTCATCATAGCTGTTGTCATTCTCCACAGGTGCAATCTAAATAAGAGCAGGGAGGGAACAAACTCTGTTAGTAAATAGGCACTCGTGACAGCAAAATCCTCAAAACAAGGGTAATCTCATGAAAGGACAGTGTCTAGGAAAAATACATTCAATATAATGCTGAAAGATTAGGTTAGCTGGGAAAAACAATCAATTTGACATTAAATATTCTCAGTAAATGATCAAGATATCCTGGAGAGATTTTGGTTTTCCACTGCTATTCTCTTGGTACCAAACCCAATTAAGTTCATATTTTAGACCCAGGTCCAAAACTGAGACAAAGCTTTACCAAGGCCACTTTCACTTCAACAGACCTTTATTTTATGTTCACATAGATTACTGTTGGGTAATTTATTGATGTTTGTGCACTTTGGGCACACAAGTATGGATTATTTCAGAGAGGTAAGGCTGGATGACACAAAGAATACAAGAATCAGAGGAACAACAGGAGCTGCTTAGAAAGAATTGCGTTGTCAGGAATCAAAAGAAAATCACTCAAGGTCCCTTAGAAAATCATGGAATGGTTTGGGTCAAGATGTCAAACATAAACACAACCACTAGGACTGGTGGTTCAATGCCGCATGTAACCTGGTCTTGGAATATTATAAATATATATAAATAAAATAACTTCAGTTTAATTTTATAATCCTTCTTTAATCAAACATAACCAATAAAGGATAAATTAAAATATGTACCTTGAAAAACAAAGGTAACAGCTGGAGCTGCTCTGTGACAGCTGTAGAGAAAGAACGTCCTGCACTCGCCATCAACCACTTTAGAACTGTTTGAATAAAGAGAAACTATCACTGATTAAGAAGAAAAATATTAACAACTCTGCTACACAATTTGCAGAATTCAATCACCATGTGCTAAAATACCCCCCACTCCTTGAGCTCCTTAACTCACTGGTTTTCAAGAGTTTAATGCCCTGAGTTCGCTCGTCTTGTTCACCAACTCCATTCTCTTCCATAACATGATTCTGGATTTCTTCATCTGCCTCCATGAGGGGTTTGAGGTTTTCAAGTATTCGGGTAGTAAATTCATGGACACGAGGAGATTTAGTTGCAGCAGTGTTTGGCAAGGAAACATCTATCATGAATATGTAGGTCAACACACTAAAAAAACAAACAAAGCCAGCAGGAACACACAGTGAGCACGACTCTTGTCCAGAGCACAGTGACCTGTGAACTCCAAATGATCCAAGATCAATTGGGTGACCTCTGAGGGTTAATACTTGGAGAAAATTTCCTCTCATCTTCAATTCAAAGATATTTAAAACCAAATGTCTCTTCTAAGAGCTTTAGAGCTATCAAACATAGACACAGACAAGAAATTGGTGAGGCCCTGGCACAGGTTGCCCAGAGAAGCTTGGCTGCCCCTGGATCCTTGGAAGTGTCCAAGGCCAAGCTGGATGGGGCTTGGAACAACCTGGGATAGTGGAAGGTGTCCCTGCCTATGGCAAGGGGTGGGGCTGGAGGAGCTTTAAGGTCCCTCCCAGTCCAAAACATTCTATGAATAGACAAATGAAAAGATGAACATACTATGAAAAGACAAATATAGAGAAGTCATCTGGAATTTCTGAAGCTAGTCTCTTACTTACACATCTGATTTTTGTCACAAGCATTAATGCTTTTCAGGTTAATTATTTAGCTACCTGACTACCCAAATAAAATGAAGATTTAAAACCCAACAAGAGCTGCAGATGATAACACTAACCTTCCTATTCTCTCTCGGACGTTCTTGTAGACCTGGGTGAGTTTGGGCTCCAGGTACTTGAGCAGTCTGTGCAGCAGCTCTGGCACCCTCCACTCCTGCTGGGCAAGGCCCCCTTGCAGCACATAAAGCCGGCTGGGAATCAGAACAGCTCATTTTTAGTCACACAGAACATTCCTCCTTCCCCCAGTCCCCTCCAAATTTTGTCTGGGAATGTGCACAAGTGTGTCAGTGCACCAGTGTCATTCAATGAGCAAAGATGGATAAAAATTGCCCAGTGAAACAACAGTACTGCTGCTCTGCCAGCCCCAAACCTTCCCATCCTGTTAATTGAGTTATATTAAAAACATTATCATGAAGAACCTGCCATTGTTTGGGGAAAGCTAATTAGAAAGCATTGCCTTTGTTCCCCTCCCCTGCAAGGCAGCTGGCACAGCATCCTCTCAATACAGCTTTATCCAGGCTGTATTTCCTACTCTATTCAACCACAATAAAACAGTTCAAATTAATTTTACCAGGCATCTACAAATGACCCTCCTTCACCACTCAGTGGAGATTCCAACAGCAATTCAAACAACCAGTGCAGCTTCCTAGGATCTCTGCTCTCCTGGAAAAGAACAGGGATCAAAGATGCAAGTAAATGAGAGGGGTTTAAAATGTAAATAAATGTATAAAATAAGGTATAAACAAGGAAAGTTTTGACAGAGATTTTTATTTTTTTTGCATCCCCTGGATTTATTTATTAAATAAGGGCAATAGTATGTTTTCACAATGAACCTCAATAGCAGAAAAACACAATAAAACTATACACAGTTTTAATTAATTGGTAAATACAATCAGAATAGAAGGAATTTTAGCTTCATTTTTGAGATATCTGAATAACCATGCTTGAATTTTGCTAATCAGGGTTCTGGCTGACAAGCTACACTGAGTTCTGCTGAGTGATGTGAAAGAATTATTGACCCAAGATATTTGTGACCTATCAATGACTGTGCTGCCCAGCACCACAGCTCCCAGTTCACTGCTGGAATGTTAATCCACAGAGGATCCATCTTTAGAAGACAAAAAATAAGATACTTACACAGGAGGTGGCAATGCAGGTGCCCCAGTCATTGTATGTTTCCACTGTGATGTTGGATAAAGCTGTTCGAAGCAATGGACACAAAAGGTTCCAAAGTTTTTCCACCTGCCCAGCAAAAACACAAGATAAAAGATTTTACTATTCTACTTTTACAAGATTTTACACAACCCAGATATAGAAATGTCTTCTTTATTTTTGTACTGATTCTCCCAGGATTATTTTTTGGCATAGACAGCTGGGCCTGAATTAAATAAATATTTAGCAGTCTAAGGAGGACATAATCACTTATTCCTACTGGAAATTACAAAACACATCAGTTTTGCCATCTCTTTAATTCCAAATTCTTCCTAGTTTTAATACTGGAGCATATTCCTAACACCTGGCGAGAACAGACACCAAACCGAGCAATGAATTGTGCTGAGTTTGGCAATCAAGACCTCAACTTCTAATTGAGTTAGTAATTCAAAATTACTCTTTAACTTCCAAGAATGACTCAAAAATATTGCTCCAGCACCTTCTCAAAGGTCCAGTGTTTAGAACCTCTTATGAGGCCAGCTATGATTTCAGCTAGACATCTCTGGGCGCTTTCATGGGAGTCTGCAACCAGTTGCTCCAAGTGGGGCTGAAGAACAGGCAAAAAGGCATCATCAAAGTTTCTGAAAAGGCCCTGGAAAACAAGAGGGGAAAGGGTCTTCAGGAACTATCTAAAACACTGTCTTCCCAAGAACATCACAGAATTGTCAAACACTTGAGTTTGAATGTGCAGAAAGTGAAATTACTTTGCTGTTTTAAAGAGCATTATACACCAGTGTCCTTCAGACCATTACAATACTCTAAATATGTTTCCCTAAGTAGTTAATCAGAAGAGAGGATTAATAGAATTACCCAGAGCAGCTTTAAAAATCAATGTTTTGAAACAGTATGAGTCCAGAAGTCTGTGTCTTTTCCATGCTCTGGGAATTGTCTACAAAATGAGAGCAATTTTGTGATTGAACTTTCCTTACCTTGAAGAGGCAAAATCTGCGAGGATTAAATTTGTCTTTTCCCTTTCTGTCTTCTAAAGACAAAAATGTTATTAACTGCTCAACAAACTTGGGATCAGAAAAGTGATCATATATAATTTGTTCCTCCTGTAACAGGAAGAAAAAAAAGGATTAGCTTTGAGGTATTTGCTTGTCACAGTGATACCCCAGTCTTTAAGTCCCATGTTTCATTTGCATTCTCAAGGAAAGAAATGTCTTGGTTATCCATTTCCCTTCCCATTTAATAGGGGGGAATTATCACAACCCCTAAAAATTAGTCCTTCCCACTGTCAGTAATGACTTTGTTTCCAAGTCTGATCATGATTTGAAAGGGAACAAAAAAGTGCTCATTAATACAATTATTCCATGATCCCTGAGAGAAAAGCAGCAATACATAAAAATAACAACTCCTTCTTGTATGCTGAGACAATAAGAACTAGAAAAATACAAATAAAAGCATCTTGTGGGTATCTCCACAGTAATCTGTCAACAATGTTAAGAGAAGTACTATTCAAAAAACCCCACAAACTTGCAACTTTTACCTCTGTCAGCTCATCTCTCCTTCGCCCAAGCTTTGGTTGCTGCTCAGCTGGAGCATAAACTGTCATAGTTCTGAATATTAAAAACAAAACATAAGTAATAAAAAATTATAATAAAAACCAAAACACACTAGCACATGTTGTTTTCTATGGTGTTGTTTTCTATGTTCTCAATATTAAATAGAACTTATTTAACTAAACTAAACTCCAAAAGATGGAAATTTAAAGAAGAAAATTTGCAATAAAGTTTGTTATTAAAGGTTTTGCTATACAAGCAACCCAGAATTATTAGGGACAGAATACTCTACACGTATCTAATTTCCAATACGAATATTTCATTTTAACAGCAGCAGTTTCTATAGCCCATATAGAGAAAAATGAGTAGAAAAGAAATAATAGACAAAAAGCTCCAAACCAACCAACACAAAACCCACCCAGAAATGGTAAAACCAGCAAGGAGCACAAAGGACAAAATAAATTGCCTTTTTTTTTTTTTTTTGGTGGTTCAATCAAGTTAAATACAAATAATTAAGAAAAATTAAAAATCATAATAAACCAGAATTTTATTTCCCACAGAATTGTTCCTGCTGATTCTCCCAGCTCCACCTCAATGTTACTTACTGGGGCCAGGTGTAATAACCCCAATGCGTTTTCTCCACAAAGCAGCAAGATTCCCAGGCTTCCTTGGTCTTTGGTAGGCTCTGGCTGTTGTAGTGCAGCCACTGGTTGTCAGCTCTGTCACCAGCTTGGATGCTGGAAGGCTTCAGGCTCCCACCTGATCCAAGAGGAAAATCAAAATTAACAAGCATAAAAATGATAAAAAGACATAAAAATTAAAAAGGAAACATAAATTGTTCTCACAAATTACAAGGTTTTCAGAGAGAAAGTAACCTCTAAAAGCAAAAAAGGCCCCAAACTGAAAAATTACCAATTATACTACTTCTGTATCATATTTACCTATTTTCTTAGAACAGTAACAATCAGCGAGAAAAGAAAATACTGTAATTCTATGTTTAATTTAACCAGAAAAGCTTTTAAAAACATTTTAGGATAAATTTAAGATATGTCTTATATTAAATAAAACTTACTTATTTCATAAGGGCAGATGGGCACTTTCTTATGTGTTCTCTTAAGCTGCTTAAGAATCCCAGCCACAGCTGAGATGGCCACCTAAAGAAAAGTAAAAAATGGGCATTAATGTATTAATTTAAAACATTTCCCTCAGAAGAATGTGGCTCATCATTCTTAAAAAACTACTGAATGCTGGTGTGAACCCATAAATAAATAATCCTGGTTATTTCTGGGGATACAGGACATTAATTACTTTACAGGCCAGAAAACTCTCACTAATAATTTTTTTGTAATAATTTGAATTTAATATTGCTTTAATAATTTTTTGGGGGAAAAGAAGGTGTTTTGAGCCTCACTGAGGCAGCAACAGAACAAACAAAATACATCCATGGCTCCCTTCAAATAACAAACTACAGGTGAGAAAAGCAGTCATCTGCAAAAGAAATTCTGCAAAAGAACTCTGAAATAAATAAGGACTCAGCCCATCCCACATCTTCACAGTTGACAGATTTACACATGTCACGCTAGAGCACTGCCAAGATTGCCATTTCTTGGACTGAGGTTTTTGTACACGTGCATGGCTGGAAGGAGAAGGAGGGAATTCCACCTCAGTTTTTGTGCTTTATCCCAGCAAAACCCCATGAGCACTTGATGTAAAGC
This sequence comes from Taeniopygia guttata, assembly GCF_048771995.1. NCBI lineage: Eukaryota > Metazoa > Chordata > Aves > Passeriformes > Estrildidae > Taeniopygia > Taeniopygia guttata. The sequence goes on from NC_133027.1 coordinate 87,614,455, forward strand.
CCAAAGAGCTGCAGACCCAAAGGAAATCCTCCTCCTGGGCTCACCTTCCGAACCACGATCGCATCATGGTTGAGACACTGCACAAAGAATTTTATGGCACGGGGGGGCAGGATCCTATCGTCCCTCAGCAGCAGGGACAGGAAGCCAATGCTTATGTGCTCAAACTTCCAGGGCCTGAAAAAACCCCAAATAATCAAAACAGAGTGTAAATACCAAAGTTTATGTACTGGTTTTACTCAGGAATTATTACATGTATTAAGATTATGGAAATACATAAATTAATGGCACTGCTGTAATCAATGAGTTTAACTAATTTTGGGAAATCTCCAGTGTTCTGGGAACACACAGGTGTAAAAATATAAAATACCTATAAGGATATTATTTTTAAAGTTTTTTAACACAAATACTATGGGAACAATAAGAATCTATTCTGATGTTAGTGTTACAGACAGAACCAGAGCTTTTTTAATTAAAAAAATATTAAAAACCTCAGTAACATGCCAGACTAATTAAGGAAAAAGCTGAATCATCGCATCCAAGATGCGATGATGCCTTATATTAATCAATCAAGCTCCCAGTGCAAATAAGTCCAAGATCATGGTAACTGTCCTCCTGGATATTGATCCATGCAACCACCTCCAATCCACCCTGAAAAAAATGCTTTCATGCACAAAAAAGGGGGACTTACAGATTTCTCTGCTCCACACAGTCCAGCAGCATGTTGACCAAATTTTCATAGTTCCTGAGAGAAAGAAAGGGAGTTATCAATCACATGGTACTGAGAGATCCATTGAAAAATAGAGGAGAAGCTCCTCAACAAAAGGTGTGTGAAGGTGAAATGGAAGAAGCAAAGAGAAAATAGAAGTGTAGAGAGAAGATGTAGCCCAACAATCCTTGACATTCCGTATTTTTCAGTTATGCCACTTTGGATGATGACATTTAATGTGCAGTTCAAGGAAGCTGAACTCACCTCAGAGCCTCAGCGTTCTTCTCCTTCTGTCGCTGAATTCCCAACTGAATTTCTTCTGATTCCAGGGCTGGGAACTCTGAACTTGGCTGTCCTGACTTCTGCAGCAGAACAGCCACTTCCATGCACTTCTCTGGAACCTGTTGATGGACAGTGCAAAGATTTGGGACTTGAACTTAAAAGTTTTTAATGTCTCTGCTTTGGAATCAGCAGAGTACAGAATTTCCTTGTCCATACAGACAAGCCTGAACACCAAGGAATTGATCACTCACTGCAAAATCCAGCCCAATGGTTTCATACTGCCGATGGATTTTCTCTGCTAGGTCATCAAAGAGTCTGACTATGGATGGCTTTTCCAAGGACATGGCTTTGCTAAGCCCAGAAGAGACAATTGCTGGCCACGTCTGCGCTATACAGTCCCAGTCGTGCAGATTGGCCAAGCACACCCCGCTGTGATTCCCAAGAAGACAATATAAGGCACCCTGTGGAATGGAAGATGGGGTTTGGGAAGGTTAAAGCTCGGCTCATCCGTGGAATCGACATACGCATGCACCCACACAGAATAACAACTCAGCTGCAGCTACCAAATCATTAAAATGTCCATAAACATTCAGCCTCACTGTCAAATTACTGAAGATTTTGCACAGAGTCCTCTTTATTTAATGAGATTGGAAGCCCTGCCAATTAATTTATCCACAGATTGGCTGCCTGATTTCTCAATTATGTTAGAAGAGATGATTCACAATTGCTTCACCTTGACTACAGCTTCTCAATTTCCATTCCATAACTTAAAATTAGGTGCTAACTCATATTTTGGTAATATCTGAGCACACAGGGAACATATTTAAACACAGTATTTCTCCTGAAAATAGATCTAATACAAATAATTCCTTACACCAGTCATGCCTATTGGCCATGAAAATATCAGTCATGCCGATAAACAAGCAAATCACACTTTCCCCATTAAAAATTCTCATCTAAAAACACTTTCAAAAATCATCCACAACAGCAAGTTAATGAGGCAGTACTTTAAATTGCTTCTGAGTGACATCTTGCCGGTTGGGACGCAGGAATTCCAGAACTAAGGGAATGATATCTCTGCAACAGAAATTGTAGGTTCCCAGAGCTGTGAAGAATGCTTGCTGAGCTTTACTTCTGACCTGAAACAAAAAATTTACTAGATAAAAGTAACATCTTCATCTATTATTTATGCATTAAGTTTTTAGCATGTATTTGTGCACAGAAACAAAATTATTTGTGGAAGGTTGTAAACACCCCACCCTTTTTATAAAAACCCACTCCTTGTTTCTGGCATTTACATGAGAACAGCTACAAGGCTACAGAAGATTCTTTATGTTGCCAGAAACGAGGTGGTTTTAAGTACATTTGAAAGCAAACAGCCAGAACAGCAGATTTAGGATCTAGAATCACGTGACACAATACTCCATATATCTCAGTTTAAAAGGGCTGCTCCTCACCTGCCCATAGGAACTCGTGGACAAACACAGAAGATCCCTGATCATCTCCTGGTGGGAAGTTTTGTATTCACAGCCTTCCATTGTCAGAGTTCTCAGCTGAATTCATGGGAAGCACAAAGAAAGGACAGATTGTTTTTACTTTTCACACATATAAAAACACCAATGCGGGAATATTGTTATTGATGGCATTTGGCTAATTATGCAAAGCAGCTTTTCAAGCAAATTAGTGAGGATTGAAGGGGAAGAATTACCTCATGCTGCAGCATAACCCTGTCGATCAGCAAGGCTCTGATGTGTTGTTTCTTTCCTTGAAGCTGCAAAAGAAGGCATCCTTTCAGTTAGATTTCAGTATCAGATCTGCAAATCAGGAACCAAAGCTTCACAAAGCCAAGTCACTGACCCTGTTTTCCATTGATTTTTTCACTAGATTGAAGCTTTTCCATCGTGAATCAAACTCATGCTTGTGAGACCCTTGGAACTGCAAAACATCACTGATAATCTGTGGAAAGAAAGAGAGGATAAGAGTGATTGTTTTGCAAAACAAGTCATCTGGCCTTAAGTTTTAAAAATGTAAAGCATACCTTTATTATTAGAAACAACGACTTGGTATCATCTTCTGAATTATCAAGAATGTAATCTATAATTGGGAGAAATGAAATCTATAATCAGACAGGAAAAGAGCTTTAAAAATTAGCAATGATTTTGTTTCTGCAAAGCTTAACTTTCAGAATCACAGGCAAAGTAAACAAATACAATTTCCTCATCTATAAAATCTCCTGAAGTATGACACTGCTGGTTTTAGTTACAGAAGTGGTCAAACTTACGCAGCAATTTCCTTGTAACCCTTGCAATTGTTTCTCTGTAATTCTCCCTGGATAAATCTAAAAGAAAACAAAACATTTTCTTAGTCATACAACAGCATTAAAAGCAATTCATTGTGGAAAGCCAGAGCAGACTATTCAGAACTGGCAGTATGAACTATTATAAAAATAACCATTTGTTATATCTAAGGACATGGCTCTCACCAGTTTATCACCTCAGCTGCTTGGGTTTTATGGGTACACAACCTTCTTTATCTGCCTTGACACTTGGTTTTATTTCTAAGTTCAGGCAGTTCATTTAGCTTATGGGAATAGAGGAACACGCAGAGCTCCCATCCCCAGCAAGATCCGCATCTCGTGTATCACTGCTGAAAATAAAACTGTGTGTACACAGAACTCTGGTGTTGGTCATAAAACCCATTTCTATGAGAAGAATCAAAATTATGGTCTCCAAAAGAACCCACTGTTTTTGCAAAAATATAAACCAACTCAAAAACAAAGCAAAAAAACCCCAAAAAACAAAACAAAACCAAAAAAAGCAACACTTAGAGCCTACCTGAACAGACAGAGATCTACTCACCATAGTCAATACCAGTGTACAGCTTTGTCTCTTCCAAAGACACCAGACTTGGGACCCTGCATGAAAATGAATTAAGTATTATTACACAAATAATGAGGCATGTGCATTTCACTGGCATTTAATTAATTTTAACAAGTTAAATTTCACAGCAGTAGCACACAGACTTCTGGATTTAGTAATAGTATGTCTTAGTTCTCACATTTATAAATTAACCATTTAATGATTAATTTAATGGGTTAACTTAATTAAATTAACCATTTAATGGTCTGACCCTTTGGGTCAGACTTTGTCAGAGGCAGGGACACCATAATGACACCTTGAACCCAGAATTTTGATTTCCCGGTTAACAGACCCTCTTCAGTTCTATTAAACAGGCAGGAATTTGGTCTCTGTCAAACCTGTGAACACACTCATTGAACACATATGGCTCCCTGCTGTAGGGAAGGGCGGGAGAGTTTGATTCCTTTCCTGACAAGTGAATTTTCTGTATCTTGGTATTTACTATGAGTGTTCCCTAAAAGCAGGCTTCTAGCAACAGTTGTGTGACAACAGCAGTAAGAAAGCATAAAACCCAGCATGAAGGAACATAATCACTGAGAATGTTTGGGATACAAAATAAATGTTACTTACAGATGAGCCACCCTTTCTCCTTTGAGAGGAGGCAGAATGTTCCCAGAGCCAATCAGGCAGTTGTGCACAATGGCAAGACACTGCTGCACATCATCTCTTAAGCAAAGAGAAAACCTGGTTACTTGTCTGTTAATTACTTGAAAATACACAAATGACAGATCACATCTTTTTTATGAAGTTTTACAGAAGTTTTTTCTTTAGTTGCATCCCTTCTAAACACAGAAGGAAGCACTGCAGAAATCAAGCTGGACTTTTTTGAGACAACCTAATTTGTTTACAAACCCAAATATTTAACTTCATTTTCTGGAAAACATGGCAGGTTTTATATTTCAAAACTGTGCAAGTAAGATAAACTAATGTGAAAACTGATTTGAAGAATTTTATCTAAATTTCAGATAAAACCTATAAAATAACTCCTTACCCCAAGGCCAAGACAATTCCTTCCGTCCATGGGAAGGATGAGGGAATACTTTAGGAGTGAATATTTTACAGTCTGAAGATAAATTAAAATGCAAAATGTGAACAACTTTTTTCTTGTGTTACTTTAAGGAAATCTTGATGCTATCTCAGCTGAAGTAGGAGCTTTGGAAATCTTAAAATAGCATCAAAGTGCAACATTATAGTATTTCCTCTCAGTTTTTGTACTACCTGTGTGACTGGCAATAACTACTAGGAATGGATACATACACTTTTCTCCATCCTACCTGGTCATTTCCAGCTCTCCAAGTGCATAGAGCTCCAGCCTGGTGAGCTCAGGCTGCAGGAATGTATCCAGCAAATATAAAGCAAAGCTTATTTCCTCAGATGAAGGAACATGCCACTGGATGTCCAAGTTCCACAGGTCACCTGGCTTACCCCAGTCCTGCAGCAAATAAAGACGCTTCTTACTAGTCAAGCTCTTTGAATTGTGTTTTTAAACAAATAGCATTTAGTATTATTTAAAAAAACCCAAATACATGGGAACTAGCTACTGCTATAAAGTAATATAGTTAGCCTAACAAGTCCAGGAAAAATACCATTACCATAAAATCAAACAGAAATCCCAATCCTATGTTTGCCTACACATACCTAGAAAATAACACCTATCTGAAAGCACAAAAGGAAAAGGACTGCACCGGTCTAACTGAAATATAACTTAATTATTCCTTTGACTGGATATAAATTCAGATACATTCTTAAGTACAACTCAGACTTTTCATACTCCCATAGAGAACAGCAAAGTCATTGTGAACTTTTTCAGTTTCAGAGGAGGAATTTAAAATGATTGTGTGATTGTTAGTTTTTGGGGGTTTGTTGATTTGTTTGTTTTGTTGGGGGCTTTTTGGTGCTTAGCATTTAGGATATTTTTGCTTGTTTTAAAATGATTAACTGGCCCAAATGGCTGTCTCCATCAGTTACAAAACTGGACTAGCTTTCAGTAACAAGAGATTATCTGCAATTGGCAATTATGTAAAAACATTTTTCAGCAAAATGCAGTTGTATACTGAAACAGGCCAGCTGAAAATTACTGTCTTTAAACCAGAATATTGATAAATTGACCTCAAAGTCAGAAGCACATGGCTTCTGACAGTTTCAGTAACTTTTAATATTGCCACTTCTGCTTTCATTTTATCTCAAGCTCATGGTAGAATCATTATTAGTCATTCTGCTGACCTGTAAAACACCACATCTCCTTGCTGTGTATTAACTTACTGTAATCATGCAATCATGGTAAAAAACACATATCACAAACCACTAGTAAGTCATAAAGAACTACTCAAAACTATAAAACTACTCAAACAGTCAGTATTCATTATTTGATATCAATATACTTCAAATCAATTGTCATTTTCTCTCTATTTCAAAGCCCAAAGCATCACTTCCCATTGCTGCTACCATTGTCCAGAAATCTCAAATTAAAACCATAGAGCATACAACTGTTTTTTAAAATAAAACAAACAAAAAAAAATTCAAATCCTCTAATCCTAAATAAATTAAAATCCTTGCCTTGATAGGAAAGTATTCAGAAAGAGGCTTGTCAAAGCCACCTGGCACACTGCAGTACTCTGTGGGGTAGATAAGTGTAGCAGAACGAAGAAGATGGTGCAGTAGGTTACAAGACAGAATGTAACCCTGCTTACAGGTTAAGTGTAGGGTGCGCTGCAGTATCTTCCCAAACTGCTCCCTGTACAGTAGCAGCTTCTTGCCATCTACTCGAGTGATCTGGGGGAACAGAGAGACATTGCAAACATCAGTCTGGTCCTGCAGGGCTGGACAGGGTCACACTGCTCAGCCCAGCTGGGTCAGGCTCCTTTCTCCAGCTCCCACTGAACTTGTACACGAACCGATGCTGCCACAGCTGCTGGAAAAGTTTCAGTGATACCATCTGCTTGACCACATCCTGAATTTTCTAGCAATACTTCTGTATTTTCTTAAATTAATTAAAAAATATTTCTATTTACAAAAAAGCTTCTTATATTTCTCTCTGCATTGATCCCTATTCTTTCACTCCCCATCAATAGCTGCTTTAATTTCGTCCCACATGCAACACAGTGTTGTTTATTTGATTCAAACAACAGCCACTCATGCTGCATTCAAAGTTAGGTAAAAACCAGAAGCACTCCAGTGCCATTCACACAACATTTACATTGCTTTAATAGAAGTTTATATTTTTCTCTTTTCAGGGGCAGGATTAAGCAGGATGCAGTGACACACAACCATGGGAAGAACATCTTTGGGAATACCTCTGATAAAAGCTGAAGATTCCAGAGCAGCTCCTTATCTAGTTCTTCATCATGTAATACATCATCATCTAGAAGAACAAGGGATAAGCACTGCTGTCACCACACTCCAGCCAAGTTTTCCAGACAAGCTGCATTAGAATCCAGATGCTTCCATCCCAAAACCTGACTCCCAACCCTCCAACTCACACTGCACCCATGTCCAGCTGGAAGTCACTTTAGCAGGTGTACCATCCTGAAATGTCTGGAGACATTTCAAACTGCCACATTTTTAATGTGGTCTTGCAGCCGGACAGATTTTGGCCTTGAAATTACACAACTGTCCCTTTGGGCTTCTTAGAGAACAACAGATTTGTCCATTGCTGAAAAGAACTTGTGGAAAACATCCAGAAGTTTTAGGTATTTTTTTTCATGCTTAACAAAATCAACCCAAAAGCAAGCCATTAACACTGGAAATGTTAGAAACTTACTGCCTGTGAGGTGAGTTATGACATTGCAGCAATGTGGTACAAAAAGCTTTAAGGACTCCTCGGGGCGGCACTGCAAACAACATCACAAAAAGTCCATTTTAAAACACAGTATCTGAGGGAATTCAGCACACACACTGATAAATATCTAAGACTAGATTGCATTCCAACTCCAATTCAACCTACAGACAGCCTGACTTCATGATTCTCAATCAATAAAACCTAAATATAACATAAATGCAACATAAATACTGCATTAATTAACCTCCTGAAATATTGCTATATGCAACAAGCCAATTTTAGAAGACATAATAGTAAGAACAACCTGTATTGGCATGAAAAAATACAGATATTACACAGGAAAAAACAGCAGCATTAGCTATTTTCTTTTTTAAAGAGGGACTGAAGTCACGAGGATTTTCTCTCACTTTTACTGCAGCCCGGCACATATCGGCAACCATTCGACCAGCAACTCTTGTCTCAAATATATTTGAAACAGCAAAATTGAAAACCTTCTCCAAGGCAACCTGAGGACAAAAAGATGGAGATTGCTTTTTAAAAAAAACAACAAACTAGGTATCTCAAAATGTTAGATGTTACAAAGAAGCACTGTCTCTATATAACCCTGTGTTCTCTTAAACCAACAACCTACAATTCATATGGAAAAAAAAAAAAAAACAGAATCGAGAGACAGAGAAAGCAGCTCTGTAAAAGCCCAAAATGTTCTCTTTGGGAAGAGAAGATGTGGATAATGCCTGATGACTAATATAATTTAGGGTAATTCTGAAAAGCTACACAGAAAATGTTTTCCAGGAATAAGTCACAGGCTGCTGACAGGAAAGCTTACTTCACATGTCACAGTGAAGGAAAGCCAAGACATCCCTTAAGTTAGCAAATAGATAGGGAATTAAGTAGCAACTATTTAAGTAATTTTAAAGCAGATTATTTCCGTCCAAAACCTTGCAAGGCAAGCTCAACTATATACAATATAGATTCCACAAATACTTTAATAATGGACAAACAGGAAAAATACAAATTAAATACTTAATGACAACAAAGAATTAACTTACGACTTGCATTTACCAAAAGATTCCAAACAAAAATCATACCCAAATGCCAACACCTGGCATCTCCAAGAATATATTTATTTAAACAGAAATACAGTAACCCAAACTACAGGGAAAGAAGCTGTCCATATAGTAACCCATATTCTCTACCCTCTCCCTCCGAGTTATTTTAATCCAGGTAATTTTTCTGATCCCAGTAACCACACAGCTCCTTGAACAGCCTCTTCGGCCAGCTGAAGAAGCGGCAGGGAGGGGGAAGAGAAAAGGAAAGCAGAACTTGGGTGGGTCAGCATTATCAAGACAGTAAAATCCACAACCTAAACTGATACAGGAATAAAATAAACTGTTGGAATGATTTCTTCTTGTGTTTATCATCAGTTTGCAGGAGAGTTGTGTAGGGATGTAGATAAAATCATGAACTAAACTAACAAGAATTCAAGCTGCCCCCTCAGTCCTTTCCTTGGTTAAATGTAGAAGTTCACATGCACAAAGGAAGGAAAGATTTGAATGCACCAGTTGTTGTCAACCCAAAATTAAGTTTCTTAAAAGAGACAAAAAACCCACGTTCTACATACCTTAAAGATATCCTTTGAACACTGGGTAAGGATTGTACTGAAAGTAGAAGAGAGACCCAGTTCCACCAGACTCTCCAAATGAGTCATTTTCTCTGTTTCAGTCTCCTCTCTGGTTTGTTCTAATGTGCTGCTCTCTATAAGTCCAAAACATCTACACAAACAAACCCAGTAAGTGCAGGGTTAGTAAGTGAAACTGGAAAGTTGATAAAGTTCTTCATGCAAAGCTTTCCCCTATCACCTATCCATAAACTCACCTATCCATAAACTGCAGCACAAAGTCCTCAAATTCAGCAGATGCAGAGCACAATTCTCTCTCCACCTACAGTTTTCCGACACAAAGGAAACACATGAGGTTGGCTTTTATTAAGGAAACAAAGTTTATTTCCTATATTAACTACTTCCAATGTTCAAATGAGAAAATCCTCCAGTGTATTTCCCACCATACAGACTAAAGTGCTTCATGAAACAGTTACTACAGGTTCCTGACATTGTCCTGTCCCAATTTTCTGGTCTGGATGTGCATCCAAATAACCTCTCCAGTGAAATCAAGTCTGCCTCCGTGGATACAACCTTTGGCCTCACCACTGATCCTCCTTTGCATCAGGAGGTCAGCAAGTGCCAGGGGTGCTGCCAGACCTGCTCTCCTGGCAGAGGTTTACATTAAATATTCACTGAACAAACTCCTCTTCAGTTTTGAGTGCTGCAGCTCTGGAGCAATGAAATTCACTTTTTAATTTGGGCAACCTGCTCAAATTAAAAAACCTGCCTCTGAGCTACAGAGTGTCCCAGCAGCAGACAGGTGTGATGAGACTCACTGTCTAATGCTGTTAGTATCTCCTGACTGGAAAATATTAACAAGTATCTGGAGGGAGAGCAACAGAATTTCAATCAGGGAAGGGAAACAGGACTTTAAAGACCAGCAGGGGTTTGTTTAGGAAGAAAACAGCCCTACAAAATGAAGGAAAAAACCCATCTATTGCACTATTTAAAATAACTACAGAGTCCAACATCCTCCTCAAGGCAGGGAAAACTCCAGGTTAAATGACACCACACAGGGTCCTGAGCAATTTAGTTTTGACATAGAAACACTAAATTCCCTGAATTTAACATTCTCTGCAACAAGCTGTGACTAAGAACCATTGCAAAAGTCTATCTGCACACTGGTATCAGCCCCAGTGATAGAAACAAACAGGATTCATATCTTTCCATACACTGCTAGAAATTAAATTGGAAACTAAGCTACAGCTTTGTTTTTATACCAATCCAGCACTCTTACCTCTGAAAGATCATCTCTTTCTTGCAATACAGACGAACAATCTACTAAAGGCACCAGAGTAGAAAATGTTGCAATGAACTGGAATGTTATCTGTTGAGAGGTACAAACAGCTCTTTAATGAGTGTTCTTGTATCTACAATCTACAAGTTAAAATACAGGATTCTTTAGGATCTAAAGAAAATGATACTAAAAAAACCAAATAATTCCAGAACTCAATTCTTTCACCCTAAAACTTCAACAGCTATTTCAGATTTCATATATAAAACTTAACAAGCAGCACTGTAAAAACAGTCTCAAAATTTTAAGTAATGTAGCCATTATTCCATGCTGAACTTGAAAGCTACAAAACCCCAATATTTACATTGTTTTAAGTAAATTAATATGAATTTCTGAAAACATGGACTTTTATAACTTAATATAATGAAAACCTAGTAATAAAGGGCTTCCTTTTGATCTTAAAATACTAAGAATATTTGCAAGGAACTGTGGAGCATCTATTTAATTCTGTTTTTCAGAACAGTCCAAAAAGTCAGTACAATGCTTATCACAACCACTTTGCACTGTTAAATAAGCCAAAGAGACTCATAATATTTTTTAGGAATAAAATTGTGCAGGAAAAAAAAAGGCTGATAATTTCCGGACATGGGAGTTACCTCCCTTCAGAGAAATATAAAATACTAGTTAGTTGGCTGGTTATCTTCTAAAAAAGGCAATATTTGTACACTCACCATGCACTTGCTGAAGTCATTTGGGTCTACCCCAGGCAAGGCTCTCATCAGCAGAGGTAGCATGTGTGTGGGACCCTCAGGAAACCACTTCCCCCCAGACACCAGGCTCCGAGCCACTCCAATGACACAGCTCAGGGTGGCTGTGAGCTGATGGGGCTCTGTCAGGGTCTCAAGTGCAGGATATGTTCTGTAAAATGGGAGGCAGGCAGATTGGCAACAGTAATGTTTCTAAAGCCTTCTAAGAAAATAGAAGTGGACTGTACATAGCATTTTCTGCATTAATTACAAAAAAATTTCATGTTTCCAAAGTTGTTTTCTTATCATTTTCTGAAAGATTTAATTTTGTTTTGTTACAATGCTCCTTCCATTGGATCAGTGCTATCCACCACTGGTTCAGGATTAAAGACCATCTGAGCAGCTGCAGCACAGGAATTAAGAACAGCATCCAAAGCTACCACGATTTCCCTGTTTGGACTTGGTGGAAATGCCAGCTCTAAGGTTCTTGTGACAAACATGAAAATGTGCCTTGGCTGCCTCTAAACTGAGAGGGGATCTCTTACTTCATGTTTCATTAAAATCCAGACCTCTTTATCAAAACCTGGGAAGTTACTGTGATTTTTAAACCTTTTTTTTTTTTCACCACTTAACACTTTTTAAGCAAACTGCATTACAACACTTCCTGTTGTTACCAACTGCCTCCAGACAGGAGTCACAGTGCTCTGCCCTACGTCACCCAGAGCACATCTCACCCAAATCATCTGGAACTGCAGCCAAGACAAACATTCCAGGGATAGTTTGAACTACAGAGAAGATGTTGGGTCTGCTCTCAAAACAGAAAGGGCAGCTCTACCCAGCACTGCTGTCCTGCTTGCAACTGCTGGGCTTGGGATGCTTTGCAGAAGAGTGGATTTGTTGAGTTTTAACAAACAGCTGAGTCAGGGAGGAGTGGAACACGGGAAGGGCTCTTCAATCAAACTCATTCCTCTGCTGTTTTGTTAAAGTACAAAAGGCTGCATAGGGAACACAGACAGGGGCTAGGAGAAAAGCTTTCAGTGGAGCAGGAAGGAGCACCATTCTTCTTTGGGAATTTCAGGCCTCAAGGCACCAGAAATAGTACAAACCAAGTATTTCACCAGGCACATCATCTAACAATTACTAAGTCATCAATACCAGTGATTTTAAAACTGTAACATGCTCTGAACCAAACAGAAACATAAAATATATCTTTATTGCTACACAACCATCCTGTGTATCTGGAACCTACCAGGTGTCTTATGAAAAAAGGATACAAAGCTGCTTTTTCAACTGATCCACCCACTATCTGATACAAAATGCTCCCAGAAATGCAAGCCACCTGAAGACTGCCTACCCTAAAGCACATGAGCTGTCAACAGCTCCCAAAACGATGCCACTTGCCAGGTGTTTAAAAAAAATAAACCAAACAACAAAACAAATCAAATTAATTTAAGAACTGACTTCTCTCTTACTCCCATTCTGACTGAGGTGATTGCTCAGGAGGGTGTATCAGCAGCTTCTCTCACCGTAGGCATTCATTCACAGCAGACAATTTATTTATTATTTATTATGACTGCTTTTCCTATTTACTTCTTGGGAAGAGCACACAGATGTTGCAATGCTCCTCCAAAACTTACTTCTCAAGTACAGGTGGAATTACTAATTCAGGACGCATCAGTGCAAGGTTCTGCAGGGCTTGGGCAGCCTCCAGGCTTCCAGTTTTGCTGAACATTGCCAGGAGAACAGGCTGGATGATGCATTGCACGAAGTCTGTCACGTCCTGGTCGGTGAGTTTGTGGCTCTCAGGGACAGGAGTCAGCCAGGTCACCTTCTTGTAGCGCTCGCGGTGCAGCCTCCTTACCACACCACTGGGCAACCTCTGCAGCAGCTTCATCAGTTTGTTCTGGGAACAGACCAGAAATGCTGGTCAGTGGCTTGGCAGCAGCACAACCCAAACTGCTCAGGGCAGAACAAAAACTGAGTCAGGCAAGATCTTGGAATTACATGACCACAATAAGGGAACACTCAGAAGGGCTCTAAATTACGCGGTTCACAATTTGCCGCTAAAGTTCATTTCCCAAAATATCAGTGATTGTGGTGCCAGTACTGTGCCTTATGATTTAAAAAGTAATGAAAAATCACATAATTAAACAGTTAAGAATCAAGATTATTTACATAATTAGGACAACTTTGGGAGCATTCTCTGCACATTTACATGCAAGCAAATTGAAGAACAAGACAGCTCCCTTGGCACTGCTGTGACCAGCCTTGGTGTTTTAATCTCTATTTTCCACCAGTTATCACAGGGAAATTCTCACATTCTTTAACAGAAGATTCCTCTAATTACACCATCAAAAAATTATGCTTCAAACTAGACAATGCATTAAAAATCCTTTTTGCTTTGCTTAATAGAATCACAGAATGGTTTGGGCTGGAAGGGACCTGAAAATGCATCCAATTTCAACCTGATACCATAGGCAGGGACACTCCACTAGACCAAGTTGCTCCAAGGCCCATCCTAGATTTTTATAACTTGAAGGCAGTAAGTCAGAAAGAAAAAAGTGACATCATACAGGTAATACTGACAGTGTGTGTGAGCCTCATTTCAAGTGCTGATTTATTTTTGCTGGCTATATCTGAATTAGATGTCTTGTTTTGGACTTCTGCACTGACATGAGAATAGGAGTATGGTTTGAATGACAGTGCAATCATGGATCTTGATAATCCAAGGCTTCAAGCACCACACATCAACAGACTATCTGGAGCACACAAGGCTGACAGATTGAAATCCCAGACAAAGTTCTCGCTTTGACACCCAAACCACTTGACTCACCAGCCAGCGTCCGTTATTTGAGGGATGGTAAAAAGAAGCAATGCTATTGAACAAGCCAGACAAGTGCTTCTGCACCAGCTTACTTGGTCCACCCTGAAACAAATAAACCACAGGATTTTATCACACAGACCAAGACAAAACGAACAGGTAACAGCAGCACAAGCACAGGAGTGCTCTCCCCACAGTTAAGACTTCAAAGCAGCAAATCACATCCCACCCTCGACTCAGCACTAGAGCAAATTCTCTCCATCCCATCTGCCGAGGTTCACACTAAAACAGGTGCCTGTTCTTTTCCCAAATGCCACAGGCAGCAGCTGTGATACAAACTTTTCCAGCCCTACTCCACACTAACCGTGGAACAATGGACTTGACAATATAATTTGGGGAAAAAAAAAAAGCCCAAAACCACACTTCTGCAGTGAGCTCAGCAGAACAAATATGAACAAATATTCATATTAAATACATATTTAAATATTTGCATGAATTTTTGTTTCATTTTATGAAATAGTTACTCACCATCATGGCTGTGATCCACATGACTGCATGTCCTACATCATAAGCATTTGTTAAGAATCTTGGAACAACAACCTGATTGCTTCCCACTGGCAAATTTAAACTCCTTAAAATCCTAGTAAAAATCTGACAGGAAGAAAAACACACATTGGCATAAATTAATTTTCTAATCCAAAGGTGTTTTAAAAAACCAAACCCACTAAGCAAGGTAAGTAAGGCATATCATGAAAAGAGCACTGTTACCTTTGGTACATATGGATCCCAGTCTATGTACCCAATGTTGTCAGTGGCCAAGCGAGCAAAAAGATTGACTAGATGCTGAAAATAACCAGAAAAAAAGGGAATATTCATTAGAATATACTGAGAATAAAAGATGCAAAGCCCTCCAGCTACTTCACATACACAAGATAAAAGCTACCCATGGTACTAAAAGCACTTGGGAAGGGAGCTCTCATGTCATCAGAACCACCAAGACGTGTTTCACTGGCCTAAAATAGCATTTATACAGAGACATGGAAGAAAATTCCACCAACTCATCCATCTAGCTTTTCCCAATACTTAGCTGTTTAGGACAATTAGTTCCTGTAGGATCCATCCTACTCAGTGTGTGCTGCTGGCTGACACATTTGTGTGCTTTGGTTTAAACCCATCAGTGGCTTGTAAAGGTCACAGGCATCAGCCATCAGCTGGGAGAGCAGTCTGTGACTGCCCATGAAGAATTAGACACTCCATCACCAGAAGACAGCCCCAGGAGTTGAAAAGGGAACTGGAAGATGTCCTCAGAAAAGACAGTTAGCGAGACTGAACCAATAGAATAGGAGATGAAGTCTCACTCTTGTAGCCTGATGATGAAAAGCACATCACCCACCAACTCTGCTTTCAAGAGCTTCTCCAAATCAGGAAAGACCCACCAGACTCTTGATGCTTCTATCAGTATTTTGAAGCAATGACAAAGCCAAAAGGAAAGGCCTTAAATAATCCTGCCTAATTCCAAGACAGATAGCCCAGAGGAACAGGTCATTTCTCAGGCTGAAGGACATGACAGCTTTGGAAAACCCACAAGTTCAATTCAGGACATCAGACACAGCCTGAAGACAAGGGTTACATTTTCTCTAATGATCTGCGTTTTTCATTCAGTATGAGGAAATGCACATTGAAAAAAAATCCTTACTATGCACACAAGGAATTGATTCCACAGCTCCCCTTCAAACAGCAAGTCTAACTCCTGCCAAAGCAATCTGAGGAAAAGCCTGCAGCATACAGAGGCTTAAACTGGATTGCAGAGTCATAACCCATGTGTCTAATTATCTGCATCCCAATGTGATGGAATGAACCTGACTTTAGGAAATGGACATGACAGAAAAGCAAACGAGAAGTGAAAGCTTGGGGGAAAAAAGCAAGCAAACTGTCAGAATACAGTGGAAGAGGGAAAAAAATATCAGAGATAACTTGTGAAACAGTGCTGATGATTATTTGTTACACAGTTTGACAGAAACAAACTAAATCATGATGTTCAAGTGCAGGCTGCCATAGCTCTGTCAGAAGGAATAGACAGAATTATGGTTTTTTTAGGGGGGAGAAAGCCATCAGAAAAGCACAAAAGTGAACACAGACTCTCAAAATCAGCTTTGGCATCACCAGTGTTTGAATCTGGACAACTACCAAGTGCTGGGTCCAAGGCTGCCTCCCTAGATTTGTGATGGAAGGCAGGAAGACCCACGGAATGTGCAACCACGGTGGTTTGGAAATCAGCTTTCTCCTCAGACACGGAGAAGTTCTCCTTGTGTATCCAGGCAGGAGATTAGTAAAAGGAGACAGATGGCCAATGAGCTTATGTTCATACTGAGCAGAGAAAGAAACTGGGGATAGGCCAAGTTTCACTGCAGCAAAGCCAAGGCACAGCTCAGCTGAAACCAACAGCACCTGAACTGTCACTGGGGCTGCCTCCAGACGGCGTTTTTCATTTCCCAAGTTTGGATCTCCTCACATGAGGCACACAGCAGGGGCACACAAATATATGGCAGACGAATACATGGCAGACTACTTGCCTTGAAAGATACAGCCCAAGGGAATTTTTGGCCAAGGGGTTCTTTATTTTATCTCAAAGACGACAGCAGCTCATTGCAGTGAAGGCAAAATATCACCACTCAAGATTAGAGACCGCCCAAGATGTATTAAAAGACAGAAGAGAAGCGTAATTTCTAGAAACCACAACTGCACTTTGCATAATTCTAAGTATTAGCAGCAGTCTAGAAAACACCAGCATTCCCAAGGCTGGAATGAAAAGCTGCCTGAGCTGGCCATTAGACAATGTTCACCAAGCACAACTGCAGTCTCATTTATTTAGATGGTAATTGCTTGCCAACAATAATGAAATTATTGTCTCTGCTTTCTTGTACTAGTCAAAGCAGAAGGGAGAAAATCCTTTAAATCACTGTTTGGCTTCAATTCCTTGCAAGCACATTATAGGAATATTTAAATGAGGATTTCTTCCAGTGTAGATGAAAAGCAAATACTTACTCCTTCCCACTGAGGAAGATTTTGAACCGACACCCAAAGGCCTATAAATTCATCAAACCAAAGCCTGAAAGAAAACAGAAGCAAAATAATTTTAACACTGAGAAAGCAGCTCCCTCACTGAATATTTATTCCTCACTTTGAAAGGTGGTTGCAGGAATTCACCTGACCTTCAATTCATTCAGCAAGAACAGAGATCAACATAGACATGCCTTTATCAATTTGCTGCTCACAGCATAGTCCCAAATCTGACTTTTAGTCCTTGCTTTTCTTCTTTATTTCTTCTCTGACTCTTTTGAGCCCCCTTTCACACAACTGTCTCTCCAGGAGTTTCCTTATATACCTCAGCTCTACCATCCCATCAGATAAAACAAATTACACTTCATCTCCCTATGCCTTGCTGTGTGAAATTTGTCCCTTCTGATCAGTTGCCACAAGTGTCACTAGCTCCTTCTCTGAATTCACCTGAGGCCAAGGATGCAAACCCTCCATACCAGTCTCTGACTTAAATTCACCTTTACAAACTCCACTTAATTCAATTTAGTTTGATTTGCTGTGTGCTTTATCAGTAGGGACTAAGATTCCTTTATCAGTAGGGACTAAGGTTCCTTTTACCAAAAAGCAGGTTGACAGTATTCCTGTCCTAAACTGCCAAAAATGCTGCTGAGAAGGACAAATATGGCGTCCTGGTGTTCTGCACCAGTGACTTCAAATCATCCTGTAAAAGATGATTCCTTGCATTTGGAACGGAGCACTCTTCTGTGACACCTACTTGAAACCCTTGTGGTGAAGTTCAGGGGGAAGGGTGGTGGGCAGGAAGAGCTCGAAGTAGGTGATGGCCTTCTGCATGGTCACATCAAAGGGACACATCAAAGGCCTCCACTCATCCAGCATTTCCGCAGTGGCATCTTCTGGGAAATACCTGAAAACAAGGAAACCATTGAATATACACAGACTTGGCTTTACAGTTTGGCTCTTTTTAAGCGTGTTGAAAACCAGCTATTAATTTGTCATCAATGTTTGCTTTAGAGTAAAACCATGTGCCCAGGGGCCATAGGCAGGCAGCCCTCACCTCCAAAAACCTTCACAAAATACAGGTAAATCAAGGACATTGTGGTCCATCATTTTAAGACCACCAATTAAGATTCTTGTCTTGTTGAACCAGTGAAGAATCCATGCAATGCAAAACCACTTCACTGTGAAGGCTGGTAGAAATCAAACAACTATTACTCACTTTTGATGCAACATAACAAAAAAAAAATCACTTCAGGCACAAGGATCATTTATAGAAACATTACAGGAACACTGGTGATTTAATTTATTTTAAAACACACTAAGTATGCATGCAATGCAATATTTAAAATGCATATTAGATAGATTTTTTTTTTTATAACAGAATTATTGCAACCAAGGCTGTTAAAAAGGAAAAATAAACCCCAGAAAAGTCTCTACTCTCCATCCTAAATTTTTAAACAGCAGCCAAGCAATGACAGGTAGAGTGAGGTCTTTTAAAGACTTTTCCCCTACTTCCTAAATTAATATTAAAGATATTAAAAAAAAAAAAAAAAAAAGAAAGAAAGAAACACTTACGGTCTGCAGCTCTTCACCAGTGTTTTCAGAACACTTTCTACAGAACTGAAATGAGAAGAGGAAATGTTAGGAATAATACATTACTAAATTTCAGTGACAGTATAAAATAAACAACCATTTGCTGACCTTTCCCTCCAGAGCTTAAGATAATGTCGATGCAATTAGATGTCTTCTTTGAACATGCATTAGTTACCTGCCTTCTCCACAAACCTAACTGGAACAATTAAAATTGCTCTGCTCAACTCCTGGTCCTATTTTTTATATACTGCTCTGGTATTTCCTGCATTTAAATGAAGAATTATTATCACTTCATGGAAGTGACATCCTGCATTTCGTCCACAAACAACCAGCAAACTGACTTCTGGGGGAGATGAAAACATAAAAAAATGGGTTTGTGGAATTCATGAATATTTGTAAGATAAATAAAAGCAACTTGTTGAGAAGAACACCATATTTGTTCTTCTCAATGTGGTTTTGGGCTTTGTCCAGTGGTTCTAAGAAGAAAGGAATTATCTGCAAATCAAGGGTTATTTCATTGGAGCCCCTCCAAAGTAATAGCTGGTTTTAAAAGCACTTTAATCTGCAGCAAGAACACTTATTTGAGAAATCATTTCAACTCCTATTGTCACCTATTGTCACAGGATGCCATCAAACCTTTAAAAAGACTATATCTCAGAATAAACTCAAAGAATGAAAGGGAGGGGGAGCAGAGAGTGATCAACCAACGCAAGCACAAAGGTAGTAAATTGTCACGTTCTTCAAACTTTCCATTTATTATACAACCACCTCAAGACTAACTTGCACTTTTACCCAAAAACATTCCCTGAATGAAATAAAAAAGTTCTCACAGAACAAGTTCTTTTTTAGATATGCCTTCTCTAGAAACACAAATATTGCACTCCTTCTTTCATCATCCAAAAGTAACGGTAAAAAATGCTTTTTTGCTCAGAAAAAGATGATGAAAATCTATACTATTTAGAATTTCACCAAGATCAAATTACTTTGAGACACACAAATACTCAACATGTACTATTGTCTCTCCAATCCTACATGAAGTAAATTGATCCAATACAGCCAGGAGAAATGAAAAATGAATAAACCACCAATTCCCTTCAACACTCAAGACAAGCCAGCAAAAGCCCATCCAGCCCTCAGAGAACTGCTTCAAACAGTGCCCTGGAAGATGCAAAATTATGTACATTTTATGCAACAGTGACAAAGGCAACTCAGGACCTCTCCCAGAAAGAAAATTTCAAGATAACTGACTCTAAAATGTGGAGAAGAAAGGCCAATCAGTCATTAAACAAAAATAAAACCAAACTCTGCAGAAAACTCAGGAAGATCCTGGATTCAAGTGAATAATGTCCTTGAAGGAGTTAGAAAAAAGATAACAGTTGTTCCAAGAGCAGATAAATAAAGCATGAACCAGCACATTCCTTAAGAACATTAAAAATTTACATGATAAATGTTTGGGTGACAAAAACAAACAAGCTCTCCCCAGACTATCATTCCACTCAAGTCACCCCTCACTAAGGAAAACCTGAAGGACAGGAATTTTAACAAACACTGAGGCCAGAGATCAACAAATTTTTAAAATTAATGAGTTTTAAGTCAGACCTCAGCGTTTGTCAGTGTGAGGGAACAAAGGAGAAAGATTGGGATGTTCTCTCCTCTCTTTTGGTTACAAATTTAGGAAGCCAGAAAACAAAAAGCAACAGCAAGACAATTTTGTACCCAAGGGCCTTCCATTCAAGACAGTGTTCAAGTACAGCCCAGCTACAAGAGACATCCTGGAACATTCCCATTAGGGGACTCTTAGGAAAGGACAGGACAATGCAGCTGGGGAGGTACATTAAAGAACACCCAACACCACTTGCAACACCTTTCACTGTTATCTTTTTTGGCACTACAGGATTATTTTCTTCTTTTGGAAAAGGCATGATGATAGCAATTTGCAAATTGGTTTTTTTCCCCCTTCATTCACACAGAGAAACATGTTTCAGTTAAAATGATTAACATGTAAACTTAGAGGAGTGACAATTACATTATCAAAAAACAGTAAGATAAATTTCAGTTTTTCAGAAGGTCTGAAAGTGAAGTCTAGTCCTGAAGTGGACACTCCACCACAGAGCTTAAATTAACACAATGGAAAGAGCAACCAGCTACAGCTTCACAAATTATTTTAGTGATCTCCTAACAAGAGTGAGCCATCTCTCACTGGATTAGTACAGCTAAGCCCTTGTTTCTAAAAAAAAAAACCCGAACAAAGCAAACCCCACTACAATCCCACTGCCACTTCCACCAGTTTTCTGCATTTATCATATACCAAAACTCCTCATACTGTTTCCCTACAAAAATTCCCAGTGAACTCTTGACACAGAAGCTCTTCACAACCCCAAAGTTGTTGCTGGCTGGATTTTCCAGAAGCCATTACCTCATTGCTAAAGCGCTTTCCATGATTTCATTTGATTTAAGAGGAAGGTACCCTCAACTCTGTAACATGCTCCTGCACCAGTGGTGATTTCATCCATAATCACACACAACAATTACTCCAATGGAAAACTTAGCTCTCATTTAAACCCCTGAAATATATTTGCTGGTTAAATTAGTTAGAACAGAGCCCTGGAGAGCCACTCCACACTCATTGCCTGCGTCCCCAGTTAGCAAGGCAGACATCCAGTGCGACATTCTCATAACCAGTGGTGTCAGGTTAACGTTGGCCTTCCAAATACAATTATTTATGCAGAGACTTCCACCTGTGTGACAGTGTTACAGTCCAACAGAACATGCAGAAGGGACAGTGGCCAGAGCTCAACAGAAAAAAAAAAAAAATCCTTCTTACCACCTATGTAATACATTAAGCACAAATGTTTTAGGTGAAGACCAGCCTGGTCGATATGAACTGAATGTAAACAAAAATAAAATTCAATTAAAACAGGAGATAAATTAAACAGCTATAAATCAGCTTTTAAAACCTTGACTTCAACCAAAGAGGTACCTCTTGAAAAAGGATGAGCACTGTATGAGAAGGAATCGCACTGCATGGAGTGTCTGACATGGAATAAAGTTAATAAAATTGAATGCGTCAGTCAGATCATCACAACAGCAATCTTCCTTCCTTATGAAACTCCTTTATTCTCCAGGAAAAGTTCCTTCCCCCCTACAAAGTGAGCAGCTATGCAACACCATCCCCCCAGAGCAAGGCATACAGGTACAAAAATGAAAAAATAAAATAAACCAAGGAAGGCTCTGCTCTTTCACATTTTTCCTACAGTAATCAAAATAATTCCATTTAGCAAACTGAGTTTTTTCAGCTACACAGCCACAAGAGAAATTCAGCCTGAAATGCTCCACATATTTCCTCTTCATGTTCCTTATCAACAATAGGATCTTCCCCTCAGGAATCAGTGGCAGTGTTTCAGTTTCATTCAGAAAACTATTTTTTTAAAAGCAAATTAAGCACTTTCACTCGCATTTCTTGACATAAAGTTTCAATTCAGCCAAAGATAATGCATTATCCATGAGCTATCTTTTATAATTTGTAATTTATAGAGCAGGACCTTCTCTGACTGGGATAATTATGAAAATTTTAAGTCTGAAAATCTGACAGATGGAGAGGGATTGACAGCACAGAGAAAGCAAAGAAAACAAGTTTTCATTTTTAAAATCAGCAGAACATGTCTAAAATTCTCAACTGAAGAAAGAAAATTATTTCTCCCTATCATGGCATTACTTTGATAAATACCTGTATTTCCTATAGAAAATATTTCACTTTTCTTGGAGAGCAGACTCATTTATACCTGGATTCCAGACCCTGGGAATGATTACACAACAAATACTGACAGACAGTACTGTTTGTATCTTTTCCCCCACAATTTTACTGTGTTATAGAAGTGAACAGCATACATTTAACTTAGTACCTGCGCTGGTTTTGCCTGGGGTAAGTTAACTTCCTTCACATTATTACCCATCTTTAGCTCAACCCACAAGTTTTCTCACTTTTACCCTTCCAGTTCTCTCCCCAGTCCCACCAGGAAGGGCAGCATGCGAGGTTTCATTGTTAACTGGGGTTATACCACAACAATACTGTTAAATATTTCATACTAAATTTATTAAACTGTGCGTTATCACCCTAAAATCAGTTGAGCGAGACCTCTGTCGCAGTGTATTTAAAAATTAATCACATTCATAAAGAAAGAAACAGCATGACAAACACAAAGCAGAAGGAGATACATGATTCAGTGCAGCTCTGCATGCAATTATTGAAAGGTGCCTTCTGAAAAAAGAAACAGAATATTTCCTATGTATCAAATTCACAATATTAAAAGCACATTACAAAGTACTGTAAAGCAGGTACTAATGGTCTATCAAATGTTTTCAAAAGTGAACTTACTTGGGAAACCAATTTAATCCCAGATGTTCTGTTTTGGAGTATAATATCCTTTCCAACATTTCATAGAGTGGTCGCCATGGTAACTCTAAATCATCCCTGGAAAGCAGTTCCTTTTTCCTAATAGGAAACAAAACACTAGGCAGTTCAGGATTCAACACTGACATGGACACGCAGAACATGGGAATACCCCCATCCCCGCTCCCAGTTTGCACAAGCTGCAGGAAGGCCAGGCAGTACCAGGCTGGCCACTGGCAGCCTTCAGCACAAGTGACACTGTCAAGATTTTCCCTGACTAAGTGAAATGAACATTATCAAGTCGTGAGCCAGTTTTCATCTTCTCCCTAGCTGAGATTCAGCCTTAATTCTTGGCTCTCTGAACTGCTTGGTTTTCCTGATACGGGGAAAACTGGCATTCTTCCACTTTCAGTCCCACTCCTAAAGCTTTGAAGGTGTTTGCACAAGACAACCCTTTAACCACCAGCACTGCAGAGGTCAGATAAGTGAAGTAACCTGTAAGAACTCTGTTACACGAAAGGTACAACACTGAGCAAGAGATCAACTGTTCTGACACAGAAGTTTCCACAGTCAGCAGAAATCTCTACTCACTTTAACAAGTTGATCAGCAGGCGTGCAAATCCTTGCATCATGCTGATCTCCAGCTTTGGAATTGTCACCAACTCATACAATAGTTTGATAAACAGCACATGATCCTCCTTGCTGAATTTTCTCCCATACAGTCGGATGTATCTGCAAACCAAACACAAGGGGAGTCAGCAGTATTTTAAAACATCCAATTTATTCAAGATCTGAGCCAGAATCCCTCTGATTTGCTGTTTAGTGAAACAAAACTAAACCTGGTTCTCAAGCCCAACAACTAAGAACCCGAAGATACACACCTAAGGAAGATTTACAACTGCAATTATAGGAAGAAAAAGAATGACCAAATGAAGTTTACAGCCCTCTAAGATTGTACAAATACTGTAACCTCATGGACAGGACACAATCCAGAAGCTAAAAAAACAACCCAAAAAGTATCAAGACACCGAAATCCAATAGCTTCCAGCAAGGATGAACAATTGATTTAGACACTGAGCTTTTCCAGTGGTGTGTCCCACTGTCTTCACCAAGAGTAGATCCATCAGACTCATTCCAGAAGAAGTGTTTGCTGGTTTTAAGTTGAGATTGAAAAAGAGAAACATATTTCAAGTCTTGAAAGATATTCTGCACCAGAAAAACCTATATAAGGTCCTATCAAACCATTTTAGGTGTGGCACAGCTGTAAATTACAAAAGGGGAGGCAACTTCCCCTTTTATTACTGCTCTGACTGTTCTTAAATATGCATAATAAAGCTGCTTTCCACTTCCCTTTTCCTGTCAAATTCAAGGGGGGGATGTTTACTTTTGATGGGCAGTGTTTTCACAAATGTTCATTTCAACATCTTGTACTTACTTTTAACACAGAAGGAAACAAACAAAATACAGGATAACCCACTTTTCCACCACAGGAACCTAAATAATCTGGATTGGCCAGAGACACTACCTACCTACAGAATTACACCACCAAGAGCTGAACACCTACACTTTTCACATGCCTAAAAAAGACATGAAAAAGAATCCTCAGGGAAAGAAAAATGGGTGAAACATATATGATTTAAAATAAATAAATAAATAAACTGCAGAAGCCTGTAAAATAAGTTTTAACTACAAAGAAACACAGAGATCCAATTTATCTGCCAGTATTGCTATATATAACTGAAAATAAAATGTTTGGCAAGTTCTCCTTCATGACATTTGCTAACAACAGCTCTGCTACACAAAATGCTGTTTAATTAAGAAAGAGTAAAGTACACAGAAACATGCGGAACACAAAGATGTCACTATACCCAAGCAGCAGGACTTGATGCCAAATTGCTCCCATATTTTACAGCTTCTTTATGTAGGAGGGAGGCAGATCTGAAAGGGGTCAATTATTTGTATGAATCCAGCTGAGCATTAAGGCAGTGTCAAAAAATAAATCCTTCAAGAATGGGGTGCTCAGCCTTTTCCTCAAGATTAAACAAGAAAAATCTTTCAGAGGGGAACTGCAAAGTTTTCAGAATACCCCTTCAGAAGGGATGAAATATCACCATTATAAAAATAAAATAATATAGGCAGAACTTAATAAGCCCTGAAGGGTGTCCGGGGGCTAATCAGACAGATAATGTTCATCATAGAAACGGTGTCTCTTTAGGATAATTGGGTTACTGGGGAAAATAATAATTGCAGAACTAAATTATTGCAAAATAAAAGATGAAACTTCTGAAAGCAGATAATACTACATTGAGATGATATGAGTTCTCATCCTGCAAAAAGGATAAAATTATTGTCCTTCACTGTTCAGCTATAAGGAAAAAAAGTCAAAAATCCAACAAATAAAACACACCCACATAATATGAAAAACATGATTAAGGCATGAAAATTCTGTTTCAAACTCCAGCCTTTCTGTACATAGTACAGGGTCTCTGAAAGTTAAAAAAAAAAAAAAAAAAGGAACACCATAGAGCAAATTCCTTAGTCTCAGAGTGCTGAGTATCCAATCTCTCCCTCCAAAAGCACAATAGGCCTATTTTTAGGAAGTATACTATCATATCATGTGGCCACCCTAAACTGCCCTAGAAAGTTGGCTGCTCTGCTACAGTTAAAAATTACCTCTCCTTCAGAAGCTGAACAGCACATTCCCCTAAATTCCCGGCCCTCCATCTGCATTTCCTAGCACACAGAACAGGATCACGACTGGTTTAAAGCTCAGTTTTTGACAAATGATGTGAAAAGCAATGAATCATACTCAGCAGCACTGCTTAAATCACATGTACATGTACACAGCACACACATCCCTCACACAGCCAAAGAAAGCTTCTGTTTCCCTGATAAAGATGAGAGAAAGATGTCAAACAAAAGTTCTAGGCGACAGCGCTTAAAATACTTGGCAAGGTCTCACGGAGACATTCATCCTCACTGTAACTTTGTGCCCTGTCATTCCCCTTCCAAACAGTTAAGCTGCACTTTTTCCACACCTTACAGCAAGACAGTTGAATGTCACTTTATAAGTCTACACCTGACAAGCACATAAAATAACATTGTCAAGGACACAATTGAGTCCTTCATCTTCCCACACCCCTGACTGCTGGAGCAGAAAGCATAGAAAAGCATTTGTGTGTTTGCCTGGCTGCAGAGTTAACTCCATGGACAGTAACCATGAAATGCCCATATTATATTAATATGTTCATTTATTGACTATGTTTAGTGGGTTTTTTTAATTTTTAGAACAATCAGTGAATCATGAAAGAGGGGGAAGCTGAGACAATGTATACTGCTGACATAAAGACCATAAAAAATTATGGAGCAAGAGCAGTTAAGCAAATTATTTTGATGTAACCTGCTTTCCCCACACACTGTGGCAAGCTGAGATTCACTCTTCTGCTTTCACAACTGGTTAGTATTTTACAAGCTTTTACCAGACAAAGCTGGAGGAATCTTGGAGCAATTATTACAGATTTAACTGCCAGTCTTTGGGGCAAGTTTTACTTGCTTCAGAAGCCTCATCAAATCATAAGTTGCTTTCCTCAAAGGAGAGAAAGTTCTCTCACCACAGTGCACACACACATCCCAAAAGAACCAGGTGTCACCACTGAAAATTACCCATAAAAGAATTATTTAAATCAGCTTACAGACATTATGTCTGATAAACTCCTATTCTGCCTCTTTTCTGTTCTCCCTCCCTACTCAGTCTGTGACATCAGACAGCTGAAACAGCTGGTCTGAAGATAAATATGTGCAAGTCCAGCTGTGGGGGGTATAAAAACTACATGATTCAGCTGTCACCGTGAAAGAGTACTCAAATTTTTATTTCAAAAAAACATCTGAGTTTCACTTTCATTCTCTCCTGTGGCACAGAGCTGTAAAAAGCTGAGGAGGTGAAACTATGCAGGTATATAATCTGCACGCCATGTTTGCTTTGCTCATTTGCATATACACATATCTGTATTAACATTTGTATCTGTACAATAAATAAATACGCAAATTGTTTCACAGAATACTGCAAGAATTCTGGCCTTTGCAATTCAGACATTGGCAACAAATCTAAGCAGCCATTATGAAGATTCTGAGCATTTTCTTTTAATTAATTATAGCTTTTTTCAGGAGAGAAAAAAGGGACCAAGTCAATTTGGAGATGAGTCCCTGACTATCAAGAGACAGTAGAAATTGGATTCTATTGTCATGAACACCACAAGGCTGGAAGTGTTTTAGCCATTCCTGAACTTCTTTTACTGTATTTCACAAAATGACAGAATGGTTTAGGTGGGAAGGGACCTTAAAGCCCATGCAGTGCCATGCCCTACAATGGGTAAGGGACAACTTCCACTATCCCAGGGTGCTCCAAGCCCCATCCGGCCTGGCCTTGTACATTTCAAGGGATCCAGGGGCAGCCACAATTTCTCTGCACAGCTTGTGCCTCCTCACCCTCACAGGGAAGAATTCCTTGCCAATATCCCATCTAACCCTGCCCTCCGGCTGTTTGAAGCCATTCTCCCTTGCCCTGGCACTCCAGGCCTGTACAAATAGTACCTCTCCATTTATTAGTTTGCTTCCTTCAGGTACTGGAAGGCCACAATTAGATTGTCCCAGACCTTCCCTTTTCCAGGCTGAACAATCTCGATTCTCTCAGCCTTTTACCCCTATAAGTACTTTGTCAAGTCAAACAGAGCAGCAGCACATCTCTCACATTAACTACACCAGCTTATTTTTTTTTACACCAAGCCCACTGTTTCCTCCCCTGCCCACATCAAACACACTCAGAGTCTCCCTTTATCTAAAATGCCACAAAGAAAATCTTGGTACTAACAGGCATCAGACAAGCTGCAAACACTCACAATGAATTCAAACTTCAATCAAACTTCAAAGTGTAGGTGGAAAACCACAAATTGGAGCCTGCTGACCTTTCTGTGATTCATAAAGCAGCACAGCAGTGGGCCAAATTCACTGCCCTGGAGCCTTAAGTGGTAACAGCAATTGCCATTTACAGAGTGAGTAACAGGGTGATTCTAAGGCACATTTAGAATGAATTTCTGTGTCTATTCAGCCTGTTCAGCTAAAGCTCATTTTTCTCACAGCAGGGACTCCTAAGTTTATTTCAACTCAATGGGAAAAGGAAGTTCCACCACAGGTATAGGCAACAGGTACCACCAAAACCAGTATGAGTAGGCAGATGGCTAGGGGGTGGGGAAGGCAAGCCGTGTTGAACTGCCTCCAAGCAGGTTCAAACTGTCACATAACACAAACATGTGAGTCATTTTGCAACCACCACTGTAATTCTATCTAAGACTGCCTCTTGGGAAACAGAAAGACGCTTACATTCCAATATAGTCGAATCTAACAGGCTCTGACTAACAAATGTGTATTAAATTCTCAATTGATATTATAAAAAATTACTTATGTAAGGAGAGAAGTTTTAAGTAAGTATTTCAAAACGGTTCAAACACATGTACTTCGTTGTTTCTGGCACACAGGAAACGCTGTTTGTGAAAGCACACACAGCATTCAGCAACAAACGTGATAAACATCCACAGAATTTACTGATTGCAGCTACAGGACTCACTGTCATATGATGCCATACACAGTGCCAGAGTGTCCCGAATAAAATAAGGTCAAAGTATACTTCGTAAAATTCACGAGAAGAAACCTATGTCGTACTCGGTGCTATCTATGAAAGCAGCGCGGGTTCATCTGTATAAGAACAACCTTGCCAGCACACACAGCACGGCCAACATCAGCACAAACCACCCCACGCCAGAGTTCAGCCAAGATATCAAGGGCACCAGCGGTGTTTACCCAGCATTAAGCCACAGTTTAATCCTGCCAGCACTGTCCCAACAAATGGCCTGTCTTGAGAAAGACGCCGCGTCCCTATAGCAGAAGTTACACGGAGATTTAATCAACTAAACTTGCTTAAGAAGGGGAGAGGTGAAACAGGTGGCCATACAGGCATTAAAAAATACAGACGTATTAAAAACAAAAGCACGAGCTAAACGCACAAGCGCTTAAGTCGTAGAATTCGGAAGTTTCAGAGGCGGCAGGCGAGCTCTTGCGGCCGGAGCCACCTTTGTCCCCGTTTCCGATGTGGCAGTGCCGGCCCTGTGTGGGGCAGGGACGGGACAGCGGCCGGAGCGGGGCCCGGCCGGGTGCCAGCGGTTCCGTTATGCGGGAGGCGCTCCCGGCGAGCGGGGCACGGCTTGGCCGGGCTCGGCTCGCCAAGGCAAGGGACGGCACTGACGCGCCGCTCGCAGCCCGAGGCGCCGCTCGCAGCCCGAGGCCCCGCTCCCCGTCCCGCCCCGACACTCACGTCGAGAGCTTCCTGGTCCAGAAGAGCCCGCCGGGCCAGAGCTCCTGCAGCTGCACGGCGCGGGCCAGGTTGCCCTTGATGTGCTCCAGGAAGCGGGCGGCCTCTGCCTCCAGGCGCTCGCCATAGGGCAGCAGCTTGTTGTAGACGATCTCCTTCTGCGGCGGCCGGGCCATGTCGGCGCTGCCCGAGGAGGGCCGGTGACCGCGGCCGCCGCGCCCCGCCCGCCCCGCTCGGCTCTGCGCCGCTCACTTCCGGCGGAAGGCGGGCCCGGGGCGGCTCCGGGCGCTCCGCGGGCACGGGGCCGAGCCGGGGGCGCGGGGCCGGGGCTGGACCGGGGTGGTGCTTTGGGCACCGCTGCGGGGAGGGGCGGAAAGGTCACGGTGTCCGCCCGAGTTCAGGAGCCGCGCTCTGCGGCTTTGCGGTTTGTTGAAAAGCTCTTCTCCTAAAGCTGCCGCCACCTGGACGCGTAATTCGGAGTGAAAAAATTCACCCGCCGGCTGCTCTCATCGGGAGGGAGTCAAGCGTTGGTTCTCGCTCAAAAACACTCGGGGTGAGGTGGGGATGGGGCGGGTGCTGGAGGTAACGGGGCAGTGCCCATCCCTGGAGAGGCGCAGGGACAGACTGGACACTCAGTGCCGGGGTCTGTCGGGCCATAGGCTGGACTCGACTGTCATCTCCGAGGTCTTGGCCAGCCTAATTGATTCGGTAGTGCTGTAATTAGCCCCGGAGTTTAATAGCAGATTGCGCGGTTGCCTAAGAGGCTTATTTGAAATAACGCTAGTCAGGAGCTAAGAGCTCGCCCGCGGGCCCTGGGTGTGGGATAAACTGCTGAGGGATATGTGATAACAGCACTGATAGCTGTTATCTCCAGCTGTCCTAATATAATTGAATTTCCCCTCAAGAGTTACATCGTGGCCATACAACAGCTGCAAACTGATTAGATTTAGAGCTACTGACAAGGGCAAATCCTGTTTTCTATCTTTATGCTCAAACTAGCTCTGCTTAAAATTAAAAAAAAATAAATAAAAAGAGATGGCTAACTAAATTCTGGAACACGATAGGGAGAGGAGAAACGCCATAGGAAACCTAAGTATGACAGGCAAGGGCATCATGGCATCTTTCTGAAGAATGCATTTACATCATCTACTTTCCTCATCCTCCTAGACCAGTATTTTTAATAAAGGGAGCATCAGGATTTTGTTTAGTGTTTCATTCTTCTGAAATTCCTAGAAGATTTTGTATCACATGATCTCGTGGATCACATCCACAACTTTTACATTATTTCAAAATAGCTGAACTTCACTAAATTTGTTGCCATCTTTCACAGGGACTTTACGCTTGTGTTGCCTTATAACTGCATGAGGCAAAACATTTCATAGATGAATCTCTGCCCTTTCTGGCTTGAATTAAAAATGAAAGCTTGATCATGGTCAGCCTTCTATGGGGATAAAGTATATCTTGGTTTAGCATTTTTCTGGTGAAAACAGAAATAAATAATATGAAATTAATAGTTTTATCAGCAATTCATTCAAGGATAAAATTGGCCCAAGAGCTGTAATTAAAAACCAATATCTATAGTTAGTGGAAAGGGTAAGTGAAAATATGTGTGCATTGAAATGGAAAAGTTTAAAATTACTTACTTTCTGTCACTTAGAGGCAATTCTTGATAATCACAATGGTGATTTGTTCAGACATTTCCAATGTGGGAAAGTGTTTGTCAAATTTGAAGCATGCAGTTTGTTTGGACTTGGAGGGAGAAAAATTCAAAATTCTAGCCCAGTTTTATAAAATTGAAGTTGGCAGATACATCAGGAGCATCCCAGCTGCATTCTGTTGCTTTGTAGCCATGTTGTAAAAAATTACTCCTGCCCTTTCTAACCCAAGTTAAAACTAAGTCTTGATTTTTCAGGCATTTTTGGAATATTTGGCATGTGAATGAACACCTCTGACCTCAGGGAGCCTGTTCTGTCTGAGCCAACAAGCTGCCTTCTCAGCTGTGGCCTCAGACACATGAATGCCCTCCACCAGGATTAAACACTCACTTTTTGGGGAAAAACATGCCAAGTTACGCCATCAGCACCTCTGACAGCCATCCTACTAACTAATCTGATCTCTTCGTTCCTGTTTTCAGAGTCTGAAACAAGGGGAGAGGAGATTCCTCTCCATTAGTAATAACAGTAGTAAGCATACCTGTAGTACTTGCTTTTTGAATGTATTTTCTGCATGTTGATTCATTTACTAATTACATGTAGTAATTATTAAAAAAACTTAATCCTTTCCCCTCCCTGCTATGCCACCATTCTGCTCTTTAAAAAGAGAGAAAAAAGAGATACATTTTGCCAAGTGAGTCAAAAATAAATGTGTTGTTCAAGTTTGCAATATGTTTTGGCTGCAGCAGTGTGTGAGAGCACATTTGGTTCCCGAATCAGCTGATGAAGGACGGGGCTTTCATAACACAGGACCCGTCTGTGCCACTTCACATCAACAGCTTCTTCCTCTTTTATTAAGTAGGAGGAATATGAATTACCAGCAACCCAAATATGGCAGCCACCTGTTGGTTTTGGCATTGCCTCCTGAGAGCTGATGAATCCTAGTGGAGTAGTTGTGAGAAAAACAAAATCTTCCCATTCATGAGAAACTTCCAGTGCTGACAGTGGCGTGGGTCACGCTGGCGGTTGTCCACGTGTTCCCTTGTTGGGCGATGCCTGAGGGCAGCCAGCACCAGCACTGGCACAGGGATTTGGGAATCTTGTCACTCAGCCTTGCTTCCTGCTGCCTCAGCTCTCCAGGAACTACTTAGCACAGATGTTTTCCTTAGTGACCCATCTATCCTTTTCCACCCAAGTTGGATACTTTTTCAGTGACAGATTTCTACCCATTTTTCAGTACCCAAGGCCCTTCCAGTACCTGAAGGGAACCTACAAGAAAAATTGAGAGGGACATTTCACAAGGACCTGGAGTGACAGGACAAGGGGAGACGGCTTCAAACTGAAAGAGAATAGGTTTAGATGAGATATACACAAGAAATTCTTCTCTGTGAGGATGGGGAGGCCCTAGCATAGGGAAGCTGTGGCCTCTCCATCCCTGGAAGTATCCAAGGCCAGGCTGGACAGGGCTTGGAGCAACCTGGGATGGTGGATGGTGTCCCTAGCCATGGCAGGGGGTGAAACTGGGTGGGCTTTAAGCTCCTTTCCAACCTGAACGACTCTATGATTTTACTGTTTGGGAAAGAATAGCCAATCTAACAGGAGCTTCATATTACCTGTATCATACCTGTCCCAGTCTATGACCCTCCCCCCATATCTCACAAAGTGCCACTATAGGAATAAAGAAGAATAGCTGCTTTTTGATGAGGATACTCAGACTTTCCCTCAGCCCCGCATTTCTAAACTGGTCAGTCATACTAAGCTGGTGCTGAAAGGTGCCAAAGAGACAACTCAGAAACATCTCTGTCACATAAAACTTCTATTTTACAGAGAATTTGTCTATTTGGGGGATGAGGGCAAGAGTGATTACAGCATCTGAATGAGGAACTTAAAGTTTCCTATGTAGTATGGGACAAAAATAGGTTCTTCTAAAGTGTGATTCAGAGGAACTAATTTTAGGTCCCTAAAATAAGGCTATCTAAATACTCCATGACATGTTTCAAGTTGGATGGGGAGGCGGGTTTGATGTCACCTACAACACATGCGCTGAATATTGTTCTTTTTCTGCAATGCCTGTTTGGATCTGTGTGTTCTAATGTGAGTGGAACATTTCTGTTGTGCAGAAATAAGAGGCCCTTGTGAAGAGGTCAAAGTAGGCACCTGTATAATTTTTAAAACTCTATTATGTAGACAAGCCTGACCGAATAGGTGCAGCATTGTTATCCTTCACTTTATATTCCCAGTGGTTCTGTTTATGAGAATTAAATCCATGCTCAGTTATATCCATTCACAAGATATTGTTTGGCCTCTGCTCTTTTTCAGCTGAACTTAGTGGGTTACCGTGCTTACAGTGGACAATCTTTGTACAAGAACAGAACCTCAATTCTCCTTGTTGAAATGAATTAATGTATAGCAAAAGTGTTTTTTCTTCTCCACTCCCCGGATTTGTTCTCTTTTGGTGCCTTATTGCCTAAGATTTGGAAAACATGAATGTCCCAAATCCACAGCAGAGATTCTGCTTGTGACAGGCTGTTTCCTCTACATGTCTGAAACTCCCAAAGATATCCCTGGAAACGATTGTGCCTGCAGGGAGAAAAAGCAATAGACTTGAGCCTCTTTGTAAGAGGTTCTTTCCAAATTACTCACAGCTATTTGAAATAAATAATAATTCCTTGGACATTACAGAAATGCAGCCAACTTTGGGGAAAGAGACATTAGGGTTACTTTTCTATTCTTCTTGAGCCATTGAAATGGATTTTTCTGTCTCACTCTCTTGCCAAACAGAAACCAGCCTCAGAGGAGCATGTGATGACGGTGATCTCAAAAAGGTTATTCCCAGGGATTCGGCTGTTCTAGGAAATCAAGGAAACAGTCCCTTGGCAACCTGCAGTCACTCACATAGAAACTGCTCATTATGGACTTGGGCGTCTCATGCAACTGCCCTGTGTTTGCCAGAGAGGATTGTGACACATCTTACCCCAAGTGCCTGGGTGGATGATCATATTTATTGTTTTTAAACAATAATGCAAATGCAAATGCATTTGTTGCAGCTTCATCTGCAGTTCTCTGGTGTGTCTATTCCTTGTCAAGATGAAAAATTTGCAATGTCTATTTAAAAATTTAAAAAAAAGAAAGGTCTGATTTCCCAATGCAGGATAAATCAAAAAGCAACCAAAAATCTTTGCTCAATGTTTTCAGTCTTGTTTTAAGCAGCATTCAGCACAAATAATTATGTTTTTCATGGCCATAGCTTAAGTAGTTGTTCAGGCTTTAGTTCTGTGGGTGGATTGTGTGTTCACTGTTTGGACATGTGGATCAGAAGTATTTAAATATTTATGAATTCTGGAAGAGAAAAAATCTCACTTAAATATTCCCTTAAGCAACCAATCCTTTCTCTCCTGCTAAAGAATTATCTATCCTTTGCTTCTGGCTGAGTGGTTTTGTGCATGGAATCTGCATGGGAGACTTTTTGGCACGTTTCTAAAGCAGCAGCTTCTCCCATGGGGTGTGTTAAGGAGACACCCAGCAGATAAACAAACCTTTGGGAGGATCACATGGCACAAACTCGGAGCTCTTTGGTGTTCATTTGGTCTAACCTGGCATGTTGTTTATGCCTTGGTAACGTGGGGATAATAAGTGTAATTATGTCAGGGGCGTGATTATGGTAGTGCTAGGCCTGCTGACTAACACCAGGATTCAAGGAATTGTAAATTGGTTTATTATTGTCCCAGGTATCCTGTTAAGAATGGTTCAAAGAGAAACAATAACTGTAAATTAACACTTCCTTACAACTTTGGAAATATAACTGTCAGAAAGGCCGTTTAGGATAGAAGGAATGTTCCAATTAAAGAGCACATAAGGACTGTAAATTCAGAGATTCTCAGAGAGAGGAAATGTTACTTTTGCTACATTTGTGTGTCGTTACTTTGAGGCCAAGCCCAGTGGAAAACTAAGCCTTGCTTAGTACAAAGGCAGCAGCTGCCCTTCTGCTGGGCAAAGCACTGAGAACTGGGTGAAAGAACTCAGGGGGTTTAGAAAATTCAAGTGAGAAACAGAATCTGCCTTGAACAAAAAGAGCAGGACAAAGACACCTTGTAATCTCCAGAGAGGGCTCTGCCGGACAATCCTGTGGGCGTTCACTGTAGCTGTGATACCACTATCTACAACCCCCATGTGTTTTCTTTTTCAGTAGCGTTGCAATGGATCGATACAGAGCCTGATTCATGCTTTCTTGGCTTTGCTAAATGCCTACTCAAATCCTGTAGCTATGCTCTGAATTAATCTGCTTACCCAAAGGCATTGCTGGAAAATGGTTGTCCTTAGAGATTCCAGCCCCCTTCGCCTGGGAATGATAGAGCCATCAGCATCTGCAGTGGTATTAGCAAGAAGCTTGACAGGCTCTGAAATTAGGATAAACTGGGCCAGAATCACTCTGCTTACCCCTCAATATCCCCAGCAAATTAGCACCTCTGAAAAGCAGGGAGTTTTGAGATGGGAAGTCAGGAGCAAAGCGAATTTGGGGTGGTGTCGGGATGCCAGAGGTGTTACCAAGTTCAGAGCACCAAGAGCTGGATGTGCACAGCACCTCAGCATCACAGCAGCTGCAGCAGTATGAGTGCAGCCGTAGCTAGTCCTGCCAACAGCCCAGGGCACCTGACCCGATCCTGCACTGCACAGAGCAAGGGATGGCATCCACCAGCTCTCCAGGGGCTTTTCAGAGAGCAGCTGGTACCATCAGAGTTATTTTGCAGAGTATCTCCTTCAGGTGCCCTCACTGTGATTTTTTGATGTTATATATTCACTTAGGTAGTCCTATTTTCTCACTAGATTCCCAGACTCTGCCTTTTTCTCTGTGCAAAGCTTTCTATTTCTTTCAGGCTGGCCTCAGTCTTTGCTGTGGAAATGTGCAAGAACATTTTCCTGTGACAAGACTAAAACTCAGAACTAAAGATTAAGAACTGGGCGTGCATACAATCTTACTTCCCCCCTGCATACTCTCCATTTTCTTAATTCACAGACAGACATCCTGAGTCACAGGCTATTTAGTTCTGTTTAATAGTGCTAAATGGGTATTTCATGTCCTCAATTATCTGCTTTTTAAGCTCATTATGTTCTGGCCTCGTGTTCTGCAGCAATAATTTCTGATTCATGCACAGTGTGAAAAGTTGTTCCCTTTTGATTGTTGGTAACTTTTTATCTGGGATTTTTTTTAGTGACCTGAGTTCTTCCGTGTGAGAAATAACAAGGCCTCTTTGACATCTATAATTATACAGACTTGTGTGGTCTACAAAAATCCTGCTGATTCTTCCTGTTTTATCAGAACCACTGAAGTTTCTGCTAGCTTGAATGGGGAAGGTGCCATCAAGTTATAAAGATGGATGAAAGTTTGGGACTGATAGCATCCCTCCTTTTGAATGCAAGAGAGCATCTTTCTTCACCCAGATGCTGACTTTCACCAAATTTGTCACATGTAAATGTCTTTGAATCATACTTTTGATGAGAGTCGGCCACATGTTCAGACTCAGAGAATGAAATCCAGAAGTTATCCAATTCCAAGTACTGAAGCAGTAATCAATTCAGTGAGACTTCCTCTGATGGTACAGGCTACACTAATACAGGGCAAGATTCTGAAATACTAACTATTTTCTCTTTGTTGCTTTTGAGAAGAAATAAAGGTCTAATGCAATTCAGGAGAATGAATCAAATAGTTTCACAGAGCTGCAAAATGTAATGCTGTCAACCCACCTCCCTGAGAAACCATTCCTTTAGCAACCCACGCTATTTAGTGTGTTCTTAGATCTTCTGTAGAGCCTTGAATCCTCCCTAAATTTGACAGCATTGTTCTGCAGCTGTGGGAAGGGTGATGCTTAAAATTTCCTAAGTTTCAATGGGAATAAAACTTACTGCCTTAAATGACCACATCTCCTCTTCCTCCTCAGCATGTGCAAGAAGGAAAAACATAACTGTAGAATCTCAATGTTTTCCTCAAATGTTAATGAGTTTGCTGTGAATGGATATTTCATAAATCAAATGTTGGCTCAATCTGTGTGCCTATCAAAACAATTTAAATGTGGGCGTTATAGTAGATGGGTTTGTATTTGGATTTAGTCATCAAGCCAAGACTGACCTGACCTTTCATGCCAGCAGACAACTGACAGACTTAACCCCGAATTCTACCTGATTCCTGTGCTTTGGTACTGAACATTGTAACTTTATCCATCACATTTTAGTTTGAGATGGGGGGTGTTTTTGTCATAGGACACATCAGTTCATATACTCATATTTTAATTCCCAACATTTTGTATTTTAAAAGAACTTTGCAGCGATGATGCAAGTTTCCAAGGCTGATTTCCTCATAGCAAGTATTTACGTGTTTTAGTTTCTTATTATCATTTCAGATTAAAACTTCACAACTACCAACTAAGAATGATTTATCTGAAAATTCTTTCATTTTTAAAATATATCAGTGAAAATACTTTTTAAAGCTTAATTTAGACTGAAATTTGGAACTTTTTTCCATGCAGTTTTATTGGTGGAGGTTTAGAGCTTAATTGCCCAACTTAAAAAATAAAAGCTCCTTTCAGAGAAACAGTTGATAGGTCTTCATGCCCTAAAGAATCAGGCTATGACACAAAAATAAAACAAAAAATAACACAAAATTGTGAGAATAACAGGCTCACAATTTTGTATGTGTCACTCATGTTCCCTTATGTAAGCAGTCTGGGAGTTTGGAGCACGAAGGACAAATTTAGCTCCTGTCCACACAAAGTTTGGCTGCACTCCTGAAATCTGATCTCTGTGGGTGTGACTCATATTCTGCAAGACTGTCCCCTTGCTCAGGGGCTGCTGAGCAGGTGCGGGCCTCTTCCCACATGGATCACGTCCCTGGATTTGGATCCTGGAGACAAGTGCTATAACCAGGTCACCTCCCTGTGCTGGGGATTCAGCTATAAAGTCATTAATCACTCAACCACCAGAATAAAGCCCTTGAAGAAGCCCTCTTTGTGCCTGTCTTGCCCTGTAGACTTCCAAATATAATCTGTAGTGCTAAAAAGAAGAAATTTCCTGATAGCCAGTAAAAAGGAAAAACTGGGAGATTAAGCCCTCCAAAAGCTTTCAGTATATTTAGACATTATGTAAATAAGGGCTGCAAAAAAGACCCTGAAGATGATTGTACAGCTTTGAAGTAGAGGAAACAATCCCCTTAATTTTCATTCATAAATGAGAAGTAAATGCAATTTAGGAAAAGAAAACATTCTATGGGAATGAGGAAAAAAGGAAGACTAGTGAAAAAGTTTAGAAGTTTATCATTTTGCCTGAAGAAGAAAACAAAAAGGAACAGCAGTGCATTATCTTAAAGGACAGAAAAATAAAATCTAATGTGCTTTACCATTTACAGAAAATAAGTGAAAAAATGCTGGAAAGGTCAAACTAAGCTTACATGGCTTCCAACCTTCTTCCCTGATATTCCGTGCTCCCTAGGTAAAAGCAATAACCTGACAACAGAATCAGTATCTTTATTATTTGTTTAGCTGGAGGCTTTGGTGTCCTTTGGAAAACTTCTCAAAATCATCTGGGGACAGTTTGCAAGTGAATCAGGTCTAGAGTTTGGTTCAGATAAACAGAGCTGCACAGCTAAAGATACATCAAGAAACTTTTATGATAAGAAGTAGCAGGAGAGAGACATGCAATCACAGCAGGTTTGAGGAGGAGCCAGGTTACCTAAAAATGCTGCAGAAAAATAGAGTAGTTACAAGGTGAAGGATGAATCAAGACAGCAAGGTGGGACGGCAAGGTAGGAGGTTCTGTGCCTGATGGGGGTATCCATGTGAATACCAAAGGCAGTCATTTTGGGAGTGGGAAATATCAGGTGTGTGCAGTGGTATGAGGTGACAGCCACACACAGAGATAGCAGGAGTAGTGCCTAATGAAAGAACCAGAAAACTGTTTTCCCACCTATTCTGTGCTAGAGATGAACAGCACAAATGAGGAAGCTACAAGTTTCAAATTACCAACTCAAAAGCTTAGTAACTGAGATGCTTTAATCAAATTGCTTTTTATTGGCACTGGTCAGAGTCAAGGGCGCCAACAGCTCTGACCCTCCCAACCAGCCTCACTTGGGACCCACCCATGCCCCCTCTGCTCTTTAGTGCAGGAGCTCTACCTAAGATGAGGGCTGAGCAGAACTCTTGCCTTTAAATCATGGGTGTGTTCAGTCCTGGATTTACCTGTGTTGTAGTTGAGGTTCCAGGCCAGCTTCCTGCTCCTGGAGGGATTCTGCTGGCAGCCCTGCCTCTGCCTGTCCACGTACTGTGAGGTTGTTGTCACTGATCTGCCAAGGTTGCTCCTTGCAAAACCTTGTTTGTGCTGGTCCCTGGTGTTCAGCTGCAAGAGTACTGCTGTTAGATTTTGGTGTTTTCCAGTAATAATAATTTTTACTATACCCTTTTTCATGCCATGGCTAAAGAACAGTGTTGTTGGAAAGTTTTACAGTGCTTGGAGTGAATACTGGGAGGCTTTTAAAGGCTTTATGCCCAGAGGAGGGGCAGAGGGCTTGGTGGTGAAATGTGTTATTGTTATTTTTAAAACTGGCTGTAGATTTGGGAAGTGCAACCAACTGGTTCTCCTTAGGCCAATGCCACTACCCTGGAATAAACAGCTGGAAGTGGGAGGGAAATTCAGAACTCTCTGTAGGTTGCCTGCATTTTTTGATAGCATGTGCTAAAGATCTCTTGCTAATTAGTGTGTTTGAGTAACCTTTGGTTTCTAATATTGATTACATAGGCAGCAAAATATTAAATGTTTCACAGTATCACCTTCAGACGTTTTCTGCTACTTGTCATGAAATAAGGAGCGGGACTTGTCTAAAAAAAAGATGGACAAGATGTTATGACAAATAATTCAAATGTCAAAGACTGTAGTGATAAAAAATGTTGCTGCCAATGCTGGAATCTGCAGGTAGCAAAGTATCATCAGCACCAGGATAAGCTCTGCTTTCAGGACTTGTGTGGCTTTCTAGTGCAATTTATAGTAATAAATCTACTTTTTTACTGGTCTTGCTCTTCACTGCTGCCAGATGGCAGCAAATTACAAAAGGTTTTCTGTGTTCTGCTCCTCTTTATGTGGAATCCTCCTCTTTCAAAACAAAATGGTGCTGATTCCACATTAGAAAAAATTTATGATCTCTGAGAAAGGCAAAGATTTGATTTAATGTGTTATATAGGTAAAGCAAATGAAGTTTTGTCCATTATGTTCCTATTCCCTGTCATACTGGAAGCCTTTTGTTTCTATGTGAATACTGGTGTTCTGTGCTGAATTGAGTGGTTGTTTCTCTAGTTAACTTGTGTGTCTGGGAAATATAATTTTGTTACTTTTCTAGGACTTTATTTTGAACCTCCCTGTAGTCTTAATATCCAAACCTATGAACAACTCAGGTTATATTGTATTACTATAGAACACAAGGTGCATGTAGATGGAAATTACTTCATGGAGAGAGCAAATAAAATTATTTTAATTCTTATTGTAAAGTTACTGTTAACTGACCTTTATCTGTTGGTGAGTGAGAGCAGAGTTCATCTTCTAAGGCTGAATAAATACTATTTCTAATGTAGAATTTGGCCTGAAAAGTTTTGTTTCTTTTTAAAAAAAAGCAAATACAGTGGGGGGAAACTTAAACTTCAAGAAAACGTAGAATACACCAGAGGAAAACCTTTGTGGTGTGTTGCTGGAGACTCAATCGACTAAATAATCAATTGTTGACTTGTTTTTTTATCTGTAGCATATAGACAAAAAAAAAAAAAATCTCATTATGACAGTTTTGGAAAGGTGTTCTAATGAGAACATAAGCACTACTAGATACTGCTGAAAGCTGGATGAATTGCTTGCATGGAATGAGATTGTTTTCTCTGGGGTCTGCTGCTCCAGCTGAGGAGTCTGGCATTTGCCCCAGCACAGCAGCGGGAGAAATGGTCTGTTCAAACTCCGGGTGAAGTTTTTTAAGTCATGTGGAGATTGGAGATGTAAGTTGGTCACTCAGCCTCATTCAGGGAGGGATGCTCAAGACAAATTTGAGGGTTTTTTCTTATGCTTTAGTTTCCAATGACCTAATTTTCTACCTCACCAGGCAAAATTACCTCAGTTCAGCAATGTAAGGAACACACTTTGTTTTCAATGATTCCTAAAAATGCCTGGGAAAGACTAATGCTGCTCACCTGTGCCGTGGATGCTGGCGACTCCAGGTGTGTATGTGGCAGCACCAGTCTTGGAGGAGGAGATGGTGCCGTTTGGACGGCTGCTCTCTGAACATATTTCTAATCTGAAACAGAGATGGGAATAACCCCTTGTGAGGGCTCTGTAGGAGCCGCCCCTTAGGGATGCGGAGCCGCGTCCCTCACGGCGGGAGCGTTTTCCAGCCCTCGGGATCATGGGGCGTTTCCCGCCCTCGGGCTTGGGCGCTCTTCCCTCACAGAAGAAGCGATGTTTTCCCTTGCAGGGAGAGCTGTGTGACCCCTCGCTGTCAGCTGTTCTCCCCTCACAGAAGCAGCGATGTTTTCCCTTGCAGGGAGAGCTGTGTCACCCCTCGCTATCAGCTGTGCTTCCCCTCACGGGAAGAGCGATGTTTCCACCCGCCGCTGTCGGCTGTTCTCCCCTCGCACTCGCAGCTCTCCTCAGGGCTCCGTGCCCGCCCCATCCGCACGTGAGGCGGCCGCTTACGCGGTAAACTTGAGCCTCTCGCGCTCCCGTCCGGGCGCTGCTGGTTCGTGGCGCACCAGCGGCCGCCGCAGCGGCTCTTCCTTCGCTGCTGCCATGTCCGCCCTGGGCAAAGCCTCCGGCGCACTCAAATCCGTGGATTACGAAGTGTTCGGGCGGGTGCAAGGTAATGGGGGCCTGAGGGGGGCTGCCGGGAGAGGGGCGCCGCGCTGAGGTGGTGGCGCCACCGCGCGTGCGCGGGGTGGGAGAGGCCTGAGGGGAGGCGGGAGCCGCCGTCGAGTTCCTAGAGGGATGGGAAAGTTTTTTTTTTGTTGTTGTGTGGTGTTTGTTTATTTGTTTTAAAATTTTAAATAGTTGTAAATAGTCCCCCTCCCTAAGGCTCGGCTCCCACAGGAGCACAGGCTGCTCTGTCCAAAGTAGTACCCATTCCGCGCACTTGCACTTGTGGGTGCTGTCAGCGCGGTTGTGTGGAAATGCCTCTCCGGTCCTTCCCATTCACACACTGCGGCGTTTTCATTACCGCCTAAATACAAATACATATTCATACATATATATTGTGTGAATACCATAATCGTGTGACGAAGGGAAGGCTCAAACACAAGTCCTGTTCTGTAATATTAACATCACTGAAATTGCCGTAGTAAAACACCACGGGGTGACTTATATGCACATCATTTCTCCTTTATATTAACTGAAATTCCTACGGGTGATATGCTTTCACAGAACTTTTAATATTTTTTTTCTTTTTTTTTTAGGTGTTTGTTTCAGGATGGTAAGGCAATGCTGGATTTGCTAGCTATTTTATGGTGTAATGTTTCCAGAGCTAAAAATAAGGCAGCAGGTCTGTGGAGTGTAAACATATCCAGCCTTTGGTTGGATGGTTATATATTCTGAGTAGACTTTAAATTGTTTTATATTAAAATAGATTTTTAGAAGCTTAATAACGTGTTGCTTGCGTAGATTGTAGTTTGGATTACTTGTGATGTAACAGCCACAGGAATGTTTTAATACCTTAATATTTAGAAAGGTTAAATATGAAACAAGGTGTTTGAGTTTAATTTTTCAAATGGCAACTCAGTACCTGTATTTAAGGAAGGTTACTGTGGAAAAATGTGGG
Organism: Taeniopygia guttata; assembly: GCF_048771995.1. Taxonomy (NCBI): domain Eukaryota; kingdom Metazoa; phylum Chordata; class Aves; order Passeriformes; family Estrildidae; genus Taeniopygia; species Taeniopygia guttata. The sequence goes on from NC_133027.1 coordinate 87,657,477, forward strand.
AAAAAATGTGCTGCAAATAAGCACTTTGTGGCTCATACCCTGAACAAGGGACTCCAGCAGCTCTGAAGTGCACCAGGTGGTTTTGCATTTCACAGAAACTCACAAAACATAATTCAACTAAGAATAGTGTTTTTGTCTCAAAGTAATGCCCCATGCTTAATATTAAACTTGAGAGATTTTATGTAAAGTTTATATTTTGAAATAATGCTAAGTGGAAATGAACAGATGTCTGCGGTGGAGTTTGCCTTGAATTTAGTTATTCTATCAAGATTAAAGGGTAAGTCCAAGCTTGCTGTACCTTGTTTTGAGCTGACCTGAAGCTGTGTGAATGCACAGCTCAGTTCCAGTCCTGAGCTGCTCTGCAGTACTGAGGAGATTTGCAGCTGCAGTACTGTGCTTTTGGGCAAATTAGTTTGGAGAAGTTGCTCATAATCACCTTGGAAAACCTCTTCATAGTTAGCACCACTTTTTCATTGGCTACATCACCCCAAAGCACATTTTGTCTTTTGTAATGTGTCATACAGACCTGAAGTTTATCTCTTGATATTTCTGAATTTCATCACAACTGCATGGCTGGGAAACCATAATTTTTAGGTATTGCAGAAATATGCTTGTCTTTTTCTAGCTATTAGATTATGGCCTGTGCTGTTGTTTGTCAGTAGAAATGTAGCAGCTGGGGGTAGGATTTAAAAGATGAAAGTCAGGTGGAAAGGATTTGAAAGGGAACTGGGAAGTTTGTACATGTAGCAGATTTAATGAGTTTAAAAGCTGGTGATTGAAGGGTCAAATGAGCAGTGATAGAAGCTATGGAAAGGAATAAAGCAAGTACAAGGGAATGGTGTGGGATTAGTAGAGTCCTTTGTTATCAAAATCTTGTTCTTTTTGGAAAATGAGCTGTGGCTTCTGGAACGCCAGAGCTGCCAGGAACATCTGAATGTCTGAGGATGAGCATCACTCTTGGATTTTTAATTTTTAAGTGTAGTTTTTACAGCTGGGCAAATGCAGGTGAGGGATTAAGTATTCTGTCTGTGGTGTCTGTGCTGGTACTGACTGTCCTCTTTCATTATTTCCCAAATCAGTACACAGAACAGGAAGCGAAGAAATTAGGAGTGGTTGGCTGGGTTAAAAATACCAGCCAAGGAACTGTGACAGGCCAAGTTCAGGGCCCAGAAGAGAAAGTGAATGAAATGTAAGTATTTCTGTGTTAGTTTTTTTTTCCTCCTTACTCTCATTAAAGTAATTTACAAAAGTGTTTTTAATGCAAAGTGACAAGTAGATCTGTGTGTCAGTAATGTAACAGTGTTTTCATTCAGCTTTGGAGGTAAGGAGTTGCATTCTTCAAGCTGTGAACAAGTCTTTAATCTTGAAAAATACTGTGTTTTCATTTCTAGTGTCACACAGTTTGTTAATATATTTCCTTAACATCCTCATTTTTTGTGAAATGAAAAGAAAGTCTTTATTCATGTGACTAAAAATCTGTTTTTTAATTCATCAAAACTTCTCTTGTTAGAAAAAATAGAAGAACTTCTTGAAATGCTTTCTTAGTCTGTGCTTAAAAAATAGTTTAAAGGATACTTGGTTTAAATACTATGCTTTTTTTCTGATTTAAAATAACCTCCTTGTACATAAATACACATTATAGCCAAGGCTTGCAGTCTCTGCCATTTGGAAATGAGTTGTGAAGTATTTTGGTGTCTTTTAAAGAATGGGTAATAATTTTCATTATGAGATTTACAGTTTCCAGGAGCTTAAAGCTATCACTGAGGAAATGATGTCTGGAAAAACACAAAGCCTGATTGAGTTACTTCCAGCTATCATTTTTTGCAAGTGTGTACAGGGAGATTGTTGGGAACTTTAAAAAAATCCTTCAGGGGTTTGTTCTATCAACAAAGAATGAGTGAGGGCAGAACTTTCCTTTTCTAGATGGGAAATTAGCAGTGCACATTCTGCCAACACTTTCTCATACAGGAGTTGCTTCAAAACTGAACTTGGATGAAGAGAAGTTGGCTTTGTGCACACAAAATTGTTGCACATTCTAGTCAGGAGATTTAAATTATTTCCAGTCATTTTCTTTGGTTTTGTGCTTAACACGAGGTTGCTTGTCTCAGGCTGCAAAACATTTGCAAAGCCAGAGAAATATCAGGCATTTTCTTGTATCAAATTTACACTTTTTGTAAGAGTTTGTTAATATCCAGAGGTCTTCATATTTTGTAAATTTCTGTGTTGGTGCCATATTTTTATTTAACTTGGAACATGAAACTGACCACGTGAGAAACCAGGGTTTGTTTTCTGTTGATTATCCTACTTTTTAGTTTAAAAACACAAATCCAGAAGAAATAAAAAGTTGGTTTTGGTTGTTGCTCCTTTATTTCATGTTGGAAATCAATGTGTTCCTCTGATGTGGGAATAATGTGGCAATGTGAAGTCAAAGGGTGGTTTTTGACCCATGTATTATTAAATTTGGGGTCCTGGAGTAGAATTCTGAAATAGGAAACAGTTTCCTTATGCTATCTGTGCTCTCCAGTGTATGGAAAAGGCAGTGAGTTAATTTCTGTCATTAACTTGGTGAAGTTGCATGTGAAAAGGGATCTCTTTTGTGTAAATTGCTCCTTTGAAAGACCCTTATTTCTCTCTGCTGGTACTAGTGAGTCATGGATCAAAATGATTTTGAGGTTCTGAAAGGCTTTTTCAGCATTTTTTAATAATGAATTCATTAGACTGTGTTCTCAGATTTAAATGTTATTTAAAATGCTATTTTTAAAAACCAAAACAACAAAATGAGGATTACTTCCACTGTAGGAAATTGATACTAACCAATAACCCTAAACATGTATTTGTATTCCATATGTGATAAATCACCAGGAAAAAATTCCATTACCAACTGCCTGTGCGTGTTCTGGTTTGTGTTTTAGCTTTTCAGGACTTAAAGACACTGTGATGACACTTGTTAAAAAATTGTAGCTCCTGCATGGTCAAGGAAACCAGTCTGCAGAGGAAGAAGTTCATGAATCAATAGTCAAATATTTCAAGAAAGCTTCCTGGTGATGTTTGTTACCCTGTGGAATCTTTCCAGAACAGTTTGTGCGGTGTCATTTAGACCAGTATTTCCACACTTGCCCCAGTTTTTCAATTAAACATGAAGCACAGAACAGCTTAAAAATCACATGGTGATGGTAATAAAATTTGTCAGTTGTTTTACTGGTTCTGGCTTTCTAATGTTAATGTACTTTAGGGGGAAGTAGTAAAGGTGTTTTGGTCTGTCCTAAACAATATTTATCTTTTTATGGTGCTTAATAGAATCAGGAACATGGACTAAAATGAGTAGGGATGCCATTGGAAAGTACAGGTGTCCTACATGTAAATAGGCAAAACAGTGTAAGAGGGAGAAAGAGGAATAAGGGATTGAGAGTACAGTAAGGAGAGGGAAAGTGTAAAAAATGTGGGGAAAACGCCCATGAGGCTCTCCAGTGTTGCCAGAAGCATGGAGTGACTAACAAAGCCCGCCTTTGTTCTGGAGCAGGAATGCAGCAGATCTCTAACGCCGTGGTTTTCCAGCAGCTCCCCATTTTCTGCACTTTTTTATTTTATTTTTTTATCAGTAATTATATTGGGAGGCCCAGCCACAATATATCCAGTGCATGCTCAACCTCACAAGCATTGGCTTTATATAATTTTTTTTTTAATGCAGTTTGCAAGGTAAGATATAACTTAGGAGGAACAAGAGGATGAGCAGACATCAAATGTAGTCATGCTGGGTTACTTTGGGAGGTGCCATGAAAATAGTTAGCTCTGGAGCAAACAGCTGAGCAGGAGCCTCCTGCCTTTGCAGAAAGCTGTGTTAAATTTTAAATAAGTATGAGCAGCTGGGGCCTGGGAACTGCTGCATGTGCAGGAAGTCATATCCCTGATTGGACCATTCATTTAGTGTTGAACATGGGTATGAATTTCTTTGCAAGTGCTGGGAGACTGATTCCTTAGTATTCTGTGGTGCTAAAATCTTGATCCTACTGAAAACTGGCAGAATGTACCAACCTCCCCAAGCCTCAGATTGCAGTCGGAATGCAACTGAGCTGCAGGAAACCCAAGGGATAGATGAGCACTTTCAGATATTTTCCTTTCAATTTTGCATTCAGTGATTTTAATGAAAGCCTTTAGGGTCTCAGGGATTGGGTGACTTTTATGTGAGGTATTTTAAAGCAAATTTTTAAATTGGAGGATCTTGGAGAATGATTTAGAGGGTGTTTTGGTATCCCTTGGTTTTTAACTCTAGATGGAGCTGTTAGTTCTGAAGATCCTCAACCATTCATGCTCTGTTTGCAGGAAATCTATTTTTAGACTGTTATGGTAGAATCCATCTTTTTCCTCACTGTATTTTATAGTCCTGTTCCCTTTGCTGCTTCTGCTCTACACAGATCACACCCCTTATCCTTAGATAATAAAAGCCCATTTTCAGAGAGTTTTACCTGTCAAGTCCCAAGAGACGCAGAGCTGCACCATTTCTGAAACATAATAAGATTTTATGGTAAAGTGGAGGCTTTTTATTGCCAGTCAAGGTATGAACTGATGATAAAAAATGGGGTAGAGGAGTGTAGTCCTTTGTTTTATTTAATTTTTTTCCAGGAATACTCACACCACAGGATTTTTCATTATATTATCTTGTGCTATTTCTTCCATATTATCCATTAAATAAGGTTGGGGCCTGTGTAGTCATGGTGGCTGTTGCCATAGCAACCAGCACTGACGGGCTGGAAGTTGCTTTTCTGGGAGAACTTTTTTTGAACTTCAGTGACAAATTGCTTCGTTATCCATTAAAAAGGGAAGATAAGAGTCTTTGTAGAGTGCCAAATTCAGAATTTACTCAAAAATTCCAAGGTTTCAAATCAGGCTTGAAAATGTGAAATCTTAGGATATTTTTTAGGCACAAGCACAGTGAGTGTTCTTCCTGTCTCTAGAGAAAGTCAGAGTTCTAAATATAGATGGCTTGTCTTGGAAAAGGGTTTTAATTAGGAAACTAATACTAATTTCATTTGAATGTTGTAATTTTTATTACCAAAGTAAGTCAAGAAGAATTAAGATTTAACTGACACAAGACTTAAATTACTCTAGTGTATAAATGCATAGAAAAAATCTAGATTTTTACCATGTGGAAGAGGAGAATGAAACTCTGTTATTATCATATTTGTCATTGTTTCAGTAATCAGGTGTAGCCAAGGTTCTGGTCTCTACCAAGTGACTTTGAATAAATACCTTTTTCCCCAATATAATTTTTAATTGGTTGCAGAGAATAGCCCTTAAATGGAACTAAATGCTACTAAAAATACCTGTGGGGAAAAAAAGTCTAGATCTTAATACCCAATTGATGTTTAGTTATAAAATGAACAGATTTTAGTAAATGTTTTGAGATTTTTTTCCATTTTAAAAGGATATTTTTTAAAAGTATTTTGCTCAAACTAGAAGTGTTGTTTAGGAGAAGAATCCTTATTTGCACATGGACTTGTCGGTGAGGCAGAGATGTGCCCCAGCAAGGATGGCTGAAATACTCCTGGGATATGCTGTTCTTTGGGAAGCTGACAGTGACAGATTTTGGAGAAAGGGCAGAGGAAATGAAAATCACGTTTTTAAATATTTTTTAAACTTTGTTAAAATGCAAACTGGTGAGACGTGTTAGATTTGGTCTCATTTATGATGGTAATAAAGAACAGTTTTTACATTAATCACTGCTGAAGGTGATTTACAGTGTTTCAGTGAATCAATAGCAATTGACAGGAAAATATGATGGGAATTTTATAATTCGGTGTAGCTGCAATAATAAGATTAAGTTTTTAATGTTTGATTATAATTTTTGTTTAAAGGTAAGACTAGTGTATACTGGAAAACTAAATTAGGCTCTAACTTTTGTGGGTAATAAAATGGTAAGAGTGATTCTCTTTTCATATTAAATGTTTGAGGTATTAATTTCTTTTTTATAATTATTTATTGCTTAAAATTGACAGTCTAAATTGGGAATTATTGTAGTTATTGGTCCTGTAAGTGAAATTTACTGAACTGTTATTGATGATGGCCTGGGAGAAACAGGAGTAAACCTTGTTCTTTGAGTTTTTTTAATAATATGAAATTAGATGAATGAACTTATTAATTTGTTGTAGAACTGTACTCTCTTTAAAAGCCAAGGAACGGGTCAGGTAAGTCAGAACATGGAGCTTTTAGTTACTGAGATTAAAATGAGTGAGCTGTTTAGCTGAAGGAGAGCTGCATGTGCTTCCAGCAGAAACCCAGAGGCCCAGTGGCTCATCTTGTGCAGTGTCCTAAGGGAATTCCCCTGGAGCTCAGGAAAAGGCTGTTTTCCCTGTGTGCCCCCAGGGGCTGAGGGAAGAGATGTCCCTGTGCCCTGAAGGTCACCCAGCCCACCAGTGACAGCCAGAAATAGCAGTGGCCTCCTAGCGTGGCTCCTCTGCTTTCCACTATGGTGGATGTGCTTATTCCCTGCAATGCCTTAAACCACAAAAGCTTTTAGCCATGCTTGAGTCTTTCTGGATATAGAATAGTGCCAAAAAAAAAAAAAAAAAAAAAAAATTTCCACACCCCTGTTTCTTCTGCTCTAGTATAAAAATAGCTGCCTTGAATGACCTTGTAGAGTCTTTTTTATAGTAGCTCTGTGGAATTGGAATTCTTTATTAAGTATCTGCTTCCAGTTCTTTTTATCACTGAAGTGTTTTTGTTTATAGAGCATTTACCAGATATTTCTGCATGTAAACAGGTCTGAATTTCTTGGATTTTGGCTCTAGACTAAGCAGTGTTAATGTTTGCATTGTCTTGGAAAGCTCAGAATGGGATGTTGGGCAAGATAGTTCACTTTTCTCCTGTCTCTGGTGGATGCTGCCTTGATGCTCCCAAGTCCTTTAACAGAGCTAGGAACCAAGGGGGAGTTTCCTATGGAATTGCAGACTTTTATTGGCTTTGCTGATGGGTATCTCTGAGAACACTCAATTCCAACATCCCAGCTGCAACAGTTAGAAGCAGGAAGGATTTCAAGGCTTTATTGGATTGTACTGTAAACACCGACAAGTTGACCTGTTGTTTGAACAGTCTATTTAGACATTTTACTGCATAATTAGGACTCATGTGCCTTTCTTCCACACTGGGAAGTCAAGCTTCTTTTGGCTCAAAATTAGTCTTAACCATAATAACTGTTCTATGATGGATTGGTTGAGCTTTGTGGGAGACTGATTTCAAGATAAAATTTCTGATGTAATGCATGATTTCTGTTGGGAGCTTTTTGTTCATTTGCACATTTATGCATTCTTTAATGCTGATATTTTTTAATTTTTAGCCACATGTAATGCTTTTTTATTTCCAAAGTGAAAGTGTTCTGTTATTGCTGATGCAGTAGGATGTGGTGCAGTTCAGTGCCATTAATTTGGCTTTTTGTGCTGAATAAAGCATTTAATATGTCTTTAGTGCTCCACCACAACACTTAGAGAGACATTAATGAGTAAAATTCAGCTTAAACTAGGATTTTTAATGGCTTTTGTTATTTAGTTTAGCAGGGTGGTTAACTGTGCACATAGTCAAAAATAGATCTTCGGCAACAAAGGTAATTATCAATAAAAACATGTACTTAGTGTTGGTTTCCTGGAAATCTACTCTGGATGTGATGCTTCAAACAAGTTCTGAAAATACAAACTAACTCATGTGACTCTTAAAGAACAACTTCAGAACTGCAATTTTTTTGCTTTCCTTTTGGTGTGCTGATATTTGAAAATTCTTGATCAGGGAACAAGACTGTTAGGACCATTTTTCTGTCTGAAGAGTGTTATTCTAGGTATAGAGATTAGTGTTTGTAATCCACAGGAGAAAGCAACATTAAACTAATATTAGACTTGCATAATGTGAGGATGACAAGATCTCTGTGGAGATGCTGCTACTGTCCCCAAAAAGGGTGCCACAAATGGGCAGGTATTCAGGTGAAGCTGCTTCTGGTAGGAAGTCAGGAGGGAATGTTTTCCAGGGTATTAAATCTTGTGTGTACTACAGCAGGAGCTCTCCCACAGGAATGCCAGGGTGTATCCCAAATGGAAAACATTTGGCAGACTTAACCAGGAGCCCTGTGCTGAGGAGGCGGATTCAGTTCTGAATTTGCTGGGGTAATTATGCAGAAATCATGGGTCTTGCTGCTGCTGACCTTATCAACGTTGTGGTGGTGAAAAGTATCTTCTCTGAGATTTCAGCACTTCCTTAGCCAGGTGAATGTAGGACTGTCAGCAAAATCTTTATTCCTTGTGCGGTGTTAGCCAGAAAGGGAGAGGAAGCTACTTCCAGCTTTTATGGGGAAAGATCTCTGAAGCCTGTTGATGTTTTGTTTTATTCCCTAATTACTGCTATTCTGCTTAGGTTCATTGGCAAGCTGTGTTCAGTTTATTTACCATATTTTTATAAAAAATGATTGTTTCACACTCATGTACTTGAGATACACCATTTGCCAGCAGCAAAAAAAAATCAAAATTGCTTCTGATGCTGCTCTTCCCTCAGCCGCTATAGGAGCATTGCAGCAGTAGGGAAAAAAAAAAAGTCGCTCTGGGTAACTTAATTATATAACTCAATTTTACCTTGTTCTTTTTCCCCAGTTCCTCCCTCCCTCACTCCCTGGTCGGACTCTCCACAGAAATAGTGTTTATTTGTTTAAGATGGTGCCCTGAGATGCTTATCTTGAACTGTGCTGGATGTCACTAGCTATCCTGCAGAGTTAATATTAGTTTTGGTGTCTTTGTCTTTATGTGGCCCCTCTGAAGGGGGATCCTGAAGTCTCTCTAGAGAGAATCACTTGGAGAAGTCCTTGGTCTGTCAGACTTTTGCTCTCCAGTTGATTTACTGTAGTCACTCTGTGACTGGATGAGAAGCTTTCTTTTCAAAGCTGGTTTTCTTGGAGATGTTTTTTCCCTAGCTGGGGTGAAACAGCTGACTGGGCTCATCTATCATGAATGCTCTGCTTGTGTACCTTTAGTGCTTTCCACTGGTGTTCACATTTGTGCTCTGCTCTTGTGGTGCTCTGGGCTCTTCCTGCTGCTAAAGGAACAAAGGAAATCAGGCTGCCAAGTGTTCAGAACTTCATGGGGGTGGGGAGAAGGCAGAGTTTTTAACGTAGAAAAAAAAAAATATCAGGCATTAAATCCCTGATTTAAAACTGAGCAGCTGATACTCAGTTTGGGCAGTTTCCTTGAATACCCAGTGGACATTCTGGTCAGAGAGGATCCTGGGCAAGGAGTTTTCCTTCCCTTTTTTACACTCTAGAGCTGTAGAATTTTAATGTGTTCTAGAAAACAAACCCATTTGGAGCAAAATCCCAATCCATTCCTGTTTGCAGATCTCCCAGCAGTTGTTTAATGATGTTTCATTCATCATACTCCTGGATCTGAGCTGGTTTGGTGTACCGTAGAGGAGCTCAGCTGAAACCATAACACTGTCAATGCTGATCCTGAACTTCTGTCGCTGCTCGCTTTATAATAAAAACCCTTAATTGAAACCAGATTTTAATGTCAGTGCTAGGAACTTTTCAGGCAGCACAATTCTATCCCCGTGTTGGTCTGGATAGGTTTAAAATAATTTTTAATTTTAGATGGTTGGTGATTTGCAGGGTAAATTTCAAGGGTTTAGGAAAATGCTTGGCTGAGTATTATAGGAGGGGTGGAAAAAAGCAGTTGCCCGCAGCCAGTTTCAGATCTCCCTGACCTGCCCTACTTTTCCAGGCTGTGGATCCAGGAGCTGGAGCCTGGAATGGAGATCTTCCTTGGCAGTCAGAAGGCTGCAGGGCTCCTTTGTTGGAGTGGAGACTCCCAGCAAACTGCAAATTCAGTTCTTTTTGGAGGTGAATCTGTTCAACCTACAGGAAATCAGTTTTCCAGGGAGTAACACCTGTAACCTGCCTCTGGTTCGAAGTACACACAGAGATGGAATTTTGCTGCTGCTGCAGATTTCTGTTGTCTGTGCTGCTCCCTGCTTTCCTGGAAAAGTGTTTGAGCAGTGTCACTCCACCTCAGGGATGGGGAAACACCATTGCTATTCATCACAAGCATCACTCCTTGTGTCTACCTGTGTTTTAAAAGGCTTTGGCTGGGATGTGATCAAGATCTAATGGATTTCTGTGTTTTCCATATTTGTCTTGTCCAGCTCTCAAAACACTTCAGCAGTTTTGTGTCAAGTTCAGCTGCCAGGACCTGCTGTTACCCAGCCTGGGGTGGTTGATGCTCTTACTGCAGTCTGTGATGTCCTAAATGCCAAATCAGCAGCAATGCAGTGCAACTTCAAATACCCGAATTCATATTTGTTTTTTGGCACTGTAGTGGACCTGAAATTGAGAGCCATGAAGGGGCTACCTAAATTTGGAATGAGAGCTTAGACAAAATTTGGTAAACACTTTTAAAAAAATTCGTAGTGCAAATGTGAATAAAATTGAAGATAATTTTGGTGAGTAGTTACACATGGATTATTCCCATGCTGGACGTGGAGGAACTAGGGCACAGACCAGAGTCAGTACAGTCCAGTCTCTTATGGCAAATTTGTGATGGAGCTGAGAGGCAGCGTGGGAGTGTTGATATCCAGTCCTATGCTAATCCTTGCAACAGAGTTTGTTCCTAGGATTGTTGTTGTTGTAAATTGTTGGGAACTAATGTCTGTGAATCACTGTCCAGAATTTCAGGGTGTATTATGTGCTTGTTTAATTTTCAGTAACTGCTTTTGGACTGCTGCAAGCCCTGCAGCTGCATTATTGTGATTCTTCTGGCCCAGATGGAGCTGTTGCTTTCTTGACAGGTCCAGAAGAAATCCATCTTTCTAATCTCAAAATGTTCAATGAAAAAAATCCTGATAGGCTGGAGTCAGTCAGGACCTCATTCTGCGTTATCAACATGAAATTCCTACTACCAAGAAACAGATAGTAAAATTAAGGAGTAGAGCCAGAGAATGAGAATGTGCTATAGGTTTCCATTTGTAAATTAGTACTGAGGGGAGCTAATTGGCTCAATTGCACAGAAATTCTGGTGCTGACTCTGGAGTCAAGTTGTTCCCTCTTCCCTTCACCACTCTGCTCTTTGCTCTTCTGGTTCTGTAGTTTAAAACAAAACAAAACTGTTAAACTGTTCAACGTTCCTTGTTAGTAGCTATAAAATACAAACATACAAACATGTATTTTTTGTAGTTCTCACACACCAGAAGTGAAGCAATTGTTACATCCCAGCTGGCTTCTTTTTTTTTTCTTTTTTTTTTTTTGGTGTTATTGTTAAATGCTAGCATTAATAATAATTAATTGGATAATTACATAGAAATTTTCATTCTGGCTCATGTCCATATGGATAGTATGGGCAGAAATGCAGTGTGGAGTGGAACATACAAGCAATTAATCATTTCAGTGAGTTCTTGGTAAACAAGGTCAGCTCAGCAGGCATCCGGGAAATCTCTTCTGAAATGTGATGCTGTCTTCATTATCCTTTTAGAGGGTGTAGGACCAGAACAGCAGCAGGATTTCTCTGCCATGCGCTCTGACTACACACAGCAAATTTTGGAAGGCTGGTGGACCCGGAGATGGACATTAAAAAAACCCAGACCTGCAGTATTTTATTAAAACTGTGTAGTATTCTCATTTGAAAGCTGCTGTTTTACCTGAGTTTAGTTACAGTTATGCAGGCTAACAAAAATCTATTCAACTTGGCATCTGGTTTAATATTTTAGCTAATACCAAATGGGATGTTTCTGGTTTGGAATAATAGGAACTTGTGGAAGGCTGACAACCTTGGTATTTACTGAGTCACATGTTCTGAGAAATGCTAAATATTTTGCTTGGTGTTGTTAAATAGAATTAAAAATCATCTTGAGTTTTGTAGTTGTCAGACATGCAAGCCATGCCTGCTGGAGACCTGGGAATTGCCAAGTCTGGAGCACATGGGGCTCAGGCATGAAACGGTGTTGTGGTAGCAGAGGTGCCTGGGACTTAAAATGTCACCTGGCCATGTGGGCTTGATGTGGGAGGAGATGCTGGAGCTCTGGGATGGTGCTGTGACCTGTGCTAAAAAATCCTTCTTGCTGGAGACCTGCCCAATGCTTTTGCCCTAAGGAAATCACTCTGTGTTATTAGCTCTCCTCTTCCTAATTATCTTCCCAAATGGAGATAAAAAATGAACTTAATGGCTTTAGTTGGAGTCCTGGATGGAAATTTGTCTTCTCCCAAGGGGACAAACTCACAGAGAATGTGACTCCTATAGAAAGGCCTAAAAGAGGTCTGTGTTACCATGGGTTTGAAAATAGAACTTCCTGAAATTCTATAAATGTTTTTCCAGCTGATGTGGCTTTCCAGAAGGATGACCTTCACCTGAGGCTGAGTGCAGAGTCCATGTGCCTTTAGTGGGATTGTGCCTGTGCATATCTCCCTGACTTGTTATGGGAAGCACTTCCCTCACTCCTCTGGCTTGTTTAATTCACAGTGTGTGCTTTGAGACGTGGGGGACTGGACAGAAATAGAATATTCTTTGTTCTGGGCCAGATGATCTGTGCTGCCTATTCCAGTGTTTCCAGTGAATAGCAGGAATGGATGTGCCAGAGCACAGAAGGCAGGGACTGTGCAGCCTCTTGGGTTATATGGGGTACTGTCCAGGGCAGCCAAGTGTTTGTTTGCAGGGTGGTTTTCCTGGCAGGCAGCTGTTTATTGTGGCTGTTGTTAGAGAGGACCTCAGAGGACGAAGTGGGAAAGGACAGAGAGTCTGTAGTCAATGATGTGTTGATGCCAGTGAAGTTACACCTGGTATGCAGCAAGTGTTAATTGTGAACACCTGTCTTTAGGTAGGAATAAGTTCTCTGATCCACACTCTCAAAATAAAGAATGGGCATGTTGTGCTGGTCACAAGATTGGGCAAATCCTCCAGTGGAAGCTGGTGTGGAAAGGACACAGGTGCCACGGGCTGCCCAAGGGTGGAACATAGTCCATTTCCAGGGAGTGTTGCTGCCAATTGTTTGGAGCTCTGTGGTTGGTAACCCTGTTCTCAGCCTCCCTGCTCTTAGTGGATCAGCAGGGAACATGCGAGTGGAATTTTGGAATTCATCTCAAGGTCACATCTAAATACAGGAGAACAAAATGGAAGGACTGTGATACGTTTGCCCCCTAGTCTAGGCAAGAGCAGAGTATCATCTATATGGCTTTTATACAGCGATCCTCGGATTTGCTGAAGAGGAAGGAATTAGGTGAAGTACTCTAAATACTGGATAAAAGAAAATATTAATTCTGGTTCTGTAACCAGCTCAAAAAACAATAAGATGGGCAGGACAGCCAGGTACTTACATTTTTGTTGGTGATTCTTTCCCTCTGCAAAAGAGGGAAGAGCAGCTGTCTTGACACCAGCAGACACTGAAATCCAGGAGCACTATTGTGTCCTAGCTCCATTCCAGCTTGACAGGAAGCAAGATCCTCTGGTGGCAATTTAAGTTGAAGTTCTGGTTATTTTATACCACTGTAGTGTGGCAGAGTGACTGGATGACAAAGAAATTCAGTCTTGATGACATTTAAGCTGTCTAGTGATGAATAAAAAATAAAGCCTCAGGAAGGGGGTTTTCAAATCATATGGGTCTTGATGAAAAGATTTTTTAAGAAAGGTTAAAAATTAAATTCCTCTGGGAGATAGGTTTATAACTTAGAGAAATTATGACAAGAGGGCTGTTGTTCTAGGAAATAACTTCTGGTGTATATCAGTTGCTAAATAAAAAAATTCTTGAAAGGGAGGTTAGTTTTAGCTAATTATGGGGAACGTGGTTTTAAATCTGTTTTCAGGCACACCAATAATATTTTATTCATTAATAACTCAGTGGTAGCATCTTGATTGACTGCATTGCTAATTAAACGTTAGTGACTGTGGGAATCCAGGGCTTCCCTCTGGCTGCCCTGGCAGGTCTGGGACCCTGGCAGGGGTCAGGAACCCCCCTGTACAGAGCCCCGAGAGACACTGTCTGTGATCTCTGTCCATGGAGAGGGGTTTTCAATCTTACAGGATGAATTACAAGCTCTGAGTGTTTGATAAGAGTAATAATTAAATGTGGCACGGGTGCAAAAGTCAAATTTTAGGTTTCTAGATTAGGGGTTCAGAGGGGACAAGATGGAGGAATTGGGTTTGTCTTGTCCTTTTCCTCCTTCTTCATGGCCTCCATGTTTCACTGTAGTGTTGGCATTTTTCTATTGGTTTAGGCTGGGGACACGCTGTTTAACGTAAATGATAGATATTGGCACATTATTGTAAATATAGTACACGTAGTTTCTGGTATATAATGTTTGTAACATCCCACTGAGGGGCAGAGCCCCACATGCTGCCCTGCAGGACAGACCTGCGGCAGGGCAGCAGAACATGTTAGAGATAAGCAAGAATAAACAACCTTGAAAACAGCACAGACGAATTATGGCTTCTTCTTTGGCAACGGGGCAGAAAGACAGAGACTTTCTACAATCTCGGAATCACCAATACCACAGATTCCAACAAGTGACAATACTTGATGTTCTGTGCTCAAGGCCCAAGGCCTTGGTACAAAACTACTCTTTAGGAATTGAAATTCTGTTTTAAATAGAGGTTTGTAGCCTTCCATATTGCATTGTTGAGATAATGCCAAAACCCAAAGGCAGGAACACATCTGAATTTTGGTGTAATGATCTCAGATTTCAGCTGGTCTCATGATTTTTTGGCAGTTGATTAAAAAAACTGAACATGAGGGATTATTACTAATCCTTAGTGAAAAGGAGATAGTAAGAGTATTAAGAATAATTTTCAGGTATTTCTTCCTCTGTTCAGGTTCATTGCACACTTTGCTGCTTTGGTGTCTAGTTCTCCTAATTAAAAAAATGTTTTAAAATACCCCAATTATGTTCAAGTAAGGCCATGATATATTTAAGTTTTACCTTTTTTTATCAGACCCAGTGTGATACTGATGACAAATGAGAAAAAGCAGATCCTGAATCAGTGATGGATCATTTCCTGCAGTGTGTCTTTGGACTGTGGAGGTTTTATATCTTAGCAGGTAGGGATGTAAAACGTAATTCAGACACTCAAGGAAAACAGATCAAGTGTTTTGTTCCAAACCCATGTAACTTGCCTTTGTTTTCAATGTGTTTCTGCAGTAGTTACTTGGGGGTAGTCACAGAACTCTGCTGGGCATTTCTCCAGTTAGTTTCGTGTTGTTAGATTTCAAGCCCAAAACAAAAAATGGACAACATTTGGATTTTTTTTTTCCTTGGGTTCTACCTGCTTGCAGTTTCTGCAAATCCTTAGCTCGAGGACAAAACTGGATGTATTTGAGATTGGTAGGGTCTTTGGGACTGAGCAAATTCTCCTTAGCTTTCCCATCAGAACTCTGTAGGGTTTAAGAGGTGCCAAGGAACCATTTTCCAGCTGACCTGGAGTGTACAGTGTTGTTACTGTCAGGAGTAACTGTACTGGTTCAGAGTGGAGCTCACTCCCGTGCCCTTGCAAAACTGGCCCTGGGAGCAGCCCTTGTTTCATTTCTCCAGCTGTATTTGCCATTTCCAGAGTTTATCCCAAAGCCATGGCTCACTTCTGACTCATCGTGCAGAGGTTCCCTGGAGTCCTGAGTTTTCCTGAGTCAAAAGTACCTTTGGGTCGTATCTGCAACAGCACAAACTGTCAGTTGTGTAATGATTAACACATTGGGTCAGTGGCAAGCTGAGGAATTATTTTTACTTTTAAAAAAAACCTTCACTATCACTCAGGGCAATAGGGTATCAGGACACAGTCATTTGGTTTGACACAGAGATGTCCTAATATTATTATGGAAAATGAGTTGTGAATGAGTCGGGAATTGTTTGGATGCTTGTCTCTCAGCTTTTAATATACCACTTTTTAGATACTTATTTTGTGACATTATAACAGGCAGGAACCTGAAAAGAGGGCTGAAATAGCCAGGAAAATATGGTGAGGTCCAAAATTTCTGCCAATGCCACCAATACTGGACAGAGTAAAAAGGTGACAAACTCTTGAAATTTTTTTGAAATGTATTCCTT
The DNA here is from genome assembly GCF_048771995.1 of Taeniopygia guttata. Taxonomy (NCBI): domain Eukaryota; kingdom Metazoa; phylum Chordata; class Aves; order Passeriformes; family Estrildidae; genus Taeniopygia; species Taeniopygia guttata. The sequence continues at coordinate 87,673,516 of NC_133027.1, forward strand.
TGAAAGGAATGAAAACATATTTGCCCAACTATATTTAATATGTGAAATTCTAGGATCGTGATGCTGATACAAGGGGTCAAGCTTCATTGAAATGACTTTGAAAAGCCCTTTATTTATCTTTTCTACAACATACACACTTTCTTTCCCTGTTCATTGTGTTAAAGAATACAGTTGATTAGAGACTGCTTAAACCTCTCCTCATCAGACTCTGGGCCTGCAGTACAGAAATGGGAGTATCCAAGATATCTTTCAGTCATAAATTCTAAAATTAAACCATGCAAGCATTCTATCTTTCTCTCTAGCTCTTCACTTCACCTTATCCAGAGGTGGAAAGCTTCTCCTGGACCAGCTGGCCTGTGTTCCTCTTCCTTGTTCTCCCTGACACACTTAATTTCTGATTTTTTTCATTTGCTGTTCTGATTCACTGCTGACATCTTGTTTCTCCTTTGCTGGAAGCTGATTTCCTCAGTCACTGGTACAATGTTTTTGGCTCTGTGTAGCTATTTAAAAAAGGTCCTTGTATTTGGAGGATTTGATTATTTTGTCATTTAAAAAAATATATTTTAAATTAATCCTTGTTCATATGGCTTTGTAGTTCAATGTTTTTACACTAGATGTCAATCTACTTGCATATGTGGAAGTTACTATGTTGTGCCTTCTAGATATTTCTCTCAGCAGCTCCCCTACAAAAATGCTGCTTTCCATCTACTTTGCAGGTGAATCAATGCCAGGAGAAAAAGAATGAGTTGAAATATTGATTTTCTTTTGGTAGCTGATGTTGAACAGGACTTTAGCAAATAAGACAGCAGTTTTAGGGTTGTCAAGTGTAATTAAAATCACTTATTTCAGTAAAGCTGGTTGACAGCTTTTATGGAACATGAAATTTCAGCCAATGTACAGAAACTTGATCCATGTCTTATTTCTTAATCTTTCTCCCCCTTTTCAAACACGATTAAGGGTTTGATTGAAATGAGATCTCTGAGTTTAAAGAAGCATTTCCCACCTTGCCATTGAAGACCCAGTGCTCCAATGAATTGTTTAGGAATAAATGGACCTAATTCCTACTAGGAATGCAGAATTCAGTGAGTGACGTGGAAGTTTCTTGTCACAGAGCACCTAATAATCGTTACTAGCTGCTTTTTAATATATAACTCCTCATTAAATTAACCTCTTCCTTTGTGTTACAGCTTCAGTTCTGTGATGTTTTCTGCTTCTTCTGAGAGGCCCCAGAGTATAGAAGCTTTTTTTTTCCATAGTCAAGCAGTGTTTAAAACTTGTTTTAATTTGTATTTGTGGAAGATGAACCAAGATGATGTCTTACGTTATTCTCTAATCCTATATTTATTATTTTTTAATTTTTGGATTGCATATAAGTGCCTTATTAATACAGTTTTCCAGGATTTTCTTTAATAGATTAAAAATACGATTTTTGGTTCATCATTGAAGAACCAAACTGTCTGGAACTTCTAGTCTTTTGAAGAACTATATTGTTTAGAAAACAGTTTAAAAAGGGAAAGAATATATTCAGCATAGCAGTAAAAGAGAAGCCAGACTTGAGGATCATGGCTTGTTAAAAGAAAGTTATATAAGAATTTTAAATATGCAAAGACTTGAGGAGTTTGTTCTTCTTCATCACGAAGTTGATGTCTGATGGAGAGTGAGGCAGGCCTGAATTACTTTAACTCAACTTTAACTTTTTAATTATTGGGAGGTGTTTTTATTCTAAAATATTAAAAGGCTTTTTGGTGCCCAGTCCCACTTGGTAGCTTAAAATGCTTTTGAACTTCTGGAAAATATAAATTTCTGACTTAGGATTTTTGAAGGATTTACTGAAGTCCTTGGTTTTTGACTGGAGGTTCCTGAAAAGTGTATGGGAGAAGGTGACCTTTACAATTATGCATCATTTATTTTGTGTTATTTCGTAGGGCTGAATATCAGCTCAAGAGACATAAATTTGTGTGAAACAGCTGCTAAAATGTTTAATGTATATAAGGTAATAATTAATGAAGAATAATTTGCTTTACAAAAAATCCTTTTGATGAGCTGGGATGATTTGTATTCTCTAGCCTGCAGCAGTTTCTTTGTCTGAAAGAATTTTGCCATAAGGGAAGTGTTCTGCATTCCTTAGCAAACAGAGTCTCTCCCAGGATTCACTGAAGTGCCTTGAAGAACTGTAAGTAATAAGTAATTGCTTGATACCTGGAATTTTCTTTGAAACTGGATTTATTTGAAAGACATATCAGAAAAGGGTGCAGTTTGAATGTTGCATAGTAACATCATGGAACAGATTTAGGTCCTCTTTATCACATTTTACTTAAAAATCCCCAGCTTTGAGCTCTGTTGCTTTGGAGCAGCCTACAAAGTGATTATTATAGAAGAACAGTAGTGGAAAGTGTACCCTGTTCTTTGATTCTCTTCCATGTGTGAGGATGGGGATTAAAAGGAAAGCTTGGTCCTTGTCACCTGTTACTTGGTGTCCCCTCACACACTGGAGCTGTACTGTTTCTCCCTCCTACAGACTCCTCAGCAGCCAAGGAACCTCCTCAGGAGGTTTGGGGTGGTGCCCTCATTCTCCATAGACTTCTCCTGCCAACCTGCTGGATATCAGCTCTGCGGAGAAGGTCCTGGCGATCCTACTGAACACCAAGGTATCCCTGACCAGCAGTGCTGTGGGAGGCCAGGAAGGCTGATGGGACCTGGGATGCTTTAGAAGAGCATTCCCAAAAGGTTGGGGAGGGAATCCTGCCCCTCTGCTGATCCCTGGGAGGCACATCTGGAGTGCTGTGTCCAGTTCTGGGATCATCAGGACAGGAGGAATAGGGAGCTCCTGGAGCAGGGCCAGTGATGACTGCAGAGATGAAGAAGGGCCTGGAGCATCTCTGTGCCCAGGAAAGGCTGAGGGAGCTGGGACTGTTCATCCTCCAGAGCGGCCCTCAGCCCAGGTGTCCCTGTCTGCAGGGACCAGGTTCTGTTCCAGGGGGCCCAGCCATGGCACAAGATAAACAGGCAGGAATTGATTCCACCTGGACAGGAGGAAAAACTTCTTGAAACAGTTTGTCTAGAGAGGCTGTGAAGTTTCCCTTTCTGGAGATGTTCAGAACCAGCTGGATACAATCTGTGCTGTGTGCTCTGGGGTGGTTGGACTGAGGCACTGTGGTCCCTCTTCACCTGACCCATCCTGGGATTCTGATCCTGCCTATGTTGATGCACGTTGTGGCTGTTTTGAGCATAATACAAGTGGATGTGGAGCTCAGGTGTTGTGGAGAGCTGTTGCTCTGCCTTGATCTCTGCAGATTTAAGCACGTGTTTTGTTCATACTTTGCCACATTTCACTCTGCTCTAAACCAGTTTTGTAGGTTTCATCTGTCCTTTTTGCTGAGTTCCTAAGTGAGCATTGTGCCACTAAGCAACAGAGTGCTGGGAACATACAGCTGCCACTTAAGGTGTGCAATGGACTCCAGATATGGCAAGGTAGCCTTGATTTGTAAGGTGGTGAAGAGAGACAAAAAGATTTATCTGCATAGAACTGAATGGGAAAGCTACTCCTTACTCTGAATTAAGTGCTCCCTGCACTCTCTCTAGTGTTTCTGCTTGGGTCTGGTGTTCAGCCAGGTTTCCATCAGAATTGTGTGGCTGCTCTGTTTAAATGTGGTAGTTTTGAGCTGCTTATGGTTCATGTTAAAGCTGCAGCCATGCAACCATTTCTGTCCCATGTGCTTTTGGTAAATGCAATTGTGTTAAAATCACACATGCAGATAAAGGCCTGAATTGTTTATGCTTAGTTTTCTGTTCTGGTAATTGATTGTCCTTTGAGTTTTCCCTGTTTGTTTTCTAATTAGTCTTGTAAGGGTTGTAAATGTGTTTAGGTGGAATAAAGAGGTTTTATTTTCTGCCCTGTTGCTTCAGGGTTTGGTCAGTTGCTGTTTTCTGGTCACACCAGCCGTGTATCATTTGTGTACCTGGGAACAATGTATGTTGTTTCCTGGTAAAATCAGTGGTTTGTGTTTTGTGAAAGGTATGGAATTGTCATCCTGTTACCAGTTCTTGGGTGCCGTCCAGCATTTTGGATCTGTGAGTGCTGTGGGGTTTGGAGAGAATGCTCCAGCAATTCAGAGTGCTTGTTCTCTATCCAAATACAGGGAGAGGAGTCGAAGTTTCATTTAACCAGCACCTGCAACTTGATTAGCTGGGCAGGTTTTTCTCTCTGCGTTTTTATCCTTTTGCTGCTGCTGCAGGAGCAAGGCAAAGCAGGAGATATTAATATTTAATGGCATTTTCTGGATCTCAACCCTAATCATAGTGCTTTTTAGCTGGAGGTGTCGCTCCTTGAAGTTCCTGCTGGATTTCTTTGTCTGAGAAGCTCAGCCCAGATTTCTTAAGCTGGTAGACTTAATCCTTGAGTTAGTTATATTACCAGTTGTTTGGGTGTATTTTCAGGGGATCAGACTCTTGGCTTAAAAATATTTATAAATTTATATACAGAGTAGAAAATTATTGTAGTGGTTAGGTTTCCTAGATAGTCACTGAGCTGCTGCTTAACATACACCTTGAAGATGAAGGATCCTTAAGAACTGGACCCATCAATACTTAGGAATTCTGGAGCTTTGTCTTCCAGTATTGGGAAAGGTAAGTCATTAAAAGTGTCCAACAGTTAAAAATGGGATGAAAATAACGATTTAAAGCTAAAATATGGAGTTTTATCTTTTTGAGAGGGTTAAAAATTAAGGAAATGTCATAGTATTTTTCTACATTCTGGATCAATATATGGATAAATGAGCAAAATTGCATAAAGAGAAGGTTGTGAAATCAAAGGAGAATGAAGGAACAGAAGGATTTACATCACAATAGTAGATTATCTGTCAGTATTTGGATCCTGAACTTGTTTCCATTGTTTCAGTAAACAGATAAATATGTAGGTAGGCCTATGATGTCCTGTACTAATTTTAAAGTCCAAACGGATGTTTTAAATATTATTTAATAATAATAATAATAAAGTTAAAATTTATTTATTTTTAATTAAATAAAAATCCTTTTTGCTGCTTTATATTATGGGGGAAGGTTGTTCTTTGGTAGAGATGCATTTCTTTACTTGCAGACGCTTTCCTAATAACCCTTGTGCTGTTTGTCCTGTCGTAAAGGAGCTGGAGAGCCAAGTTCCATTTGGAAATTCTGAACTTGTAATGCAAGGTTCTGGTTTTATTTGGTTCCCACACACAGAATTTCACACACACAGAGAATTTCATACTAGGGCAGGAAAGTGGTTGATTTAATTTTGATTATTTATTTAATAATTCGTCAAGTTCTGTGACCAAATGCCCTTGATTGCAGAGAAAACTGATGCAGCAGCTCTGAATTAGGTAGTTTATGGCATTGTGTGTTTAATACTTGGAATCAGCATTACAGGTGTTCACTGGCTAATGAATTCCTAGAAGACCTTATGGACTGGGTTCTGACATCTTTTGACATCTTAGTGCCAGGATTTCCAGTATCTTGGAGGAGTTTGGTTTGCCTAAATAATTGAGTGTGTCTGTCCAAGAGGAAATTTGGTGATTGGAATCCAAGAGTTTGAGGGATGGCTTGTTTTAAAACTGAATGTCTTTGGAACTGGAAGCCTATATATGGTTGGGAATATATTCTATGCGGAGTTGTCACAGTCAAGATTAGCTTTTTATATATTTTTCACTCTAGGTATAAATGCAAATTTGCCCTCAGTAGGATCTAGTCACACAGTAGCAGCAGTTGTGCTGCTTCAGATGTCTTTGCATGTGTTTGCTGATGAAAATTCCAGTAGAATAAGCAACCACTCATTTCTCCAAACACAGGAGAAGGATTCAGCATGATGTAAGAAATGAGACTGACTTTGCACTTGTGTCTTAATGCTATACTGAATGAAATGCCAATTATTCCTGTTTGTTGAGATTATAAAGGATGAAATTATGTTCTGTGTCTTTGGAAAGACTTCCAGTGATTCCTCCTTTTACTGGTACCCAGTCTGAGAGCCTGGAATGTGACTCAGAGGTGATGTGCTCTTGAGCTCCTTCCTGATCTCAGTGTGGTGGTAAAATTGTCATATCATCATAAATATTCATAAAACTCAGTCCTTATCTCAGGGTGGGAATTCCTGGAGGCTTTTAGTGCCTTTATCTGGAGGCAGATCTATGATCAAGCCACTCTCTTTGTCCCATATATACTCTGTCCTGAATTTCAGTGCAGCTGCTATGAAGTTCATATTTAACTGATATGATTTATATAGTGTTTGGACTGCTTTTTCTGGACAGCCAGGCAGCTTGTTTTTATAAAAAGCATGATGACACGAACTGTTCTGACATGAATTTTGTGAAATTATTTTTTCACAGCAGCTCCCCCAGTCATACACTGCTAATGTTTGGAAGTTTGCATAATTCCTCCTATAAATTATTACTTTTGTTGGTTTGCTTCAAAGGTCTTGGTGTTGCCAAAAACTGAAAACATCTTTTATTCTCTGTGCACTTAGAAATGCTCAAATAAACCATGAGCAAAAACAAAGAGCGTGAGCTTGCCTTTTGAGAGTTTTTGTTCTAGGAATGCTTCTGGGTTTTCTGTGCAAGGGTTTCAGCCCCCTGCCTTTGGAAGTCTTTGTCGCTGGAAGCACCAAGGAACTTCAAGTTGACTGTGAAATGAGTAGAGGGTTTTTCTGAAATACTTTTACATAAATTTCAGTAAAATGAGCTAGTAATTAGATTTGTGTATTTCAAGGATTTTTTTGTAGTTCTCAATTCACATTCCAGCCCATGTAGCTCCTGCAGCAGCCAGACTCCATAGGAAAGCCATAGGAACAACTTCAAAAAGGGGAAGGGGAAAAAAAGAAAATGGCATAAATTACAGAAAATGAATGAGATGTTTGATACTACTTGACAGCCCCTGAAGCTTGAAGGAAAAATGGAAGATGGAGTTTAAGAACATATTTATGCTTTGCCAATAATTCTCTTCTTACCAAGCATCTCACAAAATATCAAACCCGGCTGTATATCAAGGAATTATGAGGCATAAACAACAAAATAAAAAATTTCTGCAGGAGAAGATGCTTATAATATTATTAACAAGACCTATTTGGAAATACTTAAACAGTATGAAATAGTCATCCAAAGATGGTTTATTTTGATTTTGATATTTCTTTCTTGTGTAGTTGTAGTTCTTTGTTTAAATTTTTTAAAAGCAGATATCAGGTCTATCTCTTTGTCCCTAGTAACTGTTGACTTTAGTAGATACAAGATGCTGTTAACTTCAGGAGGAATAAAATACTGCCTTTAGTAAAGTACTACTTTCATTCTGATTTTTTGGAGTCTGAAGCTCCCAGTACCTTAATTTTGTACTGTTAACAGGCACATTTGGAATGAGCAGGAAAATGTCCAAACCCATGGGAAATGTGGGTGGAAAGATGAAACCAGTTATCCTCAATTATAATAAAATCAATCTGGTTTGTTTTCAGTATGTGGTAACTTCAAGTAGGAAGTTCCAAAGCTGCCTTGAGAAGCCAAGATTTTGGTATTTCCAGTATGGTTTCATTTTGTAGGAAAAAAGGTTCAAAGAAATCTATCTCTTGATTCATTCATTTTATCACTATTGCAGATAAACAGGAGAATGCTTTTAGGTAAATACTCTGAAAATTAGGTTTTATAAAAGCATGATGTAGTACAACACTAAACATCAAGAACATATATCAGATCTGATTTCAGTACTTATTAAAAGCTTGGTTTAACAATTTTTTTTACACAAAGAAACATTGAACCAGGATACTTCATGCTCTGATGGCTTCCTTAAATAGCTGGGAGCTTTAAGTGTGTTTATTTTTAAGTGTGTTTATTTTTCCTCATGTGAGTGAGTATATCCATAGTGACAGATCATGGACCCCAGGATGGGCTTTGCCCTTGGCATGCTGTGGTGACAAAGTCTTTTCTATCTATTTTTAAAAATATTAATAGAAAGTATAAAGCCCAACAATTAGAGATGTTGCAAGGTAGACTTTGAGAAAATCGGGTAGCCTTGGCTGAGTTATATTTGGTTTTTATTTGATATCTCAGCTGATCTATCCAGCATCTCTCCTTTTGGAGTGGTTTGGGATCAAGGCTTGAATGGCTTCATTAGGGTGATGTGTTTAATACCTGCCTGCAGAGAGTGAAAGGATAACTTCATGGAACTTGGAAAGCCAGGGAGAAAAGAAATTGAGATTAGATCTGCCAGAAATGGTATTTTGAATACAGGTGAAGTCATAAGAAAAACATGATAAAGGAGCAATGTGTTGAAGAATGAAAGTTATTTTCTTACCATAAGTGGAATACAATTCCTTGGGATGTGACTGTGGGAAAAGGGTGTTTGCTTCCATAAGGTCCCTGAGGGACAGCCTGGCACATTCCGTCCTGGAGCCCCTCCTGCCTCAGGCTGTTGTGTCTGGAGCTTTACCTCAAGGCAGAGCAGACAGAGGGTCTTGGGGGGTATATGATGGAAACAATAAATAATACATATCCTAGTCCTTCCTCTGCTTTCCAGGGAATATTGTGTGTGCATCCTGTGGATGACAGGTGCTGTGCCTTGTAAACACAGCCTGCTAGATGCACCTCCATGCTCTGGTGTGCTGGAAATTGCAAGGAACGCTTGTCAAATCAAGAACAGAATCCCTGCAACATCCTTATGTTAATTCATTGCTTTCTGCTTGTTGGAGCTATATCTGTAATACCAAAAATAAAAGAGCATTATGAAAATAAGTCTTGATAAGGCTCAAATTTTCTCAGCCTGTAAAATTTAATCAGACTATTAGCTAGTGGAATCCACTTGGTGTTTTCCTGAACACTTGTGCTCTCTAATATTATGTATTTAAAACGTTTTCTTGTTGCTCTTATGTTCTGAAATGTCTACTATGTTATATCACAGTTACTTTAAAAAAAGCAGTTAGAGATGGGAGGTTAAAAGGTGTAACTGCTTCCTTGGAAAGTGTGCAATTTAAATTAACAAATTAGATCACATAGTGTAAAATTGGGGAAAAAATAGAGCTGAGCTGACTGAATGCTTGACAAAGAAAATTTCAAAACTCTTGCAAACTAAGGATAAAAAGAGACTCAAAGTTCCTTGTTGTAGGCCAGTCTTGTTAGTTTGTGAAATATTCTAACAGAGGCATTCTAGGAAAAGATAAGTTTATGTGCAGTCACTGCAACACTGAAAATATTAGCCCTCAGACTTGCTCAGAGCTCTACAAGAGGATGCTTTAAAAGTGTTGGTGCTTTCCTTTAAGAACTTTATAATTGGAAATGGCAGCTTCTCAGTGAGTCTTCTAACTTTTTTATTTTTTCAGTCCTTTAACTGCAAAGAGATTTGTAAAGTAAGGGGGACGTTTGAGGAAAATAGAATCCCAGTGGTACTTGAAGGAATTCACTCCAGCTTGGCCTGGCATTATTTTTAATTTTTGCATAAGAATAAATTATTCTTCTGTGTGTCTCCTCTGAGGAGGAGCAAGTGTAGAGCTGTGGGTGTTGTTCCTCATGGCTTTTGTGTCTGGCTGAGCCTTGGGTCTGCAGAACAGGGAAGTGTTGTCTTTCAAATTCCTGATTGTGTTGGTCAGCTGGACACTGGCTCTTGGGTTTCTGCCAGGCTGTGTAAGGACATGGGCTTGAAGTAAAGCTGAACTGGTCAAGTGTGACGATTCATTGTGGCTCTGAAACGGCCAGTGTAAGGGTTTAATTAACATTTTGATGGGTAAAGTTGGTCAGAGGCAGAAGTCCCTTAGTCCTTGTTCAATCTTATATGGTTGATGGGTGCTGAGCATTAGAAAGAGCTTTTCTTTTGTTGGTGCCCTAACAGCAGCAGTTCCTCCTCATTTAAGCTTCCTGTGGCCTTGAGTGTAATAGATGTGGAATGGCAGAGAACCTTGAGTGGCATTCCGTGCAGTGGGTGGGGTTAGCCAAAATTCCCAGGCAGCCTGGGGAGCCAAGTGTCCCTGTAGGGGCGGACAGATTCCGGGAAGAAAATGCAATGGGCCTTTTGGCTGCTGCTGGCTTCCTGGGATGCTTACTGCTCTGGGAGACAGGACACAAGCTTAACTGGAAATTCCCTTTGTCTCCTGCTTTTCTATAGGTCAGTGTGGACATAAAAGCTTTGTTTGAGTTACTGGAATGGCTGAATTTGTTTACTTTTCACTCACTTCTTTACTTTGGAACAAATGACTGCAGTGTTGCTGAGATTTTTCTGATAAGATCTCTGAAAGAAGCCAAAAGTGACTTGCCTAACATGGCCTAAACAAAGAGGTATGCTGATAAGTTTTAATAAAAATATACTTATGATCTCGTGTTGAAATTATTAAATCCTCCTTGAAGGTTACCAAGATGATTAACAGGAAAATACACAAAAGATCTTGGCATTGTATATGACAAAACCAAAGCAACTCCAGGCTTGGCTTCTATCATTGTGGGATAATTCCTCCTCTTTAAAGTAATAGGTAAGGACATTTAACATAGATCAGATACCAGTGTCAGAGTGGATTTGAAGTACATAGAGCCAAATTCTCCCCTGATGGAAACTGGCCATAAGCACTTCTACATAAAAAAAACTTGCCAATACCATACAGAATGTGATGATTAACACATAAGTCACTTTCCTCAAGTTTATAAATAGAAATTCACCACCAAAATGTGTATTTGAGGCTTACTCAGGGCCATGTCCCACAATATCTGTAAAATCTCAGATCCTGCTAATCTGCCCTTGCTGTTGACATCCTTTCCAATATACCTCGAGGGAAAGCTCATTGTGGATTCCCAAGGGAAATGCTGCCCCTGAGTGCAGCAAGGAAGGAAGAAATATAAACAAATTAACAACATTCATCTGACAGCTGTGTTTAAAAACAGAGTCAAACACCAGTTGTGATTAACTACCTTTCTCTCCTTCCTCAAACACTTCGAGACCTTGTGTTAAATACCCGATGGGCCGAGGCATTCCTGCTGCTGGGATGCATGGAGCAGCAGGCTCCCACACACCTCCAGGCTGCAGCTCTATTCTGGGCCACCATGCCCACGCCTCAGCAGGTCCCTTCATTTCCAGCCACCCACTGCTTGGTCTGTATTCTTCAATCCTGCTGCTTTTCCTTCCTTGCTTTAATCCTCTGGAGTACCCCTCACATGGTTTGGATGTGGTGGGCTCTGGTGGAGCCATCCTAATAATGGGGTTAAAATTCCCTTTCCTTGCACTTTGCCTTGTTCATAAATCCCAGTGTTTCCAACACACTTCTTTGTCAGGGTTTCTATTCTTCCTGCTTCTTTTTCACAACCAGAAACCCTGTAAATTTTCTTTACAATTACCTATTTTCCTGGCGGGAGGAGCAGAGGTGTAGGGACAATAGGAATGGCTCTGCAGTAAACTGAGGAGGGAAAGGTGGGAGGTGTCTTTATGCAGAGGAATTCTGGGTTTATAAAAAAGAAGATTTTTTGAGTAAATGTTCCTGGCCCTCAAGATTAGAGAGCAAGGCTTGAAAACTCTGACAGAAGTTCTTTCCAAAAGCTCAGGAGCCTGACACCCATGAGAGAGAATTCCACATTTCTTCTGCTAACTTTGAAATATCAGAATTTATGAAAATTGGACAGTGCTGTTGCAGAAGGCAAAAATATTTTTGGAGGGATTTTATAAATATTTGCAAGCCTGGTCTATATGCTGTCACTTGTATAAATACGATCTTCAGAAAGTAACATTCTCTGCAGTATTTATCCTAAACAAAGGGAAAGATAGTGTAAACAAGCCAGTGCCATTATTTTCTCTTCCTCTAAACAAAAGCACAGGTTTCTCCTGTTCCACTTAAGTGACACTCTGCTTGAAGTGAAGAGAGAGGAACATATTCCTAACCTGTGCCTAGTTCCTAATGTATTAATGCTGGAGGGCATTTCCAGGTCCTCTCCTAGCACCAGAGACTGTAAATTTCTCCAATATCAAGATAAAAGTTTGTCTTTTTGCATATAAAAAATGAACTATTGCAGGAGTAGATTTCATACTGTAAAGAAATACTTCAGAGAATAATGCCAAGTGAGCTGTTTATTTTAGAGAGATCTGTTTTGTAGCAGAGATTTGAGTTAAAAAATAAGTGTTGTTCAGGAAATCAGAAAATTACTCTGTTAGTGTAGTATTTCAAGCACGGTGGGTTTTAGGGCTGTGATAGTGTTATTAATCATTATTATTATTAGTGATGATACTTAGTGCTTTAGTTGACAAGATGGTGTTTGGTCAAAGGTTGCAATCTATATGGGAAGTCTTTTCCAACATTGGATTCTGTGATTATCCTGTGTTACAGAGATGTAACTCCTTAAATAACTTTTCCAGGGAGCTCTCCAGATACCTGACCAGGCTCTGTTCTGCCAAGGTAACAGGTGTGAGTGTTTTCCTGGTTGGAATACTGTGCACAGCTAGGCTGTTTCCACAAGGATATAAACTGGGATGGTGAAACCCCAGCTCTTTGGATGTTGTTTTCTAAGAACATGTGGAGTGGCAAGGGCTCTGTTGCATGGGTGTCAAGGCAGTGTCTCTTAGCAAGGCTTTAGTTAATGAAAGGAGAGAAGGGAAAGAGTGACAGATCAAATTGTTTTAAGTTCCTAGGAGTATCCCCCATGAACATGGGGATAGGGAAGCTGTGTGGTTTGCTTGGGAAGCTGTTTCAGGGGCACTGGCTTCTCCCCTGGACAGGAAGGTTGTGTAACTCAGAAATCCATGGTTATCCACAGTTAACTCAGTGGGATCAGAGCATGGCCAAGAGTGACTTCACGGACAGGCAGTGCTTGGGTTGAGGAGGAATGGTTTACAAGGGAATGGAGTGACAGAACAAGGTGGCTTGAAACTGGCAGAGGGCAGGGCTGGGTTGGATGTTGGGGTGGATTTTTCCCTGTGAGGGTGGAGAGACCCTGGCACAGGTTACCCAGAGAAGCTGTGGCAGTCCCATCCCTGGCAGTGTCCAAGGCCAGGTTGGATGGGGCTTGGGGTAACCTGGGATAGTGGAATGTGTCCCTGCCCATGGCAGGGGGTGGCACTGCATGGGTTTTAAGGTTCCTCCCAATGCAAACCACTCCATGAAGTTAAACATGGTCAGAAATGGCAATTTAGAGGTTAGCTCTTGCTCTGGATTCATTGGAGCAGTCACTTTGGGAATAAATCCTTTAGAACAAGAGTAAGCTGTGTGGTGTCCTCTCATCAATGTCCTTGTTTGCTTCAGATGAGCGAGGGGGAAGGAGTCTTTGCACTCCTGAGGAGAAGTGGGAAGGAGCAGTTAATTTTAACATGGATGCTATAAATAACAAGCTAAGATTCCCAGTGCAAGTAATTGGAGCTCATCTCTCTACACACATGAAGAGATCTGAGGTGAATGGGAATTGAGAAGGCTGAGGAGGAGAGTGCAGAACCTTTTCTTCACTGTTGAAGGAAATAAATACCCCTGGTAGTGATGAGATTGGAGATGACATTTCACTTCTAGGAAATACTGATTTTCTGCTTTCTTAGCTTGTAAAAAATGTGCTTTTTCATAGTGCTGGTGACTGGGCTGTCACTTGAGCAAAGAGAGGGAGATGGCTGAGGAAAGTCCCCTCAATGCAGAGCTGAGCTCCAAAGTCATTCAGTTCCCAGGTATTGCCTCCTCCCCTCCCTGCTGTATTAAATAAGAAATAACACACATGTCCTGTAAAGAGTTTCCATGGAGCTGTGTTGCTCTAGCTGGATTTTCATAATTTGTGCTTCATCCTTATTCATGTGAAGGAACTCTCTGTGGAGCTGAAAGTGGATTGTTTGCTCCAGTCAGAGTTTGTAGGTACTTCTTCACCCAGCAGAACTTGGGAGTTGGAAGCATCCCGGGATGAATTTTTGTTGTGAAGGCTGGACAAGGAATATGTTCCTTTTGTTTTTTTCCAGAATAAGCTCACCTTCAAAATGAGAAGACAAAAGGAAATAGTGAACAAACTATCACATTACTTAAAAAGCAATTTCTGCTATTTTCAGGAGATTAATTCAGTATTTCAAATATGTGTTCTTCCTTCCCACTCAAGGATATCCAACTATTAGAGACTTCTTGGTAAATAAACAAGAGCCATTTTCAGGGTTTTTTTTCTGACTATAAAGCAAAAGGGACTGGTCTGTCCTTAGGCTTGTTTCCTTCTGTTGAAATATCCCCTCTGTCTTGAGGCTTCCAGCAGAACTGGGAAGTTGTGTTCTCCTGTTTTACTCCTGGACTCTTATTCCCATGTTATATTTCTTACTGGAAAAGCTTCATCTAAGACAAAGGAAGGGAAGTTGTTAATAACATGCAGCAAAGAACAAGACGTGTGAAGAAGTGGAAGCATCTGACAGATATTTTAATTTCTCTATGCTAAAATAAAGCAAGTCACACTTGGAACATGAAATACCTGGGTCTGGTTGCTGTTTTGCAGGAAGTTTTTCCATACAGAGGTTCTTTTTTTATTGTTGAATTTGAATGCAAGTTTAGAACTGTCTGTGCCAGTGATGAGACCCATCTGTGAGAGGCTAACATGATTCATGGAGAAATTATTTGTCTCCGGTAACTGGTGAAGCCCCTTGAGATGTTTGGCAGTGTTTTCTGGTGTCAAGAACCGCTTTTTAAAAGATCTTGCATGTAGGGTCTCTAGCAAGGTTTCTGTATCTCAGATGTGACATACTGATTTACTGGCTCAAGGTAAGTAATTTCTGTGCATGATTCTCATTATAAAGACATTAAAATTAGGTCTCACTGCTAGAATATTGCAGTTTACAATGCTCAGTGGGACTCTGCAAAGGATTAATTAGCATAACTCTTAATAAGATTTCTTTTTAATAGTAATAAGTATGTGTACTAACTTCTAAATTATTTGTGTGGAAATATATTTCTCCTTCAATATGGTATAATAAAATACTTACTCATCTACTTCTGGAAGTCTAGTACAACCAAAAATAATGACCATGTACTTTTTGTTAATAAACCTCTGTGTAAGCACTCACCTGCTACATTTCCAGTGTTTGGGTGTCCAGTTATCCAGTACAACATTCAGTATTTATTACAAATTAGTATTGCTCTGACATAATTGATGTCTTTTTGCTGGTTTTGAACTCGTTCCTTTCCAGTTCCCATTCTTTTAGTTGCCAGCAAGGAGCAAACTGGCTGTTGGGATTCTGTTGTCCTGTCTCTTTTCAGTTATCAGTGGTTTATAGGTCCTTGCTAAAAGCACAGTATTGACTCTGCAAAGGTAATTATACCTATTGGAATACTATTAATAGTGTTTAGAAGGGATCATTGCAGTAAATATGTTTTAGCCTTTTTGTCAGCTGTGTTTTTATGTAATATTGTGTAAATCCCCTGGAAATACTGATACCTTTGAAGAGATTGGTTTGCTTTTAAAGGAGAAAGGAAGGGAAAACAGAAAAGAACGGATTTAGGGTAATTTCCTTATTGAAAGATGCTTTTTATGGCTCTTAAAAAAGTAAAAGTGAATGAAGGCATGACAGAGAATAACCCCAACACGTGCAGTTCCTTTTCTGCCAACCCTCTCTTATTTTTCCTGCAGGAAATCCTGGCTGAGCAAAGTTGGAAGCCCAAGTTCCCGCATTGATAAAACAAGTTTTTCCAACGAAAAGGAGATCTCGAAGCTTGACTTCTCGGATTTCAACACTAGATACTAACAGGAGGGCACCTCTCTAAGCACAAAACTCTGACATTTCTGCTGCATGTTATTTTCTGTGCCTCTATCAAATGTCACAAGAGCATTGAAATACTTTGTACTAGGGATAAACATAAATGCTCCATGTTCCCACCAAATAAGAATTCCTGGTTGCTGTGTTAGACATCTTACCATGAATGTCAACATTTAGTGTCTAAAATGCCAATATCTATTTTATTGCAGCTTTGAAAGACAGATAAAAGCTTAGAAGTGCTGGTGATAATTTGTGCACAATGAGACTTGTTACATACAACCAGATGGTACCTAATCTTTACACTGTGAGTCATATTTAGATGAAAAATAATAAATTTATATTCTACTGTTTGTAATTCACCAAAAATACATAACTGCAGAACTGGAACACTAGAGAGTTCTCTGTAACAAGTCTGTTATAGACCAGGCTCTTTGTGATAATTAATAATGTTGTAGTGGTAATTTAAAATAAATATGGTGTTTCAATCTGGGATTATCTAACCAGCTCTGGTTTAAAATTCTCCATTATAATTCACATAAATCTTGTTCCAAGGTGATGAAATGTGTGGCCTCTCACCCTGTTTTTTCCTTGTCAACCTGTATCTTACATCCATGCTGACTATAAAGAACATTTAAATCTTTTTGCTTTTTTAATGTTCTTACTAAAATTGAAGATTTAAGTAGTTTCCCTTATGGGTGTGTATTTTCTTCTGAGTTAAGACTCAGAAGGTGTGGTGGAACCTTCACCCCCATCCATCATCTGAAGTCCGTGGAAGTCCTGAGCCGTGGGCTTGCAATAAATCCTGGATAAGTCTGATCCATTGTGGATCTAGTTCCCATGTCTCCACAGGCACCCTGGAGTTAGTCAGGACTGGATCAGACCTAGATTGTCACTCCTGTAGTGCTTGTGGGCCAGGATTAGAACATTCAGGGAGACTTCTTGAGGATACTGAAGCTGGTGTTTCCACTGGCTGCCCTGTCCCTTCCTGGAGTAGGTGGTGTCAGTTTGGGCGGCTGCACCAAATCTGCAGCTTATGGTTTGAATTTCAGGAAGGACATTTCCTAACTTAAGCACTGTGCTTCTCCATTAGTGCAAGGTGTGCCTAAAAGGTATTTCTGGTCACCACTAGATGATTTTTCTTTGGACCTTTGTGTTAAGCAGTAAAAATCTCCTTTCTAGAATCTCCTTTCTAGGAGCTGCTTTTGAATCGTTCTGTGATTATACACAAGCCCCATTGTTGAAGTTGTGATCAATGGCTCTCATTCAGCTGATAGTAAATGGCAAAGTTCAAGTGTAGCAGGAGCTCAATAACTGTTCTGTCCTTGTGGAAAACTGCATCCTGCCTAACAAAGTAGTTTACATTTTCCCTGGAGCTACCTGACAGAAAATACCCCCATAGTCAAAGGTTTTCCAGCCAAGTGCTTTGCTCATATTTTGAGGAACAAGGAGAGAGGAAGGCAAAAAACAAAGGGGTCATTGGATACAGAGGAAGAGCAGATGAAAGTTGTTTTAATGTGTTCCAGGGGTGGAGCTGGGTGCTCAAAAGGACCTGGGGGTTTTACCCCAACTCCCCTAGAAAGGCAAGCTTGAGAAGAGGAAGTAGCCATTTAAAGTGCTAATTTTTTGGGGGAGGAAATGTGAAGAGAGAGCATTTCTCTCTGCTGCAAATCACGTGTTACTGAAACTAATGAAGCCTTGGCTGGCACTGTGGACATTAGTCTTCTCATTTTGTTTAATCCTCAGATTCTGGTAAAATGTCCTAAGTCCAAAGCCATCCCATTTGTGGAAGTGCAGTGTGTGCAGAACAGCAGAGCAATGTCTCTAAATTTAATAAGAACATCACTGGTTTTGAGGAGCCAAAGAACGCCAATGGTAAGATTAAAAAAAAAAAAAAGCAAGAATAGTTGGATAACTAGATATCAAAATTGAGTTGAGACATATTTCCTTTTCTACTCTGTTCTAATATCACTCAGTTATGACCATAGATGCCCCTGAATTTTATTTTTTCAAAATGCAGTGCAGCAAGAATGTATGATGTCTAGGCCAGCTTCATTCTTGCTGTAAGTGGAAATACTTTCCACTAAATAGTTTCTATTTAAATAGAAGTATTTTCTATCTATAGTTTCTATTCTGTTCTCCTAATACTTTCTATCTAAAAAGGATTGAGACTTGGAAATAAATAATGGGAACAGACTTCCATAAGTTGTTTGGGCATTTTGGACAATGCTAACTTTCTTGAGGGGAAAATGTTGTGCCTGACTTGTGTTTTACTGGAATTTAGGGAAAAAAGGCTGGACATGTTAATTAAAATCAGAGTTTAACTCCTAAATGACAGGCATTTCAGAAATGTATGGGTTTGTTTGTATTTGATTATAGAATAAAAAAATAAAACCTTGCCAAGGCCATGAGCAGATGGAGAGCTTTGTGCCTCACCAGGAATGATGTAACCTTACAGAACAGGGATGTTCTCTGGACCTGCTCATTCTTGGTTTCTGTGTGGAGAAGAGTGGTGGCATATCCTGTCATACTTTCTCTTAGGTGACACCAATCTGTCAGTTCTTATTTTCTTGATGTTCTCTGGAGCTGCCTTGCTTGGCTTGCTTTCTTCTTAGAAAACTGGGCATGTTTGCTGCTGGAATCCTCTTACTAGACAGAGTGAACTGGATTAGTCACTTGAGCTTCCTGATTAATGCATGGCTCTGTGCTGCTGCAAGCACTCTGCTGTGAAGGGAATGCTGCAGTGGGGGATGAGGGCAAACACTGCTCTGTGCTATCATTTATTTTTTAGAGTCTGTTTATACAAAAGCAATCCTGTAATTTGAGATTTCTGTAGTATTGTTCTTTCTTAAGGCTCCTCACAGTCTGTTGTGTAGTAGGTAGAAGTATTGGGATTAAAGAGAGATTATTTTTGCCTCCAAAAACACTGCAGGGATTTAAAATAACTAAACTTGCCCCATCTCATTTGATACTAATACTGGCATAATTGAATAAAAAATCCTGACATGGAAGATCAAAGGAGGAACAACCTCACTTTTGGTTAAAAGGGCTGCAGGAGTGGGTTGGAAGGTTTTACCAATCAAAATTCCTGAATGGTTTGAATAATTAGGAGACCAGTTGTCTTCCACAAATAGATGATGTTATTATAAAACTTAATATACATAAGTGCAAATATAAATATTTAAAAGTAGTTTCTGATTAGTAACACTGTAAATCAGTTGTGAGATGAAGTTGTCTTTACCCCAGAAGTGAAGAATTACACTCTGAACAGATTTAATGGGGAAGTAGGAGACGTTTCTGACTCAAAAACCAATAAGCATCTCTGTCTCTGATGAAAGCCACTGTGGGCTCTCCCATAGCTGTAATAATAATAATAATAATTCCTTGGTGTTAGGAATTAACACCTGTGACTCCTGCAGTTTGGAAATGGGAAAGTCTTGTAACATTTCTTCCTGCAGTTGTGTTGTTCTAAAAGTGGGCAATAAGCTCTAAGCCATATTTATTTGTTTCATAGACGATTGATCAACACCAAGAAGCAAATTTTGTCCATCATAACTGTGGTGTTTGTTCCAGAAAAAAATGGGGCAATGCTCTTGTGGATTTTTGGGAACAATTCTTTTCTGGGTCTGACAGGCTGAATTAGAGGGATACCCATCATACCAGGGGTTCTCCAGTGGCTGGAAGGTGAACTGGCACTCCCTTGGATTTGGCAGGAAGGTAACAGTTCTGTGCTGCAGGCACTGACTTAGGTTCTGCTGGAATGCTGCCATGGACTTTAGTGGGAGCAGAAATTGGTCATGCAGCCAAGGAAATGCATTATTAATGGGACAGTGTTTGATCAGGGGGTGATAAGATAAAGACTAAGCCACTTTCTTGGTGCTGGTTTATTTTTTCCTAATTACAGAGGAATCACTGGGGCTTTGGAAACATTTGAAAAGACAGAACTTTCTTGCATGGAGTTCAGCACTTAAAACCACGCCAGATACTCACTATCCCAGGCAAGCCAGTAATTCCCAATTTGTAGTTACAGAGTTGTTCTGCAAAGGGTGGGAGCAGAGAGTGGATACATGCAACTCTTCAAAGCCTTAAAATTTAAAATAAAATTCTAGTGCAAGCATAAAGATGGTAAATAGAAGAGGAAGGGAGTAGGGACAGTAGTTTTAAAAAAATGAATGTGGAGAAATTTACCTGCAGTTGTTTATTGGGAGCTGCAGTCAGTGGCACCCTAGAAAAGAGTTCTATGTGAGCAGCATAGAGAAAAGGGGTGGCTGGGGAGAAGGGGTTTGGTAGAAGAGGGTCTGAAAAGTGTGTAGAAGCAAAAGCTGAGGAGATGTTTGGAGCTGAAGAGAGGCCAATGTTTCATCAGCTGATAAGGGAATACTCAGTTTAGATGGCAGCACCTACGGGCTCTGGGCAGGTCACAGCAGGGATTTGGGACTCACTGTGAGTCTTGTTTAGCTGTTGGTGATGTTTTATATTTTCCCCCTGTTTAAAACCAACCAGACTCAAACTTTTCTTAAACATCCACTCCTGGACTCTACAACTGTTGTACTGCTGTGAGTAGTTCAGCTCACTTGGGAGAAAAATCTCAAGTACCAGGTAGGAACACAAACTTGAATTGTGTGAGGAGCTCTAACAGTAACATCTCTTCCCAGAGAGATGTTACTGTCTGCTGTCAGGAAACAGGCAGACAAAAAATTTGCAGACCAAGTTAAAACTCATTAATGACCCACAATATAACTTGGGGAGAAAAAAAACACCAAACAACTGTGCAGTTATCTAAGTTTGCTGACACTTTGGAAACAAAATGATGACTAAATAGTAATGTGTGCTTCAAAGAATGAGTGATATACCAAGATGAATAGGATTTAGGCACTATTTATCACAGTTAAGCCATAGCCTGAATACCATAGTGCTGATTCCTTAAATTCATTATGTGGCCAGTATAATCTAGCAGGCAGCAATGTGCCTGTGAGAAGGAAGAAACTATTTCCATTGTTTTGAACTGAACTGTAGGCAGAGAGTGATTGACAAGATTGTGCTTTGTCTTATTTCTAAGATACCACACCAATGTTTGTAACAAGACTTGTGTGAAGCAAAGTGTTAAACCCACTGAATTCTTACAGTTTGTTATTTAAAGTAGTAATCATGGTGTATTTATCTGATGGATACAGGGGGATGTCATTCCATACATGTAAGAAGTGTTGGTGATGAAGTGTTGGTTGGACATCATCCCTGTTTAGAGCTGGCAGTGTGTGGGTGCTTCCAGCTTCTATTTATGTGACTGGGATTTGTCCTGTGGAATAAATAATAATTAATTTTTCTGGAGTTAATACCCTGAGGGTTCTGAGAGCAGCCTCATAGCTCTGCACACATTTTATTTGTAGAAATTATTGTGTGTGAAATAACAGCTTTGTTCTGATCCAGCCATAAAATTTACTCTTTGGGTGGTAGGAAATGTGGCACTCCTGAGCCACTCCAGTGGGAATTCTGTAATATTCTGGGGAGAAAGGAGGAGGAAAGGATAGAAATAGCCAGAGCTTCTGAAATTTTTGACTTAGTCAAGGTATGTTTAAAATTCTCACAGTGCTCTGAATGAAATCAGTGAATTGTTCTGGAGGTGCTGAAATAACAGTTGCTGGTTGCTTTTTTAAATTTTTAGATAGCATTCAGGAAGTGTAAGGAATGAAAGCACATAGGAAAGCTAAGAGATTTATTTTGTTTAATGTCCTTTTTCTTTTTTTTTTCTTTTGTTTTGTTTTGTTTGTTTGTTTTCTTTCTTTTAAAGCTACAGCCAGGACTCATCTCCATTTTTTAAAACCTGTCTGTGGGGGAATGGAGCCACCAAAAGCTGGAGTGGCTGTGATGAGGCTGTGATAATTAACATGATTTGATGTGCTCAGTGCCTTGAAGCAAATCACTGCAGAATTCCTGGTGCTGGGTCCTGGGGGAAAGGCTGGGATACATTAAATTGCTTTATAGGAAAGCCCCTTGGGTTTTTCAAATGGTGTAAAGAAGACAGTTTGCAGCCATCCA
Organism: Taeniopygia guttata; assembly: GCF_048771995.1. Classification (NCBI taxonomy): domain Eukaryota; kingdom Metazoa; phylum Chordata; class Aves; order Passeriformes; family Estrildidae; genus Taeniopygia; species Taeniopygia guttata. Next base: position 87,695,221 of record NC_133027.1, read on the forward strand.
GCTAAAAATGCCCCAGAATTATAAATTCTGAAGAACCTTAGCAACAACATGGTAGCTTTGCTGCTCTCACTACAAAGTAAAAGATTAAAAATGGATTCTCCTCTGTGCTGCTGCAGTCAGGATGAATTAACTTCTGGAGAGGAGAAGGAGGAGGCAAGTTTCACCTTAGATGCTTGTATTCCCTGAAATAAAAGATGAGATGGCAGCTCTGCATTATTTAGTATCAAACAACTGATGCATCGAATAAGAGAAGAAAGGGAAAATATCCTCTGAATTTTAAAAATCTAATTGAGGTAGCAAACCAAATAACCACAAATCAAAGGCTTGCAGCCATGAGAAAAATACTTGAGAAGACAACCTATCCACAGTGACCCAAAGCAACCACTAAACTAATGCACTTGAAACAAGGATTCAGGACAGAATATCAATCTGCTGCCTAGAAAATTAGGGAGAAATGGGGATATTTACCTCTTTGGTCCTGTGCTTTTTTGGTTGCATTAGTACCTCCAATACCTGCTGCTCAGTAGGTGAGGACTGTTTGGTTCTGCTTCTGTATATCACAATTGGTACAGAAAATATTCTTTTTGGTGAGATAAATCCTACCAATTCCCTGCTATACACTTCCCCACTAATTTATTTTTCCTCAAACATCTTTTCTCATGTTTTGCACAGCTGAGCTGCTATCCATCTGTCTGTGTCAGAGATGTTTATTCTTAGTCCAAGATGGAATCTCAGACTCTTGTTTCCTGGTTACCATTTTCCTTTACCCAAGAGTTGCAGATTTGGATGTAGGATATTGACATAAAATTTCAAGTGGAACAGCCTAAAATATTGAAGCACTTTAAAGAGTTCTCGATGTCCTCTGAAAGCTGCAGTGTGGAGGGTAGGTTCTATCCACAGGCTTTTCCACACTGAGCTGCTTCCATTTTATTTTACAGTCCTTTGCTTCAGATTAGAGTTGTCATATCCCACTGGCCAATTCCAAGGCACCTCCTTCTCCCCAGTCTTTTTTAGTCCCCTTGAGTCTGAAGTCAGCTGGAGTTTTATAGCCTGTGAACTCCCAGAAACCTCTTCCGCTCTGCTCTGTCCCTTTGGGATTTTACCTTTCCATTTTATTTCAGGCTTTTGCCACTGATCCATCTCTCTGCATAATGCTAAGCTGGGAACAATCTTATATTCCCCCTACTCATTGTTTTCTTCCAACCTATTCCATTTTAGCTGATAGTGATCACTAATGGCTCCTCTTTGTGCTGGACTCAGTCTCCCTCAAAAGTCTGGCCTCACCAGCCACACTCCATTGGATTTTTGGGGGAGATCCTTCCTGACAGCATAGCCCCACTGGGGATTGCATTAGCCAGGCATGCAGAAAAGAGAAAGTGCCTGTCTAGTGTAATAAAATAAACGCACAAGGGGAAAAATTGCCAGCCAGGGGTAGGGCTGGGGCTTCCTGTGTTCTTCAAAAACTCTCCCCTGTGTAGGTAGAGTAATACTCCCTCTGACTCCCTCAAATCTTTAAGTCTTTCCATAAATTTGTGGGGATTTTTTGCAATAGGTGTCCAGTTAGTTTTCTTTCATCTCGTCAAATTTCATCTGCTCTTCTTTCATTATGAAGAAAATGTTAATATTAAAAAAATGAAGTCATGCATGTGTGGGCTTAAGGAAGTTCAGCCACTGAGCCATCAGTTTAGCCCTGAGTCAAGTAAGTTTAATCCAAGAAAACAAAATTACATGACCCAATCTTATTTCTTTTCCATCCTGCTTTACAGTAAACAGTGTTATTAGGATCCTGAAACTTAGTTTATCCCTCCCTCACCACCTCTAACTCCTTCCCTGGAGCCCCCACTAAATCCCTCTGTGACTGCATCCCACAATCCTTTCAGAGGCAATTGGCTTATGGCAAACAAGTGGAAACCCAGTTTGGCATCTTGTTGGTCTTAGGAATCCAGGTGCCTGAATCCTTCTGCAAGGTACCAAATTTAGCAAGTTCCTTTATTTTTAACTCTTGCTATAGGTACAGAAGACAGTTTTCTGTGTGCCTTCCTTAGTCTCTACAGTGCACCCACTTACATTTGCAGACATGTTTCACTTGGGATTCTGCATGGGGGGAACAAATCTGTCATTTAGAGAACTTAAATCCACCTGTGATCAGGTTAAGTGGCTTCAGTGACACATTAAGGGTCATTTCCTTCAGGTGCTGGCTGTAAATGTAAACCTCTAACCCTCCTCCTTTTCAGCTAAGTTATTTCTTAGAACTGAATGAGGTTGCTGAAAGAAGTAGGGACGAAGGAATCCAGTCCCAGGAGAAGGAGGCTCTAAAAGGTAATTTAAACTGGATGTGGTGGGTTTCATGGTTCCTGCCACAGTAAACTGTCTGCCCAGGCTCTGGAAGCTGGGTCTGGCTGCAGAAACACCACCCTGGAGGTTGTGTTCTTCCTTTGCAGCTCATTTCTCCTTGGAGCTGAAACAGTAGCAAAGTTTTTTGATGCAAACTGGAATTACAGAAAAAGTACTCTGGATATGTTGTTTTTCCAAGGCTGTGAGCACCCACAGGTTGCTTGAGGTATGGAGACACTGAGCTGGGTGCAGGAAGGTAAAACTTCCCTGACTTCCTTATGGAGTAATACTGCATATGACCAGCTGGAAACTGGGAATGGGGAGCTCAGATAACCTGAGGGGGATTATCCTAGGGTCCATCCCAAACTGCAGAAGGGGGAGAAACAGCCTCTCTCCGGGCCATTTATCTCCATCAATCCCCATTCCTCCTCTCTGCCTGCAGGAACAGCCCCTTTCAGGAGCTATTTCCTCACAGCCAAGGAGGAAGGCTCTGCCCAGGGCTCCATGGGGAGCCAAGCTCCAGCTCTGTGCAATTCCAGGTGTTTCAGGCCTAGGAATAAGCAGGGATGTCTCTAACCTGTGTACATATACCTTTCTTGAAGGGACTTCCTCTATCAAACTGCCTCTTTGGTACTTCTTTTTCTCTGTTTTCTCCCTTATTTTTTTTTTTTTTAATTAGCCACTCACATGCTGTGTAAACAGAGTTTCAAAGAGCTTTCCAAATCCAAAAGATGGGGATGTTATACAAATTAATTTTATGAAGCAAGGTATTTCCTGGGAAAGCCTTCTGTAAGAATTTTTTTCATTAGTGAGTCCCTCATTACAGGATTAAAATTCTTCTCTCATTTCTTCCACAAATTAGGTTTTCATAAGACCTTTAATGTATTTTTCTAAGTATTTCAGGTCTTGCCTCTTCTGGCAGAAGTATAAATGTTAATAACATTAATTACTTCATGATAATAAACTACTTTTGGGAATCTTGGCTAGGAAAAATACAGGAATCCCTCTTTTTGCTTTTTTTTTGCTGTGGTATTTTAAGTGTATTTGGAAATATCCGGGCCACATAATAGATGGATATCATAGACTTTAATGCAGTCTAGATTTTGTAGAATAACACTGTTTTGGCTCTCTGAAGTCATGCCTATTTCTAATACTGGTATTTTAGATGGGATTTAGCTTTGTCAAGGAAACTCTGGCCTGTTAAATCCCCAAATCTGTCAAGTGGTATCCACAGGCGATTCCTGGATCCTCTGGAGATGCTCTTATGGGCTTTCTGTGTGGGGCCAAGGAAGGATCCTGGAAAACATCAAGCGTCCAATAACTCCATACAGGTAAAAGCTTCCCTTTCCTGAGCTCTCAAAGTTGTGGCCACCATTATGGAAGTGTTTGTTCTGTGCACATCCAGAATTTATGGGGAAGTGCAAAACAACGGACAACAGTTGACTGCCAGCCAAGAGAAGGGTGTATTAAAAGATAAAATATGGAATACATAAGGTTTAGTAGCTTGAGAAAAGTGCAGGAATTAGCATTTGGGATCCAAAGCTCACCTTCAGCAGGGACAAAACATGCACAGAAAAAGAAAAAAGTGTTGTGCCTCAACTCTAAGTGTAAAATCTCTAATATAAAAATGTCTGAATTCCAGTGGAAAAAGGTTTGTCTTGCAGTCCCTGCCTTAAAGAATATTGGGCAGTGTCTAATATTCCTAGAAGTGTCTCATTTAATGAGATTTGACCTAGTGACAAGATTTCATTATGACTTCATTTAGAACCTTTGAACAAATGGAAAGGGGAATAACAGTTAACCTGAACTCTCTGAAGATTTTGTTAATTTACCTGATTTCCTAGACAGGAAAAACATCTTTGCCAAGTCTAAGAAAATCTCTTAATAAAAGGCATTTGTTTGTAAATGGAATTGGAATGTAGAATAAAACCAACTGGAAATTTTTAGAGATGTGATTCCTCCTCAAAGGCAATGGGAGAGGTCTCCACCACGAGAAAATTATCAGGAAACAGCCTTTGGCCCTGATGGAGAGCATTTCTGTTTTAAACATTAACTGTAGATCACAGTATCAGTTCTGGTTTATCACTGTGATAAAAGTTCAGTTCACATTGTCTTGACTGAGCTGGCTGGTGAATGTTTTGTCACTGAGAACCATTTCCTTTTGTAACTTAAGCACTTAATTGCTTCTAATTGGTTTCTGTTGCAAAGGAGACCTGGATCCAAAGGACAGAGCAGAGAGAGGATGGGGGAGCCTGTGGTAACTGCACATTATTAAGGTGTCAGTGGAGTGAGCAGAAGTGTCATTATGGGACAGGAAAAATGAAAAGGAGGAGACTACGGGGCATCTGGGAATGCTCACAGAGAGGCAACTGGGGATTCTGGGAGAGATCTCTTAAGATTAGTCCTGGCAAGCAAATCAGGAAAACAGCATTTGATGAGGCATAGAGTACTCAGCTAATCAGTGTCCAAAGCAGCTGATAAGAGCAGTCAAAACCATTGAAATCAGCAAGGCAGTAGCACTTGGGGAAGCTGGTATCATGGTCTGATCAGGGAAAGAAATCACAGAACTAAATAAAGGAATTAAATTAAAAACAAACTCTCAAAGTAGGCAGCCCGGTCCAGGAATCCATTTTGTGCCTTCAGGATCCAGTGGTAGATGTAAGTGAGCCAGAATCTTAGTTTAAGAGAGCCAAGGAGTATTTTCACTGCAGCTTTCTGTACAACCTGACCTTCATTGCCCTCATATAAGTCAGGAGTAAGTAGCAGTAAATTAATGTGAATGAGAACAAAATTTAGTTTTTGGCATTTGCAAAAACTTAAAGCCAGATTATACTTTGTTCTGGTTTTAGAGCAATCACTAATATCACCTGGGGCATGCTGAGTTCTGAACCAGTACACAGTGGTATAAACATTTTTAAATATAATCAATGAGGAGAGTTTGTGTATTAGTGTAAAAATTCCTTCCTTGTCTTCTTTTGTCTTTTAGCCTGAATAGTGATGGAATGTTTAATATTGGCACAAGAATTGCCAACAGACACTTTGTGTCTGTCCCAGATAAATGCTGCTCATGTTCACCAGTGGCACGATAATCCCAATTACATTGTGTAGGATGAATAAGCAACAGTGTAAGGCTGCTAAATGAGCAGTTATACTATTGGGGAGCAAAAGACACCAAAACAAACTAGGTATGAACAACTTGCACTTCCTCTTTCAATATTAGGAGAGGGAATGGCTTCAACTGACAGAAGGAAAACAAAACAGAATAAAATTGTTCCCTGTGAGGGTGGTGAGGTCCTGGCACAGGTTGAGTTGAGAAGCTGTGGCTGCCCCGTCCCATCCAAGGCCAGGTGGGATAGGGGGAGGTGTCTCTGACCACGGCAGGGTCTGGGACTGGATGGGTTTTAAGGTTCTGTGTGTGTCATTAAACTCCAGTGAATTGTAGATCCCCAAAAAGCTGATCAGGCACCAGCCTGAGTTGGCTTTGCTGGCCGAGTTCAGTCAGCAGCAGCTGAAAACCCTCAAACTTTTCTCTAGTACTGGATGTCACCTGTCTTGACTGCACTGTGGACACAGTCAAGCAGTTGCTCTCTGCCAATAGGTTTAGCAGTTGTGTTGTTCATCTTTGCCTATATTCAGAAGGAAAAAAGGTACATTTTTCAAACATACTTTATGGAGAGCATCTGTGTGAAATATTTTTTTTGTTTCCATATAGCAATACATGTTAAAAATTACCCTACTGACGTCACTTGAGGTGTTTCCTCCAGGCTCTCTTCCCCATCCTGAGTAGACAGCTATAAAAACTGAGAGTTCACTTGCTGTATAACCCTGTATCAGTAACAACCCTTCTCCTGGCATGGATAAAGCAAACCTTCAGGAGTTACTGTATGAGGAAGTACTTCTATTTAAAAGCTCCACATCTGGAGGCTGTGAGGTTGGACGAGCCTCCTTTCAGCTATTTGAAGGTAGCATACTGGTTTTCTCGAGTTTGACTGAGTTGGGCCATGGGAGGCCAAGTGTTTGCAGTGTCTGCTGGCTGAGCAGCATAGGTAGCACAGAGCCACAAGGACTGTCTCAGGGCAGGTAAATTCAGTCTCCTTTTTCCCAGCTGTCTCTAAAGCAAATTAATGAGAGCAAGTCTAGACCAATTTTTAACCAACTGGTCAGACAGGCTCTCTCCCTCTTGCTGGTGTTTTGTCAGCATAATGGCTGACTGGCCTTTTATTCCCTGCTAGTAGGGCATTTGGGGAATTAAATACTCCATAAAACCAGACTTAGGTGAGCAGGAAAGCCTCATCTAAAAGCATATCAGTATCAGGTGAGCTGCCTGGCTGGCAGAGCAGGTGTCCCTTGGGGGGCCTGGGAGCACTGTCTGATCAGCCACTCACCCTCAACTGCTGTTGCTGTGACTTTCACCACAGCTTGTTTCTGCAAGAAGTTGCTAGAGAGAGCTGCAATCTTGCATTTCTTCACTTCATGTGTATTTATTCTGGGGCAACTGGTTTGGGAGCCAACACCCTTACTGACTGTGCCAAGAGGATCAGCTGAGCCTGTTGCTGTCACCAAAGAGTGTTCCAGGAGAGCAGCATGGCAGCATCAGCATTGGAGACTAGAGTGTTATAGCTGAACTGCATTCTCTTCAACTGAAAAATCCCTGTCCTATGGATCCCTTGTTTAATGCCAAAAAACACTTGGAAACACAGCAAATTATACTCTAGCAACCCAATGTGTTTTCCCAAGTACCAGAGCCTGATACATTTGAAATAAGCATAATTCTCTAATGCTCTGAGCTGCTCTGTTTCTGTGGGCTAATAGGAACAGATTTTCAAGTTGGGAGAGAGGGGCTCCCTACTTGGCAACTTCTGAGCAAAAGCCTTTGACAATTATGGTAATTAAGAGAGAGATGAGAAAGAAGGGGAGATAGTTCCTTGAACAGAGGGACAGTTTCTTGTCTGCCCTGGTTTAAGGAGGGGAAGGGGTGTTTACTCAGGGCTCTTTCTCTTGAATAATTGAAGAAGCAGATCCATACTGCAAGACATAGAAGCCAAGATGATGCTGACTGGGCAGATCTTGGATCTCTCCAGGTCTCTGCCAGCAAAGGGAGGGAACAGCATCAGAAGAAAACCATTTGTGTTGCAGCAAGAACTATCATGTGCTGGTTTTCTTTCCTCCATGGTAGAAGGGGAAAGAGAATAGCAGTTGTTGGCTCTTTTTCCCTGCTAGAGAAGGAGAGGAGCATGGACAAGAATGTCATGATACAGACAGGCACAAATCTCTGTAAATCAGTGCTCTTGGCTCTTCAGGGGATCCCTGCCAAGGGTTAGCAGAAAGGAGTAACAGAGCCAATCTTAACTCGTGTATATTCTATCCAGTATCAACCTGGTGCTCAGGGGTCAGGTGGCTGCTGTTACAGCCCAGCTGCTGCAAGGTTTCTAATTGTGCAGACCCTCTTGCAGTGAATTCACAGCCAAATGGGAGTTATGAAACCATGTTTTAAGATTCAGTCTGTATAGCCAAGCTTGTATAGTAGAAAATAAAAGGCCACATTTAGAACCATGACAGATTTTACTGAACGCTGACAAAGGTGAGACAAATAATCAGGGAATTATTTTCATTTTTCTGATTCTTTCTGCAGCAATAGTGATTGTAGAGGTAATAGTGAAATTTGGAGTGTGGGGATTGTATTTACCTTTACCTGGAGGATCCTGAAGCCTGTGACTCTTCCATGGGTGCTGTTGCCAGACTTGGTGACCTAAACATGTGCTGAGCACAAAATCTATGTTCCCTTGTGACAAATCTTGTTTGCTTGTGGGAAATCTTTTGGGCTCTTCTAGGAGAGATCTTGGCTCTGCTCTCCTGGCTGTTTGGTGTTGGCCTTGTGTCAATGCAGATGGAAGCGGCCTGTAACAGAATGCTGGATCATGTGTCCATGTCCAAGGAAGGAGAATGCTCTGAAGGGCCAACCCTTCCCCTTGGCAGTACCAATTTACTGCTCCTAATATGGCTGTGGTTATTGCCCTGTGCTTTGGTCAGTGATTTTTGGCCTTGTGGAACTTTGTATCCCTGGAGACTGCAGCACTGCCAGTTTAGTCCAGTCTGGAGCCCCAAATGGGAGACTTGGGGAAAGCTTCTATGCAGGTCCATATGGGGAACACTGGGGAAACCTGTTCCAGTGATGTCAGCCAAGCTGTGAAGCAAGGATCAGTCTAATGAGTGGCTTATCCAAGGCTGATTTCCTGTTTAGAAAGTTAAGATAAGCATCTTTTATTATTGAAAAATCAGAAAGATCAGCTGAAAGCACCAGCAATAGGGAGTTAATGGCTGGCTCCTGGTCTGTGCTCCTGTGAAGCATCTGGAGCAGTCCCATCCCTGCTCAGATTCAGTAGGTGCTCTGTTGTGAGTCCATTGCCCAGCAGGCACTATGGGGAAAGGGGGCTGTGATTGATCCTGGTGATTTGCAACCACATGACAGCAGAAGACTCATTCAGTGTTCCCTAAATTGCTCCTGGAGTGCCAGGACTGGGAGCAAGCGCAGGGCACCCCTGCGCCCTTTACCCCTCAGCTCCAGTCGATCAGTGCCCCCCTGAGCTGAACATCTGGTCCTCCCAGACAGACACAGTAACTCCTCTATGGGAACGTTCATACCAATTAAATCTTATCATCAAATCATTCTGTTCCATCACTCCACTTAATTAGCCATGGTCTTTGGTATTTCAGCAATGCTGCACCATGCCAAAAAATGAAAGTATTCTTTGTGTGGTACACACCCAACAACTGCCTGTCTGCCAGCCAGGGGCAAACCAACAAATATTTCTCCTGCACCAGAGCAGTATCTGCTGGGAAATGTAATTGCCCACTTCTGTTTTTTCAAATTGAAATGAGTTAGAGGTCTTTTCATTTGGGCACTCTGCTTTCCTTGCAGCAAAACCAAGCTGATTTCTCCTCAGCTGTTTAGTGAACATAAACTGGGATAAGTTCCTCGAGTGTTAGTTCTTTCTGTTTACAAATGATAAACACAAATAAGCAACACGAATTAACTGCTCATTAGCAGCAGATCACAGCTATTACCTAAATCCTTGTCTTCAGCAGGACCCTTGACTTTAGGAATGTATATCAGGTCTGACCTAATTTTATTTTATGTTTGGAAACATCCAAACCCAGGCGGATCATCACATCCCACTTTCAGCAAGAAAGCGCCTGATTTGGCAGCCTCTGTTTTAAATGGCTGCATTTTTTTTTTCCCCGAAATTTGAGCAGCTCCTGTGAGTAAGTGAGGATAAAAAGCTCTATGATCTGCAGAACCCAGCCTAGAATTGTGCATCAACAAATGACAGTGAGGGAAACATTAGGGATGAGGAAATAATAATGGTCAGTTCCCTGCTGCCACTGATGCTGAGACCCATTTTACATTGCCATTGAGAAGGAGGCCACCAGCTTACCTGTGACAAGGAGTCAGTTGATCCATGGGAACAGGAGCTCTTTTAATAGCCCCCCAAAGCTGTTCATGCCATCTGAGGCATTTGTCAGATGTGACAAGGCACTTGGCCTATTTTTGTCACACAGCAAATCCTTTTTCCTACTCTACTTGGGGCTCAGTCCCACCCTTGGATATGAGCTCACTGCTCTTTCACTTGCATGGAAATGTTCTGTGCCTGAAGGGAGAATTTGGCTGGACCTGAATAATGACATTTGTAATGTTCCCTCAGACAGGACCCAAAGGACACCAACAGGTGCTGATAAGCTTCCAGCCTGCAGAGAGGTGTTTGTAAATCCTCCACAGTGCTTGTCTGCATCTTCACATGCTTTTGGAAAATCTGCCTTGGGGAGGCTTGGAGAAAACCTGGAGTTACTGCAGGAACAGAGGTGGGGGTTCAGTCTTGGTGGCCCAGACAAGACCTTAACCAACAGCCTCACTCCTGCCAAAAGCCCAGGTGATGGTTTATCTCCTGTACAGTACAGCCGGGTCTGCTTCTGCCTCTGGTCTTCCATGTGAAAATGTTGCTTTTTCTATAATCCACAGAAGTGCTAATTCCAGAGGTTCCATTAGCATGAAATAATCAATCACATCACCTATAGAATTCCAACATTGCTGTGAACCCTTGGCTCTGGTGAAAGCAAGAGAAAAATATATGTTCACCTTTACTGAGTCACAATTTCAGTTTCCTGGGATGCCTAAGGAGTGGCTCCAAAAGTGACACCATCACTGGTATTTACTGATTTAAAACACAGACCCTTCCTGGCTTTTCACTTGTCCCAGCAGTTCTTTAGGAAGTTGCCTGTTTCCCATCACCATCCTTTGCTATATGAGCCCAGAAAACTCCTTGAACGAAGGCTTTCCTTGCATTCTTAACAGGAATTTACCTTCCTGACCTCCAGATCATTATAAAAAAATCCTCTTGATTTTTCCCTTGTGTTGCAGGCCCATGGCAGCTTCACTGAGACAGAGATGTTGTCAATGGTGTCGAAGTATGTAATCTCTGGACAGATATTGACCTTTAAACCTCTCCCCTCACTTCTCTTGCTGAGGCTGCCAGGGTGTGGGGGTTTTCTGGGCCCTGGGGGTGGTTTTTGGCTTCTGTAGGCTTTTCTTATTTAGAGTAGCTGAGATTTTGTTCCAAAGATTTTTTTTTCATGAACTTTTCATGTCACGTGTACCTTTAAATGACAAATGTGCTCTATTTCAAGGGAAAGGGGAAAGTAAAAGGCAAGAAGAGGTCTAACTTCAAGATTTAGCTACTTTTATACAAAGCTGGAGCAAGATCTGTTCTGGTGTGTGAAACGCAGTCTTGTCCCAGACAGGCTTAGACTGGGGCAGCAGCTCTTTTTTCTTTCTGCTCTGTGTAAACACCTTTGCTGCCCTTCTCACCAGGCTCTGGGGATCTCCACTGGATAATAAGTCCAAATATTGAACCATTTGGGGTGATTGATGGGGGGTGTTGTGCACACACCCAGGGTATGTCATTTCCAATCTGAAGGGAAGCAATTGTTTCCATATGTTGGCACACTGGGGTTCTTGGTGCCGAGCCAGTTGTCTGGCTGCAATCAGGCAGCAGCATCTCTCACTGATGGAAGATTATACCTTGGAAGAGGGGTGCTAACTTTATGCTGTATTCCTTAAAAGGATACAAACTCTGAACTTCTCTGGGATGTAATTTATGGTTCCAGTATGTTTTGACTTTACATAGATGAAAAAACAGGCCTTTTCTCTATGCATATATGCATAAAAATTCCTTCCTGCTCTGTGGCCCCCTCTCCCCCCAAAGGAATCCAATAAAACAATAGTTGGGGCTGGGTTATGTGCTAACTTGGCTGCATGGACTGCTGCCTGCTGAGGCTCAGAAGGATTCCCCCTCTTATTAATCCAGCTCCTTACAGGTATTTTAACAGCTACATCTGGTTTTGTTAACTAAATCTAGCTTTTGTTGCTCAGCTGGAATTCAGGCTCTTGAAACAGATTTTAGAGATGCCCTGCACTACCAAACCCATCATGTTGGGATTTTGGGGTGGTTTGTTTTTTTTTTTTTTAAAGTGTCAGACTGGTTGCATGTTGCTGCACAAATAAGTTAATGTAATTTTCAAACTTCATCAGTAAGATTCCTCCATGCCAAGGCCCTGCATCAAGTGGGGGGAGGAGGCAAGCTAAAGGTTGCTGGAAGAGGGTGTTAAAACATAGTGAGAAGCCACTAATTTAAAATATTCTGTAAGTTACTGAGCTATGCACAGTTCCCTGAATCACCATCACTGAAGCAAAGCTACCTGATGGTGATGCAGCCAGTGAGGGATCACCACATCCTTTCTGAAGTGTCTGTAGTGTCAACAAAACCTGCGGTAGATGTTGTGTGTGGTATGTGTGTGACCCCATTAGAAAAACACAGGCAGATCACCAGATACTTCATCTGTGTCATATCCAGGCCAATTCTTGCAGATAAAGTCAGTCTGAAATTCTGCAATTTTCCCTCCCTAAATGGTGAGCAATCATCAGGCTTTTAATTCTGTAGCCAAAAGCCTTTGCAACTGTGAGACACGGTGGGCAGAACCACTCAAATCACTTCAGCAATGCTCCTTTCTCCGGCTGGGAATAAAGAACACATCAAATCACTCTGCCACACACACACACATTTCATTTAGGGAAGTAGGCTAGATTGGAGTTTTAACTCTGGAAATGTTTTCAGTGATATTGTTTGAGCATCTTGGGGTTGTATACTGACCACAGGATGATCTTCTCTGTGCTAGACTTGGACAGATATGGAGAGAGATTCTGGAATGCTAAAAGCCAAGTTTCTTCCCAGGAAAATTTGCGATATTGTGAGAGGAAAGCAGAGACATAAATTTGGTTTTTTTTCAGTCATGTGCATAGGGTTTTTTTATTTATTGGAAATACTAACTTATTAAGACCTTCTTCTGGAATATTTACATAATATATATTGAATGATCTGAAGAGATTTTTGATGCTATAAATTCCACTCAGGGGAATGAACTAATGTATTTTAATAGAAGATTCATTTGCAAAACTTAAATGTATGAGGATACATAGTGTATTCAACTTTTAAAGTAATTTATTAAGAAAAGAGTTTTGATCTTCTGAGCAGGTGTTTGAATACTGAGGAAAAAAATGCTCAGTGCTTTTATGGGAGCTACATGCACACTCAAAATGTCAACAATGGCATTATTCACATGTGGTTTTGAACAATGTGGATTCTACCTTGTCTCTAAATAATGCTTTTGGTGCCTGAAAAATGTCAGAGTCTGGAATTGATAACAATACTGTTCATGCAGCTACTGCCATGGTTGGTGTGAATGTCTATAAATATATATACACTCCTGGATTCCAGCATGAAAATTGGGAGCTAGAATTTCCACCTATTTTTTTTTTCTCACTTTTAAGGTCTCTTACAATTGCACGTGTCAATTTGGTTATTAAACATCAGTAATCAGGCAATTTATAGTTCTACCAAACCAAACAATTCTCTATATAAAAGGAAAGTACTCGTTTTAAACATGCCTCATTCCTGCTTGGAAAGTTTTAGCTCCAGGGATGCCTCAAGCTTCCTGAACAGCTACAAATCCATGTGTGTGCACTTCTGTAGGAACTCCAGAGCTGTGTTTGCATTCCTGAGCTGCAGGGATTGCCATTCCCCTCCTGCAACTGGTGAAAGCCAGGGGTAAGCCTAGGATTGCCATGGTTGACCTAAAAACTGCTGTGTTCTCTACAAAACTGCTCCATCCACCCTGCTGGAATGTAGGTCTGCCCTATCTTCAGAGCCATGTTAGCATTAATTAACTACTTCCAGCATATTAACAGCCTTGGCCATATGTGTCAATACTAGGTGGACGCTGATCTAACAAACTGCTCTGTGTTAATTATGACCTCATTGAGCCAACCAGTTTGGGAAGAGTGGGAGATCCATTGGTGCTCTGTGGGCTCCTTCCCTCCTGGCCTCTCTGCCTGGCAGCCATGGTGACCTTGAGGAGCTGCCGACCTTGGATTCCCAATCCCATAGCCCATTTCCCTGGCTATTGCTCTAACAAAGGACTCCAAGTTATCACACTCAGACTCCTGTACCTGATCTGGCCTTTGCTGCTATTTGGAGCCCATGGACCACTATTTCTGTGTGATGGTGCATGTTCCCAAAATAAATGTCCTTAAATTAGCAGGTTCAGTTACAGGGGGCAGTCTGGCTGTAGCAGCAGAGAGCTTGATTTAGGGCCAATTTGGATTTTTTTTTTTTTTTGAGAAAATATGCTCTTTTGAGGTTAATGGTTATTGAATTACTTAGTTAATAATAGATGCTTCTCAACATATTAATGGGATATAATACATTTTTCGAAAGGACTGGATCCTTTAGCAGATGCAAGCCTTGGTCTGGCAATGTTGTAGCAATAAATCAGCATCTGTTCAAGGGCTGCCTGTTGTTTCACAGGGATGCCAACTACAGATTTACTCTATTTCAGCTCTACTTCCACATTCAGGGTTTATTTGAGTGGTTTGTGTCCCAGTGACTCTGACAACTCTGCTGAGTTGCTGCTGTGCAAATGGAAGTGCAGTGGCCTACATTTCCCTGGTGATCAGTGGGACAGCCTGACCCACTTGAAACACGTTAACCAGCCCTGCTTCCAGACAGCTGGGAGCACTTGTCCACCACTGGGCCTGGGCTGATGCCATGCCTCAAGCTGAAAATTCAGAATTTATGGCTGTTTTGGAGGATTTGATACAGATAATTTAAGTTCTGCTTGGCGCTTGTTTTCTTCCCCTTGTGCCTGGATGTGTCATGGTTCAGTGTAATGGGTCAGTCTGTGTTTCATTAAATATTAACAGAGAAAATGATTTGTGCTCATTTAGAGGGTAATACTGCTGCGTTAATGGATGGAAAAATGCCTGGAAGGCTGCTAGTAAAGGTGTAATGGCAACTGGTGCTGAACCCGTGTTCTGAACTGCCCTGCCAGGGGATGGGAAACATGAACAGGTAAAAATTCTACAGGAAAATAAGAAGGAGGATACTGTAAGGAATATTCAGGCACATGCTGAGTGATCTGACTGGCCTTTTCTGCTCTGCACTGTAAAAATGATCCCTCTGACATGGATTCAATCCAGAGCCCAGCCAAAGCACTGCCCTGAAGCCGCCTCAGAGCACTGTCCCTCAGCAAACCCATGTGTTTGTAACATGTGTGAGCCCAGCCCAGAATCCCACTCCTGGCTCACTTTCCCTTGTGGGAATCATTGTGGTCTCCCTGTCTGGCAAGGGCATTCGAGGAGCTCAAGAGAAGCAGCTGCCACTTGTGTTTGTGCCCCGTGGGCTTCCTTGGCTGTGTCCCACAAGTGCTGCCTGACAATATTATAACAATATATTCTTCGGTTCCACTTGTAGCTCCCAGAGCATCCAAAGGTCTCCTGGCGTTGTTCCAGGAACAGACCTCCTTTAGCCATTGGTGCAATGCCAGGGAGTCTGGTAATGAGCCCATCTGAGGGAAGGTGGGACAATGTGCATCCGGTGTGATTAATGGCATCCAGGAAGGTAGAGGAGAACGTTTATTCCGTTTATTCCGGAGCTTCCGATTGTCTGGGCAGTAGATTTAAGAGATAAGATTTGTTGTCAGATGCTTTAGATTAGCTAACAATTAATATTAATGATACACTCTTTTGTGCTGCTGGGACATGCTCCCCTTTGTATTTGTGTGTGCTGTAGCACCCAGCTTCCTGTGGGCTTGATTAACAATAACCTAATCATAAATCACATGATTTGGATTTCTAAAGAGGGTGTTTATGCTGTGACTTCACCAATCCCACTGTTTCTGCCTGCGAAAAAGCTGGAATGAGTAAGATAAGAACAAGGCCAATGCAGAAGGCTCTGTTTTGATACAGGCACTTAACTCTTTTCAGGTCTGGGCGCTCGGGAGCTTGTGCATGTGATTATACATTACTTATAAATCAGTAACTTAGCATAAATATGCTGTGATATATATATAAACAGACTCTGATAGGCTTCAAGATATCTAAAATACAGGGTTTGACTGTGAAAAATATTTTGAGAAATGCAGGACCTGCTTCTTTCCCCTTCTGTTTATGTAAAAAACATAATACTGAAGAGAATCCTGTGTGGCTCTGATGAGCAGACTGGTTGGGGATGCAGTCATAAATCTCCTGGCCTACAAAAGCAGCGGTTCAGCATCGTCTCCATGGCAACCCATGGAGCAAGAAATGAAATCTGATATGAAGAGTCTCACCAAGGAGAGCCGTATGCGAGTCACACACTTGCCAAGGCAGAGTGCTGGTGAAGCAGAGAAAATAAGATGTGTTTTCTTTTACTTGTTGCTTCGTTCAGAGTATTCCTGCCATGGATGAAAGAGGCTGACAAACCAGCCATTATTCCATGGCCTTCAACTACTCGGAGCCAGGCCAGGGGCCAGCGGAGCGGCCGAGAAACAAGAGCGGGCTCTGCCAGCACTTGAGCTCATAAATGAACTCAGCTCACAGCTGCATCTCTGAGCTGCTTGTGTTCCCCTGCTTAATGTCAACCTTGTTTCCCCTTCCAGTGACATGGAACTTTTGTGTGTGCACAAATAAAACCAACGAGTGGTCGATAGCTCCTAAGGGGACAGAAATATTCCCGAGTGCTGGAGGGCCATGTTCGCCAGAACGGCCAAAAGCAGAGAAAGGAGACTCAGTGAAAAGCTGAATGACCTCACCCACTTTCTTCCTGCAGAATTCCTAGGAGACACTAGGCTCTGAAAATCACTTATCAAAACCAGACGTCAGAGAAATAGCCAAGGCATACCCCAGAATTCCTGCAGGAGGACACAAAAGTTCAGGCATTTCTCAGACAGCTGAGGTGGATGTTGGCTGCCCTGCTGGGGAGGAGCCCTTCATGTCCTGCAGTGAAACACCTTCCATCAGTACGGGAGGAGGCTTTCACCTCCTGCACAGGCAAACATGGAGACACTGATCCAGCCAGCAGCAAGTGACAGAAAAAAAGAGCCTGGAGTCACTCTCTTTGCTGATTCCAATGTGTCAGTGATGCCAGCCATGAGCTGACACCAGGGAGTTGTTGGAGGCAGCACAGTCCTCCTTTGACGTACCAGCAGCTGCACCATGCTTTGATGTCTCCACAAAACTCTTGTGTTTTTCAGAACCTTCTCTAATGGTGAAATTTCATTCCCTCCCTGGTGCCATCAGCCCCTTGATTCCTTCCCTGCACCCTGTGAGGCAATTTTTAAGTTCATCAACGTTTTCAGAGCTGCTGCTTAGAAGTGGAAGCCACAGTGATTCATGAAAAGGTGCTTCATTTTCTGAACCAGTTGTACTTTTCCTTTCATGTTTTTGCTGGTTGCTAGGTGTTCTGGGGGCTTTATTTATCACATCCTTTTGGGTGCTGCAGTGTGAACAGTAATTCTGTATGCCAGGTGGTGTCAGCTTGTGATAAATGGGAACCATTGTTGCTTCCATAGGAAACAATGACAGCCAAGAGGGACGATTTGATGCAGTCCACGGGAATACAAAAATAATATGTCACTACTTTCCACGGCTAATGAAGACAAACCCTTGGAGCAAGCCCTTTTGGAGGAAAAGTGAATGTTTTTGCCTAAGATTTAAGTCTACTTTTTTTTTTCCCCTCATATTGGGGTACATTAAGCAAGAAAACAGTAAATTTACTCAGGGTTTCCCCCTCAGATTAAGAGAAAACAATTGTTCAAGAGGCTGAAGGATAAGTTTTATTAATATATCTCCAGTATATTTCCCTGTACTGTTCACTGGTCTTCCCAATAGATTTTCTCCTGTATTCTTGTTTTTTAACTCAAAAACACCCTCCTATACAACATGCTGTGATAATTTTTCATTTCTTCTTGCACACTTTCACTGGGTAGGTTTTTTAACATGAAGTGGCAGCAGCTCAGCATTATATTTAATCAGATATTTACGTAACAACACAGATCCCCAAACTGAGTTAATATATTGTGAAGTTTTGCAAAGTCTGCTTTTAGAAAAGATGCCTCAAAAGAACAAATTACCTAAATCAGAATCTATGGGAGACCAAGTTCACATGATGGAGAGGGTGTTGCCATCACATCTGGTGCCTTTTCAGTCTCAAGAGTGCCTGGAGCATCTTCACCAACCAGGTCTGAGGCACCACACCAGTGTTTCCTGTACTTGGAGCTGTTTGAGGACTACTGTCTGTCAGATCTTTTTATTTTCATTGAGAATCGGTAAAATCAATTCATTAATTACTGTACATAGTGAGATATCAGTGCCATTTAATTTGAACTTATTAAGAAATACATTTCTGTATCTTGAAGAGTTTTAAGAAATTAATGCAATATAGAAGAGATGGGTCTTGTTTTACATATCTTTTTTAATCAGAGATTTTGTGAGCCTAAGACTAAAAATCACATGATAAAATCTTGGAAATGTGCCAATATTTTGGGACTCTTGATAGTGGATATTAAACTCAGAAGTTCCCAGTAATTGCAGTTGGGTTTTCAGAGTGTTCGCTGATGTTTTGTGACATTTGTAGGCATTGTTAGGTGCTCGGGCATGAGGAATTTCTTCAGGAGCTGTGCTACCCAGAGTGTCTGGCTCATTCATCTGCCAGCTAAAAAATCCTGTGAGGCAGCAAGAGGAGGATGAAAGCACTGGTTACGTTGTCACAGGTGACCAGCACAGCTTACAGCCACCCAAACAGGCTCAGTGGGGAGGTGGCAGCCAGACAGACCCTGCTGTCCTTGGCTGCTGACGTAGATCAGAGCAGAGCAACTGCCCAGAGCAGGCTGTGCCTTAGGTTTCAGCCCTGAGAGGGTGTTCCACTGGACCACACTCCACAGTCCTGCCCTGGAAGCACCCTTGCACCAGCTAGGAAGCTCTGTCCTGATGGGAAACAACAGAATCACAGAATGGTTTGGGTTGGAAGGGACCAAACTCTTGCCAGGGGCACCTTCCCCTATCCCAGGTTGCTCCAAACCCCATCCAACCTGGCCTTGCATAGTTCCAGGGATGGGGCAGCCACAGCTTCTCTGGGCAACCTCACCACCTTCACAGGGAAGGATCTGGCACTGAACTCAGTTTACTGCTGCTTCAGCTGATCATAAAATGGCAAAACTTGTGGCTGAGGTTTCTGGTAGTTCCTGGCTGCATTGTTTGCACTGTAGGACACTCATCCTTCCCAGGCAGCTCTTGTCAATGGGATATCCATGTTTTTTGAATATAAATATGAGGTGAGCTTCAGGGAACACAGATCTATTTCTTTTTCTCTCCTTGGAGGGGTGATTCAGGATGGTGGGTAGGGATCAGTTGGACAGACTTGTGTGTGTTGTCCAGAACTCAGTCACTAGGAATTCCTTTGGGATTCTGTGCTGCTCAGTGTGTCTGGGTCGTGTGTCTGTCACTCTGTGATGTGAATTACCAATCTGTTTGCATGTCTCGGGCAGGCAGAATTGTGTGAAAAGAAACCTGGGAGAAGATTCCACAGTGTGCAGGAAACCCCAGTCTAGACAAGCTGAAGGTGGTTCATTATTCAAGGCTGCTGCATTTCTGCCGTGGAATGAAGACAGCGAGTGATTAGCCTTGTTATTGTCTCCATAGTGCTGGTTTAACAGAATTTGTGAGATTTAATCTATCTGGTGAGCAGGTCAATTTTTGGCACCTCTCACAATTAGTCAGCAGCTGTAATTGCAATGCACAGCCTGAAATGTTGTGTTGCTCTCAGCTGACTGAGACACAAGGACATGTCTACTTCCAGTCCAGTGGCAAGTTCATAAATTCCATCATTCCATAATGCAGGAATTCAGCCAAAATAGCTGAAATATGGGATATTATGGCTTATCACCAGCTTCCAGAGCCAGTCCCAGGCTGGGAATTGTGTCTTGCCCAGGCTTTGAGTCACCAAAGCATAGAGCTGAGGCTAAAATTGCATAGTGTAGGGGCTGTTCCTTGTATCTCAGGGAGGAATTTCACCTCTGCTCTCTCAAGGCTGCTCGTGAAGGGCAGTGAAGCAGCCTGAGATGGCCTCACTGGAGCATCACACCATGCTGTCATTTTCCATGGCAACTGGAGCAGGGATAGTCTCACATTCCCGTGGCATGTGCCATTATCTGTGTGCATCCTGGTGGCTGATGCTCAGCTTTAACTTCAGTAAAGCGGCAACCACCGTGGGAAACAGAGCACACTTGAAAATCAAAATAACTTATAAGGTACTGTGAAGTCTTTTCCTGTCAGTCTTTAGTTCTAGGGTGGGGCTGGAGTGAATGAAAATGCTGCCAGCAGCAGTTGGATCCAGCCGGGTGGCGGCACTTTGTGTTCCAATTGTCTCTGAGGGCCGTGGCTTTCAGCGAGCCCCAAGTTAATGAAAGTGCAGCGTCAGTGGCTCCAGCCTAACAAAAGGAGTGGAGCCCCAATTGAACACACATTTCCCCTCTGCAGTAAGTAATCGGGGCAGGACAAAAGTGCGGTCTTTGGAAAAGGCCCAGCTCTGCCGTTGCGTTTCTTTGGCACAGATCAGCAGGGATTAAGCTGTGACCCATGGAAGTTCCTACTAGAACTCCTCTGTGAATACAACTGCTGTCACTGCACATGGCAGGGGAAGTGGTTTGTGCAACCGCAGAGTGTCTGTGAAACACTGTGGTCAGACCAGGGCTGAAAGTGAAGAATATCTGATATGAAGTGAGTAAACCCCAAACACAGTGACCAAAAGGTTTGAAATTTGCTCTAGGAAATAATTTTGTAGAGTAAGTGTGGATGTCCTGATCACTGTCCTGACCAAGATTTTAATAAATTTAACAGGAACAAAGCAGAGATTTACTGGGAGCTGTACAGGTGGTCTAGAACCCCTTCATAGCACAGGTCAATGCAATTGTGCCTGTAGTCTTCTCTCTGCCTCCAATCTCCCTCCAGCTCACCTCAAAAAGAACATTTTTCAGTGTGAAACCTGTTTGCCAGTACTTGAGAGGAGATGTGAGAGCAATGGGATCATTAAAAAGTCCTAATCTGAATTTGTAAGCAGTTAAGGAGGTGTGTGGGGAAGGTGAGCATTGCACACAGGTTTAGCACTGACCTCCCCATCTCTTTCCCTGCTCCTTCCTCCCTAGACCAGATTGCCTAGAAACAGCTCTGGACGGTGGAATGTCTCTGAAGGTGGGATGTGCAGCACAGACACTGGGCTCAGCTGCTCCAGAGTTATTCTTGTGAGAGAGCAATACAGAGAAAACACTAAATCATTTTTTCCCTGCAAATGTCAATTAAACATTAATCAAATGCCAAGGTAGAACGTGGGCAATCCGAGCAGTGTTTATTCTGCTGCTGAGTATCCAAATCAATTAAAAAGAACCTTCTCCTACACTGTTTTATTGGAAACTTGTAGACTTGTTCATTTTTAAACCTAAGAATCAGAGTAATCCGGACCATGTAAAATTACAGAAAAATATCTGTGTTTAAATGATTAATAGTGAATTATTTTATAATGCTTTTTGCATAGTTGGGGTTCTTTGCTGAGCTGTGAACCAGTTTATTGAAACGATTGCTAGTCCTGTCACTGAAATCGGTCAATACACTGTGGATTTACATTATTTTGTAGCACCCTTTCATATAAGCATTGTAGAGGCAACACATCCTGGCAGTGTCACCATGACCTGTGTCTCCAGGCAGTGTGATTTCAAGCTTTAGTTCTCCTTATCAGAAACAGAGGAAGGAATTTGCTGGAATAGAATGATGAGCTTTAGGCCTTTAGGTGGGACTGGGGAGATCTGTGATCCCCGGCTCTCAGCTCGCAGCCGCAGCTAGACAATTTGTAGGAGCATCTGTAAGGATGCTGCTTTCCTCCTTTATAGGAATCCTTAAAGCTTCTCATGCATTTCAGCCACCACGATGACTGTGGCAATACTATGGCCAGCCATAATATTTAGTTAGCTGTCCTGGGAGTGTGCCAATATGGTAAAACGTCATGCAGAGCCCAAATCCAGTCTCAGGGAGAGTCTCTGAAGATGGGAACGCTACGACACTGCCTCCCGATCTCCTAGGTGACAGGAGCTTGTGTCACTAATTGGTCCCCGAGCCTGCGGCACCGAGGTGACGCGATGGGGCTGAAAGGCAGCAATTGCAGCTGAAGGGATTTGGTAAAGAATTCGGTGAGAACGAATGTTGGGCGTGAACACAGGGGATTTAATCTGTGTTTATTCACACAGACCTGTTGTCTAGGGAGTTACTCCGAAGAGGAGCCTCGGGCTGCAGGATTAATGTAAGAACCATACTGGGTAAATGATGTTTTTTCTGTGACCAAATCACAGGTACAAAATAAATCTTTTGGTGAAGCCAAAACCTTTCAGTTTGTTTAGAGCTCACTCACACATGCCTGCATGGTGTAGAAATCATCCTTTTGAGGAGGTATTTGCCATCTATCCCACAAATTGCTTTGCTGCTGTCTTGGTACCAAGTTAAAATTGTGAGTCAGCTAATTGAGCTTGAAAAACAGTTTAATCCTATTACAGCACATAAGACACTGTCTTTTTTGTTTTTCTTTCAGTAATGCTGGTTCATGCACTACTCTCAGATATTAAGAATACATTGTAAGAAGTCTGTCTCATGAAAATAAAGCGTGGACCCACAACAGGTAAATGAGCATTACATTCTGCAGTCCTTGTCACTGGGACTCCCAGTTCACTTCACCTGTGCCTTGGTTCATCATCATTTCAAAGACCATCATGCAGATAGTGTGCTAAAATACTTGGGTGTGTATTTTCCCTCATACACTTAACCTGTAGCAAACACCTGGATTAGAAGCAGCAGGCACCAATAAACCAGGGCATTGTCTTTTCCACGTGAGACAGTGTGATCAGAAGGAGAGTAGCAGCACTCATTTGCTTACTGAGGCAGAACTATTATTACAGTAATATTAGTAGAAGTAGAAGTATTACTATATTAACATAATAGTAGTAGTAATAACAGTGAAGCAGCTGGCCTTTCAAGAAATGTCTGGGCATGGGCATGGGGAATTTTTGGAGTGAGAAGCCCTCTGCCTTTAGGGTTGTGGCACAGGGCTCTGCTGTGACTGCCCTTGCAGCCCTGCTTGTTAGCTTTGGAGGAACAAGTTTGTGAGCTCATTATTCCATAGCAGAACTCTTCTTAGTACCTGTGACTGTTTTCTGCTTGCAGAGGTTGGCTACTCTCCAGTGCTGCTGCTCTCCTGTTCTGGGTGACCTTCAAAGGAGCAGCAGTCCAAGTTGGATTGTTCTGGGACAAAGGCTTGTTCCCATGGCCTGGAACTCGGTGTCCACGGGACACTCAGCCACTCACTGACCTCACTTCCTCCATCTTCCCAAGGGCTTTATAAGCATAACCCAACAGCGGGGACAATCTGTATCATGACAGCCAAATCTGCTGTTGTAACCACCACCACATTCCGTAGTCCTGTGCTGAAACAGGGACATGCAGGTAATGGATATTTTATTCCAATACTTTGTGCATGTGGAGCAATATATTTCCCTATGTATGTGTCAGAGCTTGAAAGGAGGATCCATTTTTAATGAGCTATACCATGCATAGCTAATGCAGAAACTTAATTTTAGACACAGATTTTTGTTTTATCCATTAGGGAACACTCTAAACCCCTGTGGTGAGTTAGGATGGCACAAGGAGGATGCTATTCTGTGGTGGCTTGGAACACTAGGTAAGAGGTGCAGGTGAAGGTGGTCCTGCAGGTGCCTCAGTCTCAGCCCCTGGATATTGCCACGCACAGCTGCTACATACATAATGTAACAGCCTGTTCCAGCTGACCCATTCCAGAGCCTCTTAAAGTCTCAGTTCCCTGCAGGCAAGGACTAAAAATAAGTCATATGAGAGGGGTACTAGCTCAGCTAATTAGCCAAGGAGCAGAGTACTGACTGCTGCATCGATAACAGTGTCTGGCTGCTTGTTCCAGTGCCTGGCACTGCCCACAACAATCAGGAAGATCCTGCCCAAAGGTGAATTCCACAGTGCATCTGCTGTGCTGAAATGAGAAGCTCTCCAGCTCAGGATCCAACCTCTTTGGCCAAATCCCCAACCCTTTATGTTCTGGTGACACAAAGCTTGCATGAAGCTGGCCTGGGGTTCCATCTCACTGAAGATCCATTATCAAAGTCCTGACCTACCTGTGAGATAATTTAAGTTCGTCATGATCACATTGCTGTCAGTGTACCCCACAATGTTCTGGGCTACAAATAGAAGAGGTCAGACTCTCAGTCAGACCAGATGTAGAGGCACAAATGCAACAAGAGGAATTTTTCCCAGCTGAATTTCTGTTGCATCCCACTTCTTTACCTGTTCTGTTTACTTCAAAGTGACAATTCTCCTTCCTGGAGAAGTGGACTGCAAATTTGGGGTGTAACATAAACTTCTCTTTCTCCTAGATCTGTTTTGGTTTTAATATTTTTATTATTATTTTTCAGCAGTCAAGGAGAATTGTCAAGTACTTCATTTATTCTGATTGGAAGTAGCAGAGCAGTACCATCAAGGCCTTTGTGCCCCAGGAAATTACTGAGGTCCTTTATGGCTGCTGAGCATATCCATCTAGAAGCACCTTTTTGCAATGTTCTCCCTCCCCTGCCACTTGTTTATTCATGCATTGACAATGACAAGCAGTTAAAGGTGAGCTTACTCTTGCACTTGTAGTATATTAAAATTAAAGAGCTGTGCTTCCAAGAATTGCACTCTCCTTCCCTAAACACAAAAAGAAAAGACAGACCTGAGCAAAGTGCACCAGGAGATAGGATATGAACCTCGTTCAGCTCCTATAATTAAATACAGAGATCCACAATATCAAAGGGCACCTGGGTAAATTAAAAGAAAAGCCTGTATGGAATGGATCCATCTTTGGAGCAGCTTCTTGTGGATTAGAATGATGTGAAGATTTATCAGTCAGGGCAAAGGTGAATGTGGCTGGGATTTAACTGTTTGAGTATAATGCACTTCTGGTTTGAATTCAACATAAAAGCTGAACCAGACTGATACCAGTGGAATGGGGAAGTAGCTGTCCTGGACCTGAGAGGAAGTAACTGTCAGAGTCAGTGAGAGCCTTTTTGTTCACAGCAAGTGACACTGGGGTGGAATCATGTCCCCAGGATGTGTGTCTGAACCAGGCAGGAGAACCTCTGGATGCTCCTAGCACAGTGCAGCAGGGAGGCAGGCGGGGGAGGTGAGTGCTGGGGGGGTAGGGGCAGGCACAGCCAGTGGTGAATCGGGAATTCTGGGCAGCACTGGAGCCAATTCAAGTGGGAGTGACAGTGCAAGGGAGGACAGCACATTCCTGGGAGTGCTGGGGCAGAGACACTGAGAAAACCCAAACCTGGAACACGTGGGAGTGACTCACATGGAATTTGGTGGGAGTGAAGCTGCTTGGACTCATGCAGAGTTGGTCCAATTTAGCATGAGCATTTTCTAGGACACCAGTGAGAGCATCTCTCCTTGCCCAAGGAGTACTTTTCATTGAGGAAGGCTCTTGTTCCTGCAGTTGAGATTCCTGCAATGCCACCTTGATTCTAGGCACTCCAGCATCCGGGAGAGTAAGGCAGAGCTCTTGAGTATGCAGGACAGCAGGACTTGAGGCCAAGGAGCAGAGATTAGAGGAACAACACACACTTGACTTCTTTATTGTAAATTATTCCACATCCTTCCTACCACACCAGTTGGAGCCATCCAGATACATCTGCAGGGTAAACACATGTCCATAAGAATGGAATACTTCTGCCCTGCCCTTTGTTAAGGTCTCCACTGGTTCAGAAGTCTCTGGGGGCAAGTAATAGCTCCTGGAGCCAGGTGAGAGGATTTTATCCTCATTTCCATTTCAATATATGCATTGCTCTTCCAGTTCACAGCTCTTTCATGGCAGTGTTGATGATATCTGGGGAGGAGGAACAAAGCAGGGATCTGAAGGCATATATCTGTGTGCTGAGCTCTTTCTGCAGCAATTAAAAAATCACATCACTTTGAATTACAAGGGACCCTTGAAAACTTTCCCTTCAGAGCTGTGAAACTTCAGAGGAGCCCAGTGCTGCCAGCCTTGCTGCCTTGCCCTGCTCTCCAATTTCCATGTACACTTTATTCCTTGGAGTAAAATGGGCATGTGCAGTGTCTCAGTGGTCCAGCCTCTGGTGCCACCCCAAAGAAGCATCTGACTTGACCATCTGACTTGAGTGTGAGTAGCCTGGTAGACTTGTGCTGAATCTCAGTCTTAATTATATCAGAATATAGATATAGATATATATAACATCAGTTAGTAATGTGAAGAGATTCCCATGCAAGGAGTGGTAAAACTTTATGGAAACTGAGATGATGGATTGATCACAAGGGCTGGCTGCTAGCTTAAAGCAAATTATTTTCAACACTTGTCTGGGCCTTTGCTAGACCTAAAGGAGCTATGTATCCAACATCCATAGCCCTCAAACCCTATAGACCAGTGGTGCTCTCTCTGATGAGTGAGGGCTCACTTCATTCCTGGAAATGCTGCAGAGCCATGGGACTCCCTCTGGAATGTGGAGCAGAAATCCTGCAGATGCTTAATGCACATTTCTCTGTGATGACAGGACATCTTATTGCAATTAGTTTGGGGGACTAAAAGGGGCTTGGGAGGCTCTAGTCAGGAAGAAGAGAGAGAAAATAGGGTATGGAGACCTTTTAACCATTTCCTCAGTGTGTGGTGTATGACTGTGACTGATTTATTGTGCCTGAAGTGGAAGATAGAGGATCTCAGAGCTTTGCATGCCAGGTCAGTGTCAAAGATACATCCAGATCCACAGAGGACATCCACATTGTGTGAGCCCACTCATTGTTCCAACATTAATTTGGGATCATGAAGCCTGTTTTCAATGGCTAGGCCATTCTTCCCTCAACTTTGCTGCTCCCTAGCATATCCCGAGTTGTTTTTTGCTCAGAGGGCTGCCTGGGCATTAAATATCATTTACATTTCCATCTTTCTATTTTGACTGTAAGAATAACTCCGTTTGCTCCCTTAGACAATTCCTAGGTATTAATTGCTGTTTTGTTAGCTTGTTCAGAGGTGTTCCTTGTTTACAGGTGAGCTGTGATCTCAGGAGAAGATAAATAAATGCTCCCATCCTAGGAAACATCAGTGATGGACTTTAGGCTTAACAATCCATTTATATTTGTTCTCTCCAGAAGAAGAAAGGCTGGAGATTTGGTTTTGGTAAAGGAAAATCCTTTTTTGCATCACTGGAGGTGGGCAGAAGAGCAGGTTGGTGTGAGAGCCACAGGGCCTGGCTCTGAGCAGTGAAAATATACCCAAGAGAGCTTGGCATGGCTGAGTGTTTCCTTAACAGAGCTGCAGGAGAGGGGAGCATCTGGTGGAATTAATTGCCTGTAATTTTCTGGAGGGGATGGCTGAAAGTGAATGGCTGCAGCAGAGCAGAGATCAGAAGGCCGGGGCAGGGGGGGAGGGGGGGGGGAGAACAGGTTTTGTTTTTTCAAGAAAAACTGTATCTGATAGAGCATCTCAAAAGGAAAAGCTGCATGCAGAGACTGTCTTAAGACATTGATGTGTCTCAAAATCTTCAGCTGCTGAAAAAACATATTGTAGAAAATTCAGGTGCCTGTACCAATAAATGGCACAGACATATTGGCTGAGAGTTCCAAGTCCCCTTTTCCAGTAGCTTGTGAATGTCAGATTTGAACATTTCAGACCGAAGTATCCTGCCCTCATTGTCAGGCTCACTTTGAATTTGTTTTTGCTGTGGATTTTTAGCTTTCAACAAAAGCACTTCAGCTCTTCCGCATAACAAAGTGTGTTCCACATATATGTTTTATTTTTTATAGATTGGTTAAACTTCATTGACTTACTCTTTTAGAAGGTGGTTGTTGCAGTTTGTCAGGGAAGAGTCTGTATGGTGAAACAGGTCTTGGGTGAGTCTCTGAGTAAAACTGGGCTGAACACTGAGCAAGGAATGCCCTGGTCCAGGGGTGACAGATGTTCCTGAAGGGCAGCCAGCAAGGCAAGGCTGCCTGACTGACAGAAGAGGGAGGAGACAGCACTTTCAGGGATGTATCCGTGCAAGGGTGAGGTCTGGTGGAGTGGAATTTAGTAGATCAGCATGAATAAAACAGGTTTCATGGAGCCTGAGTCTGACTAGATAAACAGAGGTAACAATTGGAAGCCAAATAGTGAGGATTGACAGGCAGGGCTAGGAAGCAGCAGAATTGTGAGCACCAGGAAAAACAAAACCAACCCAAAAACCAGCACAGAGATGAGAAATCAGAGTTAAGAGGAGAAAGCCAGGCATCAAGTAACATGTAGAAAAATGAGGAGAAAACAGAGTGTCTACTTGTTGCTATTAGGGATCATTTTTCCTGGAGACAGAAAGAAAGCTGGGGCCCAGTGGGAAAAATAGTGTGTAATAGTTCATAACAGGGAGGGCTGAATTAAAATTGCACAAGCAGCTCTTCATCTGCGGAGGTGGGAGAGCACAGGAAAGTTGCATTAGTCAGAGGAGTGGTTTGGTATTTTTTATTTGTTCTCAGGGGTTTTTTGTTTTCACCAAGGAGGGTAAGTAATCACTGCAAAAAATGTAATAGGCTGCATAATGAATGGGTAATGAATTCTCTTCCCCTTGGAACTTCCAAATCTCTAAGGAACACAAACCTAACCAAGATGTAATCCAGTTTGCCCAGGATTTATGGCTGGGGAAGGAAATGATCATGGTGAACATTGTGACCTATGGAAGAGGGGTATTCAGGCAAATATTCCTAATTGTGAAGTCCCTGTTCCTTCAGTCCTGACATTTCTACATTTGCTTTGCTTGACCGCCACTTGAATGCTGTTCCTTGGAGAATCAGCTTTTCATGAGCATGGGAAAGTGCAGGAAGGAGCAGAAAGTTTTCCCTGATTCAGAATCAGTTCCATTGGTTCCTCTCTGCTGCACAAGCCTGGCCTGGCAGTGTGAGCATCATTAGAAAAGCTGGAGGAGGAATCATCTTTAGAGGCCCCAGATCTCTCCTGGAGTTCCAGGGTCATCAGGGATCAGATGATTCTAGAAGGTGCTTTTGACTCTCTGCCTGCTTGCTCCCATTTCCAGCCTTCCCTGTGGGAATTGGCTGCTGAGAGGAAGCTGATCCTGACCTTCAGGCCTCTACTGGGGACAAGGGATTTGTCCTGCAGGCTGGACATAGGCAACAGTGATGTAACACAGGAAGGGAGGCAGGGGGAAGGGAAGGAAATCTCATTTTTCCTCCAAACATGAGAACTATATTGATGCCTTGAAATATGCCAGAATCAATGAAATAATTTGGGAAACCACTGGAAAATCTGCTATGGAGGCAGTGCTGTCCTGTAGTAGGGCTCTGAGTAGTGGCTGAGATGAAACAAGGGTCTTTTCTGGGGCTTCGCTATAAACCCCAGAGCCTGCTGGCCTTTTGGAAAAGGGTGGGAAGTCCCAGGCTGTGTCCTGGGTGGAGACCTGTTGGCTCCAATGAGTGGGAAGGAGGCCAGTGGGCCGGGGCCAGCCCTGTGGCCTCTGCTATCTCCTGGCAGGGAGGCCGCTGCTCCTCCCAGCCCTGCAGCTGACATGCTGCTCTCTCACTGCTCCCAGAGTGCTTGCCTGCAAAATCCACTCAAGTCTCACCTGGATTTTGAAAGATCCCCACTGAACTTGTAGGAAAAGATGTCCTGATTTCTGCCAAGGCTGGGGGAATGTTCTGCAGGGCACTGCTTACCCACAGCTGAGCCCCTCAGTTTGTGCAAAACCACTCCAAAGTAACACTAGTAAAAATCTGTGGGGATGCAAATCCAGTATGAAAATTCCACTGTCCTGCTTTAGGGTGTGCCACTATTTGGGCTGGATTTTAGGGCACACTTTTAGAATTGGAAAAGCTGAAGGGTTGTATAGAGAAGGGAGGGAGCACTGTGGAGGCTGTGACGGAAGGCCTTTCAAAAGAAGGATCTCAAACATAGGTCTGGGCATGCCCTAGGAGTAGCAGTCCTCTGGGATCTCTTCCACTCCCATTTTCCTCTAGTTCAAGGCACTGGAAAGGTTTTTGTCAGTGGCAGTTTTCTGAAGAGATACTCGGTGAAATACATCTGAGATAAGGCAGACTGTGACCTGGAAGCATCTCTCTCCTTTTCAGCACTTCTGGCTTCTAAGTAATTCCATTAGGTGCACACATAAAAAGGGCCCTGTCCTAAGATGAGGTTACCATGTTCAGCCAGGGCTCTGAAAGAATATTTGCAGCTCTTAGAGTGTTCTTCCCATGACAGTGCATTCAAAGCCAACCCAGCACACAAATCCTTTGCAGAACATATAAAAACTATCTTAAAAGCACCTTTTCACGTGTACCACGACAATCTTACTCCTTTTGCATTTGGGCAAGGTGTTAATATTCTTGACTGGCTGGAAACCTAACAGATACCTTTGACTTCTCCCTTGGCTGTGCTTCTCGCTGGATCTGCCAAGCATTCTTTAGATGTCAGGCTCTCGGATTTATATGCTGGTAAGTGCATGATATTTTTGAGGGCACAGAGTTAACCAGTTTTGCACAGAATGTACTGATTATGTAAAAGTCATATTTTAGAATGAAATCAATGCCTTATGGAAAGTCCTAAGTATGGAAGCAAAGTGAAGCTCTGCTTATGTACAGTGCAGATACAACCCCAGGCCTGGCTTTGCAGGATTCTCCACCTTCCTGCGTTGCTGTGCTTCAATCATGACCTGAGGGGTTCATCCCAGAGGTGAAGAGCTCCATTTCCATGTTCCCTCTCCTAATAAGAGTTTCCTTTTGGCACGTTGTTTTGTTTTCCACTTTGTGTGAAGATCTGAATTCCAAAAGCCTAAACAGCCAGGGAACACCAGCCATTTTGCAACATAGACTAGTGGATTTCTCCATGGCTTCCTGAAGTGCTGTTGATTTGTGGAATTAGAAGAGAAGGTGAATGTCCTTCTCTTGTCTTGCACTACTGCCTCATTGCACTTCCACTCCATTCTAGACCACATCCTCTTGTGAGAAGGTAGGTTAAAATCTCATGAGATTGAAGAAAAAAGGAAAGTGGGTGAATTTTTATATTTGCCTTTTAGAGGTCTCAGATGCATTTTAAAACATTTTTGAATGGCTAAAAAGAAAAATAAGCTTACTTTTTCCTTTTTGTCATTATGTGAACAACTAAAGCATATTAGTCATACGTTTATTTTAGTTCAATTAATGGAGAGATAATAAGATACTTCCAAACAGCCCTGGAATGGAAACTGAGATTATCCTTTGCTTTTCTGATCTGATTGAGAGCTTTGATGAACTGTAGTGCAAAAATACATTGAGTGAATATGGCTTTACTGTGAAAAGCAGATATGGATTATTGCTAGGTAGATTCCATAATGGAAAGTCTCCATTTTGAGGTGGATGTGGATCCACCCTGAACATGTCTTTGTTTATTTGTGAGGTTGTTTCCTGCTTTTCCTTATCACAAACTTACAGCTGGGAGTTAAAGAGGCAGCGCTGATGTTTCGAAATCTGGACTAAGGAATGCAAAGAGGCCTTTCTGTCCAGGGAAGGACTTGGACAACTATCCAGGGGTACATGGAGGCAGGGAAGGCTTCTCCAGCTTCCTTCCTTCAGCTCTTAGTTTGACTCCACCGAAACAGAGGGAATAAGAGCCATTACAAACCTGGACTATTTTGCAGTGATTTTCAGCCTGGTTTCACATAGGATTACACATCTGTCTTCTTCTTTCCCAATATCTTTTGGAGCTGCTGGCTGAACTCAGCACTTGAATCTTTAGCAATAATTAACTTTTTACATGTTTCCTAAAAGGAAACTTGCTTTATACTTCCGTCTGGTCCTTTCCCTGTACTAAACTTCTTTTTTTCAAGAGTAGCTCTCAATAGCAGGTACAGCATTCCAGCAGCAGTCCCAGTAACAAGAGAAGTAATGCCATCCTTTTGTCCTGGAAAACAAATTGGAATGGGATCAGGAGTTGACCCAGATTCTCCCCTTGTCATAATGTCAAAATCAGTTATGAAGATATTTGAATGTGTAAAATTTTTATTACTCTCCTGAAATCTATAAGGAAAACCCTGATAAAACACATTTCAGCAATCTTTATGAGAGTAGTGAGTTGGGCCTCCTGTGATAAAATATCTTAGTCTATTCTAGGACAGAAATGATTTGTGGAAAAGCCTTCTGAGTAAAAACACAAAGCAAGTTCCACACTTTTCAGTGTGCTGCTTCTTGGAATATGAAAAAACCTCAGGCATCATTCTCTGCTCCCCTGAACCGACACCCATCAGTCACAATAAAAAGTGGAAATGTTGTGAAATAAATAAATAATGACAAATCCCAGTCCTTGTGTTCTCCCTGCTGCAGGCGATGCAGAATGTCCTCGGTACTTTTCTGCCACGTGCAGCTTTCCCCTCAGCCAGCACAGAAGGTGCCAGCCTGGTTTTGAGTGGGCCCCTTGAAATCACATTGAAACCCTTCTCCCAAAGACCTGGCAACGTCTGGAGTGTGGATTTTGACAGGCAGGGCCGGCAGTGCCTTGTGCTGACCTGTGGAGCAACGTGAGAAACTGGCAGCTCTGAGAATGACCCTTCCCTCACACAGCTGCAGCTTTGGCACCTTCCAGGCTGCCCTCCCTGGGCACTCCCTGCTCCATGGGAACACTCTGCAGAGAGCAGTTTGCCCATATGAGTTCATCTGGACAAAGGAATTAAGGGAAAAATTGATGTTCTTTTAAGCATGGATCTGAATCTGGATCTCATTTCCATCTTGGCCTCTTCAGGAACAACTGTTCCCAGAAGGGAAAGGTCCAGGCTGGTTCCCTGTGTCCAGTAGTTCAGGGTTCTAAGGAGTGAATATGAGCCACCGTGGAAGTGGCAAAACAGGAGAAAAATGGGTGAGAATAAATCAGAACTCCAAGGGCAAACAGGGATATCCAAAGTTGCCCCTAGCACCGCTGAGTGCTTTTTAATTATTACTTTTTTCCTGTAGCTCCCTGTGAGTCTCTCATTCTAAAATGAAACAAAAACACTTGAAAATCACAAAAAAAAAATCTGCATTTTCATGCTGTATTGCTTTTGCTTATTTTGGTTACATTTAACACTTACTTCCCTTCCTTGTTTTGCATTATAAACACAGAACTTTTATTCCAAGTGATAAGTGCATGCTGAATTCTTCCACCTTAATTGGAAAGATGTCGATGACTTTCCCCGTTTTCAGCATGGACCTGATCCAAAGCTCAGGGAAGGAAACTTCCAGCAGGCATTGGCCTGTGTGTCACAGACACTTGAATGACTTTCTGTGCACAGTGGGAAAATAGAATTTTCCATTCTATTATTTTCCTTTTTAAAAGGATGTGCAGTATGTACTGGGTTATTTTTTAAATTATTTATACAACTGTATCCTGACAAGCTACGACTTCCTCCCAGGGAAACACAGCTCCAGTTTGTTTCTGTAATGTGGAGCTGTTTTTATAAGGTTGGGGAAGGACCACAACTAGTGTGGAGTGTGCTGTCCCAAATATCCCCCCCTTTATTTTCTTTATAAACTTTGGGGACATTCTTCTTGTGTGGGTTTCACAAGTTCTGGTTCCTTGTACCACAAAACCTGTTTTATGTAACCCGCATTTGTTTTTATTCAACACTGTACATATGGATTTTAAATAACTATATGCATAAAACAGTGAGTTCCAGACACTTGAGGGGAAAGTTGCATCACAAATCTTTACCATTCCACGTGTATTTCATCTTGAAATTCTGGCATCAGACTCTCTTGTCATATATTAAAGGCCGTTTTTCCATTCTAGGCTTCCATTGGCTAGACAAGATCAAAGCATTGAGTTGGAAAGTGCTTTGAGGTACCTTGAATTGGGATACAGCGGAAAAAAATCAAATTCTGGTCTGTCAGGTGCTTAAAAAAGTTCATCTCTTGGCTGAGAGAATCATCATGCTGTCCCCTGGGTTTGTGCCATTTTCCATGGGCAACACAGAGGCTCTAAAAGCACTTGAGGATTGGGAAAAGCAGCAAAGGCAGTCTGATTTTACACAGCCTCTCCTCCCATCAGCTTCCCACTTGTCAGACTTTCCTAATAGCCATTAGCCATTAGCCATTAGCCAAACAACAGTCCTTTGTACAAAGCTGGGTTGCCTGAAAATGCAGAAACTTCTGGATATTTTTTTTCATGAAATCCAAACCCCAGTTTTGGTGCCAAAGGATCCCACATGGGTTTGGAACTGCTTCCCCAGGACCAGAGCATGATATTTAGCCGGTGATTTTCAGGTAGGAATGAGTGTGCTGACTTCAATCCCCATGGCTCACAGGGAAATATCAGTTTGTTTGGCTCTGTACAACTTACATTTTTCCTCGTGAAAATACCCTGGATAAGAAGTCATAACCCCTGAAGATGAGGTGACCACTCAGTCTACTGGAAACAAAGCTCCTTCCAGGAGACAGGATTCTTGGAGAGGAAGGATGCAAGAAGCATCACCTGCTGTGTGAGTTTTGCTCTGTTTTTTCTCACTTTGTTTTTGTTCCTAGAGGGAGAGTGTGTTAAACAATAGTATTCTAACTTGTTCTATGCTTTGGCAGTTTTGGGAATAACATACATGCTGAAAGACAGGAATTTAGACATTGTGACCTCTGGCTAACTATAATAAAGATAAAAATTGAGAGTTTTCCAAGGAAACTAGCCCACAGTTAAGTATTAATTCACCCCCCTCAGCCGTCCTGTTTTGTGATGAAATTTCTAACAGATGGCTGGGATCCTCGAGGCATGGAGAAACTGTTATTATCTGAATATTAGCAGGCTTTGAAAGCTTCCTCCTACCTCAGCTGCTGTGCTAATGAGGCTCCCATCTCCCCTCCAGGGCTTGCCTCAGGGTTTTCTCCTGCAAAAGGGACTTTTCAAGGAAGTAGTAAAAATGTTGAAGGAAATGTTGTACGTACAGCCTTGGAAGAAGATTTCCCTTCATATCCTTTCTGCAAAGGGCTCTTGATTTTTTTCCCCTTGTGGAATAAAGATATTTGGACCTTGAATTGAAGCATGTAGGAGTAAACTTTGCAAAGCTTTAAAATAGAACCACAGCAAGAGGGAGAAAGCAGCATTCTGCAGAAACCTGCTGCTGCTCTAGAACAAGGAGCAGGAGTGTGTGAAATACCAGATCCTCTGCCTTAGATTTCCGGCAAGCCACTATTTATAGGGTGATCACTGAAGCTGACTCCAGATTTCACTTATAAATAGCTGAGCCTACATTTCCCTTCTCTGCAGAATTTTCCCAACTGCTGCTTCATGCTTCCCTTATCATGCTGAAGGTTGCTGGTGGTTTGTGGACAACGTGGCTGGGCAGTGGGGGGGGGGTGGGGGGGGGTGGAATTAAAATCCTGCATGGATCCAATCCCACTTTTGGAGTGATGTATTGCCTGGAAACAGACAAGACTCTGGTGATACTAGAAGATTACATTTGGGCCTTCAAAGTCACTGCAGAACTTCTGACTGCAGTTTGAAACTCATATTTTGTGAAAAGGTGTCTTACTGTGTGGGATTCTAAGGATATCCTGCAGGCCATGTCTTAAGCCCTTAAAATTTGCTGTGCTTGGATGCTTTTGACTTTTTAAAATTTGGCCAGATCCTTTGTAAGGCAGAATCGTGACACTGAGGGCTCTTTGCCCACCAGAACATGACAGAGTCACACTCAAACTCCTCATTCCTGGGGTTCTTGTGGAGAATTGCTCACTAAGGCAGTTACTGTTATATGCCAGGACATTTTTAGAATAAGCAGTCCTGCATGGAGGCAGATGAGAGATCTCAGCTAAATGAGGAAAGGGGAATCTTAAAGCTTCCCACAGAATTAAAAGTTACCAGCTTTTGCTCCCAGACCTGCACCTGATCAACAGCCCTGGTGTGGAGCGTGTCCAAGATCCAACATGGAAGTTGTGAGCGTGGGAGGGAGCAGCTCCAGCCTGGAGCTTTGAATGATAGAGCAGCCTCCTGGTAAATAATTCTTGTTAATGTGCCTCTCTGGGGATCATTTCATCCATCTTTGTGGCAGCATTAAGGCAGAGAGAGCAGATGACTGCACCTGGATGAGGCTTCACTGATGTCAGACACATCCCTGCACATGGTCCAGCTGCATGGAACTGAACAAGGAAGCACAGCCTCAGCAGTTAAAGCCCAGCATTACCAGAGGAAGGTAATCACCACAGAAAGCATTTTAAAATGTATTTATGCTGGTGGGTTCTTGGAGTATGTGCTGATGTCTTAACCTGACCTGAAATCTTCAGTTTCTATAGGAAAAGTAAGCAGGTTGTCAGGAAAATTAATAAAATCTGGGAGAGGGCTAAGAATTTAACTTTTTTCCCTGTAGTAGTTAATGGATCAGCTGCACCTGACAACTTTGTTTTGTCAAATTACATGGGCTGATGTGTATTTTTAATAGAATCACAGAATGGTTTGGGTTGGAAATGACTTTAAAACCCATCCAGTTCCATCCTCTGCCATGGCAGGGACACCTTCCACTATCCCAGGTTGCTTCAAGCCCTGTCCAACCTGACCTTGGACATTTCCAGGGATGGGGCAGCCACAACCTCTGCCAGGGCCTCACCACCTTCACAGAATTTTTCCCTAATATCTAATATAAAACTATTATCTTTCATATTAAAACCATTAAATTTCTAATTAGGTGAATTTCTGATGCATCTGGAGGAAATGGAGGAGTAAAACTGTGGTAAAACAGAAGGAAAGAGAATAATGTTTGGCAACAAGGGGCAAAGTTTTTTGCATAGTTTTGTGCACATTTTTGTGGGACAGATAAATGCTGAGCATTTTGGTCAAATTTCCTCTCCATTTCTCTTTGCGTGGGGAAACCTTGCTGCATCAACACCTTTATGGCATTGAGCCTCAAATTACTGCACCACAAAAGGGGCTTTGAAAGGCTGAGAAACTTCTTGTGCAGTTGTAGACATCCTCTGTGATTTGATTTCTTCCGTGTGGAGCCCACAGGACACAAGAGCATGTCCCAAGACATTTATTTCATTTTTTAATGTACTGCCTTGAACACAATGGGAAGGTCTGCAGGGGATGTTGTGGTATGCTGGCCCCAAGGCCCCTGCCAACTCTCACTAATGCTTCCTGTCCTTCCACAGGGATTCCTGCCAGGACTCCTCCTGGCCACTGGAGATTGCTGTGATGCTGGCAGGGAGAGCAGGAAAGCCATCTTGTCTTCACACTGTCAGCATTTCCACTGCTGACTCCGGTGGCGTGGGAAGGAGACAGCAGCTGGCTGAGGCCAAGGCCAAACTTTTGTAAGTGCCCTGTGGTTGAGTCATTTTCCAGGGTTGGGGATGTTGGGCACATGAAGAAATAGGCCTGGAGCTCATGAGAGCTGATGGTGGAGGGAAAACAGCTGAGAATGGATGCTCTGGGGACAGGGTAGGCACAGAGAGTTGGGGAGCACTTAGAAAAATAAGACTTTCTCAACAAAAGAGTATTGCCAGACCTCTGATGTGCAGCCTGAGAGTAGAGTTACAAATGCTCTGCATGTCCCTGCTCTTTGTTTCTCCCAGTAGAGCCCCTTCCTGTATCACACACCTTTCCCTGTGGCTACTTCATGGGGATACCTGGGTGAGTGTTTATTCCCTGATGCAGAATTTTAGGCAGGTCAGCCTCCTGAGCTGGTCATAGAGAAAAGGCAAACTAAGGATTGAGGGTCTGACACATTTATGTTTCCAGCGGCTGTTGGGGAACAGGAATATCCCAGCAAATCCATTCTGGGGAATGCATTGCTGCAACGTGTTTCTGAAGTCAAGGGTGTAACCCTGAGCTGGGTGTAACCAAGGTGCTGAGGGGAAATAGGGTTCTGTGAGGAAATGTTTGTGAAGAGGAGCCATCCTGCTTCCAGACATGCTACACACAGAGAGATGAGTTTTTCCTCTGGGCATATTCTTGCCCATCTTTGATTTTCCTCTCAAGAGCTTGGCCAAGTCTGCCGTGAGACAAAGCTCCAGTCTGGATTTGTGCCTTGGAGCCCCACTGTGTGTCTGCAGCCAGCAGTTACAGGTGGAGGAAAGGTGTGTTTGGTGGGGGGAATGGATCTCAGTCATGCTGGGAACCTGTGGAACTGGAACTGTCTGATAACAGGAGGCTTTTCCAGTCTAATGGAACAGTGAGGGAGTTTTTTATTACGATGTGAATTTCTTGGTATACATTTTTATTATGTTCTTGGAAATTGACAGCATCCTTCAGTAGATTTTTTTCTTTTTTTTTGAGTTTTAGTATTGCCTTAACAATTGTGGCTCTTAATATCTCATCTAGATGTGCTGCTTTTGTATCTGCTTGGAAGTACCCTTTTACAAATTCAAATGTAGGCCCTGGGGACATGGTTTAGTGGTGGCCTTGGCAGTGCTGTGTTAATGGTAGGACTCAAGGATCTTAGAGGATTTTTCCAACTTAAACCATTCTATGTTTCCAATTTTGATTCATTTCATTTTGAATGATGCATTATGTTATTTAAACTAGGATTTATTTTTAAATTATCTGTCAGAGAGGTTGAAATATGATTACCTGTGCAGTGTTTTCCCCGTGGTGAAGGTGTCAATATGCACATGGATCTATTTCTGTGGGATGAGCATCAAACAATAATATTGAGTGTGGTGCATTGGTAGATTTTTAAAGGAAAAGAAAACCCCAACTTAAATATTGCTTAATCTGTGAAGGAATGTGTTTGCCTGGGCAAAATATGTGAGGGAAAAAGCCTTGAGCTTCAGAGCCAAACTAACTACAAAGTAGCAGGGCTGAAGGGGAGTGACTTTACCCAACATTGTTGCTGCCCCTTTCCACTTCATTTAACAACAGTTTCTGTCATGGCCATTCATTCCAGTCCTTTCACTTTGATTAAAGGAGTGGGAATGTGAACGTCAGTGGGAACAACCTGTTTGTCTGACTACCTTTAGTCACTGACATTAGGAAGTGCTACTAGTTTACCTTTGTGAGCATTCCCTGCTGAATTGTCAGCAGGCTGTAGGCTTTGGCTTTCTAACTCTGCAAGTGGAAGGTTCATGCTGAAAACACAAATAGATGCAGTAGTTTTTAAAATTAAATTAGCATCCTCTCTGTCAAACCTGGGAATGCTGCTGTGAACTATCAGCAGCAAAACACTTGTACCTGCCCTGTTCATTACCAAATGCCAGCTCTTTAAAAAGGAGAAAATGTCTGTCAGTAACTGGGATAACTGGTTGGAACCCACAGCGCCCCCGCCATTCTGGTTCTTGCTTCTCCAGGCATTCATTCCTACCCAGTTATTTCCATGGGAATCCATGGCCCACCCATCTTTGAGCTATGGGGGCTAATGAATCCTAAAATACACTGCATGCTCTTGCTCACTCCCAGACATTGCAGGCTTTTGTCCCTTCCAACTTGCTTGATGGGTATTAATAATCGAGGGAAGGGTGATTTTTTAGGATATTTCTTAACATCCTAGCATTTGAATATATTTTTAAAAAAATGTATCTATATACACACATTTTTACTGCATCCTAAGGTCTGGATATGAACCAGCACAAGTGACAAGTATGAAAGTATGTTCTTAGATCTTATCAAGAATCTTGTCGCCTTCATGGTGACAGAATATTTTAAAGAGACTTTCTGAATGCCAGAGGCCCAAGTTTAATGGCGTCTCACTGGAAACTGGGAGGAGGATGTACTGCAGGAGCTGTAAGGAGGTAGCTCTGGCAGGGCAGCCTTGGAAACCAAAGGAAAACAAAATATCCAAAAGAGCCAGGCTGATAATTTTGACAGGCTGGAAATGAAGCAGTATTCCAGAGATTATGCCAGGAAGTGGATATTGGAAATTTTGGCAAAGCAGCTGAATGTGAAGGGGCAGGAGCCAGATGAGAGGGAGTTTAAGATATGCAGAGGAGAGGAACTCTAGACAGCAGTTAAATAGCAGTGAGTGTGGGGATGAAGAGTAGGAGAAAAGGGAGTGATAACCAAGGAGCCAAATGAATCTAATAATGGTTTATTATTTTTTGATAAAAGACATGGATAGCACTGATCCATAGCTGTATTGAAAGTGAGAGGTGAGGGAGAGTGGACAGGAGGGAAGGAGCATGGGCATGAGGAGGGTGAGGACAGGGAGGCAAGCAGGGAGGCCAGGATTAGCAAAGGAAACTTGAAGAAGTGTCTGCCTCTGACCTTGGCTGTGGAAGAGGGGAAAGGAGGAAAGGTGCACTGGATGTGGGACAGCAGTTTTCTTTGGAAAGACAGGCAAAATCCTGCCCAGGAAAAGAGGGAAAGGGAAAGTGTGGCACAAAGGCAGCTGGACCTGGGTCCCAGGGATTGGGTTGCACTGGCAAAGGGAGGCTGTTTACGTGGGAAGGTGGCAGGACTGGAGCAGCAGGAGAGGATGACTGCAGTGGAGGAAGTCAAACCCGGGATGGGGTTTCCACTAGGAATGACAGAGCAGCGGGAGGGAGAGCAGCACTAGAGGAAATGGATGCTGGGGGCGAGCCAATACTGTCTTTGTGACAGGAGAGAGTGTCAGAGGAGGAGGAGCAAGGAGGCTGGAGAGACCCAATAACCAAATAAATGTAAGAGAAGGGAAGGGGAGCCGGGAGTGGCTGGATAAAACCCACGGAGGGCTGCGAGCGAGGGCCGGCGGAGGGGGAAGACCTGGCGTGAGCACAGGGCAGGCCCGAGCAGCAGCAGCAGCAGCAGCAGCAGCAGCAGCAGGTGAGGATGCGGAGCGGGCGGAGCGGGCCGGGGCCGTGCCGAGCCCCCCGCGCCGCAGGGCCGCCGCAGGGCAGGAGCGCGGGGCGGGGGCTCCTCCCGCGCCGTCCCCGCCCCCCGCTCCGCGCCGCGCGGGGCACGCAGAGCTCACGCAGCGCCGCGCGGGGCTGCGGGTACAGCCGCTCCCTCCGCACAGCGCGGAGCCGCCGCCTGGGCAGCGCCGAGGTAGGGCCGGGAGCAGAGAGCCGGGATCGGGGAGCCGGGATGGGAGAGCGGAGATGGGGGGCGGCCCCTCTTCCCGGCTGCGTGTGCGCAGCGCGGGCGGCGTCCGCAACCTCTCCGCAGCCCCGATCGGCGCGGAGCGGGCTCGGCGCAGTCAGAGCCAACCCCGCCCCGCCCTACCCTACCCTGCCCTGCGGCGGCCCCGGCCCGTCCCTGGGGGCAGCGGCGGCCGCCGCCCCTTTCCCTCCCTCCCCTTCCCCGCCCGCGGTGCCGCCTCCTCCGCGCAGCCGCACGCCCCGCGCGGTGCGGTGAGCCCGGCTCGACTGCTGCTCCTGCGGTATTCCCTGCTAGACGGATGTAATTCCTCCTTTATTTTTCTTCGCCGGGGCGGGGCGCGGGGGGCGGCGCGGGGGTCGCGGCGCGCTGTCAGCCGGGCCCGCTGCGGGGCTTTGTGTGCGGGAGCGCCGCGCTGACCCCGCCGAGCTCCGGGTGCCGGGCTGCGGTCCGGGCGCGGCCATCGCCCGCTGCCATCGCCCGCTGCCGCGGGTGCCGCGGTGCCCGCAGTTAGCGGCACAATGCGTGGGCTTGGTTCGGTTGTCTCGGGGCTGGCTCTGGCTGTTAGGTGGGTACAGGCCTGATATAACAAAAAAAATATGGCAGACTTGTGCTATAGACTGTGAGACTGCAGCAGCTCTGAAAAACCCTTGTTCATGGCAACCGAGGCTGACGTTTCATTCAGTGGCTGATGTTTTTCCTTTTGGAGTGATGATACAGAACTAGAGTGAGCATTGAATTTGCGATGTTGATGTCTTAATCGTGAATGAAATTGCATTCTTGTTTAAAGGTGAGTAGTGATCTGTGTTTCTGTGTTGTGCTCTGCATTGTCCGTAGGTATAAATGCTAAATGTTCAAGATCAGGATTGCAAAGAGAGGGAATAAACACAAACTGTCAAGATCCGGAGCGTTTGGCTCATGCTTCGACCTTTATTGACAGGATACCAGCATTATGAAACCTGATTATTGAACAGTTCGGGAAAAGGGCTGGAATTCCCGCAGCCCGGCATCGTGCTGACAGGCATCTTGGGGAACAATGCTCCCCGGAGCCGGGGTTAGAGAGGCAGGGCAGGGAGAGGAATTTATTCCCAGAGATAGCAGCCGTGTGGAAATGTCAGGGGAGGCTGAGACTCCTCAGGCCATTGCAGGAAAGCTCTGCTGGAGGAAGGACTTGCATATGCTGAGAAGGCTCTGGAGGGAGAGATGGGAGTGCAAATGGAATGGGATGAAGGGCTGGGAAGGTGGGTGATGGCAGCAGATGTGATTTTTAAAGAATTGTTCTTATCCTTTAGCATTTCTTTATTTTTCCCCTCTGTGTTTCTGGGGAGAACAGAAATGGCTGTAGTGATGCCTCCATGACTTAGCAGTGGTTGTAGGGATGTGAGGAGGGATGAGGGGCTGGCTCATGTGCCACAACTAGTGCTGAAGAGGTAAGAAAATAGGGAATATTTTGTTACTTTATGCAGGAACATAAGGGAGAATGATGAATGTGGAATCAGGAGGGTCTTCTGGAACAGAACCCACTTTGGGTCTTTCTGTAATGCAGGTTAAGTGCAGCAAATGACACTCACTAAAGCAGGATGCAGCATTTTGGGATAAATAGGAACTTGCAGCAGGCATGTGGCAAAAAGCGTTAGAGATGCTGTTTCATCTTTGTGGTGGCACAGATCCTGCAGCTTTTGGAATTGCTGTGTGTCATTGAGCCCTGCCTGCACACAGGAGTGGGGCAAAGAGGGGCAAAATCCTCTTGCTGCATATATGGAGACCAGGGTACTGCTGTGTGCTGCTCCAACAGTCCTGGAGAGGAGAAATACAAACCATTTAATGAAAGATTTTTCCTTTTTCCTTCATCATCTATAAAATGGAATCAGCTAAACCCCCTTTATTGGATGGGCCTGGATTGCTCGTTTGCATTACGTCACCTGATTAAGGATTTATTTTTCATGTGGGTCAGTTACAGGATGAAATATTTCTAGTTGGATTGCCTGCAAAATAATTGTATTTCATTAGCAAGGAGTGCGTGGACATCTTCTATGGAACACAGAGGAGAAAGTCTGTTTATGCAGATGTTTAAGGGTCAGACTGCAAAAGTTATTTAGACTGTTAATCTCTATAGTCACCTAAATTCCTTAGTCATCTGATCTGGGCACAAGTGAACAAACAGCACAACAGTTTATCATTGCCCATTAGCCATGAGTCAGCTACTAAATCCTGCCCAGGCTGGTGTCTGTGGCTACAGGCTTCCTGATTGCCCTTTCCCTAGGGTCTAGGAATACCTCTGGAAGTATTGGAGCCCCAGGGGCCACACAGGTGACCTCTCAGGGCAAGGAGCCACTAGCTGCCCTCAGATCTCTCTGGCTCCGCTGAGGTTGTGCAGGAGAGCAGTGTAGGCTCTTTCCTGTGGTGCCTGGAAACTCCTGATGAGAGCAGGCCTGTGCTCCATGGTAGGAGCCATGGGCTTTCCCTAGTGTACCAGCTCCTGCTGTGGGCTGCTCCTGTTTCCAGCTGATGGAGATGGGGAGTTTGCCAGCACGTTGGATTTGGACCCTTACCTCTGCTGAGGCGCATGGCAGTTTTCCCAAGTGAAACCAGCAGGAATCTGGCCTAGAGGTGTGAAATGTGAAAATCCAGTTGCCTTGTCTTGCTTTAAACCTGAGAAACCATCTCATGTTGCTCTGACCAGATACCACTTGTGTGGAGAAGCAAGTGTTGGAGCTGCAGCTCCACACTGAGGGGAGTGTGGTCCATTGGGATCCATGTCCTGCAGAGCCTGGTTTGGAGCCTGCTTCCCCCACTGCTGGATTCTTTTCCCCTCCACCCACATGTGGTTTTCATTTGTCAGCCTTTTATTATTACTCTTAAAATGATCTGCTGTGAATTTGTTTTTCTAATGAACATGAATACAACATTGCAGCAGTTACAGCTGGACCTTTGGAGGCTTTTCTTGTAATGAAAAAAGGGTTTCAGGAGATTACATGTTTTTTTAAAAAAAGAACGACATAAGAAAAATTCTTACACCCAATAGACCCCAACTTATTTAACAGCTTGGTCAGAGTGATATAGATCAATTCTATATATATTTAAGCAGGCAGGTTTTTTTTTTCTCTTTTGTTCAACTTTATTTTTCATGTATTGTTAATCCCAGACACATTTTTTACTGCCCATTCTTCATTAAAAAAGGCCAGTTTTGCGTGGAAAAAGCTTTGATGTGTGTTGTTGGGTGAGGGTTGAGTTCATAACAGATTTTATGGCTGGGGGGG
Source organism: Taeniopygia guttata (assembly GCF_048771995.1). NCBI lineage: Eukaryota > Metazoa > Chordata > Aves > Passeriformes > Estrildidae > Taeniopygia > Taeniopygia guttata. The sequence continues at coordinate 87,739,256 of NC_133027.1, forward strand.
GCTATGTCTGGAAGTGTTATTTCTGATTACACTGAAATGTATGTGTTTATTGAAAGGTATGCACCAATGTATAAAGGTTGTACTCGAGGATTGTGTACATCTCCCTATGCCCAAGGACAGATTAAGGTTGAGGATTATATTGAGCTATTGTTTTTCATCAGTGCTAACATTTTTCTTATCATCTTCTCTGTGAGGTTTTTTCTCGTTGAATGGTGATAATTTCAGGATGTTCTTACTTTGTCATGTTTTTTCACTTTTCTGCTATTCTCTTAATATATTATTTGACTGCTTAACATATTTACTCTCGTATTATGTTGCACAAACTTGTATTTGTTTTTAAGATGCATGTGTTTTAGCCTACCAGAAACCCCTTTGGTGTGTCATCACTGCCACCAGAGGAACATGTTTATGCCATTGTGCAGCCCCTTTTATTCCACAATGTGCTGAGTATTAGAACTTTAAAAAGAAATGGTGAGTTGGTTTGATTTGTTCAGCAGCCCCTCATGTCAAGAGGGCAGTGGGGACTGAACAGAAGAGGGACTGCATGTGAAGCCCTGGTGGCAGCAGATGCTGACCCACACCTGTTGGATACTGGGAATAGCCTCACTGGTCATACCCGTGCCCTTGGAACAGGAGGGGTGTTGCATTAACACTCTGTCCTGAGAACTAAATATACTCTGCCACCAAAGTGTTCACAGGTAAATGTTCCAAATTTAGCAGTTTTTCTGTTTACTGGTTTTCCAAACATAGGCTGTTCCCTTTTTGGGAGAAGTAGCCAGGCCTAAGCAATTTGCCTGTGATCTGTGAAACGTGTTCAGGAATGATGTTCTAGATTTCATATCAGGTTTTTTTTCACACGTCCTGAGCTGTACACCAGAGGAAACAGTTTCTCCTTCTCCATGAGAATAGGAAACACAGATGCAAGTCATCAGAGAAGCTGTGGGCTTGCCTTGAAAAATAAAGTGTCTGTATTTTATTTTCAAGACAGGAATAGGGATTGACTGACAGCTCCATTTGATTGGTGTGACCACTGGGTTTCGTTTTGTTAATCATGTCTCAATACAGTGTGGAATGATCCCTGGAGTAGGCAGCTGCTACTCTGCATGAAATGTGGGGTCTGGGAAGAGATGTAGTTGCAGACCCAGATTTAGGATGTGACTGGAGAGGAAGAGTTACAGACCTGGAGCCACCCAGCCATGCCCCACTACCCACATGAATGACTGGCGTGGGGTTAATTGGTTCAAAGTAGCCAACTTAATGAATAAAGCATTTATGCTTCATGTGTTCAGTCTGCCTGTAGGAAGTGCTGGAGTGGCTGTTGTGATCCTTCCTGCCCTCAGTCTGTGGGGACTCAGACACCTTTAGTTCTGGCTTTTGTTTTTTCAGCTTGTCTTGAGGTTTTGTAAAGCAGCACTGAGGTCATGCCTGTGTTAAATCTCCTGGCCAGGGCTGCAGTGGTGCCTGCAGATATCAGGGAGGATCATGCCCCACTACAAAATTGTGGAGTTGGATTTTCCATTTTCCCCCTTCCTTGGAGGCGTCAGTGGCTGGGCTGGGATGGGAGGTGCTCCGAAGTGACGCAGAGGTTCCTCTCCAAGCCTGGCCCTGACATTTTAAGGTTATACTGATTACCCACTTTATCCCAGGCAGACATTTTTCCCAAGCCAGACTTACAGGCATCATTGGGAAGTCTTTAGTTTTTGCTGTGGGATTCAGCCCCAGTAGTGTCCCAAGAACACGGTCAAGGTCTTCTACAAGGAGTTGTGGGGATTTCCTGTCATCCAGCAGTAATCCAGATCCACAGCCTTTGGTTTTGTAAGTTCCTGCCTTTTGTTCTGAATTAATCCCATTGCTCTATGGATTGATTTATTATAGAATGACATGGGTATCTGCTTTTGGTTCTTACGTGATAAAAGGGAGATTTGTGTTGGAAGGGCAAGGAAACTGTGCATGGTGAGCTCTGGCAGTGTGGGCAGAGCCTGGGGTACAGTGGAGCTGATCACTCGGGTTGTGCATCAGGACCAAAAGCTGATTTTTCCCACTCATTAAATCAACTTTGCTTAGTGCCTAGACACCACAAATGCTCCAGCTAATTATAGCAAGTAGCTCCTCTGTTTTTTTTGCTTGGAAGGGAAAAGTTACTGCCTGCTGTATGTAAACTAATTTAACGTAGATACATTTATTTGACCACTCACGGATTTTGGGTTTGGGCATTCCAGGTGTCGGCTTTTGTCAGTAGCTAAACCAATGGTGAGATTTTCTCCTGCCAAGGGCTTTCACTGACTTTTTGTTAGTGAACAAATATGTAATGAAAATGTTTCAGGGTCATCTGCACTGGTCCTTGCAGATGGGGTGGATGGCTCGTAGCTCTGGGGTGCCAGTGGCACACACATTTATAGCAACACTGGAATGCAGCTTGAAGTTAATTTTTGGAAAGGAGCTTTGGGCCTAGATCTGCCTTATAGAATTCTGGGTGTGTGATACAGGAGGATCATCCAGTAGATCACCTTTTGCTAGAGCCTGGATCATGCAGTGAAGAAGTCAGGAGAATTCTCTAAGTTAACAGGAATTCTTTGTCATGTAGGATCCATATAGGATAAAGATAACCTGGTTAATTTAACAGCTGCTTCTTTTTTTGTAATGTAAAATATTGTGACCTTTTTTGGAGCACAATGCCATGAATAACTCTCTACAATTTCATCATAGTAAAAGATGAATGGATTAATTGCTACATTTTTTTTTTTTACATTTTTTTTAGAGTAATATATTCTTACAGCAATTTTGGATGCTTTTAGGAGGCTAGGTCCTGAGCCTGAAAGAAATCTGGCTGACTTTGGTGGGGCTACTCTGATTATCATAAGTCGAAAAATCTGCCTTGCAGTTTTCAAGTTTTCATAAAACAAACACTGCAGCCTGTTGTGTTTTATTCTGTTGGTGTTTTTGGCATCAGAGAAGCTTTTCCTGATTGTTTTTCTCATTTGAAGGCTGATGGTACTGAGTGACCTCTTGCTCCTAAAGGGTGGGTCAGTTTATGTGGGAAAGTCTTAGTCAATGTGTCTGGGAGATAAGTGGGACTGCATCCCAACGAGCCTTGTGCGTTAAATACTGGAATGTGCTGGGAACCTGCCAGGAGATTGGAAGCAGGACTCTGCGACAAGCCCAATGCAGTCACACTCTCCCTAAAATAGCACTGTGGATAACAGGAGATCTGCAAAGTTATCACTTACCTCATTTTCGCACAAATTCTTTCCTAAAAATGGATTATTGACTGAGGATTCAGGCGGGTTTTTCTGGTAATATATTCCATTTACATTTTGAGAGCAGTCACGTCCCTCTTAAGTCGTTGGTTGCAGGTAAGAGGGAAAAAGCTGTAGTGAAACCACACAAGTCCCAGCACAGGAAAAGCCATTGGTATCATCCTCATAATCACTTGAATGAGAAATGAGATAGGTTTTACCTCAGTGTAGGTCAGTAGGAGCCTCTTCAAATTTGCCTTGAACAGTCTGGAAGTACCAAGACAGAGATTAATAAGTTCAGTGGCCTCAGACATGCTTGGGCTGGCTGTGGGTGACAGGCTTTTGGCACCAGCCCCTGGATGCAAACAGCCAGTGTTTGGATATTCAAATGAGCAGTGGTTTACCACTGCAGACCGTAGATTGTTTTGTTTAAGGGCAAAAAGAAGCAAATTTGATTGTCGAGGGAAGCATCTGATTGTGCAGCTTTAGTGGTTAGCGTAAGCCAGTTAAACTTTAAACCTGGGGTGCTTGGATTAGTTTCTTACAGAAAGAGGATGAGTTGGCTGCTAAATGGGATAGTGTGAGGAAAGTGTGGGGGCAGCTGGGTTGGGAGCAAGGTTGTGAGATCCTGAGTCAGCAGGTGGTTGTTTAGTCCTGGTGAGAGGCTGCCCAAGGAAAGTATGGATCCAAATAGCCATTCTATGTTTGCACTGCTGCAGGGACCTACACAAGGAGCTCTGTGAAAAGGAAAATAAAAGTGGAATTGTTATGGAATCATAAGATTGAGAACAAAAAGTCTGGAGTGCTGTAAGTCATGACCTCTTGGTGCCTGCAGATTTGAGGATGAGCTGTGCTCTTGGAAAGGCAAATGGATTAGAGGTAATTTTGGAAAATATCACCCAGCTTCTGGTGTGTATTGCCAGCCTGCTGTCACTTCAGCTCCCAAGCCCATGAGCTGTGAATCTCAACAAGCCTGGACCAGGACTGACATCCCTGGCCCTGGGAATTAGACCCACAGGGATTGTGCTTGGGGCAGAGTGGGATCATATCCCCTGTGCCACTGAGGTTCTCCATGGAGAGGATGCTCACTCAGCCACAGCTGCCAGGCTCTGTTCCCCTGCTCCACAATCCCTCAGGAAGGGAAATCTGTGGCACTCAGGATGAAGTGCTTGTGCTTGGAGGTTGGCTGGGGAAGAGGATGTGGCACAGCAGCCCCACCTCTGTGCCTCTGGGGGGATTCCCTGACCCCAGGTGCCCCACTGATCCAGCTTTGCAGCTTCCCAGCACCCGGGTGTGTAAAGGAGCTTTATTGCTGCTCCAAGGAGGGATATGATGACATCAAACCCAGGTAAGAGGGAACAAGAGGTAAAAAACTGCAATCCAATGGAATTTCACTGAGCTCTGCCTTCTCCAGTATTGTGCACTTTCAGGTTCCGTATCAGGAGGCATAAAAATTTCCAGAAATTGCAGTTTATGTAAGAGATGTGAATAATGGCTAATAATAAGTGAAACTGCCATGAGGAGCTGGAAGAGGGGGGAACAGGTTATTTTTAGAGCTCTATTCTCATTGTATGCTAGACAAACAAGAATAAGGTGACTTTGCATTAAACATATACCACAAAGAAGTAAAGATATTTTCCCCAGTCAAGTCCCCATGATGCAGTCATGGTCTGTACTACCTTCCAGTTTAGGAATAAGACTCAAAACTGCTTCTTCACTGTTTAGTAACAAAAAAAGGGACCTTCCATGCTCATTTTCATTGCAGTACTGTGATTCTTCTTGCTCTGTGAAGCTTGAGAATGAAGTATCTGAATCCTGACTTGTGCCAAGTTACACAATTACATCCCTGATGTGTCCATTTACATCATCACAGTCTGGGACTTGAGGTTTTAAATCCTCTTCATAAAGAAACATGCACAAGAACATCTCAGAATCACAGAATTAACTAGGTTGGAAAAGATACTTGAGACCATTGAGCCCCACCTATGTCTGAGATAATTTTGTATTGCTCAGTTACATTTCACAACCATTTTAGAAATGTGAAGATTGTAAAAAAAGTGACAAGATCCCAAAATGTTGGAGTCAGGGATGGTGATCCCTCTCTGTGGGCAGGTGACAAGGAGCACACAGCTCTTATGTAGCTGTGTTTTTAGTCTGAGTAATCCTAATCAGGTAGTAAATCCTGAGTGAGATTATGCTGCTGTAGCAAGTGCAGCAAAGATCAGCTGCAGGGCTAGAGCAGGATCTGGAGATGCCTGCTTGGATATTAATTAAGGCAAATCAGAACTTTGGAGACTTTGTAGGATCTTCCCCTGAAGGAGTGGGGAAGAAGCCCAGTGAAGACAAATGACATGTTGGCTGCAGCAGGGCTGACAGGTGAGGAGCACATGGACATTCCAGGGCAAGGCGGAGCACTGAGGGATGTTTCTACAGCTGCTGCTGATCAGCAGAAAATAACATGAATCACTTGGGGTTGCAGTGGCACAGCAGAGCTAGCTGCTGCAGAGTTCAGAGAGTCCCAAATTTCCTTGGATTCCTGGCACGGGGCGATGAACCCCCACGTCACTTTTAGGGCAGTTTTCCGAGCAGAGCATCCATGTTATTCCAGGGTGCCTCTAACAGGAGGACAGCTGTTTGCAGTTTTAACTTCTGGTTGTCATAAGCTGTGGCAGGAATCCAGGGAGCCATGGAAGAGCACTGGGTCTGAAATTAATTTTCAGGCAACTCTATTAGATTGGTGCCCTTAGCAGACTTAGCACTACAATTTTATGTGTATTTTGGGATAAATGTGGCCCCTTGCTAGTATTTAGTAGCTTGGCCATCATATCTAAAGGAGAGCTAGGAGGACATGCAGATACATAAAACAAGGCACAAAATTATCCTTCTATGCATTCTTAATGCTCTGCTTTGTGGATTGACTAAAACAGTGCAATTTGATGTGGATGAGCATTGAGAAATGGTCACTATGCAGCAGCACAGATGCTCCATTAGAAGGGAATAAATTCCCAAATTGCATCCCAAGCATGTTATTAGAGGATTAAAGAGCTGGGAAAATCACCTTGGCTAACTGTCCTGAAACTGTGCTGCACTCAACATACGTATAAATAACTATTATGCAAATATTACTGGAGCAACAAAGAAGGTTTTGCATTTACTTTGTGCCTTACAAATGACCAAGTCTCTTGTCTCAGTGTTCCAAATCATAATCTTGTTTTCCCTAAATACAAAGCACTGAAATTACCTGTGTAGTAATTAGAATATATCACTCAATTCCTCTTTCTCTGAATTGGTCTCAGTGTACAGTAGCAAACTGGAATGTTTGGTACATAACTTCCTTCCTTGATTAAGTTAAAATTTAAGAATATTTTCCCATTTGGGCTGTCATCAGGAGCAATAAATCCTTGTTCCTTTTTAAAATTTTCCCATTCTGGTTTTGGCTGACATCACCTGCTGCCTGCATATGTCTCTGCAGAGAGGAAACCACCTCATTTTGTACCAGGAGAGGTTTAGGTTGGATATTAGAGAAAACTTCTCCATGGAAAGGGTTGTCCAGCCTTGGCACAGCTGCCCTGGAGGATTTCAAAGGTATGTAGATGTGGCACTTGGGGACATGGTCAGTGGTGGCCTTGTTGGGTTAATAGTTGGACCTAAGGGCGTGTCAGGAATCAGAGGCTGGATGGATGCTGGGTTCTGCCTGTAGGTGCTCATGGGTTTCATGCTGATACTTGGTCCTTGAATATTGCACCTCAGGGATCTTTTCCCCAAGAATCACTTGGAAAACCCTTTGCTACTCCTCAGAGAAGTCTTGGATGTGACTTGCCACAGATAACTTCCTGTTCCCCAGGGTGGTGGGTTGGGAATCAGGGTGTTGTGATGGGAGGCTCCAAATTAACTGCAGATAATAATAATAATAATAATGATGATGATGATGTGAAGTACTGTTAACAACTCCTCCGTCAGTGGAATGATCGTGTCAGTCTTGCCTGGGGTTGGGGTTTCTCCTACAGGGACTGATGAGACAATTCTCAGAAGTGACATGTTTGGAGCAATAATGTACCCCTGTGTTTGGTGGCTGGCACTTGGCACATTTTCCTAGATTTATTGCTGGAAAACCCAGGTCTCCTCAGAGACAATAAGGAATTTTTCTGGCTCTGTTGGTATGGAGTTATTTTGCTCTACCTGTTCCTGATGTTGGCAGGTGGTAGCTATGGGAACTAGGGGATCCTCCATGGGGCTGGATGGGATGGATTGGAATGGGATTAGCATTGTGTTTGGAAGTGTGTTGTTTAAAAGTTGCATTTTTTGGTGGGTGAATCCAAACAACCCAAATTCGTGGGCTTGTTCCCGAATTGCTGTGTTTAGAAGGAAGGCCAGGGGCTGTCTTGTGGTGTCAACAACAAGGGGGAGGAGGCTTTGTAAATTGAGTGTTGCAGCAAACAAAAACCCGGCAAAGGCCAGAAGAAATGCAATTGAAGGAATTTTTACACAAGCCTATGGTTAATTTTAGCTGAGAGTTTGGGATTTAGGTTTTTAAAAAGGCTTTTAATTTCAAGGGCTGCTAAGGGATGGGGAAGAAAGGATGTTGTGTGTGTGTGTGTGTGTGTGCACTGACCTCCCAGCTCTGGTTTTAGCTGTGACACCTGGCTGGGTTTAGCAACTGGATGTTGAAAAGCTTTCATAATTAAGAATTTTGTGCTTTGTGTATGGTGGTTTCTGCTGGAGACTATGGCAAGTCTCGCCAGCTCCGTTTCCATGCAGAACTCAAAATGGCATGGGAAGCACAAGCCTTTACACAGAGCTGTGTCACAGCCTCCTCTTTGGTTACCTCTCCCTATTACAGTGCTGTGATTGTGAGGCATCCATAAAGCCAGTGCTTTGCTAAAAATAGGCCATTCCTCTTGCAAATGCTATTACAATTCTGATATTCAAATATTAAGCCTTCTCTGCAGTGTTAAAAATAGCTGTGAAGAGAGAAATCCTTTCCTTACTCTCAGCTGAGGAGTCAAATATTGAACGAGTCAAAGGCTCAGTCCCAAGGCTGGAGCTATGTGGGAGCTGAGCTGAGGCTTCTTCGCCCCTGTTTCTTCACCCCTCATTTGCTGTTGTTGTTGAACACAGAGGACAAGTGGGTGGGAGAGAGAAACTAGCAGGAAGTGGATCAAAGAAAGTGAGGAGTGGCCAAAATTAAATGAAGAAAATAAGAGTGGAAGCAAAGAGAGAGGAAAAATCAGAATTTAAGTAGAAAGCTACATTGAGAGTGTTTCATCAGAACAAGGCTCTGATCCCGATGGCTGCCAGACAGGGGTTTTGGGAGCAGCTGGTAGAGGGTATGAGGCAGACCTGCCTCTCTCCCAGGGCTGTGGGTACAGTCTGTGGGCTCCGTGCCTGTGGCAGGAGCACTGCAAATTGCAGCAAGCCACTAATTGCCTTTGGGAGGCCACTTACAAGGGTGGGAGCATCCTGAAGATTGAACTCAGTGGGAAGATCAAGGACTTGGCAAGTTGGGATGTGTGCTCCAAGTGCTGATATCCTCAGCCTACACACTTCAAGAATGCATAAATTGAAAGGCAGGTGGTTTTTTCCCTCCCCCTTCCAATGCTCTTGTGCATTAACTAATGCAAAATTTAATAATAAAATACCATTTCAGCAAAATAATTTCCTTCCATTTGCCATCAACGAAAGACATATTGGAAAAGACAATTTCCTCTAGGGTGAAATAAAGGACAAGCAAACAGAAATGACCATTATAGATTTAATGGGGAAAAAATGGATTTATCATGTGGCTTGATAGTAATCTTAACAATATTATGAGGCAAGGAGGGAACCAAACAATGCCCATCTTTTTTCATGGAATGGAGCCCAGGAAGGCTTTCAGCAAACACTGTTTAGCCAAAAATAAGGGTGAAGGAAAATATAATTTGACCATATAATCCTGTGGGTCCAGGTGAGTGGTGGCAGGACTGCTCTCTTTGCCATAGAAGTTTCAAGGGAAAGGATATCCTTTTTTCCTTTCTGTAGGGAGGAGACCACACTAACATTTATCAGCTTAAGTTGGGTTCAACCAGTTGTGTTCAGCTGGAAACCCCTCTGATGATCATCCATCACAGATAGAGTCTTCTTGAGAGAGAATCCTGGAGCAGGTGGATCCCACAAGGCAAAACCAGAATGGTTTTGTCTCTGATAGTATTATCTGTAGCCTAACAGGCTTGTCTTGGATTTCCCCCAGCAGGAATGCCATTTTAGCTGTGGGGACATGTGCTGCTAGAAGGCTGGCAGTGAGGGAAGAGCTTGATAAATCTCCATGTCGTCGCTGTGTCTGGAATCACTTTGGGATCACAGCACTTCAGTGCCCTAACGCCCCCCCCTCCATGCCCTGGCAGCTGTCTTTGGAGCTCTTCCCTCCTTTAGAAGGTGCTCCAAGAAAGGGAAGGTCCCTGTGTGTTCTCCTACCTCTCCTGGCACCCAGTCACCCTGTTCTGGTCACAAAGCCCAAATCTTGGAAACCCAAAAGGGCACAGATTTCAGTCAAAGATGAAACACCCAGAAAAAAAAAAAGCATGCTGTGGAAAGGGCATGGCATGGCTGGTCACACACCTGGTTTGCAGCAGCCTTTGGCTGCTGGTCAGGATCTCTCAATTAACCAGTGATTTTTCCTTTGTCCAGGTCAACTGTTGCTGTAACTGGAGCCAGGATCCCTGAGCTTCAATTTGTATCAAGTCCCTCAGGTGTGGCACTTGTGCCTGTTGTAACACCAAAGGCAGCTTTCTTAGCTCAGGTCTGCACAGAAATGAGTTTTAGTTCCTTTGGCTTTAGCAATCCAGGAAGAACTGAGTGGTTTGTCTTTGGAAGGCCATGCTGACGTGGTGAAATGTCCATGTGTGTTGTGCAGGGAGCTGCCCTGCAGGCCACCAGGGTCCCCCAGTGTCTTGACCTGAGTCCCATTAACCACTTTACATACAGAGATGCTGACGCACATCTCACACCATACTGGTGCTTGGGTGAGCAGTTAAGTGCATTATTTTAATTCAGTAACATCCTGGAGGGATTAAATTCTTCATGCTGGCATTGTTTCCTGAGCAGAGCACAGTCACAGGAGATAACAGAGGTTACCAGACCTCCCAAATAAGTTAATTTTTATTGTGCTCTGTTACATTTGAGTTATGGATGAGGAAGATGGGTGAGCAGTATCAGCTCTGGGTTGTGCATTTCCATGGCTGTGATAGCACTACCTGCTGGTGGCAGTGATCCTGATGTTTCCTGCCAGGTATCACCTTCACCTTTCTGTCTGGCATCCCCACATCTTTTGTCTCCTTCAGTTTTATTCACTTATTTTCATTTTCAAATCACGGTGTACTCATGAATCTGTTAGCCTGTGCCCAGCTTGCTGCAGCCAGCTCTTGGGTTTTCTCAGATAACTTCTGGAGGCTATGAAAGTAAAAGTATCTGGAATATCTTAAGGGGCCTTGGCTTCAGTGCTCATTTTAAATTTACAAAATCCACACCAGCTTTGGAAAGGTGAGCAAAATTGAAAGTTAAGTCAAGAAGAATGCTGAGTGTTCAGCATTTTTGGAAGGGAAAGAAAAGTAAGATATTCAGACTTGTGAATAACTTATTCAGGCTGTTCTCAGCAGGGCTGAATTGGAGATCCCTTGTCCTCAACTTGCTCATAGAGCATCGTTGATTAATTTAGTAGCAGGTCCAAGCAGGAGGAAGGAGAGGGAGCTGTGCTAGTCTTGATGAAAGAAAATCCGCCCGAGGAGCAGACAAGTCCAAGCTGTAGTTCCTGCACAGTTTCAAAGATGGCCCTAATTTTGCTGATTCAGAACCTCTTTTCTCCTAATCTTGGCATGGATACCTGGAGGCAGATTTGTCCATGTCTTCATTTGTCAGAGTAAAGCAGTGAGGGCTGACTTAGGGACCAGAATTCCCAGGACACAGACTGGGAGAACCTTCCTGGGAGTAGGATGTGGGCTTACATGCCCAGTGATCTGGGGAAAAAGCCTTAAATGAGGAAAAATAAAGGCCAGATAAAGCCCTATAGCAGCATTCCAGAGCTAGAGAATTCCTGCATAGCCCTGTGACCACCTGCTGCTCTTAGGACTCCTCCCAGGATGTTTTGTGGCTGTCCACTTTCCTGTTTCACTTGCACTGAAATAAATGTACGGATGGATGTGGTTTTTTTCTTGGTTGAAATTTTTGTGAGTATTCCCTGGACTTGCAGAGCAGATGATGACTCTGTTTTCCCTTGTCTGACCTTGTGAGCTTTCCCAAAGCTTGTGCAGGGTGAGGAATCCCAAAATCCCTGCTAGAGATACAGCTGCTGTAGGCTGACTGTTTGGGATAATGAAAGGAGGGAGATCAGAGTTTTGCCTCAGGCTTGGAGCATTGGAGACCAAATTAATTTTGATGGGAGTTGTTGACGTCCACCACCTGTGAAAATGAAAATTCCAGCATTTTGCTGCAGGTAAGTAATTGGCTCTGAGTTGGGATCTCAGTGCTGTTTTGTCCCAATGAAACCTTATAGAGTTACCAAAGTAATTACTTTGGGGTTTTGATGTTTTCTGCCAGTTTTGTTGCTAAAAGGAGTGATTGGTGAGGCTAAATTTGTACCCCACAATAGAAGTGGTTAATTAATGTGTAGTCTGTGCTCACTCAGAGTCACAAATCTGTAGGGAAAGGTCTAACATGAGAGAGGTGAAGTGAAAATGTGAGTATGCATTTCCCCAAACCCACAGTCTGTCCACTGCACAACCAACTCTCCTGTTGGACAGTTGAGAGTGGCTGTTCTATTTTAGCTGATAATTTGTCTGTGGTTGAGTTACTCCTGACTAACACTTCCACCCAGGAGCCCAGACCCTCCCCTTGTGCCAGTGGGAGATGAGGTCATGGATGCCTGCTTTGGCCTGGGAGGAGGCTGTGAGTAAGGAGTCATTTTTGTCCTGTGAAATGCCAGCCCCAATGCCTGGCTGTGTCTGTCTCAGAGGGGAGGTGGGAGCTGGCAGCCTTTGCTCTGCACAGAATGTCTGAGGCTCTCTGTAATATCCTGCTCTCCAGATCCCCCTCCTGCCTGGAACCCACACCCTGCTTTGTTCTGGGTTTGACCAGCTTGGAGAGGTGCCTTGCTGTGCTACAGCTCTCAGGACAACAAACCCACCCGGTCTTAGCGTGCTCCAGACTGTGGAATTCCAATGCTGGATGGGGCTGGGGTGGTGTCAGTTGGTGCCAGAAATGCTAATCCTGAAGGATAAGAAGCTCTAGGGGAAATGGCTTGGTTAAAATCAACATTCAGCGTTGCTGTTCCTGCCATATGTGTGGGTTCCTGGCATTAACTCAGGCTCGAATGGTCCCCAGTTTTGAATTTCACCTCCCTGTATTCCCTACAACAACTTATTTAAATCTTGTGCTTCACCAGGATCCTGGAAGAATCCAATAGCAGCCACTGGGGAAGGGAGCAGAGGAATACAGAAGAAGGTTCCTTCCTTGTGATGTTTGAGATTTTCAGCAGCCTTCAGGAGTTCAGAGTTTTTATTTTAAATCAGGGTTTCAATTCATCTTTCAGCTAATTTCCCTAAATTCACAGGTAGCTCAAATCTTCTGTAATAGCATAGCACTGATAATTTTGCTGCTTATACCGAGGGTGTGCAGCAGAACTGAGCTGCCAAACAACCCCTCTGTTGTTATACAGAACCTATGGTAACTTTGAATGGTATGAAGTTTTAATAGGCCTTAAATCTTTGTAAAATACCCAGTACAACTCTTCTGCATCTGCAATTAATAAGTAATTCAGCCATGGCAAAGTCAAGCAAGCACAAATCCCCTTTGTACCACACTGTGCCATCTGTCTAATTTATCTGTGTCAAATATGGATTGTTTGGGTCTTTCCTTCCACAGGCTGTTCTGGGTACATTAAATTAATATTTCTGGTCAGGGTAATACTTTTCATGTTTCTAGCTCAGGTAGTAAACGTGTTTGGTGCTAGTTTTTGTCATGTATTTAGTAAACAAGTATGTGGTAGTCAGCACAAATATCTTTTTGTTGTGCTTGACCAGAAGGATTTTACAGCTCCAGCACCTTTCCAGCAATTCCTGTGGAAGAGCTGAGGGAAGGGATCACCCTTCAGGCACTTACAGGTGGATAAGCACTGAAGTGGATCCTGTAGGTTGATCTATTGCCCAGAGCTTGTTTTCTGTTTGTTCTCTGCTACTCTGGAAAGGCTCTGTTTGCCTGGAACTTGCATTAGGATGGTGGAATGTCAGAAAGGAATGTTGAAAAGGACTTGGTTTCCTTTCTGCTCTGTTGTGCCAGTCTCTGTTAGTTGGAAGTGCTGGGGGAGTGCAAGGAACAGCACTTGCAGTGGGGCAAAAATAAACTCTAGGATTTGCAGGTAACCTTTTCTTTTGATATTTTTCCAAAGCTGCTGCAGTGCCCTGTGTCCTTGTGGATTACAGAGCTTGCTGTGCTGGGAGCTGCTGTTGGAGAGAAGGAAGTTCTTTTTGGAGCAGAGCTGGGGGCTGTGGGCATGGATGTATGGCTCAGGTTCTGGTGATTTGGGTTTTAATCTCTCTTCTGCACAGGGGATGCCTGTTTTTGGAGAACAGGAACATTTGCAGAGTCCAGAGATCCCAGAGGGGCTCCAGGGCAGGTGGGCCTGCAGCAGGGATGCTTGGAGTGAGAGGACTTGTGCGTCCGTGTGGTTCCCGGGCTCTGATGGAAAAGGCTCAACTCTGCTGCTCCTGCCCTGCCTCTGAGTGTCTGCACACCAGGCTCCAGTGGGTGCCAGCCCACTCCTCTGGCATGGGAATGGGAGATTTCTCTTTGGGTCTGCTATTAAAGCAGCACAGACACAGCCTGCATTCATTGTTACCCTCTGGAGTGAACCAGAGCATGGAGCTTTTCCTGAGATGCCTGTTTGGAACAAGAACAATCTAAAAATTCTGCATTTTTACTTATTCAGTCACATTACCTCGCTCTGCTGCTCACCACCTCCCCTCAGCCTCACTCAGGTTTTTTTTTTTTTGTCTCCATCCTTCACTTGCATGTGCTTTACAGGGAGAAATCCCTGGTCTCCAGACAGCTGAGCCTGCTGTGCAGTGCCATGTGAAGGGAAAGCAAACTCCAGCCATTCAGGAATTAAAATGGCTGAGTTGGAGTGTGGTGAGTGTTAAGATGGAGTCAACCAAGCAGATCATTCTAGAAATCACATGGGCTGATTTTGCTGCTCCTGGTGAAGTTAGGAGGCTTCCCCTTATGTGTTTTGTTGGCATTGATGGCATCGCTAATAGAGATGTTTTAGTTAAAATCCCACCTTCAGTGCTTCTGTTCAGCTGCGTGTGGTGCAGGAGTAGGAACCAACAGTGGGATCCTCTGGAAGAGAAAAGGCAAAGCCATGCCCCAAGGTCTGCTTTAACCTCTTGCTGCCAGTGCCTGACTTTTCATGGAGAGTATAATATTCACATGGCATAGTGTAATCCTGAGGTTTATATTAAAGCCTCTTACGAGTGCATCATGCATTTCCAGACACTCCCATTAATATATTCTCAGAGCAGAGAAATGCTCTGATCCAGGCATTCTCTGGGTTTACCATTCCAAATAAGGATGCTTTAATTACTGGTGACCTAATTTGAATATAGGCTGGACTGATTTAATGTAAAATATTAATTGTATCTCATTGGGTTGGTTATGCTTTTGCTTTATTCCTGGAGCAGCCACTGTCCTCGCTCAAATCTGTGTGCTGAGGTCCTGTTTTATCCCAATTTCCATCAAAAAGGGAACCTGATCTTTTCAGTCATTGTGCTTTTGCATCTCATTCCTCACCTTCACCGGGGCTTCTGGAGTCTGGCATGTGGGTGGAAGCCACGGAGAGGATGGTGGTCAGGGCTCCAGGAGACATCTGGTCCCATCCCAGGCATGTGTGAGGTCTGGGAGCTGCACTTTCCCCAGCGAACTGTTACGCTGCATTTTTGGTAGGGATGGGAGCTGGGCTTCCTCCAGATTCATGGGAGCTATGTGGAGATCAAAGCACAGCTGGTCGGGAGCAGGGAGAGCATCTGACCACAAATAATTGTTTCAGCTTGGAATGCCAAGTGACAGTGAATGGCATTTGAAACAAGTGGTAGGGTGGGTCTGCTCAAATCCATTCCTGGTAGGGGTCAGAGAATTACAGAACTGGTCCCGGTTCATTTAAAACCAGTGTTGGTTTTGAAAGCCTTTAAAAAAATCTTAAGTTTTCTGGTTGCTTTTAATTTTTTTGCTCCATGCTCTCATTTGGTTAGGCTTTGAAAGCTTGGAGAATTCGGTTTTGCCTTGAAAGTGAAAGAAGGCTGAGGCTTTCCCCCGGGGAGCTGGGCTTTTAGAGGCTGAAAAGGTTGCGGAGAGCTTTCTCCTCCGGAGGTTTGTCCTTGCCCAAGATGGCTGTCAGGAAGGACATGTGGGAGAAAGGCAAAGCAGGAAGATCTGGACAGCTGCCAAGCATTTAAAAGGGCTGTGTAGTAAACAGTCATTAGGTGGAAAATGATCAGGATTAGCGCTTTCTAAATGGCTCCAGGGCTGTTCTGGGTTTTGTTGAGTTGGGTTTTTTTACTGTAATTCTGCAGGTGTAAATCAGAAATTTGTGAGAATCTGAGCTTTTAAAAAGTAAAAGCTAAAGAAGGTTCTACCACTTGTTTGCAAGCATTCCTTCATAACCGTATCACCCCTGCTGTACTTATTCTTCCTAGGTAATGTTTTAATGCTTATTAAATTAAAGAATCATTTAGGTACATGAAATAAGATAACATTGACATAAGGCCCAATCTGTTCAGGATCCAAGGCAAGTGATCAAGGCAAGTGAAGGATGTCTCTTTCTTCCTGTACAGGAATTACTTCATGTATTTCCATAACCCAAGGTAATTCCAGGCCTTACTCTTATGTAATTCAGGGGAAGGTGGAGGCTTTCCATTGAAAGCCCTGAATGCAGGGAATGTGACTCAAGAAACCAGAGAGAATAGGCAGTTGCTTTTTGTGGCAGATGTTGGCTTGGTGACCGTGACAGAGCATGGTGTGAAATGGAGCTTTTTTATACTTTCCTCTACTTCTCTACTTATCCTTTCCTCATCGTGCTTTTTGCCACCTGAATTCCCTTCAGGAAGGGGAGGTGGGCACACCCCACCCGTGTGCTCCCTTCAATGTCTCTTTACCCACATTCAGTGTAGAGGCTGTAGTCATCTTGTATGAACTCATGTAAACAGGAAAAGTCAAACATTTTAAAACTTTGTTTGAGCTTAAAGTACAATTATGACTGATAAGGTCGATTTTAGAGGTGTGGGAAGAACATAATCTCCATAGATTTGTTTCCAACCGTCCAAATTTACCAGATTGACTGTTTTTTGAATGGGAACTGAGTGTCTAAATCTGTAACAAGGTCCTGACCTTTATAGGATCTGTGCTGTGTAAACCACTTTGTTGGGAAGGATGAAATAATTTTTCAGGAAGAATTTATCAGCAGCTGTGACTCGTGGGAAGGTGAAGGGCAATGTCAGGTCTTCCAGCCAAATTGAGGTGTGCCTTGGGCAGGGAGAGAAGGAGCCTGGGTGCTTCTTGATGGGTGTCAGATCAGAAACTCAGTGGTCCCACATGCTAGTTTGCAGAGATACAACCTTTTCTGGGGATTTATCCTCCTTTGTAAATGCTTGGAGAAACAATTTCTGAGTGAAGTTCACTTTTTTTTGCCATTTTGTGCTGGTGGAAAGAAAGAATTCCTGATGTAATTTGAAATGGCAAAACCATTACAGGTCAGTTATGAAAAATGCCGGTGACTTCCTTGTGTTTTCACTTTCATGGTGTTTGCTGTCAGCTGCAGAGTTTTGCACATTTCAGATATTTTGCAGAATTAATTTAATGGGCCAAGGTTCAGAAATCTGGATAGGAACTGAGATAATTTTGCAGGCAGTTTAAGCTGAGTGAGGTCTGTACACTGGGCAAGCAGCAGTCCCCAAAAATGCTGAGCAGATGTTGTTTGCCAGAAAATAGGAAAAAAGGTGAAGATTATCAGGTATTTTGAATACTGAGAGACTTAATGATGGATTCTAACTGCTGGGGACTTGGCATGATGTGTGAGGTTTATTTTCCGGGCCATGAAGTAAGAATGAAATTGTCTGATTGCATTTGAAAGTTGCTGGGTAAGGAAAACAACAGCCAAGATCATATTTAAATATGAAATGAATATCAAGTGGCATTTATGGAACTCTGAGGAGAGATTGTTACTGAGAGGAGACAAGTGGAGATCAAAAGTTATTGGTTTTTAAAGAAGGAATTCTGGAATATTCTTCCAGGATAGCACACATAGTTATCTTATTAAAAACTCCAAAAGCAAACAGGTGATACAAACAATCTGTAAGATCCTGTCCAATGGGGACAGCTCCATCAATCTTCAACATCTGTGCCCAATTACTGAGCTTCTCGAGGCATTTTTTTTTCCTGTAGTGCACATTTCTCACTATGAACTAATAGTACATAATAATAAAGTTCTGGCTGTCTGCCAGCACAAACAGAGCTTTGGCGAACTTTCCGAGTGTTTGTGGAGGTAGAAAAGCAATGCAGCTGTTGGGCTGGGGCTGTGCCAGCTGCGGATCCATTTCCCAGACAAGAACCTCAGATCAGAATGAAACAAGAATCAGATATTTTACATATTACTGCCTTATGCAGGTTCTTCTTCAGTGCTGCCACAGTGGGGTCTGTGGGCAGGCTTTGGGCTGTGCACCTGGAGTGATCATACAGCTCCAGCGTGTTTCCTTCTGGTTCCTCCTGTTCCAGGAGCTGGGTTGGAGCCCTTGTTGTGACAATGCTTGGTACAATTTCCCTGGGAAGTCAATGGAAACGACCCTAAAGCCTTTGGACCCTTTGGACCGGTTCCCCTTCCTGGGGTGCGCAGGGTGGGTCCTGTGCAAGCCAGGCTCTGTTTAGATGTGGCCAGAAGCTGTTTGGATCCAAGTGCCGAGTACAATAGTTGGGTGCTTTGGAGGAGCCAATGTCATTGGTGTGTTTATTTGCCTGTTTTACTTAGGGAATCCAGAACTGTGAATAACATCTGAGCTCCTCTCGTGGCCCCAGGGAATTGAGGAGCCCTTCTCCTGGCCCTGGCTCCTGGTAAAGGCCTTTGGCTTGCTGTGTAGCCAAGGTCCAAGCTAGAGAGCTCAGGGCTGGCCAGGGTTTGTATCCTGACTGGACTTGCTGGACTCACTGGGAGTAACATCTTGGGGATGGTGGACATGACAACACTCCAAGGATTAGCAAACTGACATGGAAAACCTGGAGAGTCTTCACTCTATCATATATAAAATGATAAATATCTCTTATCTCACACGAATCAGCACACAAGGATGTGCACTAAAATATTTAGTAAAAAAAAAAAAAAAAAAAGATTCAACCATAGTGGAAACATCAAAGAACAAAAATACTGATCCAAGTTATTTAAGACAGCTTTATTAGGGCTTTTTCTTCCCATCTATCATCTTATTTCCCAGGGTTTTACATTCTGGCCCATGTGCCTTCTCCTCCAGGATGCAAATTGTTTGCTCACAAATGTTCTGAATAACAAATTGACTTAATTTAGATGGCATTAAGGCTCTTTAACCCATCTCATAGGGCAGAGATGCACTGAGGACCTACAGGCATGCATTTAAATTAAGGCAATAAGGAGATAGATTTCTTTTTCTTGCCTGACTATTTTATCTATGCATCAGATGAAAGTTGGAGGGGAAAGGTTTCTGTTAGTCTTGTCGGGAGTTGGCCAAAAAAAATGTGAAGAATGTAGAAAGGAATTAACAGCTGGTGTCCATTTAAAACTTCCATGTGGGCAAATGCAGGCAGCCTGCTTAATTTTACCTGTTGTTTTCCTCTGGTCAGTGCCCACTAACCCATTAAACATTTAGTTTAGGGGAAACCAGTTTGGATGTGGTGCTCTTTATTCCCCTGCCAAGAAGTGGATTATGTGTGTTGTGTGTCCCCTGGGGAGGATAAGACACATTTCCTGCTCTTTGGGAAGCAGTGACTCAAGTTGTGCTTGGTTACTTGGACCAGGAATCTTGCTGGCCTGATAGAATTGTGCCTTACACCATCTGACTTGGTGATTTACTCGGGTGACATCTGACATTGCCCTCTTCCTGGGGAGGGATCCTTTTCCAGATTGCTTTCAGTCATGTTTCTGGTTTAGCCTAGCCGAAGATGTGCATGTGCATTGCTGCTGCTGCAAGCTGTGCTGATTTGCAGGACAATTCTTAACACCTCTGTTTTCATGTGAGTGTTGAGTATCAAACTCCTCCATTTCTCAGGTCATTTTCCAACCGGCTAAAATCCAGAGAAATGCTGGCATTCCCTTACCCACAGTCAAATACTGTCTTCATCTCCCCAAAGCAAAAGTTGTCCCATTCTGTTGGTTATTCTGGGTTTATTTTCATTCAAGAGAGAACAGTTAGAATCCATATAGTACCTTAAACATAATCCAGTGCAAGAGACAGTGCATGATCCTGGCTGTAGCTTGGGCTCCAGCATCTGAAAGAAGTGCTTATTCTGGAACAGGCTTTCATGGGCCTCCTCTGGGACCACCACACTGTCCAAATCTGAGTTATTTTTTAAATTCTTCTTTGCTAAGCCAGCTCTTTGTCCAGATCTCAGGAGCTGATTGAGCATCTCTGGCTATAGCAGAGCTCGCTCAGCAAGGGAGGTCTTGAGAATCTTTGGTACCTGTGTGGGAGCAGGTGGATCATCTCGGCATTGCTGTGGGGTAATTAGTGCTGTCTTGTGTCTCCTCTTAATGAGAGTCTCTGCATGTCTGGACTTGGTGCTGCTCCTTCCTGGTTTGGTGCTGGAACTGCTGAAATCAGCTGTTGCTTCAGCTCTGTTGCCTTATGGAGGGTGTCAACAAATCCTTCCCCATTCCTGCCCCCAGAATTTGGTTTTTTCTTGTTTGTTTTGAAGCGATAAGTGGAATAAATAAATAGATTCCACACTTAGGGTAGTTATGTAGTGGGTATGTATTGCCAGTGCCCGGCACAAGTGAGATCGCTCTCCAAGACTTGTGCACTGAGCTTTAGTCTGACCCAAACCTTTATTCCCAAAGGTGTTCCATATGCATTACATTACACAATTTTTCTATGCATATTGAACCCCTGGCCCCGCCTGTCCTCGCCTCCCATGCTAAATAGGTCCACACCCTTCTGGGCACGGTGGTTTGCAGTGGTAGTCCTGCGGGGGTCTCTCAGTGGTCTCTGAAGCTGAAGATCGTGGTCTTCCTCATGGCTGAACTTTTGAACTTTTCTCCTTTGTGCGTGAGCTTTTGGTCTTTTGGTGCTTATCTGAGTACCTCTGTAAGTCTCGGTAGGCTTAGGGACAGAAGAGTCGCTTTATCTGGGTTCTTTGTATTTTCGGTCCTTTCTGGTATTGTTCTTTATGCAAGAAGCTTCAGAAATTTGCGTTTTCTTATGCCTTTTTGTACCATGGCAGAGGTTTCTTAGGTAAAAGGTTAAAATTCAACACATAACTCTACAAGCTAGAACATAAATGCTTAATTCATTTTGTTAACTTAAGTGAACTCCAAAAATCTCTGTTTCAGTTTGTTTGCTGATTCCAAACTTGCCCACTGCGTAGCAGGTTATTTACTCTAGGCTGGCCCTTTAAATTGCTTCCCTGCTCTGCCTGCCTGGCTGTGAAGTATCGCTAATAAACAGAGTCCAGAACAAAAGCCTCCACAACAAAACATCCTTTTCTCCCTGGGCGTCTCCCTGGGCTCGGTTTCCACTGCTGCTCTGCGGTTTGGGGGCAGAGCCAAAGCAGCTCAGTCTCTTTCTTCCTCCCTGGAAGTTGTCACTAGGCAGCCTCCCCCGACCGACCAGCAGCTCCAAGCAGGGAGGAGGTGCCTGTGGACAGCCTGTCCTCAATTTCTCCTCCTTGGCTGGGAGTGATGGAGCCTTTCCCTGCCCTTACATAAAACACTCCAACACGGAGGAGGTTTGACGAGGCATCGATCAGGGTAGCTTGACATTACTCCCTGGTTTTGTGCCCCCCCCCCGGGACACTCCAGGATTGCTAAGCCATGAGTGTGTTCAGCCTCCCACGGCTGCATCTTGTTCTGGCCATACCTCGGCTCAGCACGGCTGCATGACTCAGGTGGGCGTCGCAGCCTCCTCCCTGTGGGAAGGAAACGGGAGCTCGCAGGGATGCCGGGAAGGGAAGATGGGCAGAACCTCTGGCTCACTCCCACTCATCCACAGGTTGAACGCCCTTTGATTGGGCTGGGACCTTTTGGAAGGGTGAGTGTGGAAGTGGAGAGGGAGAATAAAAGAGCAGGGGAGACAGCAGTTGGCTGGCTGGTAAGCCAGGCCTGTTTACTTGGCAGCCCTCCTCCTGTAAGGAGGTCAGAGCTATCGCATCTCGACTCCGGAGACGGACTGCAGGAGCA
Source organism: Taeniopygia guttata (assembly GCF_048771995.1). Taxonomy (NCBI): domain Eukaryota; kingdom Metazoa; phylum Chordata; class Aves; order Passeriformes; family Estrildidae; genus Taeniopygia; species Taeniopygia guttata. The sequence goes on from NC_133027.1 coordinate 87,760,925, forward strand.
GGAATGTGCTCCAGATGGAAGTGTGTCAGTGCCTGGAGTCAGCTCTGTAGCAAGGGCAGGCTCAGGGGTGCCCTCCTTCTAAAAGTAATCCAGGGCCATCATTTCTGCCTGAGATCGCCTCACGAGGAGTGGGAAGTGGGGCAGAAACTCCAGTCCCAGAGTCATGGGCCTCCAGTCCCTTTCCTACCCCCTCCAAACTTGGCTGAAGCTCTTCATTTGAATTAATACAACAGATGTAAACCAATATTGATGAATTGTGTGGTCACACAGAGGCAGTCGCAGCATTTCTTGAATGACCCAGTGATGTCTGAGTTGTCCATTTTTTCCTGAGGAAAGTTTCCTTGTAGCTTGCAAACTAAAATGCTGTGTCCATGATGCCCCTCAGCCGGCTGCCACCTGGCACTGCCAGTTTGCTGCCCAAGTAAACAGTGATGTCACTGAGGGCATCCAGGTTGCCTGGGACTTCCTGCCAAGAGAGGGTCATGGCCAGGGTCAAGATGTGAAGCTTTTCCTGCGCCGACAGCGGTGCCCTCATCCAAAGGAGAGCCAAGTGTCTGGCAGGCTGGAGGCAGCGGGAGCGTCTCTGCTTGCAGTCCTTCCCTGACACACAGTGGGTTCCCAAAGCTCAGAACTCTGCTTCTCGTGAGCTGGGTCACGAGAGAGTGAAGACCAGAAAATGGGGAACTCCTTTCGTAGCCCACCTGGTTTTTATTGGAACTCTGGTCTGCATGAGCACTTGAAAAATATTAAAGAAGACTTTTTTGTTTTGTTCCACTGAAGAAAAAGGTAAATACCACCGTAGACAATTTCCCTGTATTTTCACATTCTTTTAGTGAAGGTCAGCCCGCAGATAGCTTCTAGAAGAGGGTGATACTAAATATTGTCCTTTAAATGCTCGGTGGCTGTGGAATGAATTTTTTGGGTTGTTTCTTTGGAAATGTGTTAATAAGTAGTGAAATACATCAGTTTTCCTTCCTGACAGGCAAGTTGTCCCTGTTGTCCTCCACCAGTCCATCCACAAATACTTCTTAGAGGTGTTTGGAAGTGGATCTTTGCCTTGCTCTGTGATCAGGATGGCGAAGGATGAAACAGCAAGCCACTTTACAAGGTGGTTTGGTGAAACAAGGTCCTGGTCTCCTCCATGGTAGCTGTGACATGGCTGAGTCATGCTAAAGCTGAGGGATGGATCAGAGTAAAGGTCATCTTCAGTGAAAGCCTGCGTCAGAAAAGTCCTTCCTGTACTTCTAGAAGGGACTCAGCTGACCTGGGGCCTTTTTGATTCCATCTCCAGTTCATTTCCTCTTGTGGATTTAATTTGGGTTCAACCCAGAGCACCCTTTGTGGTATATACAGACAATATACTGTTAATCCTACCCAGATTTTTAATCACTTTATATTTAATTTACCACCATCAGAATGTTTTTGCTATTGCTTTCTTTTATTTATCAAAAAGTTCAGGTAATTCTGTAGTCAAAATTTCCTGTCTAGGAATTGATAGTAAAATAAGTGCATGGTCTGTAAGAGCTGAAGGGCTTTTGGCCTGCTGGCAGTCATACTCCCCAGAAAAAGAGTGGCATGCCAGCTGCTGACCCCACAGATCAGAGGACACAGGTGCACCAGCACATAGTGGCTGTCTTGTAAAGCCCTCACAACATTCAGGATTCTATTCCAGTCCCGAGCAGAACATAATCCCTGGTTTGCTGCTCATTCCTTACTTTTCAAAGTGACCAGCTGCGTTTGCACCAGAACAAGTCTGCAAAATCTGAAGAGCAGATTCAGTTAAAACTCATGAATTCTTTAATTTTCTTCCATCCTCCCTTGGCCTAAGCTTTGGAAAAGGCACCTTCTGGATTGGTTACCCTACTCAAAAATGCAGCTCTTTCTGAAAATGGGTGGGAAGTCTAATAATTGTAATGTAGAAGTTATAAGTAATGCAGAAATGGAGGTGGAGAGAGAAACTGCTCTGCTGAGCTGATCCCCCAGGTTTTTTCCAGCTAAGCCATATGCATGGTGGAACATTCCCAGATATTTTAATAATTTCAGGGTCTGTCTCTCACTGGCACAGGAAAGACTAAGAGGATGATACAAGTGTTTTTTAAAAGCACATGACCAAGAGCTGCATGAATTTAAATCTATGGGAATTTCTTTACTGACTTACTTAGAAGCAGAAAACTGGATGGTGGGTTTAGAAAATGCCCAGGCTGATGGTTCATAAGATTTCTGGGTCTTGAGTTACATTTCATTTGCCTGTGCTGGATCCAAAAGTGGTTTGTGAGTTGGAGTGAAGCTATATATAATTCATGGATCTCACTGGAGCAGCTATGGGCTATCTCATGATGTCCTTATTGGAATTGAACCAAGCTCTTACTGCTTTAATGCTACCTTGCCCAGCACTGCTTGTTTAGGGAAAACCACAAACACATGATGAAAGAGGTTGAGTACTCTGTGTTTTGCTTAAAAACTAAGTTAGGAGTTTAGATCTTTGGGCATTCTTTGAGTTGGGCCCAGTATGTGGAGTCTGAGTCTCACGGCCCTTGTGAATGTTCCTACTCTATGTGTCACTCAAGGCCCTTCTGGATCCCAGTGGACTTTCCTTTTCAGTAGGGATAAAGGAATGCTACTCCCTAGGAGCTGCTCATGGCTGAGACAGAGCCTCCCCTCAGCAGCTTGACAAAATGTGTTTTACATTCTTTAAGTGATGAGGGGAAAAGGAAGGGCTGCCCCAGAAGGAATTCAGTGCCTTCTCCACCCTGAAGTGTTGTGTGTGGTCAGTTCTGTTCTGCTTCAGTTCTACTCCTCTTTATTAATTTCTTTCCAAAACCAGCTACTTTCTACCTAAAATTTCCAAATTTTTGCTGGGTTAGTCTGTTCATGGTTTATGTATAGTTGGTGGTAGGCCATGGCCTTCTTTAGAGAATGGCTCAGAAGAAATATCTATTCTAGGATGTTCCACAGGGTAATACAGAGGCCTAGAGAATTTCACCCCACAACTACTGTTTTGTGTCTGACCTTGGATGAAATCCATATGAAGCCTCCTTCTACCCTCTTGGTGTTTTAAGAAAGCTCTTCAAATAATGCTGGCACATCTTGGGTTGTATCTTCAGCTGGATGGAGCTACCTCAGATTACAGAGGGCAAATTTGGACCACATATATTAAGTAAATTATTCTGAAGTCTCCAAGAATGTTGGAGTCCAGATCTTCTGGGTGATGTATGAAAAACTAAGTGAAACTTCATTGCTCTAAGTGTAGAGCGTATCAGACCAGAAGGTTTTAATGATCTGTGCTGGAACTGAAAGGTTTGAAATAGAGATTTATGTTTTTAAATAACCTATTTTCAGCCATTTTGTGTTTCTCTGTGCCCTTGGTGCCCTTGGTTGTTGGAATCCTTGTCCCGTGTGGTGCTGGGAGTGCCCTGATCACCCCTGCTGACAGCATTGGGGGCTCCAGTTCAGTGAGGCTGTGTGTTTTCAGGGATCAGCACAAACACTTTCTGAAATTGTTTCAGTGCTTATTTAATTATGTACCCATCTCTCAGCTAGAGCATGATATCCTGGGGGCCTCAGAAGGAAAACAAGAGCCTGGAATCCACTCTTAACTGCCTGGTCTTTGGAGTGACGGGTTATCTGAGATGTGGAAAGCAGACCTCCCTCGTGAAGGACGGGCTGCCTGATTTCAGTGACCTGTGCATGCTTTTCCAGCCGGTATTGGGAATAAAGAAGCTTCAGTCTTGCCTTGTTTGTGCATTCCTGATGTGCCCCACAGGCTGATTGTGGCATTTGGTAGCACAGCCTGTCCCCCCTTTGCTGGACCTTTCAGGATGCTTTGGGCTCGATGTCCTGGAGCATGGACAGCCAGAGGAGTCATCACCACAAAGTGGTGAAGGGAAGCAAAGACAGAGACATGAAGCACTCTTGGGCCGGGAAATGCAGAAACAGTATGGTTCTGTTTGTGGAAGGAAAGATGGGACTGGGAGAGGGGAGAGGGTATATTGGAGGTCAAGGGAGTTACAGTCTTGCTGAGTTACTACCTTTATTATTTTTGGGATTGGTTCAGCAGCTGAAACAAAAAGCCAGGACATAAGTGAGTGTGCTGCCCTCTCTGCCCTGTCAGGACAGGGGAACTCCTGTCCCTGGAAATGTGCTGCAGTTCAGCAACACAGGGGCTGAGCAGGGAGAGAGCCTGGAAACACCTCCTTGGGCTTCAGGCTGAGAAATGGCTGAAATTGGGACATGCATTTTCCAGTCTTTTAAGCTTTATGCTCACAGCTTGAGTTTCTCAATCCAAGGGTTCTGTACAACTCTTGAGTTTCTACACAGTGTTTTGTAAATACTTGCAGAGTTTGACCTGTGGGGATGTTTGATGTGTATATTCATTTGTCATCCAGCCCTGAGCCTCTCACAGAGTGCCCCTATTGGCTCTGATCAAGCCACTTTCCCCATGTGGAAGCTTAGGGTGAGAATCTCATCCTGTTGAGAGTGACAAGATGTGAACTCCCCTGAGAGTTCAGAGGAACTTCCATTCTCCAGTTTAAATATTGACTTAAAATGGCATTTAAAAAATTATTAAATGTCTGTTGTGCTGCTGTTAGGAGGGAGCTGAATGTTGCTCAGAATAAATTCAGTTTGGTTACATTTTCTCTAATTTTCCCTCTTTTTAGTAATAATTATTGTGCTAAAGTGAAGAGCTGGACTGGTGAGATGGTCTGAGGCATCAGCAGGGGAGAAGGACTGACTGGGAGGGAAAGTATCCTGCAAAGAGGGTCATGGAATGGCTTTCTGTGCTTGTCCAGCCTTGGTTTCAGAGGGCTACCAGAAAGGAGGCAGTGTGTAATTTTGGTTTCTCTGAGGTACATATCTGATCTGTGGCATCAGGACACCATTTTCTTTGTCACAGTGGTTATAACCATGCTTGTCACCAGAAATATGTGTTATGGGGTGACTTGGAGATGGGAGTGTCTGTGTCCCCTTTTCAGTCCTGTCACACGATCAGTGGGAGTTAGAGATGAATTTACAATTTACCTTTAATGCCAGGAAAACTGCAATAAATTGGGCTATGTGTTAGCCAGGGAACAGTATTTACATAGGTCATGAGACCATTTGGGGATTGCTGTTCAAACTATATTTTCTTCATTAGCAGCACCATAAAAACCTCTTGACAGTCTTTAGTTAGAGTAACATGAATCTAACTACAACTTAGCATGTTTCCTGGAAGAATAGTAACTCTTGAAAAAACAATGTTTGCTTTAAAGATAAATGTAACTATTAGGAAGTAATTCCAGATGTGTGGTTATGGCAGAATTTCAGGGATTATAGTCATAGCTGTTTAGTGAATTACATGATTGCATTTAAGAGTAGCCAATGAATTTTTTAAAAATTACTTCATTTTTCAGATGGGCTGAATAAAACTGTTTGATTTCTATTATCTGAGAAACAGAGCAGAATCTGGTCTATTTATGAAAGTAAACACAAAAGGTCTGACCCCTGGATATGGCCTTTGAAAATACTGTCTGAGAAAATGCTCTTCCTGGTAGCTGATTTTTTTTCTTCAAACCATTTCTTCTTTTTGAAGACAATGCTAACCCTCCACTCCCCCCCCCCCCCCCCCCCCAGCTCAGATTATGCAGTAGGTTTTAAGGAATGCTTTGAAATGAAATGGTTTGATTTCTTTTTTCTCATGAGGTTGTCTAGCATGGTATCCATGGCAGAAGGCAACAGATTTATTTATTTATTGTATTTTATCAATGGGGAAGAATTTGGGAATTTACAGATTTTTCTCAAACCATCGTGGTGGGCCTGCGGATTCAGGGCCTGGAGCAGTTCCATGCTATTTATTAGTTCACCCCTGTGCCTGCTTATCCCTGGAATTGCCTGCTAACATCTCCAAGCCAAGTGCAGCAGCACTGGCAGATGAATTTAAGAGGACGTGGATTAACTGAGAAACCCCAGTGCCTGCTTTCTCTGGTTTTAAAAGCTATATGTCATCCTAGAGTGAGTCTGAATTGTGAATAGCAAATGAATGGTGACCTTCCATTTGTGAAATGCCTTGTTCCCAGTGTGTTTACCCACTTCTGAGAGTGGGTTGGCTTGCAGGATGCTGCTTGGGATGTTGGCAGCTGAATTCTGGCTCTCTACAGAAAATGTCATTCCTTTATTAGACGGGTATCTCAGCTCAAAACCAGGCCAGGATGTTTAAGCGACAAAGGTTGTTTCTGCTGGAAAATGGGCTTCCCTCTGTCCCTGTGCTCTGTGGTGATCTGTCTGTGGATGCTGGTGGGTGCTTAATGCAGAGGCTTAAATGAAACCTATAACTATATGTGTGTTACACATATGTGTGTGCTGCACACACACCCAGAGGGTTTTCAGCATGGTCCTTCACAGGTGGATAACATTCAAGGTCATTAACAGTGAACTTGGCTGCATTAAGGGCTCCAGGAAAATTCCAAACTCTTTTCCTTTTACTCTCTGGGCAGTTGCTGGTGTTGTTCATGTCAGATCGGGACACCCTTAATGTAGACACAAGATGTGCTGCTGTAGCTTGTCCCAGCTCCTGGACCTCCATCCCTGCAGGAGCCTGCAGGTTTCTGCCAGGACTCGTGTTTATCTTCCCTCCCTGTTCCCAGGGGCACCAGTGGGTTGTGCTGGATCAGAGCTGCAGCAGGACTCAAGAAAAGCTGTTTTCCAGCAGAGGCTGAGAGCAGTGGCTGCACTCTGTAGCTGGCTCTGTCTCTGGAATTAGTATTCCATTGTGCTCTCCTCACCTTGCTTTGCTGGAAGGTGCTTATTTTTATCCCTACAGATTTATCCTGCTCCACTGTCCCTGTGGAGGGGAGCTGCATCCCAGAAAAGGGAACCTGATGTCAGGGAGCGAGGTGCTGCTTTTATTAGAATCAGAACAAGGATGCAGGTTTTCTAGCCCTATAGGTGTGAGATAACAGGCAATTTCATGCTCAGTTTAGCTTTATCTGGGATAGGTTTTCTTGTGTGATGCTCAGTATGCGAGAAGTGATAAAGCACAAGTTACAGTTGAATTTATTCTGGATCAGGTTGCGTGTGTTTCTAAACAGCTGTGACACAGAAATAAATTAAATCCCATGGCTTGTTCCATCTATATTAAATTACATGTCACTGCATCCCGATTTTGGGTTCACTGATTTTTATGGTTAGAGCTGCAGCTTTTCCAGTGGCACATCTTCTCTTACTTGAGCACTGGTGAAAGTAGAAAAGATGGAAAATAATGCTGTCAAACCAGCCTGTTCCCACTTGTTTTTTATACCCTGGCTGCTCCGTGGATTTAATTGGAATTAACCCTGATTGCAGCCTGTGTAGAGGGATCAATGGGAGGTTTTTGTATAGGCCTGATGCTCAGTGAGGATCAGCTGGTGAGTGCTGTGCAGAAACGCGGCGAGTGGGATTTAATCCTTCCCGCCCCCCCCTGCACCGTCTTTGCTCCATGCTTTGTTTGTTCCGAGCGGCAGGAGGCTCCGGCCGGAGCGGCTGATCCATCACCAGCTCCTGCGGGATGCGCCGAGGGAACATCGTCCCCGCGACCTTCCCCAGAGCCAGTTCTCCTTGCGTTCCCCCGCTCTGTTGGCAGCTTCCCATGACTAAAGCGATTCCTTCCCACCTTTCGTGAAGGTTGAGCACTCGCGCTCAGCCTTCGGGAACAGCTCCTTATGTAACAGCCGCCCCAGCGCGGCTCCGTCCCCGTGTCTGCGCCAGGCACTGCGATTTGTCCCCGCGGAAGCACGGGACGGACCTGCCGTGGGCTGGGGACGGGGGCCAGCCGCCGGCTCTGATGTCCCAGGCCCGGACGGGGAATTAAGGCCGCTGGTGAGCCACGGCAGTCACGGCGTCTGTCGCGGGCGAGGTGATCGATGTCGCGACATGCGGGTGCCGGGAGGGGCCGGGCCGGCAGGTGGCGCCAGCGCGGCGGGCGGGGAGGGCCGTGAGGGGCAGCCCCGGCCCCGCCCCGCGCTCCGGGCTGCCCGGGAGGGCGGCTGTGCGCCTGATTTTTTTTTCCCCCCCTTTAAATTTTATTTTAAAACAAGGAAGTGAGATAAAAGAGAGAAAGGACAAGAGAAGCCCCGGGCGGGGCGCCGTGAGGGGAGCGAGCGTCTCGCCCAGGTAAAAGGGCGGTCCCCTGGCTCCCCCTTGCTCGTGTATTTTAACTGCGTTTCTGGTAATGATTGCATTTTGCAAAGGTGAACTGTGTGTTTCTGTGTGCCTGAGGAGCAGCCTGTGCTCCTCAGGGTCTTGCTGAGCACTGAAGGGTGAAAGGGATGCTCAGCGCTGCTCCCACTGGGCTCACAGCTGTGTGTAACCTCCCTCCTCCTCCTCCTCCTCCTCCTCCTCCTCCAGAGGTGTCTTCCTCTCTTATATCTAGTACTGATAAATACATGGAAATCCTAATCAGAAAACAGAATAAGTATGCAAACAGCATATGCAAACCCTGAAAGAGGAGAACCTCACCCCGAGGGTTGCGTTGGTGGGTGCCGTGTTGTTCCTGTGGAGAGTTCAAAGTAATGCATCATTTAGTTGGTTTTATCTGGATTAGTTCATAAATAAATTGCCAGAACCAGTCACAAAGTCAGTATTTGCATGTGGAGACAGAAATATTTCTTCAGACACATGTTAAAAGGCTTCTGCTTGTCAAATGCTTCTGCAGCTTTTTGAGAATTTGTATTTTTTTTTTCCATCAGTTATTTGCACCATTTTGTAAAGGTATGGAGGTCATCTTCGTGCTTGAGGATTTTCTTAGCTGAGTTATCCACAGCTCCATATGCTTTAGCCAACACTCACGGATCTCTAAAGCCAATGATCTGCTTTTGAAAATGACAGTTGTGGAAGTGTTTTGCTCCTCTGTTCCATCCATGTTCTGCTTCGTGGAGCTGAACATGACAATCCTGGATGTGTGTATGCAGCAAAGCTTCTGGCTTTGGTAAAGCACTTAGTTTTTTGAGAATATTTGTTCTCTGAAGGAGATATCTCCTGTTCAAGTAAAAGTCGCTGATTTTTGAAACCGAGGCTCCTTAAGACTTGACCTTTACGAACTTTCTTCCAACATATGTGCACCATCTAAATGATTATTTTTCTGTGTTCTTCTTTGACAGAGGGTTTTAGGAAGAATCTGATGGTGAGGAGAGGATAAGAAGACTCAGGATGACGACAACAGTAGCGACAGATTACGACAACATTGAAATCCAACAGCAGTACAGTGATGTCAACAACCGCTGGGATGTCGATGACTGGGACAATGAGAACAGTTCTGCTCGGCTGTTTGAGCGCTCCCGGATCAAGGCCCTGGCTGGTAAGCACTGACCTCGGATTTAGGGAAAAAATAAAGATGTGTAACAAAGCTCTCCTTCAAAACACCTCAAAACACATCTTCAACAACACATCTGGAAGTGTGCAAAACATCTCACTAGTCCTGGAAAGAGGAATGTGGTAGGTGGAGGTGGTTGTCATGCAGTAATGAATGATGGGACTATACATTCTTTCTGAAATACTTGCTGTCTTCTGCTGAATTCCACTGTCATCAGCAGAGAAATGAAACTGGATTGGATCTTTTCTCATTTGAAACAAGGTTGCATTTGATTATTGCGTATTAAAGGCTATACATTAACCGTATTTTTTATAGAGCAAAGATATTATGTCATGTCCTCTCAGCTCTGAGTCACTGCCTTGCAAAGCAATTTTTATGCATTCTGTAAATGATTTCCTGACTTTTATGGTAGCATGCCCACATTTCTGACCTCTGAACAAAATGTCTTGTCAGTGTGGGATAGGCACAGAAAACAGCTCAAACTGTGCTGAGCATTCTGGTGGTGAAATCTGAGCTCCAAGAATGGTTTTAAACCCGACACTTCATAAGGTGTTGAGACAGGTTTATTAAATCAGCTGCACTGAGACAAAGGTATCGCCTGTTCCATTTGTGATTCCAATGGGGCTAGGTCCAGAGTGCAGCATGCCCTTTCTGCTCTCTACTCCAGCCTTGGAGATGCATCAGATGCCAAACACCTTTACATGTCAGGCACAGGCCGGGATCAGGTGTGGAGATCAGCAACAGGGAAATGAAGTAGTTCATGCAGGTGGGCAGAGAACAGATCACATAACTCTTCCTGGGGAAAGTAATGCTATTGACTTAATGGAACTGCTCACAGGGAGGGGACGTGTGTTAAATTTTGCTGCTTTTAATTTCAACAGTTCCCATCACAGTGTGCATTTGGAATGATAGGGAAAATGCCTTCCCTGGGCAGGGCTGTGCTGAATGGGGTCAGAAGGAGCTTGATGGTACCTGTGGTGATAGACAAAATTAACCTCAGCTTGGGTTGCTTTATTTTAATAGTTTACTCTTGTTTGAGGAAGAAACTGTGATTTAATCCTGCCACGTTAATGGTTGTAGGTTGTATCCTATTCTTTGGGTGGGAAATGCTTTTAGTATAAAGCTCATGAGCCATGTTTGGGTCCCAGATCTCACCTTACTGCAGCTGCTTGTTCTACTTACTCTTATAGCAAGCAGAGCTCCCCACCTGAGTAATGAATAATAAACTTGAAACTCTTATTTCCAGGAGAAGTAATGTAAGGAAAGTACCTGAATTATTTAGCTAGCCTAAAACACATACCCATGTCAAAGCAAATAATTTTGCTGAAGATTCAATTCAGATATTTAAACATTTCCCCCACTGTATGGTGTATTTATTTTTCTTCTGAATAAGCATTACTCATAGTTATTTTAATTTGATACATTTCCATACCTGTAATTCTCTATGGTTGGTGCTGAGAATGCTGTGTGCTGCCAAAACTTGGCTTAGCATCCTGTATTGCTGCAGCACTGCTTGAAAGCTTAATCATGGTGCAGTGAGAGAGGAGTGAGGAGAGGTTTGTATTTCAAATCCAAGGTATTGTTAAAGGCTGAGCTATGGTACTCCTGGCACTGTTCAACATATGTTTTCAGATATGCTGTCTGATGGGTAATCTTCCCCTTACATCTCCCCAGAAAGACACTGGCAGGTCTTTAACAATGCAGCTGGAGCTGGGCTGGCAATAATCTCTGTCATTGTCCTCTTTCAGTGGAGACAGGCCCTTTCTGGAAAGGTGTTCTCTGATTCAGCTGCATGTCACAGGACTGGGCACAATGATCACTGGGTGAAAGCCTAGTGCACACACAGTCAGCTGGGGGATGTCAGGAGGTCCTTCTGAGCTCTGCAACCCCTGCATTTGACTGACTGTTGCACCATCACTTTCCTCTGTGTGAACTTCCCTGCTCACTGGAGCAGTTGTGTGCCACCTTTGGCGTCTGGATTTACTGGACAGCACTTCAGCTTGACTTGGGTGAGTGCTGGCTCTTTGTGGGCATGAGCACATCCACACATCTCCAAGACTGGGCATCCTTCTGATGATAACATTTCCCACTCCAGAGGTCATGGGTGGGTTGTATCTCAAGAGTGCCTGTGGCTGTCCCCTTGCAGTGGGTCAGTGACAAGATGTAATAGAAGACTATCAACATCTTGCAGTCTGTGAAATACTCATGCATCATTAACCCCTTGTCCTAATATGAAATGTTCCAAATTAACACACCAGGCACTAGTTCCTTGAATTTCATCACCAAGATGCAAGCTGCTATATTCCAAAGTAGAAGAGTTGTGGGCATGTTACACTGCCTGACTGATGGCTCTGTGTTCTCTGTGGGTGCAGGCACACTCTTTCCACACTCTTCCACAAGCTGTGAAGTGCCTCTTTGGTGGAGCTTCCATCTCATGTTCATCCTACTTTACTGTAATTGAAGTGAAACTTACTTCCTTTAAGGTAAAGTAAGGTAAAGAGTGAGGAAATAATAAGTGAGGTTTGTCGCCAGAGTCTGATACTCTACTGTAGGAAGAATCCTGATGGCCCCAAAATTCCATCAGGATGTTGAAATATTTAAACAGCAAAGGCAGGAGGTGGTGGTCAGAATAATCTGTGATTGGAACAATGTCCTGAAGGAAAGGTCAGGTAAAGCAAGTATGATATAATAATAGGAGAAAAACAGTGTTGCTAGTACAGCAGCTGATAACTGATGTTATTAAAGCAGTCTGTGTACCATGAAAACCAGAATGCAAAGGGTTGTTTTGGTTTAAAACGAAGAAATCATCTGGGAACTCAACTTTCAATCAGAATCCAGATTTGGAGGGATATGCAACCAGATTGGTTGCCATTCATGTTGAGCTAATTCACTCTGCAACTGATATGAGAAGGTAACTGATCCCGTCTTCACCAAGTAAGGTATCCCACTGTAGGAAATCATCTTTCACCTGTCCTTGTTCTCCGTGGTTCTTTGGAAGGTCTTGCTGGAAGACCAGGTAATTCTACCTGCTCTGTAGGAGCCAAAAAGATATCATGTTTGTGCAAGATTCTTCATTCACAAATCCTCAAGGGTTGGATTTCGTCTATCTAGGACCATTAGCTAACAGGATTTGTTGTGCAGCTCCTTGGTGCATGAAACTCTTGCAAAAATCTTAAGAAACGGTTCAGTTGCTCAGCAGAATTTTTCACATTCAGCCTTTGGGCTGTGAGGTTCAGGTGTTCCATGCTTGCCAGCTCAGGTGCTGATTTCGGTAGCATGAGAGTTGTCACCTTTCCATTCCTTCAGTTAGCTAATTCAATATTAAACTTGGCTACAGTTACTTGCTTTTCTGCTCATTTATATTTTGCCCTTTTATCCTCTGGGTTCATCCAAGTGACCAGAAGGTTTGCGACTCAGCTCTCTAGCCCATGAATTAAAACCAGTTTCAAAGTTTATTAAATGAGAGGACTTCCTAGTATGGGCAGGAGTGCATTTCTTTTCCAGCTTCATCCAAGTGGCTGTGCGTAGGTCGGGGCACTCACTGGTGTTGCACGACGTGGTGTGTGGTGTTCGTGAGCCTTACAGGGCAATCGGGAGGCTGCATTTGTTGTGCAGCTTTCCTTAGTTGCCCAAAATAGGCTTGTCATTCATGCCACTCTCTTAAATTCTCCCAGCAGTAAGAGGGGAAAAAGCATTGAAATTGTTCCTGAAGTTACACTATTGAAAAGTTTCTCTTTTTAATATAGTGGAATAGCTATTTCAGAAGGTTAAAAAAATTAGAGAAAACTTCCAGTAAGAAAGTTCTGGGTACCTTATGCAGGGCTAATTAGCCCCTTGTGGCCCTGATCTTTGAGCAATTTCCCCCACAGCTGCAGTGCAAAAAGTCAGTAGAACAACCCCTCAAAGAAATGAAGATTCTGCTTCTAGTACTCTCCAGGTATCACACACCTGCCTGGCCCTGCTGTTGGGCACCTCTCTCATAGTGAAATTTCTGTTTCACTCTGAGCATACAGAATGAAGTTTCAAGTCTCAAACCACTAAAAAAGGACAAAGTGCAATGATTTAAAGCTCAAAAGAATAAACTTTGGATTTGTTCTTGGCTTTGAAAGAGCATACTGAGAATAAGCTCTTGCAAGGTGTTTCCTAAGTATCCTGCACCTGAGCTATCCAGGACTTAAAAATCAGTCACTAATTTTAATGGCAGCAAGTGAAAGGAAAGGAGAGCTCAGCATTATAGTGACGTTAATAAATCAACTTGAAAGTACATGTGAAGGATTCACTTGAGACTAAACAGAAATATAAGACTTAGAGCAGTGAAATCTGCTCTGCACTGGTGTGGCAGAGCTGGATATCAGCCCATGGGTTTGTTTAGAACTATAGGCCTAATGCATGCATACCCAGATGAGCATGAGTTTTACTCAGATAAAAGTTGATGGAATTATTTCAACAAAATCTTTTCCGCCCTATGCTTTTCTCACCCTATGCTTTCCTTCTGGATTTTGCTTCTGGAACAATGTCTTCTGTCATTTCTGACTTCCCAGAATCCACAGAGGTGGTTGTTAGAAGCAGCAGTGTCATTTGGTGCGCTGTGTGTCATGCAGGCATGAAAGGAAGGAGCAGGGCAGCAGAGAGGCTGCTGTACTGCCACATGTCACCTGTGGTGCTGGCTGGGACTCCTGATGCACACTGTGCTCTTAGCAGAGAGCAGTGAAAAGCTCAGCCCCTCTCTCACTATGCATTTAATGCGTTGGCTTTTAAAGTTGCCATGGAGAACTGTTTCTAAAACGGATAGCAAAAACCAGATGATAAATAATACTTTATTCCTAGCAGGTTTATTTTTAAACATTATCAGTAGACGAACCCAAAAAGAAGAGCCAATATCTCTGTGAAATACAAAATAACTTGCAAGTAGAAGCAAACAATGTATTCGAGGATCGAAAATGTAGCTTGGTACACAGGTCATTTGTATCTTGCTGCTGCAACAACGTGATCTTTGGTTTCAGTGGGCACGGTTTGGGGGTTTGCCCTCTCTTTAAAATCAAAGAAGTCATGTTGCAAACTACAAGGAGGTGTAAATCACATTCTTGGTAGCTTGATTAGATCACTGGCCTTGTGTAGCCTCTTCAGTGGAGAGCCAAGCTGCTGAGAAGTCGTCCTATTGAATGTACCTTAGGCATTGTCTGGAACTGCGTTGCTTGTCTGCACCATGGACAGGATTTATGAGTACTTAGTAACGGAGTCGTGCATGACAGTGGTTGCATCCTGGTGAATGACTGTAATCTGGCATGCATTGTTCAGGCAGGATGAGCTGGGGCTGGAAAAAGAGGCTTATTGTTTCCCTGGGGACAGAACAGGATAGGAGCAGTTCTGGCAGCAGCCCCACTCTGGAAAGTCTGAGTGCTGCTGTCATTTTGTGTCTCCACTGAAATCCTTTCAGCACTAAGCACTGTTGAAGTGGACATGTATATAGGAGAGCCCAGCATCTTGCCAGCATAAGCCTGTGTTGATTGATACCCGGATCTTGGAATTCCTGTTCATTAAGATCCTGGGCCGGAATACAGGTCCATATCTGCTTCTAATAGTTCCTTGAGAAGAACTCGAGGCATATGCCAGTCCTTATGCACAGAGGACTCTGTGCTTGGACAGCAATGCAGTAATTTAACAAAATAAGGTACAAGAGAATTCTGTGCTCCAGTTAAGGTTATATATAAAAATCCATCTGTACCCAGAGGAAGCCAATGGAAAACTGATGCATGTGTGCTGACTCTGTGTGCATAGGTGTATTTACCTTTGGGATATTACTCGTGAAATGTGTATGTAGATAATCCTGCAACAGGTCAGTCTGCACAGTCATACCAGGGCATTTAGATACCGTGCCACTGCACTGACTTCCAGAATGAGCTTCCTTAGGTGGGAGCTATGCCTTCATTCCCAGAGCAGCACAGCACACTGCTCTCCTGTCTACTCCAGTTTCCTCATCCATTCATCCCCATGGCATCAGTGAAGAGTAAGAGCACCAGGGGACGTGCTTTTGGCTGCCCCAAAACACTGAGCTGAGTGGGAGGCAGTGTTCAGCATGAGCAGGGCAGGAGTTCTGGTGTGGGGGTAAAGAGCTCTGGCTGCAGCAGCTGATCTGGGAGAGGCAAAATGCTCCCTGGGAGACACCCTCTGTGGAGTCAGTGAGAGCTGAGCCAGGCACTGTCTTAAGCCTGGGATAATATGCTGAAACTGACAATTTAGAGGAGACCTCCCAGTCAGATTGTTACCTGTATAAACTGGATTCTCCCTTAGCTTCTCTGAGACCATGCTGTCTTACACCAGCTGGGAACCTGACCAGAGGTGGGCCTTCATGGGAAACCTGAAGACTGAGAAGTCTACAAGTATTCTTTGTTGCTGGAGTCAATATTTTAGGGATATTTAATACAGAGAAATCATGAGACCCTTCACTGTGATAATGAGATTGTTTCTAGATAATTTGCTGAATAATCTTGGAAATAGAAAGGATTTCTTCTTTTTAGAAACTACATGCCAATATTGGCAATATATGTTTTTTTTAAAGTTATGACTTCTCTCAGGGGTGACCTTAGCTGTGGATGAATTTCAAAACCTAGTCATGAGTCTGTAATTCAAAAGAAGTCTTTCCACAAAAAATGCGTATGCAGAAGAGAATGTTCTCATCTCATGTCTTTAGCATATAACTAGCAATGTTTCTGTATTTATGTTATTTATTCAGCCAAATCTGCAATGTGCCTTGCATTTTTTCCTTCTGTTTGTTGCTGGGATACTGCCTGAAAGCACTCCCTGAAGTATAAATAATATCTAACAGAGCACATTGCAAAGTGAAATTCAGTGCAGGATTCAAACATGTTTACTAATTTCTGTTAAACTTGGAGCTCTTCTAATGGGGTAAGATTAGTGATGAAATCATTCCCTCAGATCAGAGCTTTGATTCTTATCTTGAGGTAATATTCTGGAGAGATATAAACCCAGATTGCCTGGAGACGAATTTCCTTGATGGGGAAAAGGTAAAAAGAACAGGAATGGGGACGAGAACCAGCCACATGGAGAGGCTGATGAAAATCCACTTTTAAGTTTCACTTCTTTGGTTTCTAGCATTGTCCCTAACAGTTTTAAGCTCTTTTAGCAAGCAATTTTGAGCTCTTTTAGTGAGGAAGGCAATTACTAGTATTTTTTTGCCAACCACTTTGTATGCATATGTTGTGTGAGGATTTTTAAGTTTTTCTTCCTTTATTAAGCCTTGAAGGCAGAGAGGTGTCAAGTGACGGTGTATGTACATCCACTTGTACAATTTATTCTTTTTTTCAACATATCATCTAAAAATTAAGTTGGTTGCTCTGGAATAATAACTTAATGAGTTGGACACAGTTAATACTTGTCAATTGACCACTATGCTTTTTTGTGGAGAGTGGCAGTTTCCAGATAGGAACATACTCTGGCTTGTGGAGATTTTTAAAGATCACTGTATTCTGTTCTTGTTTTCACCCAATTTCCATTTTGCTCAAGAGTAACAGGACATTGAATTGTCATGCCTGAGTGATTATGGTGTAGCAACGGTGCATCTGTGTTCCTGGTCAGACTGCAAAGAAAAAGAAAATGGTGCAAAAGGGAGGAAAATGAAGTTGCACATTTCTCTGTCTCTCTCCTATACATATAAACATAAGTGCAATTCAGGTGGAATAGAAAGGAGGGAGAGTCAATGACAATAATCCCAGCTTCTGAAAAAGTAAATCTAAACCCATAAGAAAGAATTTTCTGCATGAAAATGAACAAGTGTTTTCATGATAAAGTTTCACAGCCAGTGAGTGTGTTAAGTGTGTACCTGTGTAGTGAACTTGATATGAACAGGCTTTGTAAGGGCTGTCCATCTGTGTCAGGGAGCAAGCCAAGTGCATTTCATGGGCAACAAATAAAACCTGGGAATGTAGTTTCAGCTTTTCAGGGGTGACTTCCCTGTCTTGGTGAGTTCATGGAGTATGGGAAGCAGTACAGGTTGGAATGCAAACCAACAGAAATGGTAATTTCTTCTGAAATGTTCTGCAAGTGCCTCCTGTAGCTCTTCCCTGCTGTCCTTCCTGGCAGGTGTTCGATTCCTGCAGTTAGCAAGGACATGCTGTTACAAAAGTCATGTCAACTTTCCTATTAATCTGGGACTACTGTAAACTGAAACCCAAAACCAGGTGGAACTGACCCAGTTTCAGTAATAAATTGATATTCTGGCCTGGTTTGTGAAAAAATTCCCCAAGGTTTTGGTCTCACATGTCACAACCTAGAGATTCACCTGGAGCCCAAAGCTGGTTTGTACCTGGGACTCAAAACCGAGCTGCTGGAAGGCCAGCCCAGACATGGCAAAAGGGAAGCATGTAAACAGACCCTTCTGTAATAAAAAATCCGTGTCTCCTACTTTTTAATGGGCCTCTTTTCCTTGCCTTTGGATTTGCTCTCCAATACAATGTGTGTTGCAGAGAATGTATCTGGAAGGGACTAGGAGGACCTGGTGACAGCATAGTTGCCACTGACCTAAAAGCCCCTTTGAACAGAAACACTGAGATACTTTCTGTAATAGAAGTGTTACTGAAGAGATCTCTTGGTTTGCTTGTATTTGTCTCACAAGCATGTGAGAGAGTTACCAAGTGTTGCAGGACATGGCAGGTTATGAACTGAAGGGTTCTGTTCCCTCCAATACCTGCAGCAGAGATAATGAGCTTGGCAGCTCATTTCTGCTTGGTGTGTGGGCTGCTGCTCCCTGCTTCCAGCATCTTAGATAAAAAACTGGAGGGAAACCAGCTAACTCTTCAGGATTCATGTTATGCAAATTGTCAAATAGGGTAAAAATAACTATTTCCTATTACGTTCTAGAACAATCCTCCAGCAAAACCTATTTTTTTCCTGCTCCAATATATAAGGATAGATTTTGTTTTTACTGTGAGGATGGAGGCAAGTGTCATAATGAGTTTTCAGTTCCTAACTGTAGCACTTAGGGGATGTGTAGGAACTTTACCCACCGTCAGGAGAGGAGCAAAACGTTACGTGATTTCTCTGGCATTTTAGTTTAATAAATCATCCTTTTTATCTTGATGGTTTTTTGGTGGTATTTTTTCCCTAGTTAGCCACCAACTAGAGAATTTAGAAGAACAAGAAAGAGTAAAGAGAAAAGACAAGTGTGATGATTAACCAGACTCATAATTATTGTAAGCTTTGGCTTAGAAACATTGTTAATTAGGAATTTGGAAGGCACTTTTGCTGGATCTAACATTAGTTTCTTCCTCAGAAACCCTAGTTTTTTTCCTTTGTGTCAGAACCTGTTCACTTCAGCAGCATTTTTCAGAACCATGTAAAGACAGAGCCCAGGAGAGACCCTTTTGTGTTCTGGGGTAAGCAGCTGTTTCTAAATGTCACTTGTACATTCATAATATTATTGTAATCAACCTCTCGTTCTCCTTGAGGCTTTGCAAAGCTCTGATCATGTCACCTAGGACACTCTGCATTATGGCTAAGTGGATAATCACTTGTGTTTTATTCATTCTGAACAAGTACACAAGCCATCATCACCTGGCAGGTGCTATAAGACAGGGACAATTCAAACTGTGCCAGCAGAAGTTATCCCACAGTTACAGGCAAAAAATTGAGAACAAAATTTAGAGAACAAAAAAAACCCCAAAACCCAGCACACCCCTCTCTCCTCAATATGCTAAGATTAATATATGATCTGGTCCTTCTTTTCCTCCACTACTGTAATCACTAATGAATTACACCACGGGCAATTTCCAGCTGTGTTGATGTGATAAGTTGCGCTTGGACCAGTGCTCCAAAGCTATCTATGGCTTTAAAGTATTCAATCCCCTCTATAACATATTATCTAATTAGTGTTGTCAAGGGCTTAGTCAATTAAAGACAAACAGGGAAAATGAGTAGGACTGGGGTGTCAGAAAGGGCTTTGCATGCGGAGCCTTGTGATTGATCTGGTGCATCTCCACATGGCAGCAGAAAACGGCTCAGGTTCACTCATTTGCAGTCAACAGCAGACCAATGCATTAGGCTTGGTGTGACTCACAAAACGGGGAGCTGGCAGGGTGCCCATTTGGAAGCAGCCTTGCTACATACGGTGTAGCATTTCACAAACACAGACATGTCCCCATTTTGCTTTGCTCTTTCCACTGAATTCCCATCAACCTGTTCAGCAGAGCCTTTAAGATGTACAGCAAAGCAGCAGGAAGGCTCTGGCAGTTGAGCCTGGCACCAGGGCCAGCCCCAGGAGCTGAACCATCATCAACAAAGTCTGTCACATCTGCTGCTAGGGGGCACATTGTTCAGCCCAAATGCCAACCTGGATGGCAGCTCAGATGAGGTCAGATATTCCCAGCAAGTGCTGCTGACAACACGTCAGGGTTTAGTGTCTCTATTTGTCGAACCTTGAACAAAATAAGCTCAGTTCAAGCACAGGTTCGTCCCTTTTCCTTAAGCTTTCCCCTCTACTCACTGTGTAGCCTGCATTGCTCCATACCTGCTGCAATTCCTTCCCTTTAAGGTAGTGTTTAGTGCTACTGGGCAGGCCAGAATTGGGAGGGACATAGAGAGGGGACACAGACAAAAAAAAAAAATCAAACACCAAATTTTGTTCAGTATGCCCTGAAGCTTGCCAGCTTCAGTTGTCCCACAGGGGACAAGCTGAAGCGTAAATGTGTGTGTGTGGTGTTAATGTTTCAGGATGGGGTGGGTAAGGCTAATCTGTGTTTTATATGGGCCTAAGCCAAATAATTATTTTTAGATTTTTATATTTTCCTTTTGTAATTGTTTACGTCTTAATATTTTTAATAATGATCACGTGTATTAGTGCATTACCTGCCAAAAGTTTTGGGAAAGCTTTCAGCTGGGGAAAAGTTCCTGACTTATGGCCTTCATGGTGTTAAAAATGCTCCAGTTTCCCTGTCACTCACTTGGACTTTAGTTTTACCTTCTGAGCTCACATAGCAACACCTGTTTGCTCAAGGTGGGACAGACTGAGTTGATATGCCTGCAGGTAGGGCCTGGCTGCCTGCCTGCTCTTGAGGGGAAGGGTTTGCATTTAATTATAACGTAGGTCAGGCATGGCAGGCAAAAGCTGCTGTTGGTAGGAAGCTGCAAGAGAAATATCTGTGATGAAAATAAGCCTGTACTTGTGTCCTGGGCAAAACGTGCTCCTCCAGCTCAGCAGAGTTCACCTTGCTATGTTAACGGCTCAGCTTACCCAGCTCTGCTTTTGGGAATTCAGGTGCCTTTGGTATTTTGTGCTGCCCTTCTTCCCTGGAAACCCCATGGCCAGGACTGGCATGTGGGTGCCCATGTACTGGAGGGACAGCTGGCTGCACAAAGATTATCAAGGGAGGGTTAAGCAGGAGCCTGCCACATCAGCCCATTGTTGTCTGGAAAGCAGCATCCTGCCTGCTGGATTGAAACTGCAGGTGCTTCCTCAGGTCCTCATGACGCCTTCCAGACATGCTTTTTAGGGCATGAGCCTGCAGGGCCTGGTCCCCTACACAGCCACTTTCCTCCCTGATACTGCAAAACCTGTCTGAGGCAGTTGAGGAGTCCTTTGTGACCAAGTGGGGTCATGCTGAAGGGGTTGAAGGCCAGCTTTCAGAAGTGTTTTAGGCTCTGCTTGAGGTCTGCTCTAGTCTTGTCTAAATACAGATATAAATAAATATAGCTATAAATACAGCTATACTGAAATAAAGGAGTGCACTGAAATACCCCAGTAAAAGCCCTTCCGTACCAAGGTAAATTACTCTGGACTAGAACTATGGTGGTGCTTTAAGTAAAACAGTATAATTGAAAGCCATAAATATTTTAAATACATTTATGACCTCAGAAGAAGTGGCCAGACTTTTCAACAGTCCATATGTTTTTTGAAACCCCAGCTTCAGCTGAGAAGTGTCAACTTCCATCACTTCTCCCTAAACTGGCAGTGTACATGGCTGGACTTTGTGCACATTTGTTCCCTGGTGTGCTGGTAATGGCTGGTTGAATTTGTACCTTGCATTGAGGAGGACCTTGGGCTGCAGTGAGTAGGGGAGTGGGCTGAGCTTCTCCCACAGAAATTGTCCTCACAGAAATTACTATATGACTTAAGCCTTGTGAAATTACGGTATCAAAACAAAGACAACATTTTGAAATGTTTAATGAAGGGATGGAGTGGGAGGAGGAGAGAACATGGATTCCAGTGGAAAGGAATTTGGAAATGCAAGAAGAAAAGAGAAAACATTTGTGTGAACATTATCAGCAGTTTTAAAAATGAACAGGCAAATGTTATATACTGAGACTATGAATGTGGAATTGACCTTTAAATTTCACTTACAGCTAAGTGAGGGCTGGGAGCTCATGTCCCTGAGGGAAAACTGACATCCTGTATCTAATACCATCTGCAGGAACTGACTTCCAGGGCCAAGCCCAGCTGCTGCTGCTGCTGTGCACGTTTGTATTTCGGCAGGGTATTGAGGTGCTAGTCAGAGCTCGGCGAGGCATCCTTATTTACGTTAGAGCCCTCCCCCTCAGCGCACAGCCCATTAATCTTACAGTAATACCCAGCACACTGATAACTGGGCAAGGAGCCACATGCACAGGGCATGTCAAAATCCTCAATATCGTCAAGTAACATAAACCGAAGTGACAGGAATTGCCTGTTTAAAGAACCTTTCGACAAAGCTTTCGTTTGTTCCCGGTGTGCTGAAGCGTACATCTCCCCGCGTCCCCTCCTCGGCTGGTGCTAAATACTGAATGAGCGCTTCTGTGTGCGCGTGGTGCTTCTGCAAGCCGACAGCCCCGCAGATAAATAAAGAAAAGTACCCTCCTTTTCAAGTGATAGTAATCTGAGACTTTTCCATTACATGAGGCTCCTAACAAAAGGTTGTAATTCCAGCTGCTAGGCTGGGGAAGGTACCACCGTGCGCGGCGGCGGTGCCGGCGGCGCGGGGCCGGGACCCCGCGGGCGGCCACTCCCGGGGCGCGGCGGAAGGACTCGCTGGGGCGTTACACGAGCCGGGCCGCTCTTACCCTGCTCCGCCGCCCCTTCGCCCTTGGTACAGCCTTCCTTTCCTCCACCGTGCCGTATGGTAATTGAGTGACATCAGCCCGCGCCCGGCTGGCTGCTGTTTATATTACGAACCAGCAGAAAGGTCTGAGGTGTGCGCGGCTCCTGGGAGCGCCGGCTAGGGCGGCAGCGCGTGGCTCCATGCTGCCTTTACTTCGGCCTGAATCGCACGCTTGCTTTTATTTCACTTGGTTTCGCCAGAGCCAGACGAGCATTTGAACCAGATTCAAGCACTTGAGAGTTGCCTGTTGTGGAACTGGTAAAAAAAAAAACCAAAAAAACCACCCTCCTGGTGCTTTACGTTTGAATCCATTACAGAGAGCTTACCGCCAAGCCACACTGCTGGATTTTGAACCGAAGCTGTTATTTACTTAGGGCTCAGGGGGGAGCGTTTTTGCTAGGGACTGACGCCAAACTACTGGAGGAAGCTGGGATTTACCTGGATGTGTGGTAAAGAGACTTGTAGTTCCTTTATGCTGCAGTTCATCGTATCCCTACGCTACCTGTAAATGGAATTACAAAAATCAACCAGTATGCCCGGGCCGTTGTCCCCAGGATATGCAGCTCAGGTGCCGTATAACTATAACCAGTTAGAAGGACGATTCAAGCAATTACAAGGTAAGCCTGTGCGGGTTTTTTGGAGGTGTTGCCATGCTATGATCCTTGTAAACATGTTAGTCCTGGCTTATTCTCATTGCACCGAGGTGTTAGTGAGAGAGAACAAAAGTGGTGCTGTGGGAAAAAGCTTTGAGTTCTTTTAAGGGATACTGTGTAGCTTTTCTCACTCCAAAGGTGTCCCGAGCCTTACACGGGGTAAAGGTGTGTACCCAGCTTCTGAGCCACTCAGCCTTGCAATGAGGACTAAGCCAGACCATGTCTCAGAAAAATAAGGGGCAGAGTGAGGAAGCAGTCTTCTATTTATTTTATCCTTAAATGAAGTACAGTTAAAACTGGCCATCACTCATAAATCCTAGCTGTGCTTGGGTGCAGTGTGCAGTGCAAGGGCCCTTTCCAACCCCTGAGTACCTCCTGCAAAGGCGGGTGGCTTCAGTTCTTCAAATGAAGAACAGTTGCATAATTCCCTAACGAATTCGTGTGCTCATGCTATAGATATCTGAGAAAGCTTTCGTGTACTTTAACATTCCCAGTTTTCCTTGCTTTTATACAGGGAGAATGTCCTTTAATATTTTCCCCTTAAACTCCCTGTCTGTTTAAGAACCAGAAGTTTCTTTTGGGGGTGCCGCGTGCTCTCTGCAGGGAGGGTAGGCCTCGGCCCGGGTTGCAAACCCCCAGTGCAGGGGGGAGGATGGTGCTCAGCGGCTCCGTGCCTCAGGCAGGGTAAAACAAGCTCTGCTGTTTCTCTGTGGAAGACTCGTCCCAACAATGAATGAACTCCGGGATTTCAGTTGCAAAATAAAAAAGAATTCTTCACTGAAACCAAACCTCCTCCTCTAGATCCATGTGACTCTGGAGACAGTCCCAGAGCAGCCTGAGTACAGCGAAGTGCTGCCCTTCTGAGCATGTTTCTTAATTTACTCTAGTCTGTGCTGCAAGTGTGGTCTGTGGTTCCTGTCAGAGAGAGGGCAAGAGCCTGGTTAGTGCAAAGAATGTTCCTATTTGTTGGGTTAAGGAGGGAGGGAAAGAAAATCTTTCATTCATAGCACTTGGTTTATCTTGTAAACTGACACAGAGCAATGGCTGCACACTGCATGTAATAAGGCAAAATGACAGCATCCTAAACACTCAGAACATGGAAATTCCTGGGACAAGGCATGGAAAATCCAGGCTCCAAAGTTGCACATGAGGGAATGTGTTACAGGCTTTATCTTGAACATCTGTCAGATCTTCTGCAGTGGTACTTGTGTTGGAAAGAACTAAGTTTGTTGCATGAAGAAAAACCTGGCTCATGCCTCTTTCTTTGCTGGTTTAGTTAGCAGTCTAAAGAAGGCAGATTTTATCATTTTCAGGGTCACTGCTTCAGGAATCCATTATCTGTGTGTTTACATCACATTGAAAGAGGAAAGCAGACCGCATTGTTGAAAGCACAGAAAGTGAGTTTTCCCTTCAGTGGAATGCACTGAGTTGACTTAAAAAGGTTAAAAAAAGATGCAGTGCTCTCCCTGAAGTACTGCAATTTCCTCCAGCAGAAGAGATAAAGTGCACTAAATTCTGTGCAGTTTTGCAGCAGACCATCCTGTGGCTGTTTATTCACATCACAGGCTTGAAAATTAGTGCTGCCAGTGATTTTGTTCAGGGTGGAGCTTAGGTGCAGGCAGTGTTGTAAATTATGCACCATATACTTCATGAAATGCTAAATAACCACACAAAATATCATGTGTGATGGAAAGGGAGTGGCTTAACTCTGCTGACATAGAAGAGGTCTTTTTTTGGATTAGTGGCTCTTTGCTTGAAGAATGTCTAT
Organism: Taeniopygia guttata; assembly: GCF_048771995.1. Classification (NCBI taxonomy): domain Eukaryota; kingdom Metazoa; phylum Chordata; class Aves; order Passeriformes; family Estrildidae; genus Taeniopygia; species Taeniopygia guttata. Next base: position 87,785,753 of record NC_133027.1, read on the forward strand.
AAAGCCACTGTTTTGGAGTTGTAAGATTTTCAGGGCTTTCTTGCTGGAAGGCGCTGGTGGGAACAGGGAGTGTTCCGTGGCACTGGGCAAGACTCAAGCCCAGCGTAGATGAGCTGAATAGATGTCATTTTTTAAAATTACAGATTTATCACCAGTTTTACCTCTTTCACAATGGAGATGTACAAACAAATAAGAGCAGATGCATTTCAAATAATCACATACTCCTTGATAACTGTTTCACCCCTCCTGCTCTGGGTAGGAGGGCTCTCTGGAGCATCACCAGCATCAGCACCACACAGATTACTTTAACTTCTGCTCATGTCCTTCACACACTGAATTTACCCCTCTTTTCTTCACAGTTCCTACGGTTACCTTGTGAATCTCCAGCTTTGCACTAGATCAGAGCAAGATACTGTTTAGATGTAGTGAATGTTGAGTTTTCCTCAAAAAAAAGCACTCGGGAGTATATTGTTTTGTCTAAAGTAACACAGAGCAAGTGCTCAGGCCCTGTACAAATAGAAGTCTGAATCAGCAATGAGTAGAAGACAACCCTCTCTGATCTCTTTCCTAAGATAGACAGTGAGGTTTGACACTACCAGCTTCACATAAGGAGAGAAGCCAGACTAAATCTACCCCAAAACGCTATGGACAAAGCAAATCCACATCATACACGATTCCCTAGGCACTCCTATGCTCCACCTCTTTTAAATGCCTTGAAGTGATGATTGTAAAGAAACTCTCCTTCAACTTGATGATGGCTGTGGGGTGATTAAAGCAGATTTTCCAGCCCAGTCCCACTGGGGTGTGAAAGCCAGTGCAGGTTGTGGGACTGCACTGAAAGGACCAGACTGGCTTCTTCTGCACCTGGAAGGGTCACTTGGCAGTGGATCCCAGCTCCCATTTGCCTTGATGGGCCAAAGAGAAGCAGGATGTGGCAGAAGCCATTGCTAGGAGTGAATCAAGACTCTCTTTGTGTCAAAAGAAGCCCTGAAGGCCAGTGTACGATAATCCAGGAGTTTAGCATACCCAGCCCTTGTGCTAGTGAGAATGTCGGCACAGGTGTGGGGAGAAAAATGCTTTAGCAAGTTGTGTTTCCTTTATTAAGTTTCAGTAAGTTCCTATTATGCTTAGTTCACCCGGTCCTGGAATGATAGCTGAGCGATACTATCAGTGGTTGCTATCATCGTAAACCTAGGCGTGGAGTTTTGGTTCTCATGGCCACTTGTGCAGTAGAAAGGGATCAGGTTGCACGGCTGCAGTTGCTCGCTGCAAGTAAAGACAGAACCCCAAAACTTGTTTGTGGGAAACACGTTGCTGTGGAGCTTGTGCAGGTTCTGTCAGTGGAGAAAGTTTGTCCTGCTACATTGAGGAATTAAATGCAAATCAAACCAGATATGTTGTTGTTGTTAAAAAACGAAGGCTGTCCCCTGTGCTATGGTAATGTGGCAGGATTCTGTAGATTGGCTGGGCATGTGTGTAGGAGCTGGCAGGAAGAGGTTAACGCAAGTCAGGAATTTGGAAGGAGATCCCTGCAGCTGTATCAGCTTCCAGCGGGAAGGGTGCATAGGGAAGCAGCTATCATCACTGCTCCAGGGGCTCTTTGCCACCCGGTTAGCAGGACAGTGGTATTTATTAACATCTATGGCATTCGGGAGCTTGATGACTCTATCAGCTCCTGCCCTGTCATTGAAAAGTTGGGTCTCAGCTCTGGGGCTGTGCCCGAGGTGTGAGATTTCCAGTGGTAATTACAAATGTGAAATCTTGGGGGATGGAGGTGAGCTAGATCTGCACTCCTGATAAGTCCCAGAGGAAGGTCAGCTTTCAAAGGAGCTCTGCCGTGTGTCCTGCTGTGCGGGATGTTTCAGGTTGGGGCACTTTTGTAATGCTGCCTTTCAGGCTGGACACTGGGCATTTTAGTGGGAGTCTGGTGTGTTTCGGTGCTCAGGCTGCATGAGAGAAAGTGCATTTCTTTTGAGCTGTGTTAGAAATAGTATGTTTGAAAAACTGGACACTGGAATAAACTGTAGGAAATATGAGCTGCCTTTCTCATCAGAGGTGTTTAAGATCAGTTCTAAACTCTGTTTCATGGGGATACAAAGCTGACTGACTGCACAGCACTACCTGCAACAGGAAAGGCAATACAACTGTATTTCGGGTATTTGGGGCAAAGCCCCTCTCTCTAATAGAAGAGCCTTTCAGCAGAAGAGCTCCTTGGCTTGGAATCCTTTGATCTGCAACGATCCAAGGAGGTTTGGCCTAAAAAGAGACACACACTGCTTCAATTTTTAAGTGGTCAATGGTAATCAGCTTGATCATGTATGAATATATGTGTAGGTTGGTTCCCATCTATGCTGCAGGATTGCAGGAGGGTTTTCTTGGTTTTCTGTTCTCAATCAGGGCTTTCCCACAGCTTTTGCTGCAAGAAAATCTTCCCCCAAATCCCCATCTGTGCTCAAGGTTAAACAGGGAGTTCCTTCTGCCGACAGAGCAGTTTGCAGGAGTTGCAGTGCTGTCCTGCACTAAGGCAGAGACACCCTCTGTGTCACCAGGATCCTTGGAGTTCCTCCCGTGGGTGCCCTTTGAGCAGCCAGTTTCAGCAGTCCCTTCCTGATTTACCTTGTGAAAGCTTTGAGTCGCCTGGGAGCAGTGACCTGCATAGCTCCAGACACCGATTACTGACCTGGGACACCCTACTTTGTCTACCAAATGGGTCACTGGCATTTCTTGTCATGGTAATTTCTGTTAAAGCTGAAATTCGGGGAAGCTGAATTTCATTCTGAATGGATGAAATGTGTCTGGGTTACACGGATTTTTGGCTTACCCTCTCCCCACCATGTTTTCAGATCCACCAAAAGTGAAAATTCCTGTTTGTGTGGCAAACTTTGCTTGATTTTCTGGTGTCTGCAACACTCCAAAGCCTCAATGTGTCACAGCACACTTCAGTCTTCCAGTTTGGGTGAACACCTGAGCACAAGGTGCACAGTTGGAAGTCCTGTCAGATTTGCAAGGAGTTTTAAAGGGATCCCAAACTGACTTAAATGTGCATTTCTGTGATAGCTGGGCCCTTATTCCTTCCAGTGCAAAGATCCCTGCAAACATATCCAAATCCTGACTCAGTTTTTGGGCAGAAAATGACTTTTTCTGGTCATGGGTTTTGGTACTTGTGCAGATAGAGAAGGCAAATTAAAGGAGCTTAGGATAAGGTATTTCTGCTCATGTGGTCAGTGTTGATACAGGTCGAAATTAAACTTTTAAATTGGATTTGGCTTCTCACTGAAATAACGGTGAACTTTTACAACTCCAAGCTGTTGGCTCAGGTTTTTTGTAGTCTGTTCTCTTCAATTTTCATTTATAGTATGCTTGTAACATTTGGTTTTTTAACTGTGTGTATAAGGAACTTAATTTAAAAACAATCAGAAATCTCAAGGTGCTCTAGCATAATTTTGTTTTAAAAAGGACAGTTCTGGACCACTTTTTGTGGCTCTGAAATGAAGTAAACAAAGCTTGTAAGCAGATATTTTCACATGGGACAGTAGGGTGTTTTGAATACCCTGCGGGAGAAATTATTTGTGTGGTGCTCAACTGGTGTAAATCTCCACAGCTCATGGATCTGGGAATGCAGCACAGGAATCAGCCCCTGGGTGTTTCTGCATTCCATGTCTCCAAGAAGCTCCGGGTCACAGACCATCCCAGTGTCTGACGGGCATGTTGTAATCACCTCGGAGTACAGGCTCCTATCCCAAATATTTTTCCTATCCAAAAGCCCTATTCAAATGGACTGTGGGTTTTGCCATTAAGTTGTGTGGAAAGTGGGGCAATAAAACAAGATGAAAATGATAATAAAACAGAGATGAAAGTGGTGATAAAACAACAGAACAATGGTCGTCTACCATTCCTGAGCACTTTCCCAATTCGGGTTTGTGATTTCCTCTTTTTCCTTAGTTTCTTTCATCTCTGTTTTCTGTTGGGTGCATGCTTTGACAATTAAAGTGGATGAGCTGCTATCTAAGCTTAGTAGAAATGATGAAGAAAATCTAATTACACGATTCACAAAATTTCCATTCTCTCTTCCCTCTACTAAACTCCTCTTCTGTGAGATCCCAGCACAGGGTGTCTAGTTTGTTAACCCTTCTGCTCAGAGTCCGAATTTCATGAGTATTTTATTACTAACAGCTCTGAAGGTCTTTTTGTTCATATTTAAGTTGAATTGAGAAGTACTAAGTATCAGCTATTAAGTAGCAGCATTTGACAATGACATCTTTTCCTCATGTGAAAATTAATTATCTTCATTGAATAGATGGGTTTGGGAAAACTCTTACACCAAATATTGGAAATTAGTCTCTGTTGACTTTCAAAGCTGTGGTAAAGGAGATAGAATGTCATAAATAACATGGTTGAGAATCTGCTTTGCTCTTCCCAGAAGAAATCAAATCTGAAATTACATTTGGATATTTGTATCTGGGTGAAGCAGGTAATGGCCTTTATCCCAGTGTGATTGTCTGAGTGAAGTGACACTTCATCAAAGATTAAAGTTGTTTAATAAGTATTAGTAAACAACTCCCCTCCCACTCAAAATGAGTCCTCACATTTCTGTCAGAGGAGAAGGGCCCAGAGGGATGGGAAAGGCCCAGAGGGATGGGAAAGACCCAGAGGGATGGGAAGCACTCATGCTTGTGACTTGTGATGCGGAGCCTGAGGTCGAGGTCGTGGTGGCTGGGAGAGCCCACGCTCACACAAAAGCCCTTGTGCACTTGCTGCTGGAGCAAGGGCATCCCGGGCTGAGAGCCTCCTTTGTTGGGAGAGCACTGCTGTAGCCAAACTAATATTAACCAGGATTGTAGCCCTGCTCAATGCCCCACTGTTCCTTAGAAAGGAGCTTAAAGAGAAAGACGCTTCAGTGTGCAGGGAAAGGCACAGCCAGGCAGACATGCAGGCAGCCACTGGGACGTGGTCTGGGGGCCACGCTTCTGCCTTTCAAAGGGCTTGTGAAAGAGCTGGCATTACCAAGTGGCCTTTTCATGGGATAACTGGTAGTGCTGATAATTCAGTGTTCAGTCAAGTTTGGTTTGTTCATAAAAATGTAAGCTGGAACTTGAAAGGACAAGCCCAGTTACACATATGTGACAAAGTGACACTGGACAGGGTCACTTTGCTCTTCGGTGGGAATCAGTAGCATGCACAATCCTGTGCTGATTTTAGCTAAACTGTTTGGGGAGAAGGTCACAAATATGATTCTTATGTATTATTTATATTGGCAAAAAAGAGCAGTATCATCCCAAATGGCATTCTACATAAGGCATATTTGATGTCCTTGCAGAGACTTCAAACATCTATGCCTACAGTATTGCCAAAATGGCTGGGCATGTGCTTCTTAGGATTGGTTTTATTTTGAGATAAGTAGCTTTAAGTTCTCTTGCCTGTTTTAGCTCTGTTGGGACTGTTTTCAGGTAGAGGAGCTGGAGAAGTTCTCACCAAAGGGTCAGTGGAAAAAGTGCAGTGGCAAGGTACAAATATGATCTGTGTGACCACAGCACTCTAATCACAAGCAAAGGGTGACCTTATGCCTTCAAAGATTAAACAAAACAACTTGTGGTTACAAAGATATTTAAGAGTTTATCTGAACAGAACAAATGCTGTCTGCCCAGATTTTTCTTGGAATTAAACCCCTGTGGTTTAATAAAGATACCGAAATTTCACTTAAATTGGCACTTGGCACACTGCAGAAAATCAGCCAATATGCAGCACCCACTTTTCAGATAGTATAAACCAATGCAGCCCCATTACAAGGAACTCCACAAACAACACAGTGCTGAGGGATTTTGTCTCTGAAATCCACTCCTCTTCCTACATTTTTCTCAAATAACAGCTTCCCCTTGGTTTCAGCTTCACCATACTAATACCATATATTGGGTTCTGCCTTCTCCTTTCAAAAAGCCTCCAAAGTCCTGTTCTTAATGTTCATTTTGTCCAGGGAGTGTTTCCAGTTTTTGGCAATATGATTTGATTACGATTTTTTTCCAGGAAAAAAAAGAGAAGTGAAAACCTGACCATCCCATCTGTAGTCAATGAACTACCATTTGCTTTGGGTAATAATTAATTCTACATCTACTTTAGTATCTTTCCACAGTTATTTGGAGGGAGGCTAGACCTTGATAGTGCAACGGCTGCTTTTTTCAGGGTGTGTTCCTATGTCAGCTCAGATTGCCTGGCAATATAATGGGAGAGACTGCTGTGAAATCGCAGATGTGACTGTGCTGTGATTGCAGGCTGATATGAGTAAGAGCCATTACAGAACAGCACTTAAGGCAGGCTCTGAATAAATAGGGGAGGTGTCTGGAAACATCAAATATTGGTGGTGTTCTGAACTTCTGACCTTTCTGTTATCCTCGTCATGGGAAGTTCAATAATTTGCGTTAACTTTACCTTTGAGTGCTGAGTCTCTCATGTTCTTCCTTCCCCTGTCTTTGTTCACCCTGTGGGGTGTGAGGTGAGTTTCATTCTCACCTGGGATCAGGAACAGAGTGTGCCACTTCTAGCTCAAGGAAGTCTCTTCAGAAAACTGGCAGTGCCTGCAGACTGTTTCCCGACTGTTCCCTGGTGATGTCCTGGCCACTGTCACTTGTGCAGGTGCACTGATAATCTGTCAGCCTTTAATAGGAGATTAAGTGCTGGTTGTATCTGGACCTGTTGCTCTTAGCTGTGGCCTAAGTCCTTATGAGAGGAATTCACAGGGTGAGATTTGGAAGTTATGGAACGTTTTTTCCATAGGTCCCCTGCTGCTGATATATTACTGAATGCTTCTCTCTCTGCCTCTCCTCCAAAATAAATATGTCTGATAGAGTATATAATGAAATTCCATGATCTAAACCTTATTAACTGGAGCCTTTGCTCTTAACAGTTGACTTGCACTGGTGTTTGCCAGATGCTAGTGATGCTCTGTGCCACTTGAAAATGCTCCTGTGTCCTCTGCGCCTGACGCCAGCTGTGTTCCAGCTAATTCCTCACTGCACATACTTTTTTCCTAAATAAAAGCAGTCACAAGTTGTCCTGGAGAGCAGACAACACTTAAGGACATCTAATATTTAAACTCTTTAACCATGCAGCATGTTCTGGCAGTGCCATCCCCCTCAGGGATGGATTGGAGCTCTGCCCTGGCGCCAGCAGAGCTGCTCCCCACATTGGGTATGGCAGGGCTGGGACGAACATGGAATAAAACAGCAGCTCCAAGGGGACTTCCCACTGTTTTTCCCGAATGAAATGGCTGAGCAGGGTGTTGTGATCTCTGCAGTGCCCATTTTAGGGTGCTGGGTTTGTGGCTGTCCTTTCCCTTTCCTCCAGCCGTGTGAACGTGGCCCATCCTATCCAGTTCCTGGCAGGTTTCAGGTGTCCCTGTGTGAGCCACCTTTTGTTTTCTGTGCTCCACAACTCAGCTCTCCCTTCTGATTTAGTTCCTGTTGCCAAGTTGTGAAACATTTCCCTGGCATCAGGTGCAGGTCACCGTGGCCTTCACATTCAGTAGTGTATTCATGGATCTTTTAGTTTTGCATAAGCATCTGGTGTATCTGAATTGGGCTGAAATGTGTGAAACGTGTGTAAATTTGGAGACCTGAAAATTAGTGAGTTGACTGAGGCTTCAGGAACATGCAAATTAGTGTAAGGTGCCACAGTGCATTCTCATGCCTGTGCACCCGTGTGATTTGGAGGTGTGTAAGATGGGTGCAAACACAAATAGTTTGTGCAAATGTGCAATAGTTCTGTGCTTAACCAATAACTGAACTATGTTCTAATGACATGGCTGTTACACTAACAGACAATTGGAAGTGTTAATTAGACACTGAACTTTCAGAAGTTGCTTTTCCTTTATTAATTGCCATTACCTCATGGTCTGTTTGGGGCTTTATTCTGTTTTTTTGGAGATTTTAAGGAAAACACCACATCACCGATTCACTTTTTGAGGGGGAAAAGCCCAGAATATGGAGACAATGTGCAACATAGCTAAGGAGGCATCAGTGAAATGACTGTGATCAGAAGTCTTTGAGTGCTTTTATAATTTTCTCATTGTGCTAAAAATGAAAGAAAGTGAAAGCAGATACTTGGGAGATCTCCTGGATCCCTTCCACAGGAGCCACACCTTTGTCCCTATGTCGGGCCTTCCAATTGTTGTAGTCATGGCCTTGCACAATCAGTACAACTCACAAGTCCACTTGTAAGACTAGAAAGACAAGAAACAAGTGATGTTTCTGAATGAAGATACACATTTAAGGTATTAAAAGTATAATTTTACCCTAATTTCTTCAAATTTGCATTACCTTTTAAATCTCAGAGAGACTTTAGAGGGTTTCAAACAAAGGGTTTTTTTCTGGTACTGCTTTGAAACTTATTACCTGGGCAGGAAATACTGTGCTGGAAAGGGATCTCTTTTCCCCACTCTTGCATAATCCCAAAGGCTAAAATGATTTTGCTTAAACATGCCACATTGTCCCACAAAAGCAGATCAGTGAATGACCTTTGGATTGGAATCAAACAGGCAAGTAAGAAAATTTTGAGGTGAGGAACTAGAATGCATGTACAACTTGTTTGTGCCTTAGAAGTTCCAATAAAGTAGGTGTGGCATGAAAAGAAAGATTTAATATTATTGTTATTTTTTAATTGCCACATGGATTTCTTAAAGTACTCCTTTACTATACAGAGTGACTAGCTGGAATGTGTGTTCAAGTTGAGATCATGGTTTTCTGGTGCTGTTCTTAAGCAAGCAAACAGGTGAAGGTGTCAGTTCTGCCAATCTCAAAAGACACCATTTCCAGGATTTTCTTTGGAGCTCTGCATGATGGGTTTGCAGATTAGAGCCAGAGAAGATTAGGGATTTTTCCTCTAATGCTTCTCAGTAGCAGTTTGTATCAAATCTCATTAAAATAAATGCATTTTAAAAACTCTCTTATTAGAAATAATGGCATTTTATAAATATCAATGTTCCTTCAGTAATACAAGTTATTTTTTATTGTAACCTACAGTATTTTTGTTGCTGTTACATATTCAGTTTCCACTTTTGGGATTTAGTTTGCTGAGCTATAGTCTGGCTTACCTGTGGTGCTGCTGCTTTTATTCAACATCCTGTCAGCACAGTGTAGTGCATCTGACTCTACAATATGGCATGCAATTAACAGTAGTAAATTATTGTGTGGCCATGGAAACTGCAGGAACTAAACACATTGTTCAGCAAGGCTATGAATTCAGCTCTTATTAATCCCTGATCAACACAGTGGTTATTTAAACACATGTTCTTCCATTTAAAATATTTCTGTGATAATGAAAATTATAATTTAGCAGCAATTAATTGTAATGATAGCATCTCTTAGCACAGAGATTTAATATTTTGAAAGGATTAAATGCAGTTATTGTGGATTTCTTTATTTTCTATTCGTGCTTCTCTGTCATTAAGGTGAAATTAGATTTAAACATGAAACCAACAAAGGTCTGTCTTTCTTTCATCTATTCTTCATTCTTATTGCAGTGAGATTTTACAGAAGCACAGTCAAAACATACTACAACTTTGACTTTGCTCTCCATGTAATGTCTCAACTTGTGCCTCAGATGAAAGAAGAGATCCCATAGTCTTCTGAAATCCTTCAGTGGGATTCCATAGGAATACTGGCAGTGCAGTCTTCTGGCCTACTCTTGTTTAAGCTTGCTGGAATTCATAGAATCACAGAATACTTCAGGTTGGAAGAAGAGTGTATTTGGTCCAGCACACCTGCTCACGGCAGGGGCAACTCCCATGGTAGATCAGGTTGCTTAGGGATTTGTCCACCTGAGTTCTGGATCTTCCTAAGGTTGGAGTTCCCACAGCCTGTGGGGAAGGTAGTGTCCCAACACCCTCACAGAGACAGCTTTCTTCTGGATATCCCATTGGTATTGCCCTTGCTTGGTTCCCCCCAGCCTTGCATCCTGGCAGGTCTCCTCCTTTCAGGGTGGCATGTGCCACTAGAAGTGGTCACCCACAGTGCAGGGAATGCTCTAGAAAAGATGGGATTCACCATGCACTTTGCTGTCCTCACTGGGAGTGCTGAGTCCTGATGTTCATGTCTCTGTGATTCCTCTCTGGTTAATGTCACTTACAATTCTGTATTTTCAAATCCCTGGCTAATGAGGGTCCCAGGCTAGGCACACAGGACCAGCAGGAATTGCACTGGGGGAATAGCAGCGCCAGTAGTCTTGTGCGAGAGCAGCTGCATTTCCTGCAGTGCTGAGAAGAGGGAGGAATGCTGAAAGGAAAAGAGACCAACAGAAATAATAAAATCCCCCAGCTCCTTCTTGTTAACCTTGCTTTCCTTCCCATAGACAAGTGGGAATCCACTGTAAAAACTCTTATACTTATTCTGGATCTGATGGGAAGGACCTGGTATGTTCTCTGCCCATGCCAAGCCTTGCTCTCATACTCATTCAACACTGTCAATCAGAGAGTGGTTTGGACACTTATAGAAAAATGTTCTTGTCCCCTTCAAAAATCCCCTGGCACTTCCCTGCATTATGCATATAATGTGTTTTAAAGGAAACTGCCAAGACCCCCCAGGATTGTGTGTACTTGAAACAGTGCAGTGACCTCAGGTTCTCATTGTTCTTCTGTGGGAATTTTGCAGTCAGTGTCCTGGGACAGGCAGATGCTTTTTCCATGCTCCTTTTGATGAAGTGATTTGTTTCTTACGCAGAGGGAAAAGTGGCAGCAAGCACTGACATCAACTCAGCCATGAGGGGTTTGTATCCTTTTGTGTAAAATGCCAACAGCACTGAGACATTTTCCATGCTGCTTTTTAAAGGAGGCCCATTTGAACACTGCATGCCATGAGGCCAGAAAGTTACTCCTTTATTCATCTGTACTTCTGCTATTTTGCTGTAGATATGGCTTTGTAACATCTTTCTTCAGAAAGGAGGAAGAGAGGCCCAGAGGAGGCCACCAAGATAGTTAGAGAGATGGAGCACCTCTGCTTTGGGAAAGGCTGAGAGAATTGGGATTGTTCAGCCTGAGGAAAAGAAGCTTCAGAGTGATCTGACTGTGGCCTGACAGAGCCTGAAGAAGATACAAGAAAGATGGAGAGAGACTACAAGAGTCTGGAGTGACAGGATAAGGCAGAATGGTTTCACTCTGACAGAGAGAAGGGTTAGATGGGACATTGGGAGAAAATTCATCCCTATGAGGGTGGTGATGCCCTGGCACAGGTTGCCAAGAGCAGCTGTGGCTGCCCCATCCCTGGAAATAAATGTTTAAGGCTGGGCTGGATGGAGCTCTGAGCAACCTGGCCTTGTGGAAGGTGTCCTGGCCCATGGCAGAGGTGTGGAACTGGATTATATTTAAGGTCCTGTCCAACCCAAGTCTGTCACTCTGTGATACAGTTTGGCATTCAGGCCTTGGTCCTTGTGATCATTTTGTTCAGTGGTCGTGTGCAGCCCCGGGTAGATGGTGGTATTTGAAGCTGAAGATGCGTGTAGGTATTTTCAAGAGCAGCCCCCAGAAGTGTTAAATCATTTGAATTGCCCACTAAAGGTGGTGTTTCTGTAGCTGCTTTGCATTTCATACAGAAGAATCAGCAGTAGGTAGGGTTCCTGGAGAACCAGAAGAGCAGCTGACTGGCTGCTGTTGCTGTAACGGGCCCTGTGATGGGTGTTTTCCACAGAGGGAGCTGGGCATGTTGTGGGAGATGGTTATACAGGTTTGTATTCCAGTCCCCCGAAGTTAAACCAGCAGTTCACACAGACATCACCAATGCACAGATAGCTGGGCACCTGCTCCTCTAAATCTACTTAAATATGTCATCTGATCTTCTGAACTGAAACAAAAACTATAAATCAAAAGCTGAGTTCTTCCACCAGTTTAATCTGTTAAACCCAGAGGACTTTTATGTTTATTTGCTGTGGGAAGCTTTACAGTAACTTTTTGGAGAAGAACATAGTCATTCCTGTACAGGAATCTGCATCTGGCTTGTGGAAGGTTCATTTTTGTTCATTTTGCTGACACCAAAATGCCATAAACTCTGTCTAAAAATAAAGACCATGAAGGGACCTGCCCTTCCACAGCCCTCAATGCTTGCCTGGCTCCCGGTCTGTGCATCATGTCATTGAGGGAGGTTTAGTGCCATCAAAGAGAGAAAGCAGCAGAATTGTTTGTTCCACATACTGCATTATGTAGCTTTCCCTTATTTCTTTTCCAGAGGATTTTCAGCAGTGAAAGTGGTCACATGCTGTAACATTTATTAGGGAAGGGTAGATATTTAAAAGGATTTAGCAGATGACTGGTGCTTCCTAGTAAAAGCAAAAGGATTGCTGAACACACCCCTGATTTCTCCACAATTGTCTCCATGTAGCAGAGTCGGGAAAGCAGCAAAGATTCTGCTTCTAATGAAATCACCAGCTAAACACAGCACAAACAAAATCCCTTCACTGCTTTGTCATCTTTAACATTTGCATTCAAGTTCTTGTGTAAGTCATGCTGGAGCAAGTAAAAGCTTTGGTGTGAGCTCACCAGTTTGGATTGGAAATTACTCCACGTATTACTTTGTGCCATAAAATAACCATTAACAAATGCATCCTATTTGCATGAGAATGATCAGCTGCTCCACTCCCATTCCTCCACGGTAAACTGTCAGCAAGATTAAAGTGAAGGAGATGAGTTCTTCTAAGCACTGGACCCAGTGGATCATATGCTCTGTGTGTCATGTGTAAATTTGACTTCCTGCAGGTTTTGTTCTAGTTTTTTCCTTGTCCCTGCATGTGTGTACTATGGACTTGTGCTTTCTATACTGAGCTCTGTTTCTTCCATTTTTATCAATCCAAATTTTTAGTCTTAACTTGTCATCTGCAGCTAGAGAAAAGCAGCACTTACTGCTCAGTTTATTGCTATAGGACACCTGAATAGTAAAAGAAACTTGAATGTTAGGAGAAAATTTCCTTTTCTCTACTGATAGCTAATGGTGATTTTTGTTCCTTTCTTCATTTTCTTCCCCATAGATTAATTCCAATATATTTCCATTTAGACTATCTGTGCCTGGCTGTGCATGCTTATGCATTGTTCTCTGGGCTTCCTGATGCCCAAAGATTAATACAGCGTGTGTGGGACCACGGAAGGCCATCATTTCGGGCGTGTTTACCCAAGCCAGATGTTTCTCTCCTCAGCTGATCCTCAGTGGATACACTGAGGTGCATTTTACCCTCTGGGCTGTATTTAGTGATGCATCAGTTCAGTGCTTTGCATAGCTGCACACCCCACAAGCTGCAGACCCCCAGGGTTTCTCACCCCAGGGTGGGGTCCTGCTGGGCTGTGAGCAGTACAACAAACCCAGCCTCCTTCCCCAGCCTGAGGCACAGCTGCTGGCAGTCCCCAGCCTTTTCTGAGACCTCGATTTGGACAGGGAATCCAAGGAGCAGGACCCACCCGGTGTTTGTTAAGATGCTGCTGGAGTGGTGACCAAAGGAGCTGTGTCAGACTCACTGAGGGCTCTGCGTGCCTCAGAGCCAGGTTGTTCCATTCAAGCCTGCCTGGAATATCAGAGGCTGGGCCCATGTCAGAGTTATTTCATGTTCTCTATCGCTCTTTGCTTACTCCAACAAACAGTGAAGGTTATCACAGCACATCTGTTCGTGTTGTTTACTGATAAAATCTTATTTAATCACCACATTCTGGTCCCAGTAGCTGATCTGCCCTTCCCTCACAAATCTTTCTCAACTGAAAACCTCTAGGCACAGCTGGAATTTGTGAAGCTGTGAATGTTACTGGCTATTTCACTCCACATCCTTGCATCTCTGAGAAAGCATAGGGTGAATATCCTGTACCCTGAACACCAACAGCAATGGGAACATTGTCCTGTGAAAGGAAGCTCTGTTTTCTCTGTGCTCTGTGAAATGAGGATATCATCTGGGAAATTCTGGGAAGCTGTGGATAGAAGCAGAAATGGTGTGCTTAGAGGAGCACTCAGCTGATCTCTGAGTCAGTGGATGCTGCAGTGCTTCATGTAGGACACACTGGATGCTATAATAACAAAAGGTAATAATTTTAAGCTGGAGAAATTACTTCCAGCATGGAAGTATAAGAAACCTGCCAGAGATGGAGCTTTTGGAGTTAGGGATTAAAAACTATCTGTAATTTGTCTTGAGGTATTGCAGGGATCCATGGACAATGCCAGTGCCAAGAGCAGCAGCCCTTGGGCTGGGCTCAGCAGGGAGGCTGTTGGTGCCACTGAGGGCTGGGCTGTTCTGAGGGGCTGAGAGCCCAGCAGCAGTTCCAGACTGCTTCTTTCAGCTCTCCTGTTTGTGCTCCAGTTTCACTGTTTGGGCTCCTTTGAGAGCACCCCCTTTGCTGTGTGGAGGCTTTTGCCCCTGCCCAGGGGCTGGTGAGAGCTGTCACACACCCTAAGTCATTTCACCTGTGCAGGGCTGGCAGCAGCATGGCCTATTTACCACTCCATTTGAAAAGGATTCAAGGTCGGTGTGCTGGAAATGTGGTTTGACCGGTATGGAAGTGATCAGGGTGTCTGGAAGCTGGTTTCAGCAGGCAGATAACAGGTAACCTTTGCCATGGCTTCTGTCGGTGCTGCTGCACTCAAAGGCCCTGGGGCGCATAACAGCCCCTGGCATGTGGGAGTACACAGGGTCATGGGGCCCACTTGGTCTCAGGCAGCTCCTGTAGCCCTGCCTTTCCCAGGGCAGTTATTAAAACAAATTCACCATTATTCTGGCACAGCCCTATTGAGTTCACCCAGTGGAGCCGAGTGTTGACAAAGGGGGTGATGTATGTGACCCCCCCTCTCATTGTCCCGCAATGAGGACTCATAACTGAGCTCTGCACTTTCAGAAAGTGGACTGCATTTTTGTCAATTTTTTCTCATCAAATTAGTGGAGGAAGAATGGTCTCCCCTCAAAGGAGGAAGGGGTTAGATGCCTGTTTGTGATCCTGTCCAGCTCAGTTTATGCTTTCAGTATACCAACTCTGGTTTATTTACTAAACTCCTAAACAAAGTCAGTCCTTGATGCATCACAATCACAGTGCTGGAGTTTGCAAGCTCCTGTCTGGTGGTAGCATTGTTGTGGGGCCTTCCACATAAAGGAAATTTCCTTCCCAGTGCTGCTTCGAGATAAGTTGGATTCTCTATTATTGATACTGCTCAGAGAGCGGCTTCCTTTTTCCTGCTGTGCATGTTTTGCATGTTGCTCATTTCTCTTTACCCTTGGGAAACAAATGTTTTCACAAGCTGTAGGACACTTGGAGCTCCACCCATATCCTCTCATTTTAATTAATCTTCAAAATCCATAACTATGTTTTTGAAAATATGAAGGACATTTGTCAAAGCCATCACATGAGGTTTGTAAATAGCACTCAAAGCCCATGGCTGATGTTAAATCCCTGGAATCACCATTTGTGGATGCACCTGGCCCTTACTGTGGAGGTTTATGCACATTAACAGAGTCACAGTAGTGTTCTTTGCTTAACCAAATTCTCAGGGCTCTAAGCACCACATTTCTGTACATATCTTTCTTTATTTGAAACATACAATCAAAATTCCTTGGTTTTAATTCTGTGTGTGTTTTAACCTGAAACTCCAGAGCAGAAAAATAGTTTATCAGTTAGAAAGGGTTGATAAAAGCATTGCAAAAACCTGCTGTCATTGTGAAACACCATGTAGAAATAATCAGGGGAGGTTTTAACATGACCATCCCCAGTCACACCACTTTCCAAATGGGCTTGGTTTGCTTTCCCACGTTGTGGGAGTGCAAGAGGAGTGAAGTGATGCGGGGTAAGAAGTGCTGTGCCTTCTCCCTCCAGGGGCTTCTCTGGCTGAGAGTGTCAGTGGGGAATTAGAGCTGTGCTGCACCTGTGCCAAGTGCAGGATAAAGCTTGCCCTTCCTGGGTGACTGCCCCATTAGGAGCCTGAAAGAGCTGCTGTGTCTCTCCAGTAGCATTTTTCTGACATAAGTTGCTGGTTGTTCCCAAAAGCTGGCAGTGGTATGTGGGGCCTGGCCCTTGTGTGGTGCCACAGGGTTTTCCCATGGGGCTGCACCCAGACAATCAGGAATTTCCCTGCTTTGGGCCCTGCTTCCTGTAAATCAGAGGAGAGATGGAAAGAAAGTGAAAAGCCATGAATAGCTCTAGCACTGAAGTTGCTGGTGCTCATATGAAAAGCTGACTGTAGGCTCAGCACGAGGAGTTAGCGCTGGAACCAGCACAGCTGTGGTCCTAGTAGAGACTTTCACACTATTTTTGAGTGGTGGAGCCAGCAGGGAGGAGGCCGTTTCCACAGAGGATGGGTGGGGATCAGGTGAGAGGAGCTCAGGCAAGAGCGAGCTGGGGCAGGGGTGGAGGTGGGAGCCAGAGAAACCAACCGGGCCCTGCAGCCTCTCGCTGTAAACAGGAAATCGAGGCCGCTGAGGGCAAGGCTGAGGAAACGGGAAAGCAGAAGGGGAGAGGCAGCGAGTGGCTTTGAACTCTAGAGTAAAGAAAACACTCCTAAGGGCACCACCATCAGCTCCACGAGCACAGAGTGCCTCCAGCCAGCCTGGATTTCCATCCTCTCCCTCCCTGATAGTTCACTGTCCTTAAGGATGCTGAGGCAACACTCAAGACAAGAAGTCAGTCAAACTTCCTCCAGTTTTTTCCCTGTGTCCCCACTGCCTGAAAAATGCAATTTGTCCTTCTTTGGGGCCACTGAAAGTGCTAGGGTGGGAAAGCTTTTTGGGAAAGTGGCCTCAGAGCCACATGGATGCTGTCCCCAGGAGGGACCTGTCTTCCCTGTCCTGGAAGAGCTGCTTTCTCTGTTGGCTTCCTTGACTTGCTTTCAACACCATAAGGTCCCAAGCTGGTGTCAATTAATACCATGGCTCTAAAGGTTTCACAACATGACTTGATGTGTCACTGCATTTCCCACATTGTGTCTTTCATTTGTTCAAACTTAGGCCCTGACTGTTCATCTTGTTTTACTAAACACATGGACATTCTTTTCCCATTTTTTACTTTCACTGTGACCCCAAATTGGGAGAATTATTGATAGCCATCATTTTTGACCAAATATTTTTAAATGGTTGGCTTTAAGATGATATTTGATAGCTCTTTTTGTTTTACATAATATTTTGTATATCCAACTCTATTTTCATGGTCCTGTACATTAGCATTTCTCTTTGGAATGAATGTAAGCACATTCCCAATGTAAGGGATCACTGAATGATGTGCTTCTGTGTAGAGACTACAGTGATTAAATAAACAAACTTGCTGAGCTGTTCTGGGGCTTGTACAAGCTGGTAAAAAGAGACATAATTTCTGATGGAATTTTCTTTAAAAAGCACTAACTATTGCAAGGTTTCTCTTCTGTGACTCATTTCAAAAAATACTTCAAGTAAAGGCATGGATTACTAGACAAGCAGATATGCAGATACAGCATTCCCAGGCACTTGCTATAAATAGTTCATAAAAATATATTTTTAAAGCTAGTTGACACTAGCTGCAGTTCCTGCTGATCTCCTGTTCTCTTCCTCTGTCATAGGGATCCTCTTCTCCATACAGAGTTAGGGCAAACACAAAAATGCAAACTGTCAGTTCACCCAAAGCATGTTGTTTTGTCACTAACCCTAGCTTTGACATTTTTCCAAGCCACGTTTGTAATTTCACACCTTAACAGGTAGGTAAAGCTGTCAAAAATGGGGCAGTTTCAGAGCAGTAGATTTGGTCATGTCTAATCACACTGGTAGGAAGGACAAGTTCAGAAATAAGTGGGAGGAACTGAAATCTTAGGGTGGGGTTTGTGCAGTTGTGCAAACCACCACTCAGTGCAGGTCTGCTCTCCCTCCCACTCACCACCATTCTGTTATCTGATTTCTCTTCTTACTGTCTTTTCTTATTTTACTTGATCCCCAGCTTTCTCTCCTCTTCACTCTCAACATCTTTGTCAAGTCACATCACCATGATCAGATTTTTGCTGCTGTCCCCAAAGTCCTGGAGACAGTGACTGCTTATGAACGTGCTGGGACCATGCCCCCACCGTGCTGCATTGCCAGGAAGGGAGCATATCCTTCTTTTGTGAGGACAGCATCCACCAAACCCCTGGGCAGCCAGATCTGGAATGTTCTCAGTGTTTTAAGCAACATTCTTGGACCTTTCAGGGCTGGGGGTGCTGCAGTTTAGGATTAATCTGTCTTCATGTCCTGTTTCTGCACATGCCAACAACTTTATAGAGACTGATGGGAGGCTTGGAATCTTGTCTGCCTGGGAAAGCAGAGCACTTCCATTCATCTGTCTAACTGTGGCTTCCAGAGTCCGAGTCAGAACACCTGTGTTTGGACAGATTTGGTCTGTAGTATTTCCCAGCTCATTGAAATTACTTTTGGCTAACAAGGCTTCACCCAAAGTCCTTGGCAAAAGAATGTAACCACAGAGATGTATAATGTTTTCTGTCTGAGAGCTCTGGGCTTGGCAGATAGGAGCTGGGTAGGAGTTTGTGAATTAATGTGGACTGCAGTGAGCCTGTGCAGTAAGAGAGCTCTCACAGCCAATGTTTTCCTCTATAAACTGTTGTGAAAGACTCTGGGAAGGGAAGGTGGAAAGAATCTATTTTTCTATGGCTTGATATAAATGCTTGTCTACCTCAGGCATGCAGCTATGGAAAAATTCGTGTTGACATTGTGTAAATACAGTTACAACTGTTGAATCTGCAAAGAAATGTTGTCATGAGAAGGCAAAAATGTCAGTGGGAAGCTTTGGTCTCTGTTCTCTATCATATTTGTCTTAATCCAAAAGTACTTGTGGTATTTTGGGGATCTGTTATGGATTTGTGTGTGTGTTCCAGAGCAGGTGAACTCAGCAGGTGAAGAATGGTGGGTTTTCAATGAAAAGTCCTAATTTCATCAATAATTCTCCCAAAAAGACAAGCCATACCTTTGATTTAATCTTAAATTGAGCATCCCATTTTCACCTAGAAACGTGAGCTGTGATTTATTTTGAGTAACATTATGTTGTTTTCCCCACAGATGAACGTGAGGCAGTTCAGAAGAAGACCTTCACAAAGTGGGTGAATTCCCACTTGGCTCGTGTGTCCTGCCGAATTACAGACCTGTACACTGACCTTCGAGATGGGAGGATGCTCATCAAACTCCTGGAAGTGCTTTCAGGAGAGAGACTTGTACGTGCTTATTGGTATCCATTGTGGGGGGATTGGGTTGGGTTTGGGTGGGGTTTTGTGAATTCTTGTCTCAACTGCAGTATAGGAAATCTGGGTGCTGAGGGTTCAGCACTGAAAATGTCTTTTTATATATTAAAGGGAAAAAAAAAAAAAAAAGAGAGCTCTATTGCTTCGGCTGGATCCAGTCACCAATAAAATGCCTTCCTACTGGCTTCACTGGGAATCAAAGGAAGTCTTCTTCAAAGGTTCCTTGCTGGTAACATGCTGAGTGCTTCCAGCAGCATGTTCCCTGCTCCCAAATCTGACAGGCACAGAGTACAAAATGTTCCTGAGCCCCTTAGATCCTTTGGTGGTGGCGAGTTAGATATGCTGTGGGACATTCCTGGGACCTGTGGGCAGTTGCCCATTTCTCTGTTCACAAACCCTGCACTGATGCAGGTGTAAGGCCTGGCACATCCCTATTCCCTTCCCAGATCATGCCAGGGTTGTGCAGGACAGCAACTAGAGGGGGCCACGTCACCTTGGGAGCAGCTGGAGGTGTGGATTACACCCCACTGCTGAGGAATGTCCCTGAGTGTACTTGATTTTACTCAGATAGATAAGGTTTGGGCTTTCTTTGGTTAGGGGAATATCTAAAATCAATATAAATAAATGGGTCAAATTCTTTCTTTGGGTGTGCTGAGGCACCCTCTTGGTACCAGCACAAGGAGTACTTAGTAAGAAAGTCCTTGTAGTGGAAAATGCTGCTGCACAAGAGGAAAATTGGGTGCCAGGAAATGGCTGGGTATCAGCTTCTCCTTCAGTTCCTTAAATGATGACGATGCTCTTAACTGCCTAATTTAGAGCAATCTTTTCAAAGAAATACCAGTCTTTATCTAAGACCCAAGGCTGCAGGGGGCTAGGTAATCACTTGTCATCAAGCTCTCCTATTAGTGGAGCTCTGTTGCTTAAGACTGGTTAATGAGTGGAACATATGGCGCAGTGTAGTGTGTGTGTGTGTGTGTGTGTGTGTGGAGGCAGGAGCGGAGCTGCCTGAGTGCATCTGGGAGGGCGAGGGAGTTGGCATGTGCACAAAGTGCCTGTGTGGATGGGGTAACAAATCCTGGTGTTCATCACCTGCAGTTTGCTCTGAGCCCCTCTCTGTCTCTGCCAGACTGCTTGCCTCAGCCATGTGTTGGGTTTGACATGCTCACTGCAGATAGCAGGTATTCCTCACACGGGGATTGTTGAGATGAACATGCCCCATTATTTGAGGGCTGAGACACAAACTGTATCACCTCTGGTTAAATCTGCCTGTCTGCCTGTCAAGATTTGACTTTCAGCAGCAAATAGGAAGCTCATGGCTGTGATTGCACTGTTCGTTTCCATATTTCACTCCAGGTTTTGGAAAATGCAAACAAAGCTGGGGCAGCTATGGGATGGGGAGAGGACAGGAGCTTCCTGGAGCTGCACTTGCATCATTGTGTCTGGCATTGGCAGCTGCCTGCACCACCACACATTCTTTTTGTAGCTTCCTTATCTGAAGCTGGAGGACAGCAGGCTCTGTTTGAACAGTGCATTCCACCACACCTTCCTCTACAAACTAGAGTAAACACAATGCACTAAACCTGGAGACAATTACACACACCAAAAGTATTCCAGGAGAATCTTACATACACCAAAAATATTCCAGGAGGACTGCCATGCAGCCTCCACTTGCTGTAGTTCTTCAGGTTTTGGAATTTATTTTAGCCAATATTAGATAGGTTCTGACATCTCCATGCACTCCAGAGAAATTTGAAGGCAGATCTTATGCAGAAGGCTTAAAATCAAGACAAGAAACATCAAATGGTAAGAAAGCAGAAACTAGCATAGGTGAATATCCCATAAACATGGTGTATTTACTGGTGCAGTGGAACAAACAGAAGTTGTTTCCTCTCTTTTGAAACTGGGATTGAGATTCAGGGGCCTGTGGAGCAGAGTCCAGGATTTTGGATGCCAGACAGGGAAGCAGGGCTGCTCTTTGCCCTCTCACTTTGATTGCAAAACCCTGCATTTTCCAAAATTTATTGTGATTTTTGTTGATGAAAACCCACAGTCTTTGAGGTGTGTTGGAGGAACTCAGAATGAGAGCAACTGATAACAGCAACACCTACATCTTCCTGACCTTGCTCGTTTGACTCCTAATCTTAGTGTTTAGTCCAGACCTTACAGCATAATGTCCTCTGCACAGTAGTGTTTGGAAGGAAGCTGATAGCATGCAATGCTCTCACTGAACACAGTGGGAAAGAATCCAGCCAGCATGAAAGGACAGTTGTAATTTGGTTTGCATACACTGTTAACCAGCTTCTCCCAAACAGAAAAATAAAGCTGGGAATTGTTTTTGACCTAAAATTAAGCATTTAGCTCAGTTTCTTCCCTAACCAAATTAAGGATTAGTAAATTCCTTGCAATTTCTGGAGTCTAAAAGGTCAAACCACTTAAGCACATTCTCTGTAGTGAATTCTGTCACATTTTCACTTGGAAAAGAGGAAGGGTTTTGATGAAGAACCAGTTTTCCTGTAATATGTATGTGAAGACTCTGAGTTTGGTACTTTCTTTCCCTCCACTCAGTGTCTGGATCTGTGTTAGCCTAATAAATGTGCAAGATATGTCTCACTATGCCTCATCCTGAGGCTATGCAGGGGAGTGTAGCAAGCACAGCCACACCTTGAACAAACCAGACTCAGACGTCTCTTCCTCTACATAAAACATCTCTGGTGAATGGTTTCGGCTCTGTAACCATGGCAATGGAGCTTCTGAGAGCACAAAATGAGCTTTTTGAATCCTTTTCTGCTCAGTAGTTTGAGGCAATAAAGGTGGTGCGGGTACTGCTTTGGGCAGTGGGAAGGGCTGTGTTAAAGCAGAGGGGACAGGCTGGGGTCTGCCACTGCTGCTGACAAATGGCCACAGTCACAAGTCATTCCTGAGCCTTGGGAACATCCTTGTGCAGGTAAGCAGGCCTGGGAAGCTGCTCCAGGGCTCCAGATGTGGCCATGGGCTGAGATAAGCCGTGGGCCAGAGCCGGGGGTGCAGCCAGGCCTCCATGTTCCCTGCTGCCTCGGAACTGCCTCCTACCTGTGTTTTGTTTTGCAAGGTTCAGTCAAGCCTTAGGTCCAGCTTTTTACGCTCCTAATGATTGATGGTGCCAGCTAAAGGCTGGGTCCCAGATTGTCCCTGCTGGGTGAGGAATCTCTGGGAGTCTTCAGCCATCCATGTAGCTCTCTCCTGCTGCTTCTGCTCCAGCTGTGGCTCTTTGCACTGGCAGTGTTGGGATGGATGGTGTGCACAGGCTGTATATGCAATCTGGGCCTCTTTGGAGGGCCTTTTAAACTCCAAAGCAGAGGGAGTCTCCTGGAAATTCTTCCCCTTGCTGGGAGCTGTGGGTTGATCCTGCATCATTCCCCAGCCTTTGGAGGAGAACAGACACAGGTTGACTGAGGCGGAAGGCTGGTGGCCTCAGGGTTTGTGTGTCCCAAAGGGCATCTTCTTGCATGGCTTCCCACTCCACCATCTCCTGTGGCATAAGCTGTGTTTCCAGGGACTGTACCATGGCACTAGCTGAAACTCTTCACCTTGAATGCAGGCTGGAGCAAGGATACTGCCTGAGTTGTTTCCATGGCCAGTTAATTACATTCACTGCAGAAAACAAGGAAATTATGGCAATTAGTCGTTTGGCTGAGTACCTTTGGTGACATCCCAGTGCACACTGAATAGGCTATTCAGCTGTAATCCTCATCTGCACAACAAAGTTCCCTTAATTTTATTCAGTATTACAGCAGAATTCTGCTTGAGATGACACATTCATTGCATTTTTGCAGATGCACTGGGCCTTCATATAACTGTGTTATATTGGTGTAGCTGATTTTTTAATTAGTATTTTTTCCCCATGAACAAATATTTGTAATCAATGTCTGTTACTTTCTTACTCTTTGTCTGATTTACTGACCAAAGAAAAGCAATGCCACTTCCTTCTGGAGGAGATTTACTGGCTAGCTAAAATCTGAGCTTGTGAGTGAATATCCTAGAGAGGAAACACAAGGAAAGTAAGCAGGAAAAATCCTTTGAAAGGCAAAAGAAACTGGGGCCATGTGTCCAGCTCAGGTCCAGGATATTGGTTTTTCCATCAGGGGTTTGGCACCTGCTTCCATTATCCTGGTGAAAATGTGGTGGAATATCCAAGGAGTGGTTTTGTCCCTGGAATTTGAGGAACAATTGCATCATTGCTGCCTGGGAGTGGTGATGCACCAGCCAGAACTGAAGAGTTTACAAGCTCTGATTTTTCCCCCTCCCATCTACAGTAATAAATGTTTTTATTCTTCCTTTTACCTTCTAGCCTAAACCAACTAAAGGAAGGATGCGCATCCATTGCCTGGAGAATGTGGATAAAGCCCTCCAGTTCCTGAAAGAGCAACGAGTGCACCTAGAAAACATGGGATCTCATGATATTGTGGATGGGAATCACAGGCTGACACTTGGCCTTATTTGGACCATTATCCTGAGATTCCAGGTAGAGTTGTGTGTACACACAGATACACGGATGAGCTTTCCACTCCTGTTTGTCACGTGCTTCACTGTGCATTTTAGGAGCAGAGTGCTCTCAGGTGCTCCCTTCTGATGGGAGAGAGAAGTGCTTGGGAGCCTGTCAGGATAAATCAGTCTCTATGGTGCTGCTGACCTGTGATGGGAGTTTCCTGTGGAGAAATTCATATGGTTTTATTTCTAAATCACTAATACACGTGAAGCTCCAGTCTCCACACTAGATCCAGGAGGAAATGCTGCCCTGAGCTGCTCTCCAGCTGGTTATCCATAACCTGGCTGGTTTGGCATTGACATGGATTAAGGGTGCCCACAGGAATTATTTTAGTGTCCCAGTTAAGGCTGAAGATTTCTTGTTGTCCAGCAAGTTCCAGATTGGTCTTTGCCCTCAGCTAAAAAAGGCTAGAAAGTCCTTTTGCAGAAAGAACAATACATCCATATAATAAATATATGACTCATAATAAATAGCATAGTAATAAACATTTAATAGCATTAATTTTGGTGTTTCCCAGCATTCCTTTCACCTTTTCCAAAAAGGCAATGTGTTTTCTCAGAGAAATATTGAAATCTTCTATGTTACTTTTAGATCCAAGATATCAGTGTTGAAACTGAGGACAACAAAGAGAAGAAATCTGCTAAAGATGCTTTGCTTTTGTGGTGCCAGATGAAAACAGCTGGGTGAGTGTGGATTAAGTAATTATCTCTAAAGCTCTTACAGCATTTTGAATTTTTGTTGAAATAATCTTAAATGGGCAAACTTGTATCTTCTTCAGTGGATTTAGAGAGAGGGAATTCAAGACAAATGGGTTGATGTTTACAAGTCAGAAAAGTCTGAATTTATGATGCTATTTCTGGGTGATAAACACACCAATCTGATAATCCATGAATATATATAGTAATATGCTGACTCTTTTTTTCCCTATTCTGAAGAAATAGTGACACTTTCATGGGAAACTTAATGTCTTCCTGCTCTGGCTTTTGGTGCCAGAGTGTGTAGAGCTGCATTGGGGATGCTGTATTGATTGCACGCTCCTTGTTTTTGTTCTGCAGGTACCCCAACGTCAATATCCACAACTTTACAACAAGCTGGAGGGATGGGATGGCGTTCAATGCACTGATCCATAAGCACAGGTACATGTGGCTCAGTGTCTGCCCTGGTTTTGCAGCTACCTTGCAGCTTAATTTTAAAAATCTATGAAGAGCAGGAAGTTGAGAAGTTGCTGAGAGTTTTAGAGCAACTTGCCTTGTTTTAAGCTTTACAGCTCTTGTGGTCATTGTGAGCTTGGCTGGGCAACAGCTTCTCATACCACAAGTCAAAACAGGCTGTGTTTGGTTTCAAGGGCATAAATTACACCTGTGATTATTTGGGTTTGGTTTGGTTCTTGTACCTCAGTGAGTAACCCATGTCCACGTAAGGAACTGGGGGGCAGGAGTGGAGAAGCACACCCAGAGCAGCCTGGAGGGAAAGGAAATCCCTGCCTGAGGATGGCAAGATGTGGTGCCAGGCTGCTTATGGCAAGCTCAGGCGGAGTTAATCCGGATGGATTGCATGCTTCCGTGGGCATGAGGAGAGACTCATGACCACAAGTTTGTTCTTCTCTTCTCCAAGGTCACCTTCCGTGCTGTTAAGCTCTCCCCTTCTTTCTCCCATGGCCAGGTCCTGCTGTGCCATGTGCTGGGCATTGCTTCTTTCCTTTAATGCTGCTGGGAAATGCACAGGGCACGTGAAACCTTGACTGGGTTTTCTAAGGGTTGGAGATTTTAGGTCATTTGAGGGTGGGTACACTGTGCTTTGGGAAATCTAAAGAATTTTCCATCCTGTCTAGGCCTGATCTGATTGATTTTGACAAACTGAAGAAATCAAATGCACACTACAATCTGCAGAATGCTTTTAACCTTGCAGAGCAGCACCTTGGTCTTACCAAGCTCCTGGACCCTGAGGGTAAGAATTCCAGCCGTTTCGGCACTTAAGGGCTCTTTCCTCCCACCCTTCCATGTCAGAGCACATCTCTGTGACAGCTTTTTGTGTTCAAGAGCAGCTGGATGCTGCTGACTCACCTGGTGATACAGGCAGAGAGGGAAGGAGAGAATATGAGATGTCTCCAGCAGCAAACTGAGCAGCAGTAGCACAAGAGCCCTTAAGCCTGTGTTTATTTACTGCCATCTAACACGTTTGTTGGCCTGCCCATGTGTCCATGAAGTCATTCCAGTCAGATGCTTCCTTCTGAGAAAGAGGAGCAGAAGAGCAGAGAAGCTTCAGCCTGTGCTTCTGTGGGAGTGTGTGTGCGCCCAGTGCTGGGGCAAGAGCCTTTTGTGTCACAGAGCAGGAGTGATGTGTTTGGACAAGTTTCTTCTTGCTTATTTTCCAGTGCCTCAGAATTACTGATAAATATTTTGGTTTCCACCTGTATCTCTCAGATTCACCTGGACAGACTTAAGTTTGAATTCCTCTCTCCAGATGCCAAGACAGCACTGAAGTTGTCAATTAACAGTAGTTCTGTCAACTCACACTGCCACCAGAGGAATTATTTGGCTGTGCACAAACTGTGGCAAAGTTTGGAACTTGACTGTAAAGCCCAAAGGCCCCAAGATTTAGCCCCAGTCCACACTGCTGCCAGAATTAGTGCAAAGCTGCTCAATTTACTTTTAATTAGGACACCAACCATAGGGGCTGAACTGCCACTGAACCCATCTCTGACTCCCAAACGTAAACTTGGTGCACTCTGAGCTCTGTTGGTGTAACCCCTGCAGCCTCAGCATGCTGAGATAACTCTGGTTTGCTTTGCAGATATCAGTGTCGATCACCCTGATGAAAAGTCAATCATCACCTATGTGGTGACATATTACCACTACTTCTCCAAGATGAAAGCCTTGGCTGTTGAAGGAAAACGTATTGGAAAGGTCTGTCAGTTTAAATTATAAGTTGTTACAAAGCAGGTGAAATATTTCTGATTTTATTTTTCCTCTTGTGTGTTAATTTTTTAAGAGTCCACTCTCTGGTAATTTTGATTTTTTTTGCTTTTGAACATATTTTGAATGTTAAATATTCCCATGTGACTATGTGGAGTAGTTAATTTCCAGCTGCCTCACATTAGAAAACATTTGGCTTGTGATTTATTTCTGCTTGTTCATTTTGCATCATTGCTACTTTTCCTTTCTCATTAACTGCTCCTCACCCTCGGGGCCCTCTGTCTCCTGTGGAAAAGTCCCTCATTTAAAACATGTGCAGTCATTCTCTGTCCTTTGGCGACATTGCCCCGATCCTTACAGCTGGCAGACTGAACATGAATCTCTATGTGAGCCTCAGCTCTGCCCCTCTATTGCTGTGGGATCTTGGGAATTTAGTGCTGAAAAATGCCAAGCTCTCATTCCTCAGGGATCCCAGCAGTGAGTACTCTGATTCACAGCTCAAGTCTCCCAGCAGTTTCTTTTATGTGGCTTGTTGGATTTAAATGACTGAAGAACACTGCCCTCGTGATTCATGTGTGTTGTACTGCTGCTGCAGGTGCTTGACAATGCCATTGAAACAGAGAAAATGATAGAAAAATACGAGTCCCTGGCTTCTGACCTGCTGGAGTGGATTGAGCAAACCATTATCATCCTCAACAATCGCAAATTCGCCAACTCTCTGGTTGGGGTGCAGCAGCAGCTGCAGGCATTCAACACTTACCGCACAGTGGAGAAACCACCCAAGTGAGTTTAATCTCAGTTTAACACAACAGTCAGTGGTCTTGTTGGCTTAGTCGCTCATTGATTTTTTTTTTTTAAAAAACACATCCAAGTAATTTTAGTTGTGGCTTAAGAATTTATTTTCCTGAGCAAGCCCAGCTCTCATATTCCTGATTGGTACTCGTCAATGTTACTTGGGGTCCATTTGCTTTGTGCTGTTCAGTGTGCAGCAGCAACAAGAAAAGTGTGTCTCCCACAGGATCTGGGAATCCTGGAAGCTGTCTCTGCCCTGGGGTGCCTGTCTTATCATATGAGTGGTAGTAGTGTACTGTGGTAGTACAGTAATGTCACCACTTGTACTTTTAATAGCAGTGGATAATACCAAAATGCTGCTATTAAAACATCCCTACTGCTTATCCAACATGAAGAGGAAGTGTGTCTGGCTTTGTCAAACAGCTCTACTTACTCAAACTGATACAAGCAAAACTGGGCAACTTATTTCTGGAAAGCCTCTCTTAGGATTGTGATATCAAATCTATTTGTTATTTTTGTCTAAGTTGAGTTCTAATGAATAATAATCATGACGTGAAACATTACACAGGATCCAGACTTCTTCTAAAATTGCAGACTATTCCCTAATGCCCATAGAGTTTGTTTATTTCCCAGGCGTACAGCACAGGGAAAACAGTGGGAAGAGTTTATTGACTGCAAAGAGCTTTAAATAGAACTTCCATTTCTTGTGCCGATGGAGTGAACTAGGACAGTGCACGTACTAGAATAAAAAAAAAAGCCTTTTCCTGTCCCCCAAGGGGTTTAAATCCAAACACTCAGACAGCTGACTTCTGTGAAGTTGCTTTTGCTGTCTGGCCCAACTGGCTCCAGGGGAAGTGTGGGCTATTTCCATTGCTCCCAGCTTCCACACAAGATGGAAGTGTTTATCTGAATGCACCATTCACCATGTCAACATTTTAAACAAGTGCTTTATTATAGTTTATTGTAGTCTACTATATTAAATGTTTTATTGAAGTGCTTCCATGTGAGGGTGGTGAGGCCCTGGTACAGGTTGCCCAGAGAAACTGTGGCTGCCCCATCCTTGAAAATGCTCCAGACTGGGTGGGACAGGGCTGGGAACAAGCCGGGAGGTGTCCCTGCCCTGGCAGGGGGTGTAACTGGATGGGTGTTAAGGTCCTTTCCAACACAAACCATTTTGTCAATCCATGATTCTATGATTATACCTTAGCAGTAATGAAAGTTTGATTGTAACTCAATTCTCTTGCAAAATTTTGTTTAGATTTACAGAAAAAGGAAACCTGGAAGTGCTGCTTTTTACTATCCAAAGCAAAATGAGAGCCAACAATCAGAAAGTGTACATGCCGAGGGAGGGAAAACTCATCTCTGACATTAACAAGGTAAACTGAGCAGCTCCTCCCCTGTGACTCGGGATATTGCTGTTTTCTCTCAACAACATTTGCTCTTCTCAAAAACATTTGTGATCTCCAGCCTTGTTGTGGGGGCTGTAAGAGATGGGTGAAGTGGGGTGACCTTTTCCTGTAGCTTGGACTTCCTATCCTGAGCCCGGCCTGGGTTGTCCACAGCATCTGTAGGAGCTTCTGTTCCTGGGGTTGCCAGCTCTGCCTTGCACCTCATGGTCCTGGCTTTTGAAGAGAAGTGACAGAAGGCAGCAGCAGTAGGTGCTGTGCCCTCCCCTTCACCTCCCAGCGCCCTGCCTGGGCATCGTGGATCCCTCTGGGGTCCTTGTTCTCTGCTGCTGCAGCTGGCAGGAAGGGCTGGGCACAGAACAGTTGACAGGCTCTCTCAAGGATAACAAACAGCTTCAGCCTGGAAGCTTCCTCCTTTGTGTTTGATCATGCTTGGCATTCCCAGACCAGCTATTGTGGGTGTCTGTGGCCTCATCCCAGGGAGCATCAAATTGCTCAGTTCTCCTGGTTGCAGGAGGAATGCCCAAAATAGTCGTGTTTCAGGCAGTTTCACATCTGTTTGGATTTAGATTTAGTTTGTGTTTAATTGAGGGTATTTTTTTTTGTCTGTAAGATCTGAAAGGTGATTAGCTGACTTCCAACATGCTTCTAAGACTTCTGATTTTTGTAATATTATCATCATGCATATGAATAACTTGTGGCTTGGGGGTAAAAAAGGACTCATAAGCACCAGAAGTAACCAAATTCTGCAGTTGTTTTCTTTTCCAAAGTGTAATAAAGAACAACAGTTTTATGTTGATTCTGGAGGTGAGAGGCCATGAATCTCTAATTCCCATTTCCTAAAGGAAGAAGATAGAATCTGCTTGTTTGGGAGTAGCACTCAGGAGATTTTATTTTTTTAAATAAACACTTTCTTACACATTCAAGCCAAGTGGTTTCCTTAGGCTTTGCTGGGAAGCGGGGTAAGAAAGGACAAGAGAAAATCCATCTGAGATAAACAACTTGCTCAGAAAATGACTGACTAAATTGAGAACAGATTTTAAGTCATGTGTTTATATTAGCAAACAAGGTGTAGGGCCAGCCAGTGCAAACTGGATTTATGGGCTTTAAAATAATTGAATCAGTTTGGTGAAAGTTGCCTGTAGTGACTACAGCCATGATTTCATGCAAAGGATATGGGATTTATCATAACCTTGTAAGAATGTGTTGTTTAGAAGCTGTGTGTTTTTCCTCCACATCTTCAGGCCTGGGAAAGACTGGAAAAAGCTGAACATGAAAGAGAACTGGCACTGCGAAATGAGCTCATCAGACAAGAGAAACTGGAACAACTTGCACGGAGATTTGATCGCAAAGCAGCTATGAGAGAAACTTGGCTGAGTGAAAATCAACGTCTTGTTTCTCAGGTGCTGCTCTTAGAAATTGTCTGGGTGACTAAAATGGTTCCCATGAGTAATTGCAGGATGCAGTTCTTGCAAGGAGAACATTTTCTTCCCCGTGCCTCATATTTTACTACATCTATGCATGTGTATATTTATTTATTGTATTTAGTTACTCAATATGTGTATGTATTGAACATCCTCTCTTTTATACATTTTGAACCTACCAGCCTGTGGTCAGGAGAATTTGATGAGGAAATAACTACTCACAGTCAATATTTTCTTTCTCTGAATATTTTGATGAGTTCAGTGAAATTAGCCCAGGAGTTGATTTTATTGTTTAATATTAGAGGTGATAATATTAGATCAACCCCTGACTAATCCTGATGGCCATGTGATTCTTCCCCCAAAGGCAGTGAATAATATCTCTGATTTTATCAGTGGTTCTTTATTATCAGAGGCATCTCTTATTTTATTTAAAGAAGACACTTGGGAGCATTTTGAGGTCCGGGGTTTGCTAACAAGTGTGTTTTGCCAAGTCAGAACTGACAGCAGAGGTTGAGCAGTGAGACTTTTGTCCCTGGCAGCCATTCCTGAAGAAGTGCCTCTGTCTTTGCAGGACAATTTTGGCTTTGACCTCCCAGCAGTGGAAGCTGCCACAAAGAAGCATGAGGCCATCGAGACGGACATCGCGGCGTACGAGGAGCGGGTTCAGGCCGTGGTGGCGGTGGCGAAGGAGCTTGAGACTGAAAACTACCATGATATCAAACGCATCACTGCAAGAAAGGACAATGTTATCCGCCTGTGGGAGTATCTCCTGGAGCTGCTCCGGGCACGGAGACAGCGGCTGGAGATGAACCTTGGGCTGCAGAAGATTTTCCAGGAAATGCTGTACATTATGGACTGGATGGACGAGATGAAGGTGGGTGGAAGTACTTCGAGAATGCAGATCAAATATTGCTTAGAGATGTACGTGTCCCTTTCTGTCAAGATTCATTTTGCCCCTCTGGTTTAGTAGACAGACCCAGAAGATCCACGTTCAAGAGCTGTGAACAAATTCCTTATGATTTGTTAACCATCATTAACAAAGATTAAAACCATGTTAAGGAAAAAGAACAAGTTCACTCCTATAAAAAGCTACTTTCCAACTTCATGTCTGTCTCATAGAGCCCAGACGTTTTGGTCACAGTGCTTGGGTAAAGATGACAGATTTGGTAAAAGGGAATTAAATAATCTCTCTCCATCATGATTTACATGGGGAGCAAGTCACCTCTTCACCTCTCTGCTTTGAAAAGCTTGAATTTCTTCCTGTCCGTTCTCCTGGGATCTGGGAAGGGAAAGGACCACAACTTGTCCATCAGCCAGCAGAACTTGGAAGCTGTTGGAGGAAAGAAACAGCTCAGCGGGAACTCACAGCACCTGGGCTGAGTGCTACTCCTTGGCCCTGCTGAATTAACTCAGCCTCTCAGCATCCTAGACTGAAAATTCATTCAAGAGCAGTTAAGTTCTTCTTGGTTGCCAGTGATTTCAAAAATACTGGCTCAAATTTGTATCAGCCATGTCTCTACATTTGAAATTTCTGTCCTTATGGGCCTGGAGTTCCTCTGAACTAATGTACCAACAGATAACAGTCCTGTAGTCCCAAAGAAGCAAATAGCTTATGGCCTTCAGCCTGTTTTACTTGTCTTTCTCATTTTGTTCAGGTGCTTTTGCTATCCCAAGACTACGGCAAACATTTGTTGGGAGTTGAAGACCTGCTGCAGAAACATGCTCTGGTGGAAGCTGACATTGCTATTCAGGCTGAGAGAGTGAGAGGGGTCAATGCCTCTGCTCAGAAGTTTGCCACTGATGGAGAAGGTAACCAGCATCCAACATACCCCTTTTGTCTTAATTACCTATAAAGCTATCTGTGAGACTGATTAGTTCTGCTAAATTCCCCACCAGAATGAGAGAATCCAGCTCCATTTGTTCCTTCTGTACTCAGCATTTCAATGATTCATTTGTCCAGAATTGAGTGTGGCATTGTGCCTTGCATGGGATGTCACACTCCTCACCAGCAGCTGCTGTGACTTTGTAGAAGTCACCATGATTCCCCATGCTGTGTTCCTAATGCAAATATTTACATAGATTGTTGGACCCAGTCTAATGATGTCCCGATTTATCCTAAAAGGAAGCAATTCCCTAGAACCCAGTGCTGTTAACAGAGTAAATGACATCCATTTTGTGCCGTTGTGTGAATTCAGTGAATTTTGTCTCACTGGAAACAGTCATGAATATCTTTCATTTTGGGATTTCTTATGTCTTTTGGAAAGAATAGTGTTTTCTGATCCGTGTTATTGTGTGGTGGAGCGTGAACACTTCCCACTCACTTTCCTTAGACTAACTATGGATTCTTTCATGTAAACCTTGTAGCTGGTACATGCAGGTATTCAGAGCTCTGTGTGTGTCCCAGCTGTGGGGATGGGAGTGAGTGAGCCCAGGTGGTAATACACGTTCTCTGTCTGAGCAGGTTACAAGCCCTGTGACCCGCAGGTAATCAGGGACCGCGTGGCTCACATGGAGTTCTGCTACCAGGAGCTCTGCCAGCTTGCAGCTGAGCGCCGTGCACGCCTTGAGGAGTCCCGGCGCCTCTGGAAATTCTTCTGGGAAATGGCTGAAGAGGAGGGCTGGATCAGGGAGAAGGAGCAGATTCTGTCATCTGATGACTATGGGAAGGATCTAACCAGTGTTGTCCGACTCTTGAGTAAACACAAGGCATTTGAGGATGAGATGAGTGGCCGCAGTGGCCACTTCCAGCAGGCGATAAAAGAAGGTGAAGACATGATTGCGGAAGAGCATTTTGGGTCTGAGAAGATCAGAGAAAGAATTAAGGATATCCGGGAGCAGTGGGCTAACCTGGAGCAGTTATCTGCCATTAGGAAGAAGCGGCTGGAGGAAGCCTCTCTCCTTCACCAGTTCCAGGCTGATGCTGATGACATTGATGCGTGGATGTTGGACATCCTCAAGATTGTCTCCAGTAATGATGTTGGCCATGATGAATATTCCACTCAGTCCTTGGTCAAGAAGCACAAAGATGTGGCTGAAGAGATCGCGAGCTACCGGCCGACCATCGACTCTCTTCATGAGCAGGCCAAGGCTCTGCCGCAGGAGCACGCGGAGTCTCCAGATGTGCAAGGCAGGTTGTCCGGAATCGAGGAGAGATACAAAGAGGTTGCTGAGCTGACCCGGCTGCGTAAACAGGCCCTGCAGGATACCCTCGCTCTCTATAAGATGTTCAGTGAGGCAGATGCTTGTGAGCTTTGGATCGATGAAAAGGAGAAGTGGCTGAATAATATGCAGATTCCAGAGAAGCTGGAGGACCTGGAAGTGATCCAGCACAGGTGAGAATGCCTTTACCAGGAAGTTTGGGGAATACTGGGTGGAAGTGTTTTACCCCAACTACCTTTCTCAGCTTGCTTGTGGCTCAGATTCTTTAATGTCTGGGGGATCTTGCATTTGTTTGTTTTCACCCACTCCAGGTTTGAAAGCTTGGAGCCAGAAATGAACAACCAGGCGTCCCGTGTGGCTGTGGTGAACCAGATTGCCAGGCAGCTGATGCACAGTGGCCACCCCGGGGAGAAGATCAAAGCACAGCAAGATAAACTCAACACAAGGTAAGTGAAAGCCTCGTGCTCAGGAACATCACACCAGCTGGAACAAGTATGGTGGGGTCATTTGTTTGTCTTAAGTAGGCTTTTTTAAAATATTCTGATGCTGTTACCTGAAGGATCTCTAAGGCTTCAAAAGGAAAGAGTTGTGCCTTTCAAATACTTGATTATCAGGTGGAGTTTTTCTCTTGACTTAATCAGGCCCTGAGTGTGTCAGCGCCTTGATTTGAGAGCTGGAAATTGGCTGTAATAATTAGTATGACAAAAAAGAAATCAATATAGTTTTGTGTAAACTCCTGCATTTTTCATCTTCAAAATAAACCAAGGGAGTACGGAAAGTTGGTGTAACTGCCAATTTTTCACTTGAGGAAAAATTATACTCAGTGTGCTGATACTTGTCACATTCTAATACGCACCATATCTGGGTTAATGATTGCTTTGCTAGAAATACTGATGGTGTGGGAAGGACTAAGGAAACCCTGAGTAGCTGGGTTTACCAAGCTGCTGAGAGCAGCTGCTTACTCAGAAATGCTGCCACATCCTTTTCCCACAAATCTCAATTTCTCTGTTCTCCTCTCCTCACACTTTTCAGGTGGAGTCAGTTCAGAGAACTGGTAGATAGGAAGAAGGATGCTCTGCTCTCTGCTCTGAGTATCCAGAACTACCATCTTGAATGTAATGAAACCAAATCCTGGATCAGGGAAAAGACTAAAGTGATTGAATCCACACAAGACCTGGGTAACGACCTGGCTGGAGTGATGGCCTTGCAGAGGAAGCTGACAGGCATGGAACGGGACCTGGTGGCCATCGAAGCCAAGCTCAGTGACCTGCAAAAGGAGGCAGAGAAGCTGGAATCGGAGCATCCTGACCAGGCACAAGCCATCCTTTCACGGCTTGCAGAGATCAATGATGTGTGGGAAGAAATGAAGACCACGCTGAAGAACCGGGAAGAGTCCCTGGGAGAGGCCAGCAAGCTGCAGCAGTTCCTGAGAGATCTGGATGACTTCCAGTCCTGGCTCTCCAGAACACAGACTGCAATTGCCTCCGAAGATATGCCCAACACCCTGACGGAGGCTGAGAAGCTGCTCACTCAGCACGAGAATATCAAGAATGAAATCAACAACTACGAGGAAGATTATCAGAAGATGAGGGACATGGGTGAGATGGTGACACAAGGGCAAACTGATGCTCAGTACATGTTCTTACGCCAGCGCCTACAGGCTTTGGACACTGGATGGAATGAGCTTCACAAAATGTGGGAGAACAGGCAAAATCTCCTTTCCCAGTCTCATGCCTACCAGCTGTTTCTCAGAGATACCAAGCAAGCAGAAGCTTTCCTTAATAATCAGGCAAGTGGTCAAGATACACCTGACTTCATTTCTACAGGTTGGCACTGTGTACTGCAAGCAATTAACAGACAACATCTGTTGGCAGGAGAGCCACAAGCAGACAAATTGCCCTTTTCTAACTGTGTTTTACTTCAAACAGTTCTTGTGAGGTGTCTGTTGTTGGAGCAGCAGCATAGCCTGAGTGTAACAATTTTCTTTGTGATTTCTTTAATCCCAGGAGTATGTTCTGGCGCACACGGAGATGCCAACCACCTTGGAAGGAGCAGAAGCTGCTATTA
This sequence comes from Taeniopygia guttata, assembly GCF_048771995.1. Taxonomy (NCBI): domain Eukaryota; kingdom Metazoa; phylum Chordata; class Aves; order Passeriformes; family Estrildidae; genus Taeniopygia; species Taeniopygia guttata. Next base: position 87,821,219 of record NC_133027.1, read on the forward strand.
AAAAGCAGGAGGATTTCATGACCACCATGGATGCCAATGAAGAAAAGATCAATGCAGTTGTGGAGACGGGCAGGAGGCTCGTTAGTGATGGGAACATTAACTCTGATAAAATCCAGGAGAAAGTGGACTCTATTGATGACAGGTAAGGACAGAATGATGGTGCAATGTAGCTGTTCCTCCTTTAATACTGTTCTCTGAGAGATGCCCTCTTACCAGGATTCAAAGGCAAAGTAACAGCTTAGAAAATGTGTATTCCAGACTGTTTTCTTTGTCTCATGGGAAAATAGGAACTATCATGTTTCCAGAATGTGCCAGGCTAATCTTAGTTAAACAATGCCTTTCCCACTTTCTAGAGGCTTGGTAGTCAATGAGCTCCCTACCCAGAATTTGGCTGTTTGAGTGTTGCCGTGTAGTTCTTGGAGTATGAGCAGACTTGATGCTCTGGTGGGAGCTGTAGCAGTTGGCTATGTCTGGTTTCAGAAGTCTCAGTTTCCTCTGTTACCCCTGAGCTGTTGTAATTACAATAATTTATTCCTGTCCTTCTTCTGGAGAAGGAATGTGGTTCTTCAAGGGTGTAATTGGCATTACATCCACCCCACCCACTAGTCTTTGATCACCTCTTCCAGCTTGTCTGGTCCCACTGAGATCAGGTTAGGAAGCACTAGTACAAGTTGTGTCTTTCATCCCAGAACAAGTCCTTTGCTTTCTGTCTCTGGCCATGGCACAGATGCTATAAAACATTAGAAGTTTCTTTTTCTTTGAAACCCAAAGAAGCATCAGTTTTGATGGCTGGTTGTTCTTTCTGCTTTTGGTTTGGATAACAGTGGAGTCTTTCAAGGCACTGTGAGTGTCAGAACACAGCAGTGAGCTGTGAAAGGTCACTGATGACCCTCCCATCAGACTTGCATCCCCCCACAGCTGGTAAGCTCAGGTTCTCCTGGTGCCTTCATCTCCAAGGAGAAACTGAACTGAAGGAGTTCAGAAAATGTACCTTTCCTGTTTGGGCAGAGATGTCCCACTGTGTGTGCACCCACTTTAGCCATGCATCACGGCTTCAGGAAAGGCAGCTCTTCCTGTTCCCAGAGCTTGCTGAGGGCCTCTGAAAACTGAACCCCCAGGCTTCCCCATGTTTCCATTCTCTCTGTCTAACCATCTTGGCTCTAGATCCCAGAGAGGATCTGCAAAGGCCAGGAAGAGGGTATTATATGAAAACTATCAAAGAGACAACTAGGATACTGATTTTCCTTATTTACCCTTTCTAAGAGCCCTCTACTCCAAGTTTTCCCATCCACTTAGGAAAGCAGGAGAGCTTGATCCCGGCCTTCTAGTCAGGTGTCCTCTTTCTGCAGCTTTTGGAATGAAAAGAAAGCATCAAAGGATATCATAGCAAATGGCCAGCTGGATCTTGCAGCCCTGTCTGAAGTGGCTGGAGTGGGAGACAGCTTCAGCCCATGTCCTGTGTGCTCTGCAGAGGCTCCGGTGGCTGTCACCCCAGTGCAGCTGCACCTCTGTGTCCCATTGTCCCTGCTGTCCTGCCCAGGGGACATGTGCTGGAGCTCCTAGTGGAACTGAGCATTTCCTCAATTCCAAAGCTATTTATGCCGAGCGCTGCAAAAACCATCCGGTGCGCTGCTATCCAGGAAATCCGTGTGCTTGCTCCCCGAGTTTGGGGGGCTGATAAGCCTCCAGAACAAAGCCTTGGGGCTACATGCACTGGGAGGGGTAGCAAAGGAAGCCTCTTTGCTTTCACAAAAAGTGGCTCTCCCAGCTGAGCTCCACCTGGATGTCTAACAAAGGACCAAAACAAACAAGCACAAATATGTGCAGTGGCTCCATACTTCCCATAGGGAGCTCTTTGTAGTTTCTGGTATTGTTCAGAGTGGGTTTTACAGTGGTGCTTTTGAGCTGTTCCTGAGGAGACCCCACTTGCCCTGGTGCAGCAGACAGGCCCTGCCCTGGGATGGTTCCCATCTCAATAGAGATGGCACAAGGGGGATGAAAGTGCAATAGGAAAGAAACACTTCAGCACAACCTTTTAGTGCAGTTCACAAGCAAGAATGAATGAGCATAAGGACATGGAGTAAGGGTAGGGGAAGGTAGGTTTGCATCAAGCCAACTAGCTTTTCCAGCTGGGAAAGAAGCTGATCTCCCTGTGCAGCTTTCCCTGCTTGGGTGACTTCTGCTGCTCTGAAGCATTTTCTCTTGGAAGAATGTGGGAAGAGTGCCCCTCTCCATGTGCCTGCTCATGGCCTCTGATTCTGCAAGGAAGATTTAGTCTAAAGACAGTGGCAGATCTGGCAGAAGTTGTGATCTGAGCCTGTTTTACATCAACTTTTGTATTTGTGCAACTTTCTGCTCAACAGAGAACAGAAGTAAGTTTTGTTCTTGCCCGTTCAGAAGGGAGATTACTTTGTTTGCTGGAGCAATGAAAGAAGCTAAAAGTGCCTTTCATGTATCTCAGGATTCTTAGCAGTCAGCTGCATTCACACCATGTGTAAGATTTATTATTTCTGCACAGGCTTTGAAACCCACAGGCTTACAGTTAAACCACAAGTGGTTTTGTCAGTTTTCAGCACTGTCAGCATTCTCAGGGGCCCCTGGGAGTCAACTTGGGGACACCGGGCAAATTCTGGACTAAGTTGTGTCAGACACCTCCTTGTGCTGAACAGATCTTACACTTATAGTGTAAGTCCTATGTGTGATACAGAATTCAAAGTCATTCTAAATAACTGGAATCTGCAGAGCAAACTATTCTTCCACAAACTGTTCTGGCAAATTAGTAAGAAGCAGTCATTGACAATCTTAAGCGTTAATTCTTTAAAAGAATTTAGGAATATCTGAACAAGGAGTTATTTATATTTAGGTACAGCTAGTCTGGAGCAGGAGAACAGACTAAATAACTTCTTAAAATCCTTTATTCCCATTAAAAAGTCAGTGATGAAAACACAGGAATTCCTGTCTGTTCCAGCATTGCCCATCCTCAAAATGCTTCTACTTTGTTATGGTTCAGCCCTGTTCTTCAGAGAAAACTCATTGTCCAGTCTCACTCCAGGTCATCTTGAACAAAACAACCTTGTACAGTTACATAGCTCTAAGCACCAAAGATTGTATTTGTTATGCTATGGCATCATCTGTTTGATATCCCTGCATGGTTTCCTTCAAAGACCTTCTAGTCAGTATTTTCAACACTCCATGGGAGATATTTTTATTAGTTTTTTAAAATTTGGATTTTTTCAACATAAGAACTTTTGTACTTATCTTAAAACTATTCAAGTGCCATGAAAATTCTCCTTTAAACTTCACAGCTCGCGTCCTCTCCGGAATACTTTTGTCTGTAATGTAATCTAGCCTTGAATCTCTGAAATCAGCCTGATAAAATCACCCAAGCAGTTCTACGCTTCATTTTAATGACCTGAGTAATGCAGTGTGTTTGCCCAGACATATAAAAGCTAGCCAAGAAAGAGTGGAATTAAACCCAGGGATGTTTGCCTCATTAGAGAGGTTTTTCCTAAGGCACAGTTTGTGTCTTTTCCTTTGTGTTCCCTCTGTCAAGACTTCAGCCTCACCTGGGCTTGGACTTCAGGCTGTTGCTTTGATGGCTACACGTGTCTTCCTTGCCATGCAATCTATAAATCATTTTCTTGACTATACCTATAGAGATGCTGCTTGCCTGGTTGATTGAAGGCAGCTGTTGAGGCCAAAGACAAACAAATTGTAGCCCTCTAAAGGGTTTTCTACTATTCCTTTGCTTACAGACCTTTTTTGTTTTTATAGAAAATGTATCTCCAAGTATTCCTTGTGTTTTTGAAGTCACTAAATTGGTGCCAGAGAGTTTGCTGTGCTAACTTACTGCAGATCAGGAAAAGTGGTGTCATAATCCAGTTGTCATCAACGTGTGATTTATGGTCTTCTGGAGTATCATGAGTCTCTGGAGATCTCCACTGACATGGATTTATTAAGCTTTTGCCAGCATGTGCTGAGCTCATTTTATAAATTGCCACCCTTTAAAATAATTTCCAACTCTCAATCCATGTTTATCTTATTGCAAATGGCAGCGATATTTCACTTTAAACCCCCATACAGTGCAATAGGAATAAGCCTAGCACAATGAGCAGTAAATAAAAATTGTCTTCTTTACTCTGTCTCTTCCTTGTAAATTGCCTCATAAATAATGAAAAGATGGAAGGATGGGGATAACTATTCCATGTTAAGCATTTTTAAAAACATGCCCAGAGGTACCCTGGGAATCAGCCCCATCCCATTTGAAGGACCCACCACAGCCTTTGGGACTGCCAGCGTTACTCAGTTACTCATGCTTCAAGGGGCAAATGGTGATTAATCAAACTAGGGCTTCTGGTTTAACCTTTCCTTCTCTTTTGGCTGCTCTTAAACACTCTGAAAAATATGTTTCAAGTGTATAAAGCTTCTGTGTGCAGAACCACACTTGCTGCATGTGGTTAAACACAGCCTTGGGAAGGTTCTGTGGCCCAGCTCAGCTTTGTGTGGGACAAGGAGGTGCTGAAGGTGTTTTACAAAGAGCATTCCAGCAGGTGTACCCTGCAAGGGCCACACAACGTCATCTTACTGTTGCAATTTGCAGTTTTCTTATTTATTTTGGCAAACAGCCTGAACTCTCCTGTGGGCTTAAAATGAGTGGGCCAATTTCTGTCCATAGCATGTTGTGAAACCCTGCTGACTTCAGAATGTTCTCTCTGTATTTAACAGGTCACAAAAACAAGGAGATGCAGAACTTCAGTGGGCCCATTAAATAACACACTCCGAAATGTCCTTTGAAAGGCAGCAAAGGACACACACCACAAACTAACCAGCACCTGTAATCAAAAGAGGCTCCAGAAATCAACAATTTTCATGAAATGCCTATTTCATTTCTTTCTCTATTGTTTTTTTTCTGACCAGACATAGGAAGAACCGTGAAGCAGCCAGTGAACTTTTGATGAGACTGAAAGATAACAGGGATCTCCAAAAGTTTCTTCAGGATTGCCAAGAGGTAAATCATGCCCTTTCACTTTTATTGCTGAAAGCTGCATCCTGCAGAAGAGCATTCTTACTCCATATTTTATGAGGGCTGGAATGCTCACTCATCCAGTAGTGTTTAGTGTGGAGTAAACATAAAAAAACCCCATGACCGTACTACTGCAAAAAAGAATGTTTTTTCTTTTCTCATGAATCAGATTTTCTTTTGTCATATATGCTAAAGACATAGAAAACTGTCAAAAGCAGTAAAGATTTTCTGCTGTGATATAAATTATAACCATGTGAAATATAGTGGGATTAGCAGTGTACTTACTAAGAGTTTTGTCTACAGTTGTAACAGATGTTTGTGGCCTGATGCAGGGGATTTCAAGTGATTTCTAGCAAACATTAGTTAGAAGAATAGGAGGTTAAGAATAAAAAAGGAACAAGATTAAGCTGTGTCGTTTATGTGTGATTTACCTGATAGTTTTCATGTGTTTAAAATTCTTAAGTATTATAACCTTTGAAAAAATAAATTCTTTACAGATTTTTCTAATCACTTACATGGACTGTTTACACTGAAGACAACTTTTTAAAGTTTAGAATATTCTTGTTCCTAGCACAAGGAATTAATCAAGTAATTTTCAGGTTATTTCATGGAGTACTGGCAGATAATAAAGAGCTTTGCCTGTGAGGTTTTGATCAGAAACTGGGGAAGTGATATTTGCTGCTTGTTTGCCTGGATTCAATCTGTTTCCTAGCATTGCATAAGCTGTCCATGAGCTTGCCTTCAATTGCTCCTTCCTTGGAAGTTAAAACATGACAGATTAGCAAAAAATCTGCTGTTATTAGCAGCAGCTTCTTCCTTCCTCTGTGGCAGCTCTGGTACAAAGATCCCCTGGCTCTCAGGGCTCTCCTGGCCTCACTGTCAGTGGGGGTGTGTTCCCTAGGATCTGGTTATTCCCCCTATATCACTGGAAGAAAAAGGAAAGCATAAAAGCTCTAGTGTTGGCTGCCTGAATGTCGTTCCTCTCCCTTGTTTCTCTCCAGCCACTAAAACATGGATGTCTCAACTGCACAGTTCAAAGACAAACTTACAATTACCCAAATGTCAGGGATTTCTCCAATTCTCTTTGAGAGGACATTAACTTTGGGATAACTGAAGGACTGTTTCCTGAGAAAACTTAAAATTTACGTCAGTGTGGGGCCTGCTGACAACTCTGTTGGGCTGGAGGGTTTGTGATGAAGCAGCACTGTCCTGTGGGGTGGAAGGGAGCCAAGGCAACACCTCCCCCCATGGCTCTTTCCTTAGCACTGCCTGTGAAGCTGGGAATTGTTAAGGAACAGCTTTGAGTCAGTCCCCATTTCACCCAGCAACGATCCTTTGGCCTTCCTGCCTGCTGCTGCCTTAGGGGCAGCTTCCCATCTGTGTGTAACCTGAGGAAAGGCAGAGTGTTTTCTGCAGCCCTTCCATTCCTAGGGCAGCCACATTGTCACTGTCACCCCTCACTGAGGTATTTAAGAGTGTGGCCTCCTACCCCTCACTTCTTCCTGCAGAGCTGGGGAGGAGGGTCAGTAGCACTCCTGAGCAGTGGAATAATGCTCCTCACAGCAGCCCAGCAGTGACAAACCCCCCTCTGGGGTCACAGGTGAGGGAAAACAGCAGATTTTGTTGTTGTCAGGAGTCAGAAACACTGTCACAGGTTAGTCCTGGGGCGCTGCTTTTCTGGCTGTTTCTTGCACTCATCAATATGAATGTGTAAAATAAATTTGCTGAGTGAATGAAATAGTGACAGCAGAAAATCCGAACTGGAGGAGATGTGATAAATGTTGCCATTTAGTTTTCTTTGACTTCCTGCTCTTTCTCAGCTCACCTTCGAGGAAGGAGTTTACAGCTAACCTTCCGAGTGCTTGGAAGCCCTAGCACTGTCTGGACTCACTTCTCCAGGGGCATGGTGAAAGCTCTTGGCAAGACTCTGCACTCTGAAGTTTCTCTCCCCGAGTGTGCTGGCAGGATTTGCCATGTGAGCCTCCCTGTAGGATGGGCTGGCAGCTTGGCTCTTGGCACAGTCTGGGAAGAGCCGCAGCACTCAAAGCCCTTTCCACTTGCCTTGCTGCTGCCCCAGGCTCACAAGGATTTGTCTCTGCATTTGCCTTCCTTCTGCCACTGCAGAGTGGCAGCCAAGAGCAGGAACAGGGTCTTGTGTATGGGTGCAAAGGATGGGAGGAAGCCTCATCCTCTCCTGGCCTTAACAATTTCTGGAGAAATAAATACTCCAAGTGTGATTTTGAGGCAATTTAGAGAGCTGTATTATTTTCTGAAAATCTACTTTCACACACAAGGTACTTATTTTTAGTGCCTATAGTGGTTGCAAAACCCAGATTTTAGCAGTGAGCCCTTAAATACTTTATGTGCATTTCTGTGCTCTGAGGGGCTTATCCCAACAGGCCCTGGCTGTGAACCACATGTTGTCCCTGTCTTGCCTTCCCCCAGCTGGTAACAGGAATCATCCAGCCTCTCCTTGGGAAGCACTTTTAAATCTCCAGAAGCCTTAATGCTGTGGCTGAGTAAAAGCAAGTAAAAGCCAAGCAGTGCAATTTGCAGAGCAGCTGTCTCCTCCACAGAAAGACAGGAGTAAAACCACTAATTCTGGGTTATATCTTAATCTCCATGTAGACTTTGACTGTTCATCAGCACAGTAGCCTGTTCTAATGCAACCTTCTACCTACAGAACTCTTCACTAACATGAGCATTTTTCTGTTTAGACTTGATGGGAAGATCCAATGAGGAGTTTCTCTGATTGCTCTGATAAGTTTTCCCTTTTTGGGGAGAAGCACATTTAAGGGACAATTGAAATTTTAAGGGACAGGTGAAAAGAGGCTCATGAGTGATAAATGGAATTTGTTGCCCTGAGCACAGAGCAGAGGCTGTGTTCCTCTCCTTTTTGGGCTGCTTGCTCACCCAAGTGCTCTTCTAGAAACCAAGCTGAGATTTGTTTTGACATTTTCCGGTCTAAATATGCAGAAAATGGACCTTTTCAAATTCCGTAAACATTCCTGTGAATGGTGTTTTTATCCACACCTCAGGGACAGATGAAGCAGTCAGACTCACCCTGGGAGGAAATGCGATGTTGGCTGCTAGGATCATTTTCACATTCCATTTGCACTTGGCAAATCAAATGTCTCTTAAAGTATTGGTTTTCTCTAATGGTGATATGGAAATTGTCCCCAGGGCCTTTGTACTTGCTGAAAATCAGACAGAAAACAGTCTTAGATTTTATATAATGGGAAAAGGGAAGTCTCCAGTACCAAAACACTCCTGGAGATTGGATAAATAAACAAATTACTTATGTAAACCTATACAGAGAAAAGACTGAGGGGAAAAGGTACAAATATGCTGTGAATTAATGGTGCAAAATCATCTCTAACAACCTCTACAAAACCATCTAACCAATAAGTAGTACATGTGTCCCTGTTTCTCTTGCTGTTGAACTGGGTGGGATCTGTGTGTTTAATTCTGCTTATCATAGAAGTGATTCCTTTCTGCTTGAATCAAGGGTTATTTATGTATTGTTAAAATTGAACTGTTAAAGAGGCAGATCCTTGACTGAGCCCTGAGTAAATCCCTGAGTAAGAGCACTCTCTGAATCTCACACAACTCTTCTGTAGAGGTGTCTCTTTATCCTTGATCTGGAGGCATTTTGCATTATTTCACACCAGGAATGTTTCCTCACACCCCCATGTATTTTCTTTTCCAGCTCTCCCTCTGGATCAATGAGAAGATGCTCACAGCCCAGGATATGTCCTATGATGAGGCGAGGAACCTGCACAGCAAATGGCTGAAGCATCAGGCATTCATGGCAGAGCTTGCATCCAACAAAGAGTGGCTGGAGAAGATTGAAAAGGTAGGTGAAGAACACTCAAAAAATGCCCTTATCTTTGTCCAGGGTGGCAGTGCACAGAGATGGGATCTGTTCCTCTGCAGAACTGGTCCTTAAATCACCCCACAGCTGAGGCTAAAGGAGACTTCTGGTGCATTGTGTCTCCATCCAACCCATTTTATTCTTCATTGATGTTAAGAGTCTTTTATCCAAGACATTCACTCAGACATTGGCTATGGTGCCAATTTAGTTTTGTCTAGCCTTTCCTATCTGCCAGAAGGAAGGCATAGCCTAAATTTCATACCCACAGGGTAAGTGGGGCAAATGTTGGGATTTGAGCCAATAAAGTAGAAGCACTTCCTGGGAAATAACAGAAAATAGAGAACTGCTGAGTTTATTCTTCTGTGCTGCTAAGCTGGCTTTCATTCATTCAGAATTATAACCAAGCTGCCTTTGCCCATGCAAAATTAGGGCATGAGGTAAAGAACATCCAGTTTTGTGATTAATTAAGATTCACAGCTCTGTATCAAGTTATTTGAAGCCTTAATATGCTATGATGAGCTGTACTTTCCCCCTCCATTTCTCCTGTGCAGCTCTGGAGCACTGAGGAGTCTCCTCTTTAGCTCTGACAGTGGGTTTCTGTTCAGTGTAAGTTAGCTTAATTGCTCATTTCCTCTCCCACTTTGGCACTCCATATCCCATTAGAGACTTTTCTGTGATCTACAAATAGCAATACCCTTTAATGGTGTAATTAAGGCTGCTCTTGGTACTGGAAGTTCCTTTTTAGTGATGCTAATACATCCTTTGCCTCTGAAAAATCAGATTGCAGCGAAGGACCAGGGTTGTGTACAGAGTTGTGACAGTCCCTGGATTAATATTTATATGGAATGTGCTGGGTTGGGGGCAGCATTCCCATCTGCACCCAGAGATAGCTAGAGATAATTTGAATAAAGGCAGTGTTTCCCAAACTCTCCCAGCATTATGCTGTGTGTTCATGTTTCTCTGGTGATGTGGCCCCCAGGAGCTGGGGCCTCAGGAAACACAGTATGTGCAGCTCTAGCTCCCTGCTCCATCCTGCCTGAGCCACGGCCCCAGGAGCTCCCTTTGGGGAGCATATGCAATGGAGAAGACAAAGGAGGCATTGCTTGACCTTCCCATTGCTAAAAATCCCTCTTTGAGGCAGCACGGGAACCTGAGAGCTGATGTTCTGGAAGGAATCACTGGATAATTGGAGATAGAAAATGAGTGGTTGATACTGCCAGCAGATGAGAAATCCTTAGTGCTTATTATTCAGGATAATTGCCCTAACGGGCTGTGAGTGCTCCTGAGGAAGTACCATTTGGTTGCTCTTTGCTTTGCAGGAGGGAATGCAGCTCATTGCAGAGAAACCAGAGACTGAGGCTGTGGTGAAGGAGAAGCTGACAGGTCTCCACCAAATGTGGGACGAGCTTGAATCCACCACCCAGACCAAGGCTCAGCGTCTCTTCGATGCAAACAAGGCAGAGCTTTTTACCCAGAGCTGTGCAGACCTGGATAAGTGGCTGAATGGTTTGGAGAGCCAAATCCAGTCGGATGACTACGGAAAAGATCTCACCAGTGTCAACATCCTGTTGAAGAAGCAGCAGGTAAACAGAGCATGGGGTGCAGCGAGCAGGCAGCAGATACCTGCACTAAAAAGAATGGGCAGGGCAGGCTTTCAGTTTAGAAAAGAAAGAAGTGCTTTTCTTTCTTCCTATTCTTTCAAGTATCTTTAAGAGGAACAAGAAATTCATCCAGCAACAAATCAGACAATTGTTATTAACATGGTGAATCCTCACTGACCAGCCTCTGTTCTCCCTTCTGAGGAAGCTGTTTATGTGCCCTAATTGTATGAATAGCTTTTGTCCTGGTTTACAAGACCTTTATGCCATGTTTCTGTTTAGATGCTGGAGAATCAAATGGATGTCCGTAAGAAGGAGATAGAGGAGCTGCAAAGCCAGGCAAGGGCTTTGAGCCAAGAGGGCAAGAGCACAGATGAAGTTGATGGCAAACGCCTTACTGTAGAAAAGAAATTCTTGGAGCTGCTGGAACCTTTGAATGAGAGAAAGGCCAACCTGCTGGCCTCCAAAGAGATCCACCAGTTCAACCGGGATGTGGAAGATGAAATTGTGAGTATCAAAGAAATCCCGTTCCCCAGCCAGTAGGAAAATGTTGGAATACTGCTGCTTTTTGCAGCTTGTGTGTGCCAGCCTCTTTCTGCTGTCCCAAGTGTACCTGGGGTTGCTTGAAATCATGTGTACTCTCTCTTTCAGTTGTGGGTCGGAGAGAGGATGCCCATAGCTACATCTACGGATCATGGACACAACCTCCAGACTGTGCAGCTACTAATAAAGAAAAATCAGGTATGTGGGTGCTGTTAGAGCTCCATACCTGCAGCTTCTCCTTAGTGCTGACTAATTCAGGAAGCGAATGTTTGGGGTAAAACAATGGGTGCTGTGGCATGACCACAGGTGGTGTCACAGCCCCGAGTTGTCCACATGAGGTGATGGTGTGTGTTTTGCTGACCCTCTGGAGTTAAGACCCCTGACTTGTATTTTCTTTACATTTGTGCATTGTCTCATCAGTCAATTTTCTCCCATGTAGACCCTTCAGAAAGAAATCCAGGGTCACCAGCCTCGTATCGATGACATTTTTGAGAGGAGTCAGAACATTATCACAGAGAGCAGCCCCAATGCTGAAGTCATTCAGCAGAGACTTGCAGACTTGAAGCAGCTGTGGAACCTTCTCATTGAGGAGACGGAGAAGCGCCACAAGCGCCTGGAGGAGTCTCACAGGGCTCAGCAGTATTACTTCGATGCAGCCGAGGCTGAGGCCTGGATGAGTGAGCAAGAGCTCTACATGATGTCAGAAGAGAAAGCCAAGGTGAGCAGCTCCACAGTGACACTACTTTGGCCTTAATTGCTTTGCTGGAGGGAGGCAGGTGACATAATTTGGTGTGGCGCTATGGAATGGTAACATAAACAAATGTAACTTCCTGGTGAAGCCTCAAGTGATCATGGCTTCTACCTGTTCTGGCATCTTTGACAGTGTGCAGGATAGACTGTGCTGTATGGAACCAGGGAAGCATCCTTGCACTGCCTTCACTGCAAGGTCAGGATTGCCAGTGTGGTCTAGTTAGGTCCAGTTTTCTGTTAGTTTTGAATGACAGTACAATGCACCTGGCTGTGAAATGGGACCTGGTAGTCAAGTCAGCTACTACCACTGTCACCAGCCTTGACTCCCAGTGACCATCAGCTTTGATTTCCAGCTTCACACCGTACCAAAGGGAATGTAAACTTCTGTTTTCCAAGGAGGTGTTAGTGCTGGAGCTTGTTTGTTGTTGACATAAATGCACCATGTTTCTTGCCCTGGTAAAATAAAGCTCAGCTTTGTATCAGAAGAACACATTCCACAGGTGTTCAGTCTCCAGCTAAAAATGGCTTGTTTTCTTTTTTATCTATTGCAAATAGTTCACTATGCAAAATATTGTATTGAAAAGGATTTATTGACAGTATCAGTTAACACTGAGAGTAGGAGGCTGTTTATAGTTTCTTAGCTATAACAGTGCATAAAAAAGTTTTGATTGGAGCTTCTCCAGACACTTTGGTGGAGAACCCATTGACATGGACTGTGTAGGATTTTTTTTCTTTACCCCATGCTTTTGTTGAGATGCCTGGCAAGTGGTGTGTCTTAATCTGTTCTATGTTTCTGAGTCCTGCACCAGTGTTGTGGAAACACATAAAAAGCTTCCACATAGAAGAGGAAACTCAACATACTCAATGCCCAGCTGATGTAATTTTGTTCTGCACCCCAGAGAGGTTGATGCATTATCTCTTTCACTCATTATTTTGCTTTCTGGGGATGCCATTTGCTGTGACATCAACTGTTCTACACCATTGGCAGAAGGACTTGTCTTCAAGCTGTACTTGAGAGCAGCTCCTTATAATTCTTCCTGTCATTTTCTGTCACACTTACAGGATGAACAGAGTGCAGTGTCCATGCTGAAGAAACACCAGATTTTGGAACAAGCTGTAGAAGATTATGCTGAAACTGTGCACCAGCTTTCAAAGACCAGCAGAACTTTGGTGGCAGATAATCACCCAGAAAGGTATTAACTGCCATTTTTAATTGGACCATGTGTTCTTTTAGCAATTCAGTCCCTTTGGGTGGTTGTGACACACAAAGACCGCCACAGAGAGTAAGTAGCTCAGAGGTACAGAGGAAGAGGAATTTAGCCTAACGCAATTCAAGGTATCTGTTGGACCACCCTGATTTGGCCAGAGACAGGGTCAATATGTGCAGCTGCTGATTTCTTGTGGTTCTGGACACCTGGAGCACCTGTCCCCTGTGCAGGCTGCAGTGTCAGGTCTTGCCAGCACTGCTGGACGTCACGTAGGCAGAGCAGTCCTCAGGCCAAGGTCCAGATCTGCTCTTCCAACTAACTTTAATGTCCAGCAGAGAAGGTCACTGTCATCAATCCTTCTGCAGATCTCCCCAGGACCTGTCTCTTCTATTTGAGATTCCAGCAGAATCAGAGCCTGGAATCAGATGCTTTAAACATGGGCACATTAACGTCTTACTTTTGGTAAATTTATCTCACTTTTCATAAATGGCTTTCCCTGAGGGAGAACTCAAGAAACTTAAGAAGCGTTTTGCTGTAAGAGCTGCAGCTCAGCAGACGGAAATCTCCACTGGCTTCAGCTGCAAAGCTGATTCTACTCTGAGGCTGATGTATTTAACTGCTTAGCCTGCACAGGCTGGAAGGTGTCACTGGCCTAGGCCAGACACACTCTCCCTCCCGTGGAAGGTTGTTATTCAACTCTAAAGCACTCTCTTGTGATCACGATCACTTCTGATGAGAGCAGACTTCCTGGCTGAGCTGTCTGAGTACTGGAATAACATCATCAGCTTTACAAGGCAGATGGAAGGCATTTTGACAGCACTGTATGGCTCAGACAAAATAGAGGCAAAAGATACAGCAAGTAGAAATATTTATCCCTTGTGCAAATGCTGAACTTTAAGGGGTAAGAAACCCATGAGTGCTGCTTAGCTCTGAAGCAGAGTTTAACTGAAAAGGAACTTCTCCCTGCCTCAGCAGCTCAGATCCTGCCTGTGGCTTTGGGAGAAGCTGTGTGATGTGTGTCCAGACAAATGGAGAGCTGGGTTCCAGCTCCCCTCTCTAAAGCCAGGGGTTTACAGTGCAGGACAGACAGGCTTCCCAGCTATTGCTGTTACCTTTGCTAGCAGAGGATTGGCCCAGCATGTCCAAGTCAAATTCCTGCCTGCAGCAGACGTGCATTCTGTGGGTTAAATACCCCGAGTGACTTTTATTCCTTGCAGTTTTCCCCATTTGGTTTTGCTTGCAAAGGCAATGCAGACTCTGTGCTGTTTGGTTTTCCAGCGAGCGCATCAGCATGCGCCAGTCCAAGGTGGACAAGCTCTATGCGGGCCTGAAGGACCTCGCTGAGGAGAGGAGGGGCAAGCTGGACGAGAGGCACCGGCTGTTCCAGCTGAACCGCGAGGTGGATGACCTGGAGCAGTGGATTGCTGAAAGGGAGGTGGTGGCAGGGTCCCACGAGCTGGGTCAGGACTACGAACATGTCACGGTGAGTCCTTGGAAGGGCCCCTCTGGGTGCTGTTCACAAGGGCTGGCTTGGCTCACTCAGGTTTCTCTGTAGCCACAGTGCCGCATGAGGCTCTTTCTGTGCCTTCCAGATGCTGCAGGAGCGGTTCCGGGAATTCGCCCGGGACACCGGGAACATTGGGCAGGAGCGGGTGGATACTGTCAACCACATGGCTGATGAACTCATCAACTCCGGCCACTCGGACGCTGCCACGATCGCTGAATGGAAGGACGGACTCAATGAGGCCTGGGCAGATCTCCTGGAGCTCATTGACACGAGAACACAAATCCTTGCAGCCTCTTATGAACTACACAAATTTTACCACGATGCCAAGGAGATCTTAGGACGTATCCAAGACAAACATAAGAAACTGCCTGAGGAGCTTGGTAGAGACCAAAACACAGTGGAAACACTGCAGAGAATGCACACAACGTTTGAGCATGATATCCAGGCCCTGGGCACCCAGGTGTGTGGCAGGTTTAACTGTGGGTGTGGAAACCTGAGCTGCAGAGTCTGCTGCTGCCCTTGGCCCCTCCGTGGCTGGGAGACAGAGTGCTGCCAGCTGCTTCCCACGTGTAGTGCTGTGGGAATAACCTCTCCCTCATCCTTTTCTTATCTGTCTGCTGCTCAGTCATTGCATTCAGTTGATTATCTAAAGTAGCAATCTGTAAGTACATGGACTTCTGAACAAGTTGGCAGTTGTTGGATGTTATTCCGTTTCCTGTCCTTTGTTGAAGAAGAAATGAGAAAGGCAGAGAGCTTCTGTATTGATTTAAAGTACAAAATATGAAGGAATGTATAAGCCTGGTTGGCTTTTTGAGGTTTGGTTTTATTTTGGTTGGTCAGTTTAAGTTTTTGTGTTTTAAAAAACACCAAAAATCCCCAGTCAAACCCTTTGTACTGAGCACTTTTTGTTTTTCTTTTCTGAGAGGCAAAGACCTACACAGAAGCTTTCTGTCTTGGTTATGAATCTGGGCATTCTGAATTAAATATAGCTTTTCTTGGTGCTTCCTAAGAGCAAAAGAGATTTAAAATCCACAGTTCAGGCTAAGATTTTAAAAGCATCCAAACTTGATCTAATTCTGAATCTTTTGAAGGTAAGGTGTGCCAAGTAGAAGATGGCAGCTGTTTGTACAGCACTGGGGGGATTCTAAATCAAAAATACAACACTCAGCTGCCACAAGGAGAATTTGGGAAGGGAAGAGATTTCTTAAGGAGTGGAGGAATTACAACTGACTGTATTTATCCCAGTAGGTCAGGAAGGAGCTTTTATGGCCCAGCTGCCAGCCTCTTCTCTGTTACGTTGCAATTTACACTAAAACAAAGGAATATAGAGCAAGCATTTGATTTTCCAGGTGTTTTACTTTCAGAAGCTGTAGATTTTATACAGAAAATGGGAGACATTCACAAAACATCAATCCCAGTCTCTCAAAAAGGTAATTATAATTAAGACCTAAGTGAAGGAATATGTAATCACAGCATAGAGCTGTGGGGAAGGCACTTAGATAATTTCTGAGTGAAACAGCCAGAGCACTGAGTGAATCCTTTTGAGAGAGGCATGGTCTCTATTCCTGTAGATAGAAGGCTGTTTGATTTGATGAAAAAGAAAAAAATATTAGACAAAAGCTAATGGAATGTTTCCTGGCTTGCAAAATATGAAAAACAGTCAGGAATTAGCATTTGCCATCCCAAGACAGTGTTTGAAAGGAAAAGATTTCTAATAGAGAAAGTTCTTAACATTTCCACATTTTCTTCTTTTTGAAGTCATTGTCTACATTTTTGAAAATAACCTCTGTCAGCTGCAGTAGTGGTTTGAATACGGAGTTCCCAGGTGCTTTTGTCCCTTGTATGAGAGGAAGGGAATTTGATGATTAAAATGGTTCCCATTTGCCCTGAAATGTAAGACACTGGATTTTGGCACTGTGTCTCACAACAGGTTCAGGCAGTGGCAAATTTTTGCTATTTTGGGGGTCCCTTGACCCTACAGTGTTCTCTGAGGGATAATACTGGCTTACTAACTGCACAGACCTTTCTAGTGTGAACAGACCAAATCCATTTGCAGTGACTTTAGAAAGCCCCTCAAGTGATGAATTAGCAGATAAGTGTCTCTGTATTAATAATCCAGGAGTCACAAACCCACTGATGGCTTTGTCTCTCTCAAACTGCTGCAGGTACGACAGCTGCAGGAGGATGCAGCGCGCCTCCAGGCTGCCTACGCTGGGGACAAGGCCGATGACATCCAGAAGAGGGAAAACGAGGTCCTAGAGGCATGGAAGGCACTGCTGGATGCCTGTGAGGGCCGTAGGGTGAGGCTGGTGGACACAGGAGACAAATTCCGCTTCTTCAGCATGGTTCGGGATCTCATGCTCTGGATGGAAGACGTTATCCGGCAGATAGAAGCCCAGGAAAAGCCAAGGTAATGCAAGGCATCCCTTCTCCATCCAAAGATAAGGCTGCAGGTCATCTGAGGAACATCTGTAGGGCTCAGTATCACTGAGAGTGGCTTTCAGAGCCTGCTGCTGCAGCAACTTGCTCATGTGGGTGGCTGCTGGAATAACTGCCATAGAAAATTGTACCCAGAGAGATTTGGCCTCACGCTGGGGTTATTTGGTCTGTGATTCAGGCCAGAATGGTGCTGTTCCTTGGGAAAGGCTTCCTGAACTACAAAGACAATCTAGGAATCAAGTTTTTCCTTATGGAGTTGTGGGTCAGTTTTAAAAATGTAGCAGCTGTTGAATCCAAAATCTGTGTTTCTGGTAATTTTAGGGATGTTTCATCTGTGGAACTCCTCATGAACAATCACCAGGGGATCAAAGCAGAAATTGATGCCCGAAATGACAGCTTCACTACGTGCATTGAGCTTGGCAAGTCTCTGCTGGCCAGGAAACACTATGCATCTGAGGAGGTACCGTGCTCCCTGTGTACTGCCATGGGCTCCTGGGGGTTCCTTACAAGGGAGAAAACTGTGTCACCCACAGAGGAATAATGACAAGTGTCACCTTAGGGACTAGTGCACTTATGTGCTGTTGGGAAATCAGCGTATAACTTCAGTCTGGCAATTCATGGTGGGTAAGAGAGGTGACATTGAGATTTAAAGTGTCGTTTTCAGTCCTGAAGATGCAAAGAAGTTGCTACATTCCATTCTGCAGGGAATGGCTCTGGGATGGAAAGGTGTCTTCCTTGAACAAGGGCAGAGGCAGCTGTGAGACAGCCTGAACTTCCTACAGGGGAAATGGAATTCTGTGGAGAGGCCTGCCAGGGGAATGAGCAGGAAAATGTTTGTTGTGTGGGGGCTAAATTCAAGGAATATTAAGAGAGCCATATCCAACTGCTTAAAGCCTTGATTTATTTTGTGAGATGTCTAGGCCACAGGATAAAGGCTTAGCCCTTGGTTCTCCTGCCTCCCTTTGGGGAAGGGTGGATAACCAAACATTGAGAGACACTTCCCTTTCAGGAAGGGGAGAGCTTCTGCAACAGTCCAGAGCAACACATTTTGCATAATTCACTGGAAAAGGGCGGAAGATTCAGTGCCTGATTGCACTATTTACATTTGTTTGGCCATTACACCCTTTTATCAAATACTCAATGTGCTGTAGCTTTTAACATACACTGAAAGCTTATGCAAATGTCACATTTATTTATACTTGGAAGAGAAAAACAGCTGTTGTTTGCACAGTGAAGTCACTTCCTGAGGAATTTGTGCTGTGTCTGTCAATGCAGGGTTGGGGGGAGCTGGTGCCTGGTGCTTGTATAACAGCCCTGCTCTCTGCTCTCCATCCAGATCAAGGAAAAGCTCCTGCAGCTGACAGAAAAAAGAAAAGAAATGATTGACAAATGGGAAGACAGATGGGAGTGGCTGAGACTGAGTAAGGAAACCCTTGGATTTCTTTTGGGCTGGGCCATATCTAGCTTTCTTCACTGTGCCTTTCTGAGCATTGAAAAAAACCTGCAGCTCCTCACTTTTCTGTTACAGTGCTTGGAAGTGTGTTTGTGCTGGAATAGCTGCAAAGTTCACACCTGTTGGTTGTTAAATAATGAATTTGAAACCAAGAAACCCTCACTGAAGGTCTTGCTCTATATGATCAAATTTGGAGCTCGGTGCAGTAGCGCTACTGTATTTGCAGGTGTCACATTCCAATTTCTATGCTGAAATTAGTAGGTCACAGCAGATTAGAACGAAAAAGCACACTAAATTTGCAAAATGAAAGTTGCATTTTCCCTAAAGCAAAGGCAATAGGAGAAATGTCTATCTTTTCAGTGACCAGCTTCACTGAACTTAGCTAAGGGGAACACTTAGCCAAGTACATGTACTTTGTTCCCTGAGCTGGGTTTAGGTAAATCCCAAAGCTGCCTGATGACTTCACGATGCTCTTCTTTGTGACATTAATGGCACTGACACCTGTGCCCTCTCTGCTCAGTTTTGGAGGTGCACCAGTTCTCCAGAGATGCAAGCGTGGCTGAGGCCTGGCTGCTGGGACAGGAGCCCTACCTGTCCAGTCGTGAAATAGGGCAGAGCGTTGATGAGGTGGAGAAATTAATCAAGCGTCATGAAGCGTTTGAGAAATCCGCAGCTACATGGGACGAGAGGTTTGCAGCACTGGAGAGACTGACCACAGTGAGTGTCTGAACCTTCCTGGCCATTCCTCTTGGCTGGTGGTTTGGAATAACTCCTAGCATCACTCATTTGATCTCTGTTTCTTGGTTGTTTGTTGATCGACCTCAGCCAGCTGCACAGAGCCTGAAGTTTCCTATTTCCAGACATACTAAAAAACCCTCTTTGGTTAATTTGAACTCACTAACCTGCAAGGAAAAAGCTTAATCATAAATGACCTAAAGAGTCAGCAGGAGCTGTCTCAGGCCTGGGGGTGATGACCCAGAAGAAAATTTCAGAGCTTAGCAGTTTGTTGCAGCCCTATGCTATACTGGCTGGCCAATTATTTTTGGTTAAAGATGACAGTGGTGGGAAGGGGGCAGTGACAGTGATGTTTGTTTTGTTGTGACTGTTCCAGTGAAAGGATGAATTGTCCCCTAGGAAAACACAATAAGCAAAAAAACCCCCAAACCCCAATAGGAACACAACTGCAGTGTCAGTCATTAATGCTTGGAGAGCATTTTACCGTATTGGGGGAATAATTTGGCTTTAGACACTGCAGTTGAAGTGGCCTGGGTTTTCACACACACTGAGTGTCACAGCTGCAGACAAAAGGGACTGGAGTTCCTCAGCATCTTCACAAATCAGGCTGGTTTTCTGGAGATGGGTAATTTCAGGGATTCAGACGGGAAACATTTTATTTCTGTGTTTGGCAAGCAGACAAGAAGATGTCACTTTTGGATATTTTCATAACTTGGGCTGTTTTCTTGTTTGTCTGGGTTTTGTTCTAATTGAATGAGTTGGAAAATAAACATGGCCAGTGGAGGGCTGCTGTCAGACGATCTGATGCTGATGGCCTCCCTGACAAATTCAGTGCCACAAATGCTTTTAAAGACTGATGCCTTCCAATTTTATCCCCATTCATGTTAATTTCAGTAATGTTTCAGAAAAGCTTACAGAGTTGTTAGTTTCTAGAATGCCCCACAAAAAATGAGCCATGTTTTCAAATAAAAAATGTTTCCTCTCCCAGCTGGAACTGCTAGAGGTGCGTCGGCAGCAAGAGGAGGAGGAGCGGAAGAGGCAGCCGCCCACTCCGGAGCCCAAGGTTGCAGAGGATGGAGACTCCCAGCAGCAATGGTGAGCTGGACTCTGCACTTCCCTTGGGGAACCCTTGGGCCGAAAATGTGCTGTAAAAGGAGAGGAGGTTGTATGGGTTTTTTATATAACCCTTGTTAGAAGACTTGGTGGTTTATGGGGACAGGACCTCTCCCAAATCCCTGAATTTCGTACTAAGTTCCATTTTCCAGTTGTCATTGCTGAGGTATCCCTGGCCCAAAAGTGGGAATGCTACTTTTGTCCCCTGGGCCATTGCAGTTTCTGAACAACCTTGGCTTTTTTCTTTGATGAGCATATTTTACAGATTTTAAGTCATTTATTAAATTGCTTATGTGATAAGAGGAGGTTTATTTGTAAGGTAAGTGTTAGTAAAGCCTGGTTAAATTCACACGGGATTTATTCAGTTGGGCCTGAGGATTTTAGGAACGTGCTTGGATTTCTTAAATTGATATTCTGTAAGAAAATCTCATTTTATTGAACAAGATGGGTGACTTCCAAGAACCTCATACAATTTATTTTCTTTTTCCTCTCTCCAACAGGGATGGGACAAAAGGAGAACAAGTTTCCCAAAACGGTTTGCCCTCAGACCAGGAATCTCCACGGGTTAGTTACCGCTCCCAAACCTACCAAAACTACAAAAACTTTATTAGCAGACGGACAGCCAATGACCGCTCATGGTCTGGACTGTGACCCACAGAATCACTTGCAGCAACAGAAACCTTTTTTCAGTATGGTTTACTGGTACTGGTTTAATCTTTTGTCCTCAGATTTCCCTGCTGCTTTTCTTTTCCTTCCCATCAGTTGACTTTTATTTAATTAGCAGCCCCTTGGACATATATTTGCTTCACTTTAATCTTTGTTTATTTGAATCTCCCCACTGACACTCAGTTGCTTTAAGGTGACACATTTATTTAATGTTATTTACTGTGAGTTTTTCATGTCACTAATAGTATTAAGATTTTCCAGCGAAAGCGTCCTTTATTTGAGTAATTGAGATGTAATGAGATTACATCCTAATGAAGAAGAGCACTAGGACCTGACAGGTATGACGCATCGAGTTATACTAACAGGTCTCAGCACGGCAACTTTATTAAATCAGCTGCATTAGCAAGAGTTATGTACCAGGCCAAAGATAATCCACATGAGTGAGCTGGGCAGGAAGGGCTGGGAGGGGGGAAGTGTGACTGTGGACAAATAAAAGCCTTAAGGTTAGTTTGTATAACATTCCATGCAGAATGGACTCATTGACTGCAGAGACAAATAAACGTGAAATAAACCATTCAAAACCAGTATCTAGATTTATCTGGGGGTTTAGTCTTCATGCAGAGTTGTGATCTTGCTGTGTTGGGGCCCCATTTGGTCTGTCCAGCTGGCACTACAGCAATTTTATTTCTGGGCACCAGAGAGGCAGGGGTGTAAATGAGAGTAGGGTGTAACCCCTTGGGGAGAGGATGTGATGCTTTCCTTTAAGAACTAAATAAAATACACTAAGATCCCAGCTCTTTATTTTACATAGGTGCAGGCTGAATGCTCCATGCCTTACTCACTCTTTATTGACGGGGGTGTCCCAGTGGAGTCAGGATGCATGCCAAGAATCCTCGTGTGCAGCCATGACAATGCCAGTAAATGTCCCTGGAGTTAATGCAACACAGGAGCTGAATCTGGCTCCCCACCCCACCTTCCTGCAGAGCCTCCTTGTTTCAGTTAATGCTTTGAGTGAAAGGATGCTTCTCTTTGTTGCTGAGCCTGGCTTTCCGGGGTCACATTCAGTGCAGGAAGGGCTCCTGGCAGGCTGGGATCTGTGGATATCAGGGCTCTTACAGTGCTGTACAGCAAACATGAGTCCCAGCTGAGGGCTCTGGCAGGAAATGCCTTTCAGCACATGTTTGGCTTAAAGAAGCCCATCCTAGTTAGGTCTGAGTCTACACACAGACTCTGCCAATGCTCCACAGTACACAGCAGTTCCATCTTTCTCTTTCTGGAAATAAAACATTTTGATTCTTCTTTAGCATTCAGTCCTGAAGTGAGCTCTTGTACATTCTAATGTTTATAAATTCTCTGCAGTTGTGGCAGGGAATGTGAGGTGATCTTCAAGCACTTCCCAGATAATCATCTTGTTGGTTATATAGCCTTATACATCACCTGTTTGCTTCTTTTGGAATTTTATTTTGTTGCCATGCTACATGATGCATTTCCATGTTCATCTTTGCCATCTGCACTTCGGTCTTCCAAGAGAACTTCCCAGCTCGGTTTGTTGAGTCCTGTGTTGCAATATCTTGGGTGTTACAGAGCTGTGTCAGTAAGGTACAAGATGTGCTACTGTTGGTCAGAATTTTGGTTTCTGACAACTGGCTGAGCAGTGCAGCTGGATTGTTCTGTGTGGGCTGAGCTTGTGAACTGAGAGCAGTGATTGAAAGGATGTGCTTCAGTAACTGTACTTTTGTCTTTCCACTTCATGATGCATGTTTTGTTTTGCTTTTTTTTTTCTTTTGTCAGGATAACAACATATAGCTTCTTAATGCTTTTTAAAATTCCATATGAATTTAAGGGGATGCTCTGGTGGCTGCCCTGTGCCTCAAAAGTGTGTCAGTTCCCAGGGCAGGACAGCTGTAGCTTCAGATTCCACCATCTGCAGAGCCTTCACATGTATTTTAATGAAAAAAAGTAGTCTGTAGAAGGAATTTATAGAGATAGACTTTTTTATTTGTATTAGTACACTTACATAAAAATTCCACTTGGATGATGATGATGATAAGAAAAAGTAAGTCGTTGATAAGGTCATCATTTCAGGAACTAGAAGAGTAGGATTTAATCTATTTATTGCACCTGTGGGTGTGGCTAAAGGCATTAGGAAGGTCCTTTTGATAGAGCAGCCTAGAGGTTGGCATCTGCATCTGACGCAGGCAAATCATCTGGTTCTTCATCTGTGGGGCAGAGCCTTGAGTCGATGAACTGAGCAGATGTTGCTTCAAGCACTGTGAAATCCAAAGGGCACCTGTGTCATTGTCACCACCTGTCTCATTGCATGTCCCAGTCCTGCTTTAAAGATTTCCAGAGTAGCCTGTAGCCACTAAAGTGCTTCCAACTAACCCCTCAGGCCCCACTGAGAGAGCTGTATCATATACATGAGATCTGTTGTGTTGTAACAGGAGTTTGCTGTTGCTGTTTGTCCTCCGTGGCATTGTCTCCGCATGCCCCACCCACGCATGTTTCCATTAAAATGTGTTCAGCTCCTGTTTCTCCTCCGTTTTCATGACACATCCTTTGCATAGCTGTTCATGATTTATTTTGCTTGTTTTCTGTTAATTGTAGATAACACATGAAAGGAAATAAAACCTGAAATAGCATTAGAAAAGTTTTTCATAGCCCTTTTACAACCAGTAGAATTTGATGTAGAAGGTGCAGGTCTGATGATGTAATTAAAGTTGGCAGTTACTTTTCAAAGCCACAGGGTTACAGCACTGAATTCCATATTATTTCCCATAAAATATGTTAAGCAGCTGTGCAGTGGCTGCTGGTTTGAAACTGGTCTGGTTTACCTCAGATTAGAGGTTCTAGGTACCCCTCAAAGCAGTCCTGTTTTCGCATCTGGCTCGTACTGCTCCAGCAAATGCACTGCTTTCTGTGTCAGTTCAGGGGCCAGGTATTTCTGGGGAGTTTAAGTTGTAGAGACAAGTTCTTGTGGACTGTGTGATTCTTCAGTGCTGGTAAGAGGTGCCAGGTCCCTCAGACAGGGCTCCAGCCAGCAGCAAAGCAGAGTTTGAGGTTCAGGAGCTGTCACTGGACAGAAAGGTGTTGGCTGTGGGTGGTTGACACGGGTCATGAATGGTGACTCAGGAGTTGTTCATTCCACTACCTGTGTTCTGGCAGTGTTTGGATAAACTTCAGTCTCATCTATTTACCCTCTTCCCCACTTTAATGCAACATTTTTGTTATACTTTGAGATTTGGGTACAAGTTGTGAGGGTTGATGGCTTAGATTGATACTAGATGTGAAGGAGCAGTGTAAGGCTATGTGTCTTTTGGGACAGGGTAAACCAGATCTGACTGAAGTGCAATGTGAGCTGCAATTCTCTCCCTGTTTAAGGACGTAGTGTCTGTGCTCTGGAGGTTTAGGTTGCTAAAGGCAGTTAACCAATCCTTCCCATGGTCAGAGCAAGCTGACACTCAGATCTTTATAGGCCAATGGTGAGGTACAAGGTGTGAGGCACAATAATGGATACTGGGCAGGTGTAAGAAGTTCTAGCAAATGGTGGCAAAATTGAGTTTGTTGCATAATAATTTGGCTGCTTTTGATTTGTCCAGGCCATGTGCAGAAGTGGGAATGTCTAATTATTGTGCCATTTACAAAAACCTGCTTGTCTGCATAAAACCAGTCCAGAATGTTTGTAATCTACTAGAGCATTAGCAGCACTGAGCTTTAGTAACTTGCTAATAATAATACTACACACTGGTTGTGTAACTCCTGAGCTGCTACCAACGGCTCTACACATCAAAGTAATGGTACAACAAAAAAACCAAAAAAAACTGGGACCAAGCTGCATTTCAAAAGCTTATAGCCATTAGGATTCCAATTTAAATGATTTTTGGATGAATGGCTCCTGAAGACGTCGCCAGCTTGACCAGTGAGAGCTGCTGGAAACACGGCTGCTCTCTAGGCTATCGATCCCAGTGCGCCAGGCAACGCGACCAACAAAGCAAGTGATGGGCAAGGCCTTGGTTCTGTCTTTGTTTGGGGGTAAATAGCTGTGTGATGCTGTGTGACTGTGGTGGTTTTCAGTTCCTTTAACCAAAATCCAATCTACCTAATAACGCCAGTCTGAACCAGACCTCGATCAATTGACACTCATTCCCCTTGTCTTTATGATCCAATATCCTAACTGGGATGGTGGAGATGCATGGTGTAATCTTTCTAATTTCTGCATGTTTTGATTTTGTTGTGTCACTAGGGGAACGGGGAAAGCGGGAAAGGAGCTTTTACAGAAACAAATCAATTGCACACATTTTTGTAAATGCTCCTGGGTGATTGTGATATCTTTCTCTGCTGACTCATAGTTAATACCTTTTATGGACCTTTAATGCCCCAGTAATGCCATAAATGTACTTAAGGTGGCTGATGTGTATAACTTCTACTGTTCCTCTAGGTTTGCAGAAAGTGTGATTGTTACTGTTCCAAACATTTGAGTACTTAGCAACAGAATTAAATGCTCTCATTCTAGGAGTAACAACACATAAAAGAATTGACCAGCAGAGCAGAGCACAGTAAAATTCACACTGATGTTCAGCTGCTTTTATTTTCCCATCTCTCCACCTATAAAATGGGTACTAATCCATTCCTACCTTCTAATTTCCTTGGCCTCCTGTGTCTCCATGGAGTGTGAGAAAGAACTTACTGGCCTGTGTCGTTGTCCAGGCAAAGTTTATACACAGCCACGTTGTGCAGGGAGACAGATTAACTGCAGAATGCCTCAGTGCTGGGGCCTTCTGGCTGAACGTGTTCTCCACTGTTCCTAGGTGGCAGAAACTGCAGAAACCAATGAAATGGTCAATGGAGCTGCAGAACAGAGGACGAGTTCCAAAGAGTCCAGTCCCATTCCTTCCCCGACGTCAGACCGCAAAGCCAAGAGCGGTGTTCAGGCCCAGACTGCTGCTACCCTCCCAGCCAAAACACAGGAGATCCCCTCAGCCCAGATGGAGGGCTTCTTACACCGCAAGCATGAGTGGGAGACACACAGCAAGAAAGCTTCCAGCAGGTACAGTGCCCAATGTGTAACACAGGTATGGCAGCCCAGGGCTCTGCCCAAGATAGCACACAACCATCTCCAGCCTTCTCTCATCTCCCAGAGACTTCCCAGGCTCCTGTTGCTGTAGGGCTGGGGCTGCAGGGCTGAACACCATGTGGGGAACTGCAGTCTGAAGATATTTGGTACAAAAGACAGCGTTAGCCACATTGGTGAGATGGAAAACTGAGGCAGAGAGATACCACGACTTTCCATTCCACATGATGGATTTGTGGCAGTAGTGGGATTTGATTCCAGATCTCTCAAGTTGTATGTTACTACAAGAAAAGAAAACCATGTAGGTGTGAGACTAGAAATGTTCATATTCTTCTGTCATTTTCTATTTGCACATTACCACTTTCCACCTACTCTGTAATCTGTTCAGCATGAACAGAGGACGATTGGTGCACCATAGTCAATTCCATTCCCAAGGAATGTCCTGCAGGTCTCAAACAGGCAGAACTTTGAGATTTGTCTGCACTGAAAAAGCTGACTGGGGTCCTTCATGACCTGAGAGAGTTCTCAAAATGAGATTTGTGACTTGGCTGACAAGGGAAATGTTCACAGCAAGTGCTGAGCTGCAGCAACATCTGTGGGATTTGGTAGGAGCCTAAGTACTTGGCAGAGCTGAGATCTCAAGTGAGTACAGCAGTACCAGGATATTTTGTGCCACTGGAGTTGTTCACACCAGACAACACCTTTGAGGCAGTGACAGCCACCAGTACTAGTGTCTGGGTATTCTTATTTCCAGTAATCGTTAATTTTCACTGTTCTACTAAAGAATGAGGTGGATGATGCCACTAAGAGTATTTGTGTCAATCAAGGATTTCACACACAGTCCATTCCATTCCACTCATCAGTTTGCAGCACAGTGAGAATTCCTTCTACAACTGAGCACTGTCATAAAAAGGTCAATCGTTTTCTGTCTCAAGAATGTAAAGTACCCAGTCTGCCAAACACTGTGAGGACAGGTTGATGTGCTGTCACAGGGAGCTCTGGGAACCTCAGTTCCCTTTGGCTTTTGTCTTAAAGCTGTGCTTCCATGAAATAATTCCTTGTCTGCAGTTCACGAGACAGCATGGGCTGTATTCACATCCTCACACAACCATTCTCCAGTAACTTACAGAAGTAATGATGTTTGGTTTCTCCAGTTCTGCAGGTGAGAGCATTGGATTTATAACTGCTCTTGTTGTTTCCTGTGTCTCAAAGGTCATGGCATAATGTGTACTGTGTCATAAACAACCAAGAGATGGGCTTCTACAAGGACTCGAAAGCTGCTGCTTCTGGCATCCCTTACCACAACGAGATCCCCGTCAGTCTGAAGGATGCAGTCTGCGAAGTAGCGGTTGATTACAAAAAGAAGAAGCATGTGTTCAAGCTCAGGTAAACCCGGGGCAGTGTTCTGCTTTGGAGAAAGCCATGGGTGGGTGTGTTTACTGGGAAACCCAGCCCAGGAACTGACCATGAATGTTAACTGCAGCACCTGCTTTTCTAAGCAAGCTCTTTCTATCCCTGAGCTGTGGTCCATTCATCAGAGTGAGCAAACAACAAACAGTGTTGCAGTAATCAGAGCACTTTCATCTGGGACAAGATCAGATTTGTGTGCCTGAAGTTGGGGACCTGCATTTCACAGTGCTGGGGTTTTCAGCCGCTCCCTCTGCAACTGGTGGAGAGCAGTGATCATGGTTCTGCTCTTTTCCAAATCAAGCCTCTTGTTTAATTTTTTTCAGTATGAATTTAGGATACTACTGAACACATCTCACGTATTCAGGTCTGGAACATATAGTTACAGACCATTTCACTCAAATATGTGAAAGACCTCTTGCTCAAAAGTTAAAAAAAAAAAGGCTTTTCCTTGGTAAACTCTTTGGTTTACTGAATAATCTTCTAGTGCCAACAGTTTAAAAATATTTTTCATTACACAGCTGTGAGGTAATCCTGTTAAAGAAGATTTACTTTATAAAGTGATTGGGTCATGTATTCCAACACAGGTGTTTAGAGTTTTTTGGCAGAGCAAAGGTGATGGTGGTGTTATTTTATATTGGTGCAGGAATCCTCTAAAGATCAAAGAATCCCTATCTGGGGAAAATATACTTTATAGAAAATATATGTGGAAATATATAGCAAATATTTAGGGAAATGTACCTTTCTTGAAGACAGGCCTGCAGCTATGTGATTCATCCTTTAGACTATTTTAAACCTCTCTGAATTGCTAATGGAAATATATGCTGTTCCAAATCCAAAGTTAGGCAGAAAAACCAACTGCCCTTTTTTCCCAGAGCTCCATCACCTGCATCAGGCCCCCCAGTTACTTGCATGTAGATACTTCATTTACTCAAGCACTGTTATTTTACTATTTAATCCATAATTTCATTTCATAAAGAGTTGTTAAAATGCTTGCTTTTTGTTGGGAAAGATGGGGAAACCTGCAGCAGAGCTCCTGCTGCCCCTGCCTCCTGCTTGTTATGGTGATACTCAGTTGTTTTTTCATTTCTATGTATCATCACATTGTTAAATGTATCCCATTTAAACCACCTCAGTAAAATCAGCACAGGAATCAAACAGAAGGAAGACTCTGGCTTTCACTGTGAGGAGAGGCAGCTGCTCATCACTAATACTCAGAGCAGAACCTTGAGGCAGCACCACCATAGCTACAAGAGCAGAGCAGCTGCACAATTTTGCAGGATTTCACAGGAGCCATGAAAACTCTGGGTGCTGCCTGTGACATTTTTCTTGTGAAAGTATTGAGTAAACTTTGATAATGTGTTTTGCAAAGGAGAAAAGATGTACCTGAAAGAGCGAGTACTGAGCCAGCAGCCACATGGCTGCTGTACCACCTGAGCTCTGAGCATGTTCAGAGCCCAGAGCTACTACATGTGTGTACTACAACGGGGATTGTTGGGAGCATTTGGCACACGTGCACTGTTGTCTTGTGTGCCTCGGGCTACTCATGTGCTGGAGCCAAACGAGCAGGAGTTGAAACACTGTGACCACTCCTGGGCTAAATTTTTGATGGTGTTTTCTTTCCAGATTGACCGATGGCAATGAATACCTCTTCCAAGCCAAAGACGATGTAAGTGTGTTTTTCTTACGGTTTATTATTGTGCTGTCTGTGCTGCTGTACCATGGGGAGAAGCAGGTGCTAAGAGCTGGTGTACACTCTGTGTGTGGGTGATGCATAGGCCCTGGGCTGCTCAGGTACAGCTTCCAGGAGGTGTGTCTGGAGGTGCACAGCCAGAGGGGATGAGCTGGGGCTGGTTTTCCTTGAATTTCCACCCGTGTCTGTTCCCCCTGCACACTGTTGCGGGAGTCAGAGGGGTGTGCTGGCTGTAACAGTTTTGTGCCTTTGGGGCTTCTTGAAGGAGGAGATGAACACGTGGATTCAGGCCATCACATCAGCAATCTCTTCAGACAAAATCGAAGTGTCCCCGACCACCCAGAGCACTCCAGCCTCCAGCCGTGCCCAGACCCTGCCTGCCAGTGTCACAATAACCAGCGAGTCCAGCCCTGGCAAGCGGGAGAAAGATAAAGAGAAAGACAAAGAGAAAAGATTCAGCCTTTTTGGTAAAAAGAAGTGAATTCCATCTCCACACACTGCACTTCTCTGACCGTTCCAGTGGAATTCCAGCATGCGAGCTCAGAACCAATACGTTACTCTCTGTGCCTCATGTTCCTCAATGTGATTGACATTTTTTTATTTATAGAGCGTTTTAAAATAAAAAAAGCCAACAAAAAAAAAAAAGAATTTAAAGTTACAAATGTATGAGGTGCATTGGGCAGCTTCTGTAGGAGAAGGGAGGACCAGGTTTTGGGGGTTTGTTTTTGTTTGGTTTTTTTTGGTTTTTTTTTTTTTTTTTTTTTAATGAAGTTAATGTAGATTAGGTCTTAATATTTAAACTGCTCCTCAATTTTGTGAGGCTGTCTTGGAAAATAACCCACTCCTAGTGCTATTGGTATGCAAGGCAGCGGTGCTTTTGAATCTACTGTGCACATGAGAAACCAATGTACAAATTCTCAAAGGCATTCACTTCCATAAGGATGTTATGCTGAGTCCTGACTAGTAGAGCCTTCCCCTGCACTTCTAACAGGAATTAAAATGGTAGTGTGTTCTCTTTGCTGTAACAGAGTGCAGGTATGCGTTGACTCACAGCCCAACGTTTGTTTAACACCACCCGAAGCGTCCCCGCATCGAGTACGACAGATAAGAATGTTGGTGTTCAAGATGGATTAACAGGCTGGTACAGTTTTAAATAAGCTGTATTTTCAAATTTTTTTTTTTCTGAAATACATTATATTGTATGTTTCAGATAATTCTAGTACAAAGTATAATAAGACTAGATGTATAATAAACCCTTTAAAATCATCAATAAGTGTAAAAGTGGAACTGAAGCATTTACTGGAAAAGTAATGTTACTCAAATGGTTACTTGCTTGTCAGCTGCAGCACTGTGTGTTATAATTTTGCTACATTACCTTGCTCTTTGATACATAGTGTGCATTTCTGTCACTGTAACTATTGTAACGAAAAATTTTCATCTTACTGCACAATCAAAAATTACATTTAATAGGAATGAACTTTCAATGACTGGGCCTGTAGTCAAGAGTAGTACTGGAACTGGCTTTCAGTTGTATCGAACTGTACCTCTAGACTTTTACCCTATCTGTTAAATATATGCGATGTCATTAAATGCTTTTAAAACTAAATATGCTGGGTAAGTTTCTTATTTCATTTCTGACAATGTTAAATCATAATTTTGAAAGAGGATCAAAAATAAAGTTATTTTAAAATGTCATCTCTCCTGTGCACTGAAACTGATGTCTTCAAATGTAATTCCGTTCTTTTGTGAGGAAGTTCATTCTGAAATAGTTGTTTTCTCTCTTCCCACTTTTCTTTCCCTTCACTTCCCACCTGCCCTCCCTTGTACCCTGCCTCCCAAATTAAGTGCCAAAAATAAAGAGAAAGGTAATTAAATGAATATTTTGAAAAATATTCTGATATAGATACTTTTTGTGGGAAGTGAAACTGTCAAAATGGATGGGAGTAAGCGAATCAGAGGCTGGGCAATGGAGTTCTCTGAACATTTACCCAATGGAGGTAAAGCTCCATGTTCCAGTTGGCAGCAAAAGGACATAATTTTGAGTAAGCACCAGTCTCCAATTTCCTACCCACCTTTTGCTCAAGTGCTTACGTCCTTTCCTTACCTTGGATGCCACCTAGGGAACCTTCTAATAGGAATAGCTCTAAGAAGCTCCAATATGTTTTAAAGTCAATGAAATGTAAGGAACCCAAGTTTTAATGTATTGTGATTGTTAAAATCTGCTCTAATATTTATTTTGGTAGAAAGCAGATAAACTGCAAACTCACGTGTTTCCAAGTGACAGTTTCCTGAACATGTGACCAATACTGTGTCTTAAATTATTTTCATGGAGTGTACAGTGTTCTCTGGGTTTTTCTTGTTTTCCAAAGTTTTTGGTTATTAAACAATGGAGTATTCATGTACACAAGTTTTTATTCTGTAATGTTATGTTGTTCAGCCTAATTATTAGTAAAATGTAGGCTAACACTGCTAGTATTGTAAATGTAAAATCTAATACAATAGAAAAAGCTGAAGTTTAGCCTTATTAGAGACTATGAAATGATTTTCTGAGTTGATTAATCTGCACAGAGATGTTGATGCCTTACATATGTGTCACTTCAACTGAGCTGGTGCAATGAGCAGTCAGGCAGATGGCTCTCAACAACCTGTGGTGTGTGGTTCTGTAGTGATTTGGTCAAACATTGCCTTTAAAGTTGTTTTCTTGTTTGTCTCGCTCCTTACTGGGAAGTTGTTCCCAAGAATGATTTGAATAAAAATCCTTTCTGCTTAGGGACTGATTGGAAGTTGCTGAGGAGCAGGAGTGAATCCCAGTAGGCTCCCAGCTGGAGCCTTAGGAAGCAGTTCCCTGCAGAGAGAGGTCAGGAGGAACCTCCCCAGACAAAGCCAAGTCAGAGAAATCAGGTCAGGGCACACACCCGTGTTCCAGGGCCGGAAGGAGAGAAGTGAAGGAATCTCTTGGACCACGTGAAGGGAAGGACTGCTGCTGGAAAATACATGGGGAAGAAGAAACTGCAAAGGTGGGTGGTGGAAATGGGGCTGAAACTGGAGCAGGACTGAGTCCCACTGCTGTCACCTGCTCAGAGGCAGTTGTGACACATCCTGTTGCTATTGGCCACAAAATGAGTACACAGAAGCTTGGTAAGTTCAAAGGAGAGAGTTTTATTTGAACATCTGGTATTTATAGAATTCTAAAGGTGACTGTGGATTGGAGAATGAAATTGCTACTTTTCTAACCACATTGGTCAAACTAACAGTCCATCAATTCTCTCTTCCCACAAATAAGAATGCAAAACACATTATTTACATGAACAGTGTGTGAGAACTCCAGTAGAAATATGTAAACATTATCAGAAGGCTAAAGAAGTTTTATGAGAACTTTAAAACTTTCAAAAGAACTATAAAATAAAACACTTCTAAAAATCAGGGCAACAACTTTCTGAATTACACCAGTGACCTTGGCTGGACCGCTGACAGTTGGAATGTTCTGTTCCTCCTGGAGGCACACTGAAGGGTGAAGATTTCTAGTACAGGGTAACAATTACTGCAGCTGTTTTGTACCTAAATTGTAATACTTCCTCTGGAGATACGTTGCAGAAGTCATAATAGAACCTGAACATTTTCAAAGAAAATTAATTAAGGAAAACCGCTTCCCAGCTGTGCTGCTTGTCACTGATAAGAACAGGAATTGTCCTGTAGTCAGGTCAGTCTCCTTTTTCCCCTCTTGGAGGGACTCTCACATCACATTCTAAGCTGAGGGAGGGTGTCAGAGGGTCCTTCCCATATCCAGGCAAATTGAGCACAGTATGGGGAAAAACCCCAGAACTCTTTAGCCATCAGAATTTAGTATATGTTGGTGGGAGGGTTTTCTTTTAGATTAATGCCAATAATCTGTTAATCCATCTGTTCTGCACATGGACTATGCTCTGTGGTAGGGCTGTACTTTGTATCAGGAAGATTAACAGTAATGGTAAAGGAAAGAAAGCAATTATTTGTCTGTGTCCTGGTGAAATATTGGTTTAGATGTTTTTTCCCTTCACCATGGTCTCCTTTCTTATGGTTGAGGTCTCAGACTTTAAATGGGTATGGTCTTCAGAATCTATATTAATATAATATAAATTCACAATAAATAACTGGCAAGTGTGAGGGTTTTGCTACTTTTGGTGGCTGGGGTTTTTTTGTTGTTGTTTTGGTTTGGTTTTTCCTACCTTTGCTAGTCACAGGTGGATGAAGAAATACAGAAACTTAAACCCCAATGAGTTGAAACAAACATTAGTCCTTTTAATTTAAAAAGCATAATCAGAAAAGCAGGCTGTGCTAAATCCCTGATTAACGTCAAAAATGAAATTACTGGAAGAAGTGGACGCCTCAGCCCTGTCCAGTGGAGGCCACCCCCTCAGCAAGAGGCTGTGGCGTGTGCGGAGCGCCCGGAGCGGGTGCGGTGCTGTGGCAGGGGCGCAGGGCTGGCGTGTGCCTCCGCTGCCGTGCCCAGGCGCCGCGGAGCCGCGCGTGGGCGCATCCGCAGTGTGTCATAATGCAGCACAGCCGCCCGCAGCCCGAGCGGGCCCGGTGCCGGGCCTCGCCCGCGGGCAGCCCCAGGACATCAAACGGGCTGCTTGGCACTCTAACACCTAATGGATTGAAAGGAAAGCGTTTGTGCGCCGATGCCTGTCGAATCCTCTCCTGCTCAGCACCACCCTCCAGCTGATCAGCCTGGTGAACACCACAGCTACAGTGCAGCGTGCATACACATTTTTCTGTGTCTGAAATATATTTTATATTCCAAAGTCAGGAATGTCACACAATACTCTTTCTCTGTTAGATGAGACGCTGGGGTGGCTCATTACGTGGTAACGGCAACAATTATTTGGGCCTAACATGAATTTTGTTACAAGTGTTTTGTTGTTGCTACTGCTGTTCTTCTCCCTCGCCCAGCTGAGACAAAACCGTCCTTTGCTCACCGAGCGCCGGCACCGTCCATGAGAGGTCACTGTATCCAGGAAGATGCGGAGCTGCGGCGGAGCCGCTGACACCGGGACCGCACACCGAAGGTTATTGGTGCGCTCGAGAGAATGAAGAGCTAGGATCAAAGTTCTCTTCGCTCAGAAAGTCAGATTTCTAAGGAGTTATGTAAACTCGTGGCAAGATTTAGACATGTCTCAGCTGAATCATCGTAGGAGGGAAGTTGAGTCAAGTATGGCAGCCAGGATACAGAAAGGTGAGGAGCTCCACCACCCTTGCTGTGGCAGGAGAAAAGAAAGAGATTCTGTGGGAAGATTAAGCTTTCTGCAGTGATTTTAAGTCGGTTGCTGAGGCTCCGTGACGATTTAGCAGAAAGGCATTCCCCCAGGCTGGATGAAGGCAGGCAGTATCCCGTGAGAGAGGCGGTCTGGGAGACCTTGGGTTGCTGTGTCAGAGTGCAGAGGTGTGATGGGTAGGTTTGATCCATCAGCTGTTCCTGGCTGTCCTGCACAGCTCTGGGGCAGCAGCAGAACCAATCTGCCATGGCTGATCAGGACTTTCCCTCCAGGCTGGTTCTGGAAAGAGCCCGGTCTGCCAGGTCTCTCTGAAACGGGCGTGAGGATAGAAAAGGCTCCATTTTTTCTTTTCTCATTTTTTCCTAACGCTGTTTCTGGCCAGATCCAGGCATTTCATTAATGCAAATCAGTATTTCTGCCCACAAGGAATAAGAGCTCATAGCCAATTCCCCTGTTATGATTTTGTAGTTAAATTGTAAAATCAACGAGAGACATCAGTCAGGATTGGATTAATGTAATGCCATGCAACAAATAAACAGAACTAGATCATAGCTCCTGCTTCTGACTCCTCCTCTAAATTCTCTGGGATTAAATAAAAATTTTAAAGTATTTGCAGCTCAAATAAGAGGTACCAGTTTGAAATACCAATTAATATGCCATCTCTGTGCATTTGCTGTACATTCATCCATATAAATATGAGTTATAAAGGCTGTTTTGTGGAGCAGAGATCTAGGACATAAGACAGATGTTTCTGGGATGGAAAACCTCAGTGTTCATTGTTAATCACAGCTTTTGGATATGTACAGAGTGGGCAGGATGTATCACAGAGGATTGGAGTTCATTTGAGATGTGGTGCTTTCTGGCATCTTCTATACAAGGCTTGCTTCAGAAGCGAACCAAACAAAAAATTAACCAATCAAAGAAACAAAAAATAACCCAAAAAACCAACCCCAAAGCCCTAAAAAAACACAACAGCAGCAGCAAATGGTCCCTTTGGCAGAGTGGTGACTGTTACTCAGTTACTACTCATCCAAGATGCTACATTAGTTCATTTTTACATTTCATATATAAAATAAAAAGTAGTAAAGTCACAGGATATGTGTTCCTGGCCAATGGGCTCCTTTTCACCATGAGGAGGAAAAATGCTGATGGTATTGTCAATTTTTATGTCTCTTTTAATGAAATTCTTCAGCATATTTTAAAACATTCATTTTTACAGTTCTGTGAAATTGGAAGTATATTCAGACTATTCTTTTTATAACAGAAATGCCCTTTTAAAACTTAGGTTCACACATTTTCTTGGTTTGCGTTGCTCCTTCGATTCTCTTTTTGATGCTGAGGGCTCCAGAACCTGGAATTAACACCCAAAAAACAGCCCATGAGAGCACCCAGGATATTTATGTTGTGCTGACAGTGAACAGCAGGCTGCAGTACAGAGGAACATTCTCAGCAACATGACAGATCCAATAGGAAAGTAATAATGCTTCCTTTTTAATTAGAAAAAAAAACCCAAAAAACCAAACCACAAAACCCCATGCTTAAATTAATTTAATTAATTCAACCACCATCAAAAATGTAACAAATTCTTGAGAGTACAGATTATAGAAAAATGAATTAAATGAATGAAACTGAACTTGTGTTATTCCACATGTTTAAGGATTTCTTTGAGGTTTTTATGGGGTGTTAAATTGTTTTTTTAACAATTAAGTGTACTTAATGGTTAAAATAATGATAATAATTTATTATTTTCCCCCCAAAACACAGTATAGCATTCTTCCTAAAGGGCTAAATACAAAGTTCAGCTTGACTTAGGTCGCTCACAGAGAAGGGACAGCCACGGCAGCAGAGGCTTGAAACTAGTTTTTCATTTGTCCTGGTTGGATAGGTGAGGAGCCTATCTGTCACACTAATTAATTTTATTATGTAAATTAGATAATTAGAAAAAAAAAAAAAAAAAAAAAAAAAAAAAGAAGCTGTGATCACATGGAAGTTATTAATGATGGACATGATGGACCGGTATCGATCTCTTCACTCCTGTGACCGGGACAGGAGCCGAGGGAGCGGCTGGAGCTGTGTCAGTGTTGGGTTGGAGAGCAGGAAAGGTTCTTCCCTCAGAAGATGTGGGGCACTGCCCAGGCTCCCCAGGGAATGGGCATGGCCCGAAGCTACCAGGGCTGCAGCAGCGCTTGGACAGCGCTCTCAGGGACAGGCTGGGATTGTCGGGGTGTCCCGTGCAGGGCTAGGAGCTGGACTGAATGATCCTTGTGCATCCCTTCCAACTCAACATACTCCATGATTCTATGATAAAACAAGGTGCTCGTGGTGAACGGCAGGAGTTAAAAAAAACGTGAGTGCGAATTTGAATGTATTTTGGGAGATTCTTGAAGACTATGACAGACGGGAGAAGCAGAAAGATGCGGTTTGTTCCTAAACCTGCGTGTGCCTCGCGGGGCGGAGCAGGGCCGGGCGTGCCGAGGGCGCCGCAGCCCCCTCAGGGCCGGGCCCTCAGGAGAAGGAAGGGCGGGAAGGGCCCCGCGAGGCGGGAAGGCGGCTCCGCCTCAGGGCCGGCGTCGTGCGGGCTCCGGCCGCCACCCCGCCCGCCCGGGGCCGGGCTCCTGCCGGAGGCGGCTCCCCAGGCGCCGGCGTTCGCATTCCCCGAGCTGCCGTGTGCCGGAGTGCTGCCGGCGCTGTGACCCCCGTGTGCGAGCGGTGCCGGCACGCCGCTCTTCAGCTCGGTCGGTGTGAGGCGTGTTGTGTAAGAAAAGGTACAGGGGTCGTCAGCCTTGGAATTCCCTCTTCCCGTCCGTCTGGCGCTGTGAACTGCAAATGGATGTTTGGTTCTGCTCCTCTGCATCCTCTTCCCGGCGGTTGTGGCTTTCTGGAGTGAGTTTCCGGAGGGCTGGGTTTGGGCTCCTGTGCAGTGATAGTATAAAGCAGTGGATGTCTTACCACCAACAGCGTGCAGCAACCAAGCTCGACAGATAATGGTAACATGAATTCTGCTTTAGGAAAAGCAGAACGCAAGAGAGAAAATGTATTCCTTATAGTATAATTCCAAAGGATGACCATGAAAAAAAATAAAGAAAAAAAAAAAAACCAAACCAAAAAAACCCACCAAAACAAAACAACCCAAACAAAACCACAGCCCCTCTCTCATGGTGACTTGGAGTGTTTTGTAACTGAAAACGGGAAAATAATATTGTCTTAGTTACATAGTTGCTATAGACTCCAAAAGGATAAAGTTTTCGGTTGCTGGGGGTGAGGAAAGGTGGGGTAATATTCCCATATTTATGCTGGATATTGTATAGGAGATGATACTGAAAGAGAATTTGTATGAGGACTCGGCACACTGGCACACTGGATCCTGCTGAAAAGCCTCAGAAGCCCCCCAGACCACCCAGAGTGGCCACAGCACCCATCCAAGAGCAGCTCCCCTATCCAAGGGGAACTCCCCCATCCGAGCAGAGCTCCCCTCATCCAGGCAGAGCTTCTCCCATCCAAGCAGAGCTCCCCCATCCGAGGAGAGCTCTCCTCATCGAACGAGAGCTCCCCATCCAAGCAGAGCTCCCCGGTCCAGGCAGTCCCTTTGCATTATAAACACACGTGCATTCTGCGGTTCTAGCGCATGGGTTTTGTGTTTTCTTCTCTTCCAGCTCTGGCCCCGAGCGTAGGTATGTTAAAGAGAAGAGCGCCCAGGAAGCTTTGTGCAGGAAGCCAAGAAGGTGCAACACGGGAGACACAGCGGGGAGACTTTGGCAGGTGGTGCTGGTGACGCACAGAAGTTACTTTGCCTTCGGAAAGAAAGAAAGCCGGCTCTGCTGCTTATGTAGGTGTGTTCCTGTGCCCCGAGAAGTTGCCCGGGTCGCGCGGCGGCGGCGGAGCGGCGGCGGCTCGTGCTGGGCAGCGGCGGCAGCAGATGATGGTGGCGGCGCGGCGGTAGCGCGGCGGCGGCGACATCCCGCATCCGCGGATGCACTGCCCGTCCCCATCCCCATCCCCATCCTCATCCCCGCGCGGAAGGGACACCTGAGGCTTCGGCAGGCGGGCGGGGATCGCCGCCGTTCGAAAGGGGAGAGCGTGCCGGGGGAAGGCCGACCGGCGCTCGGCTGTGTGTGCCAGTGGGCAGGGGGCTGGTTATCATGGCGGATCGGACGGCTCCGCGCTGCCAGCTCCGGCTGGAGTGGGTGTACGGCTACCGGGGCCACCAGTGCCGCAACAACCTGTACTACACGGCAGGGAAAGAGGTAGTGTACTTCGTGGCTGGAGTCGGCGTGGTTTACAACACCAGAGAGCACAGCCAGAAATTCTTCCTCGGGCACAACGATGATATTATCAGGTAAGGGGGCTGACTTCTCTGGTGGTGGGGTAGGGTGGGGTTTAAAGGGAAGGGAGGAGAATGTAGTGCTGGCAGAATACCCCCTTCTCGCCTCTTACAGCTCGGCTTCTACCTGCCGTTTTAGAGCAGCTCAGATTTGTTAGCAGCAATCTCTGCGAGAGCTGAATCTCTAGATACTGTTGATCATCATTATTTTGTAGCAAAGCTTGAAAATATTGCAATAATAACGGAGGGAAGGTTAAGTTTTTCTGTTGCACTGCACCAAAAGCAAAGCACTTCATTTCAGTACTGGGAAGATCTCAGTGCAACAGTGCTGCAAAATCATGCTTCCAGCACCTTGATGTTTTCAGGGCTGGGACCCCAGCTCATCAATTCTGACCTCGTACAGAAGCCAGGTGTAGCACTCCTCGCCCTCAGCAAATCCCAGCACGAGAGTGCCATAAATCTGACACGTAGCTCAAACTAATCGGGTTTTAATATCCAGAAAATGTAAATCAAAATCAAATTCAGCTGTTTGCACTCCAGGCAAAAAAATCCCAAGCATGCTGGTGCA
Source organism: Taeniopygia guttata (assembly GCF_048771995.1). NCBI lineage: Eukaryota > Metazoa > Chordata > Aves > Passeriformes > Estrildidae > Taeniopygia > Taeniopygia guttata. The sequence continues at coordinate 87,860,443 of NC_133027.1, forward strand.
AGATGGCCAAGTCTTGCTCCTCATCTGTCCAGTTCATTGTTCCTTTCTCTCAAATTCTGCCTGAGAAGTGGATTTAATTTATGTTTTTGTCCTACAGAAATGCTGATATTTTTACTGCACCTCTCAAAATAAAAATGCAGTTACAGTGTTCAAGGTAGTCTTTAAAAAAATCTGCCCAGAATACAGAAATTTACATCAGTAAAATAGAAAATTAATGTAGCTACTACTTGATGAGAGAAATCTGAGCCTAGAATATCCTCAAGAAGGATGTTGCCTGGTGATGCCACTCCTCTGAGCACAGCTATCTGCTGCCCTCCCTGTTCACCCAGTTCAGCATGAATGAAGCGTTTCCTGGATGATGTGAAACCAGAACAGTCCCAGGTGACTCATGGTGTGGGAGTGCTGTGGAAGCATCCACTGAAGCCAGAGTTTTGACACTCCATAACCAAACCACACAATTGTCACATAATCCTTGTTTGCAGAAAGCCATCCACTTTTCTCAGGAAGAGCTTTTGGCTGCTGTGGATCCTCGTAGCAGCCTTCTCCCTCTCTCTATGATGCATCAAAGCAGCAGCATTTCATCACGTACAGTGCATGTGCATCAAACTTTATTTTGGCTCCAAAGGTATCAGCTCCAAAAGGCTGCTGAACTTAAACACTGGGCTGCTCAGAGAAGAGTCAGTGTTTTAGAGACATCTGCAGGATCATGAAATGAAAACCTTTGCTTGTTGTATGGACATAAAATTTGATACTCTTTGGTACAGGAAGTGTAATCCATGTAGAGAGTTGTGTACTTCTGTGTTTATGTTTGAATTGTTATTATAATACCTGACAGTGCCTCCCTCCCCAAACTAAATGTATTGTACAGCTTCTGTACCCTTTACTTTAAGACCTGTCACTTTAGGAGTCTGCTTTTGGCAGTGTCATGTTTAGAAGGTACAACTGGGATAGAAAGAATGAATGTCTCACGTTTGTACTTTGACACTGCTTCTGCCTGTTGGGCTCTTTAAAGGAAGCTAGAACCGTGTATTCAAAGTAGTTGTGTCTTGAGGGATGTGCTGAATGTCCAACTCATGCTTTGGAGGATTGGTTTTGTTTCTGATCTGGAACACCGTCAGAATTCTGGCGGAAAACTCCAGTTTCCACAAAGGATGAAACATTTGGGTCCAGAAGGCATGAGCAGAAGCCAAGCAACAGTTCATATCAGCTCTTAGCGGCCAAGAACTGTTGCTGTCACCACGTGGGGTTTAAGGAAGGACAGACCACCCAGAATGCTGCTGGAATATTCTGTTGTTTGCACCACGGCATGGGTGGTTGCCTCCTTTGCCACTGGTGCACTGTGCAGTCCCTACTCACATAATATCCCATCACTGTAAGCACTTTAAAGTAGATGATGCCTTCTGTGGTCATCGATGATATGACTAATAAATGTGACAATTTAAATTCTCACATTTTAAGCTTCACAGCTTACATCTATTTGAGATGAATGGATGAATGTACTTATCCAGTATTTCTGGGTTGTTGGGATTTACTTGCTTGAAACCAGCTACTACACTGCAGGGTGTGAATTAGCAGTCCAACAGGTTGTAATTCCTAAAGAGATTGAAACACTGTTTAAAAAAGAAAACTTGGATTTTGGAAAATACCATTAATCACTGTGACTGGGAGACCTTCAAGTGGGAAGATCTTCTGCTTCCAAGGACTGCTGTTATGTCCTTCTGTGGATTTTTTTTGTGGGCTTGTGAATGCTGTTTTGTTAAAAAAAAAAAAAAAAAAAAGAGAAACCCATGATTCTCAGGAGTAATATTGTGTGTTACCTTGAAGTGTTTATTGAAGTCATGAAAGGAGATATTTGTCATTGGTGAAAAGGGCAGGTGTGTGTGTTTAATATGTTCTCTAACATTAATAGTTCTGTCTCTTGTTTTGCATCAAGATAATGCAGCTGGACATAATTTACTTTGGGCTAAAGCAGACCAGAAATGATTGGATTAAATGTTATTGTATTGGAGAAATGCCTTTTTTTCCAAGATTCACATTTGAAAGGCGAGTTCTGCCCGTACAAGAACTGAATGTTCTGCACTCAGATAATAAGGTCGATGTTCTGAGTAGGAGCAGGGGAGCTCGGAATTGTCCTGTTTTCTGTGCAAAGCCACAACCAGGTGCTGTGCTTCCAGCGCTTCCTCCTTTAACTTCAGAAGGAAATGAGGTCCTGAACCACCAATTTAACCTTTAAGTGAGCCCTGCTTTGCAGAGTAGTTTGTGAGTAATCCCCAGAGCATAAGCGTTGACAGTAATTGAAAACTTTCAAAAGAACAGGTTTCCTTACTTTAGTTTTGTGCATTACTTGTACAACAGTGATCAGTTAGATCAATCCTTGTTTTTCTCTCAATTGAGTCTTGAATGGAGACAGTTCTTTCCTATAATTTTTCTGCAATCTGTGCATGTAAAAGCCACAGCAAACAGCAAAAAGAAAAATACAACCCACATCACTTCAAATACAACTGATTTTATCTGTTTTTGCAGAAGTCATTTGTGAACAGAGATTACTAACCCTGAGAATTTTTTCCTATGGTGTAGTGACAAAGTTATTTCTCCCTGTTTATGAATTCCAAGAATTTCTGCAGTATTGAACAGCTGTCCTGAATATGTTGTTACACACCCTAGTTTCTTGTGGAATCTGATGTTTTGTATGTTATGAACTTACAAAAGCAATTTTGCATCCTAACTGCCTCCATGCCAGTCACTCATGAGGCAGCAAGCCTGGTCCCTCTCCCAGGTCTCTACTACCTGCAAAGCTCTGCTGTTACGCATGTATTCCAGAGCTGTTGTTTATGTAAGGCTGCTCATAGTGTACCAGCAGTGTCAGATTTATCAGAATATTGCTCTGAGCGTGCTGGGGGGATGCCACTGTGCTGACAGATTGAGATTAAAACCGCGGCCGTGCCAGCGGGGATGGGATTTTCTGGGCTGCGGGAGCCACTGGAGGCCTGGCTTGTTCTCCACAAGGGTCCTTTCAGGAGATAGGATGTGTGTCAGGATGTGGATTTCTTGTCTTGCTTCTGTGGAGAAAAAAGGAGTAATAAGCAATGTTGTGTATTGCTGACCACAGTGAATATAATTTTGGAATTAGTAAATTGATGGCAGAGCTATGCAATCAAAATCTCAGAGACAGAAGATCTGAACTGTACTTTAATACTTTCTATTTTAAATTATGTGTTATTATATTTCTGTTTATAGAGTTATGCTCATTTGAAAGTATCTAAAATACTTTAAATTTCTGTTCAGTTGCCACCATTTGGAAGGTGACAGCAGGGGTTGGTTGTAGAGTGGTGTTCAGGTTACTGTGGTTCTTGTTTATCATCAGTGCATGGGAGCTGCACTGTCTGCAGCTTGGGCGAACCCTGGGCTTCAGACACCCGAGGTGACCCCACAGGACTGCTGAGATTCAGTCACTTAAATGTGAGATTTTAGGAGAGATTTTCAACAGCAGAAATTCCAGCTCAGTTTCCTACGTGGATGCTACACCAGTGCATCCACCAAGCCATCCAAATTAACAGACATGGCACACCTGTGGTGAAGCAGGGTTTTGGGAACTGTTTTGAGGCAGCAAGTTGTTAAATGAGTTTTGTATGAGAGGAAGCTCCTCTAATCAGCTTGTTGCCTTTGCTTTCAATGCTGGAAAACCTGGGGAAAATGCTGTTTATTCCATGAAGTTCCAGTGGCCTCTTTTGACTCTACTTGAGCGCTGTGCTGCACTTATATTTGAAGTCTTTATCAGGGTGTGACCTGCTATAAATTGGTTTCTTAAATATCTGTATTAATCCATCAGATGTGTTGTAATATACAGTTACAGTATCATATTGAAAGTGATTTAGAAATGCTTAGATCAGTTAAAAGTGGAGAGAAACTCAGCAGGCATTTATCATTATATGTTGATGAGAATGGTCATCATTTAACCACAGCATTTAACCAGAGCAGTCTAAATCTAATTTTTTACTACTTTTTTTTACATTTCCTATGTGTTAAGTCTCTGCAGTTTTTTTACTTGTTTTATTTCAACTTGATTTCAGATGCCCAGGAGTCGTGATGGTCAGGTAGTTGTGTGTAATCACTCTTTACCAGGATGAAAACTCACAGAAAATGTTTTCATATTACTTAATTTCAAATTAAAAAAAAAAAAAATCGACAGCTCCAAGTATTGGAATGCTTCTGTATGAAAGTAGGTGGTCTGTAAAAAGGTCTTCTGCTGACTTGCCAATTGCTCAGGTTTTTGGGAACCTCAGTAAAAAGCAAAAATGCCTGCTTTTCTTCCCACCTAAAGACTGTTTTTTGGAACATCAGCTTCTTTTTCATGAGGTGCATTTCTACCCCAGGAACATTTAGTTATCTGCATTGGTTGTCCCAGAGACAAATTGAATTAGACAAATTGAATTTCAATTCCCCTTCAGAAGTGGTATTTATAAAGGCCTGGGAACAGACCTCTATAACTTTAGGGAGGCCTGATCATAAGGCTGAGTGTATGTTTATGCCAAGCTTCTTTAAGTGTTCCAGCAGCACAATGAACCTTGGTGTGCTTAATGTTATTGCTGGAACTTCTGTGGGTGCTGGTGGAGTTTGTTCTTTCTTCTCTGACAGATGGATGGAAATACACTGAAATGATGGTAATTAAAACAGAACATAAAATAAAGGCAGCATACAGCAGCCCTGGTATTTTGGCTGCCTAACACTCCTTGCAAAAGATTTTACTGGATTTTTTTAATAGGAAATTTTGAGTGCCTCCATTATTTTAGCGGACTTGAATGTTCAAGGCATAACCCTACATGAAAATTACTGACTGGCACTGCAGTTTATATGTAGTGATGTCTCCAGTATCACTAATGTTGATGCCTCCACATGAAAATCAGGCATATATTAATGCCAAATGTCTGCTTTCTCATCCTCAGAAATTATCTTCCACATGAAGAGATAAATATTGAAAGTATCATTTACTGTGGTAGTAACCTACTACTTGCAAATATTAATTGCAAAACAATAGTTTTGGGCAAGACAAACCGTACTTTTGAAGAAGAATTTTCTGTTTTTTTTTAAAGAGATGTTGTTTATTTTAGAAATTAACTATAGTAAAAAAGAGAAAATACACCCTCAGTTTCTTACAGCTCTACCTGCAGTTAAGGCTGGAGTCCTTTTGCTTTCACCCTGACTAGGCAGACCATGACTCTGTCTTTGTATCCTAAGAGCTCTTCAGCTGGAGTTTAGTCACAGTCAGCTGCTGTCTGACCAGAAAAAGTGTTAAATGTACATTTCTTTAACTTTTCATCTCTCTAGTGTTTGAGCACTATTTCTAAGGTACTTAAAAGACCTTTTGGCTTCTCCCAATGCTGGAATCTATAATAAGGTAAAAGTTGAGCTTTCTCTGTGGTAGCAGATCAGAGATGATGCCACTGGGACGTGCTCTCTGGCCCTGGTCACACCAGTGCTGAGCATGTACAAGTGTGGCTGCACTTAAATGAGATTTTTAGCAGTAGGTCTACAGCAGGTTCCTGATCCCTTTAGGATTCTGAGGGAGTCTCATCTGTTTAGAAATTATGTATTAAAAAAAATATTGAAATGCAGTTCAGTGAAACTGCTCTTTCTTAATGGCTGTAAAACAAGTTTATAATATACAGTTGTGTTCCTGATTCAAGGTCTTGTGCAGATGCAGTGATTGTTGCATACATGCTGGCCTTTTACTTCCACAGGAGGTTTGTTTGAGTTTTTTAAAATATGTGGCATGTGGGAGTGGCCACAAGTGTCTAAAAGGATATTATATTGAGTCTTTTTGAAAGCTGTCTTTAGTTGAAAGAGCTATTTTAAAGCTTTTGCTTGTCAGACTGAAAAGCTTTGTGTGGTTCTGTCTGGAATCTCAAGCTGCTTTAGGATGGGCATCTCTGTGTTGCATTCCTTATAGTGCAGTCCCTCCTCCCCAAGAGGGGAATAATGTAACTGCCTTTCCCCGGGGAGTTCTCTTTGTGGTTTGGTTGGCTGTGTGGCTGTGGCTTGCAGTGAACTGTCCCTCTGCTGTCACCTGCCCTGCTTGGGCTGGCTGCAAGAGTCTAACCCAGAGTTACTGTTTCCAGGCATGCCCCACGTTCTGCCTTGGGTGGCCCTTTTATATCCTAATACTGGAACCAAGTTTTAAAGAATTGCACCCAGGCTATGGGGCTGCAGAAAAGAGAATTTTACAAGAAATACTTAGAACAAGTAGCCCACTCCAATCCCAGACAGGAGAACACTGCTATATCTTCTTAGCTTCATGTTGGGTTAACGTAACTCTGTGGGTCTGGCAGCTTTCATTAGTTGTGGCCATAAATAATAATTCATTGGGCATTTGCAAAAGATTCACAACAGAGCACTGTGACCTTCCATATGCACTCCCATTCTCTTCTTTGAGACTTGATGAGATTTTTGATTGTTTAATGTTGTTAAATAATGGTGATAAAGAAATGCTACTTTTCCCTTCCCTTCCCTTCCCTTCCCTTCCCTTCCCTTCCCTTCCCTTCCCTTCCCTTCCCTTCCCTTCCCTTCCCTTCCCTTCCCTTCCCTTCCCTTCCCTTCCCTTCCCTTCCCTTCCCTTCCCTTCCCTTCCCTTCCCTTCCCTTCCCTTCCCTTCCCTTCCCTTCCCTTCCCTTCCCTTCCCTTCCCTTCCCTTCCCTTCCCTTCCCTTCCCTTCCCTTCCCTTCCCTTCCCTTCCCTTCCCTTCCCTTCCCTTCCCTTCCCTTCCCTTCCCTTCCCCCTTCCCTTCCCCCTTCCCCTCCCCCTCCCCCTCCCCCTCCCCCTCCCCCTCCCCCTCCCCCTCCCCCTCCCCCTCCCCCTCCCCCTCCCCCTCCCCCTCCCCCTCCCCCTCCCCCTCCCCCTCCCCCTCCCCCTTCCCCTTCCCCTTCCCCTTCCCCTTCCCCTTCCCCTTCCCCTTCCCCTTCCCTTTCCCTTTTCCCTTTTCCCTTTTCCCTTTTCCCTTTTCCCTTTTCCCTTTTCCCTTTCCCTCCTCCTTTTATTTCCCACACTGCATCCTTTAATCAGTTGGTTTCTGTATTACTGGTCACTCAGAATGCACTCAAAATTTTGGGGGCCTTCTTTTGGATATGGGACTCTTTGGAATATAGAGTTTGTGATATAATTATATCACAGATCTCCAAATAAATATTTCAAATTAATTTCAAATGAAAATTTGACATTTTGTATTGTGGCAGAAAATTTTGGCAAATAATAAATGAAGAGAGTTAATTCCCATTATTTCTCTTCCATTAAGAACATATTTTTTAAAGGAATCTACACATCTGTTTTAGGCTCATCTCTCTTCCATCTTATCACCTCTCTGTCAAGGACAGTTCAGATTATTAAAAATTCTTCTTTTATCCTTTTAAGTTATTCTTATATCCTTTAAAAAATCACTTTTCATAAATTCAGGTCCTCCCTGGCAGAACTCTAATAGTTTTATGAAAAAAACCAATTTTATAAATAATTTCAGTCTTTAGAAACTAGATATAAAGTAATTTCTTCTTTGAAATAGAATTTAGCCAAGCACATAGAGTTCTGAGGGCTTCATTTTTTTTGTTAGTTTTCTTTTCATATTTAGTTTTCCCATGGCTTCTATCAGATTTTCAGTTTTAAATTTTTTTCTCCTTTAAGGATATTAATTTCATGAAGAGAGAAATAAAATACAGCATGAAAAATACCATTTTAGTTTTGTTTGCAGAATAAGCAGAGTGCAGATTCATAAAGGAGGCCTCGTGCTGGCTCTTGGCTGCTCTCTTCCCAGGGAGAGCTTGTCCATTGTAATTCCTATCTCAGGTTTGTACTGAAAAATTAGCTATGATATATATTTTTGTCATATCTTGCATGGGTGAAAAGAATGGAGGGAAAAGGATATTTTCCTTAGGAAAACTGTAAGAGAATAGAAAAGTAAGTAGATATCTGAACTGTTATCAAGGACATGTGAAGCCTCCTTTAATAGCTTGTAATTTCTAATGCTCTGAAATAATTTAGGATCTTCAGTCTGTGATGCAGTTTCTCTGTCCCTGCACACAACCAAGTGTGTTGCTATTTCTCACTCCTGGCTGTCTGCCATGGTATGGTTAAATCTAGAAGTCTGCCCAACCCCGCTGAATGCACTTGATTAGCAGATTTTATTGGAACAGCACCACCCGCATCTTACCCTGGGCTTGTGCTCCAAGATTCTGCTCAGCCACAGCCTCCGGTGCCATAGGAGCCGTCAGCGGGGCCCACCCTCTGTGGGGCAGGGCAGAGGGCACTGCTCTGTGTGCTGAGCCACAGGGGAGCACAGGGGGTGGGATAAGATGTGGTGTGTTCTCCACACGAGCCTGGCAGCTGTGGCTGAAGCCTGCTCTTTCTCCTACTGGCAAGGGGAAGGCAAACCCCCCTGTAACATCCCTGATACCATAAGCTAGAGAAAAACCCCAAGTATTAGCAAATGACAAGCAGTAAACCAGATTATAACTGCCTGAAACTACATGCTGCCAGGCAGTTACATAATGGCACAAAACTCTTCAGCCTCAACTGCAGCACTGAGCCTAAAATACAGCAAAAACCGCTCTGATGAGCCCAGGTCTCCGAGGTACCATTGAAAGCACAGCTCCAGGTTCCCAATCTCTGCTCTGAAGAGTTGGCTAAGAAACCAAGAGAAAAAGAGAAATAATAGTAATAGGCAAGAAAATGAGTCACAGTGCTTAACATAAAAACATAGAAAGGCACAATTCCATGTTTGTTTATATAACTCCTGGTGTTAGTTTCACAAAAGAGAAGTTTAAAAGGCATTATTTGGATCATGGTAATCTCCCTTAAATACAGCATGTCATGGATTTTAGTGGTATCATAACTTCACACCGGCTCTTTCCTATTTATGTCTGTGACTGGTTGCACATCCATTAAAATGCAGGTAACACTAATAACTGGTTGGATAATTAATAATCTTAAATTACATTAAAAGACATGTTTTGAATAATAGGGAGGGTCCTATATTCTGAGAGTGCCTAGTGCAGCTGGTTCTGAGGAAGGACAGATAAGCTGAAGTGGTTTGTGAGCATCTTTTCAAAATGTGTGATGAGTCTGTCAGTGTAACAGGAAGGTTGGTGAACTTCCACTTGCTTCTTCAGAAATTTCATACTGAAAGTTTTACTATGGAAAACATTAACAACATGGCATTAACAACTTAAAGTTTCCATTTGAAACTTTCTGTATTTACATTTGATAGGAGTTCATTTTGAAGTGACTATAAAGCAGTCCCATAAACATGACAAGTTACTGTTGAGTTGGATTTGGATGTGGCTTGTGGGCTTTGAACAGTGTGTCAGGTATTGTGTGATTTGCTTCCATTATCTGGCTGTGGTGTTCCTTCAGACCTCTAGGTTTAAATTCAGGACCTGAGCTTATTCTACGTGCAAGGGCAGCTTTCGTCAAACCTCTACCGAGTTTGTTGCCTAAAATAAGACTAAATAGAGATTCTGAACCTTTTCCCTTCATGTTTTTCCCCAGCTATCCATTTTGTAGCCAGCACAGAAGGGAAGCTATCTGATTCAGAGAACTTGCTAAATTCCCAGACTCTGTCCTCACTTTTTTTCTATTTCTCTTCCCTTTCTGTGGAGTTACCACAGACACAATTTTGCTTTCCAGCCATGGTGATGACTCCGTGGGCACTGCCTTATGAGCGAACATATGAATTGCTCTATTACACAGATGGATCATTTTAAAAGCTTGGAAATAAACTCATCTTCCACGTCTAAAATTTCTAGAAAATACTTGAATTTTCAGGGCTTGGATGCTTTGATGGGAACCAGGGTGTGGATCTTTAACTTTCCAGAGCCTGGTGGATACACGAGTGTGACTAGGCATGTGAGGAAATCTTAGATCTGCATGGGAGATGGGCAACAGCTATTTATTTTTGTAAAGGCCTATTTTAAGAATATTTTAACTCTGAACAGAGTCTTGTTCTCTGAGAGCTGGCCTTATGTGAGATAAAATATGATTTTCCTGTAAGGGAGCTGAGAAGCAGCATGCATTTGTCTGAGCAAGGAATATTTTGGCACTTGTGTCTACATCAGTATAACTTCACAACTGTATTTCCATTGCCGGTTGGACCAGGTGAAGGGCCATAAGATAATTTAAATTAGGAATAACCATATATTTTGTGTTTCAACTGAGGACAGACTAAATGAGGTATGAATACACTGCTGTTCAATAAGTCAGCTCTTCAGAATGCTCTGTTTCTTGCTGTATTAAAGAGTTACTTGAATGTGTATTGCATGTCACATTTTCCCTATGGTGTCTGCTATTTTTCATTTCCAATCTGTGGGATTCCCCACTGCTTAGGGGTAAATGTTCTTTTACCTTGTCATTTAGTTTGGTAGGAGTTACTTTATATGGGAAGACACTTAGTGCACTGCACACATTTTTTTTCTGCTTTCTTCCTCCGTATAGATATAACAATTTTATCATCCTGAGCCCCTCAAAACTAAACATCTGCTGCAGCTGTTACAGGCTGCTGCTATCAACAGAGCTGGAGTTTCTGTGATCCACCTCAGCCATTGCCAGGATTGTGTTCTGGGTTTTTAAACATATGTACACACACAAATACATATAAATAGTGTGTATACATATATATATAAACACACACATACACAATATTATTATATAATTATGCAGTATTATATAATGCATAAATATAAAAACTTTATATTTTTGGCTTTCAAATAAATTGACTAAATGTCATCACACAATTACTCCTTTCATTTCCCTCTTTTCTTTGCTGGAGGAAGCAGTGGGGACTGATGTCCCTTAATTCTATTTATGAATGGACTGGTCTTAATCCTGGACTTGTTAAGTACTTGGGACTATGTAGAAGTGTTCAATATTGGCACATCTAAGCTTTTTCTGAATGCTGGCAGAAATTCAGGCTTCTAGGAAATGTTTCCAGTAAAAAAAAAACACCTTGCATTGTGACAGGAGGGGTTTTTCCCTCTAGTATGTGACAGAAATTTTTAAAAATTAAAAAAAAAAAAAAAGGTGAGAGTCACCAAAAAAAGAAATGGCCACAACCATGGTTTGTTCTTTGGGGCTTGGGCTGTGGCTTTAGGACAACATGCCCAAATATGTTAAAGCAGAAGAGTTTCACTGTATGTCAGCATCAATTTAAGGCATCAGACATTGCATTCTGCTCAGGAGGTCCTGGGGATTTTTAGCTCTTAATTTCTCTCTTCTGAAGACAGACCGTGGCATTTCAAATGTCATTTTCAGTTATGTCCTGCACTGGTTATTCCTGTGGGAATGTTAGCATACTGTTTCTAACATGGTGGATTTCAGTTTTCCTCCTGGCTCCCTCAAGTCAGTGAGGTAGAACTGCTTTACTGGTACCTCTGGCATCCACCCCTCCAAAGGGGAAAGTTCCAATGGAACAACAGCTCGAGTAGGTTGGTCTCCTGTTTCTTTCTTGGATTATTCATGGATGTGGGGTTTCCCAGACTTCGTTGTTCATACAGCATGCAGCACATTCCACCTATCTTACCTTGTAAATGTAAGCATGTGGTTTTGATCAGCTCTTTCAGAAACCAGCAAAAGCCCTGAGGAATTTGGTTCATAGAAAAATTTGGCAGCATCTCATATATTCTCAACATAAAGTACATTTTTCTTAACATAAGTTATTTTTCTTAATTCGACTCCTCATTTATATTTTCGATTATGCTTTGATTGACTGAATATATTTTCCTTTTTCTCAAATTAATTTTATTTATATTTCTTACATTGTTGAAACAAGAAGGCCCAGCTGACAGAGTGAATAAAGATGAGTGCTTCTCAACAGCCTTCAGGGAGATGACTTCAGAGTTAATCAATTAAACTCCCACTCAGCTGCTGGAATCTGCTCTTGATCATGACCCCACAGTCACCCCCCTAAATGCTGCCTCAGTCTCTCTAACTCTGAGACATTCTTGGACTAATATATGGGAAGTTTCCTTGCTGTCTTATTTCCTCTTCGATCTATTCTTGCATCCTTGTTTGTTTGCTTGTTCCATTCTCACCCTTCTGCGTAAAAATCCGTATTTATGTTGTGGCTCCTTCCCTGAGAGGCTGAGGCCAATTCAATTCATCAGTGGAGGTGTTTGTTCTGAAGAAGGGTCTGAATTGTTCCCAAAACACCTGAAACCTAAGAGAGACCAACCAGCTATTTTCACCTGCCTGGGAGGAAGTGGGACTCAAATGTATTACCTGTAAAGTCATTAAATGAAAATCTACAAAGGCTCCTCTTCCTAAACCTACATCTCAAAGTGAAGGAAGTTTTAAAATGAGGAATTGTTGGAAAATAGATGCCAATCTCCAGGTTTTATGGGAGATTTTTGAACTGTACCTGGAGGTTGTAAATTACTGATAATGGGTGACATGCTGTTGGACCTGGTCTGCATAGTTTAGAAAAAGTTAAAAAACCAATTCCATGAGCCCTATTTTCAGCCAAATAAGATAACTTGAATGTTATGACATACAAGTGCAATAATTTCAGTAATTTCCTAAGTAAATGAAAAAGTTACTATTATCTAATACCATGTCAAACAAAATAATATTTTAAAGGTGTGTTCTAATCATGTTATGAATATCATTTCCAAAGTAAAAGTGCAAACATTTCTAGATATGTTTATGTTTTTGTTATAAGATCATGAAAGCCAAAGTATATAATTTTACTATTTTAATATTTAGATAATTAATATAGAATAGAGCTTTAGCTTTCAATTTATTTTTTTTTCTAATTCTGAGATGATTACACATATTTTTTTACTTATTCCAGTTGCCTGCAGAATACAAAAATAAAAGCCAATGTATGCAAAATGCATTGCTCAAATTAACATGCATTAAAAATCTGGTTGTTTCTCAACTTGTCTGATATTTTTGCAAGAGAGAGCAGCATGTGGATAATGTGTCCCACATCAGTCATCTCTATTAATCTTTTGCTTTCAGAAATACAAATCTGATCAGAAAATACAGACAGCTGTAATTCCAGCTGAGCTGCAAGTGTATTAGTACTGCAGAGTGTAATATAGATAATTTAAATCAGAAAACTTAGGTACTACTGGCATGGAACTCTCCTCAGTTTTATTCTTCCTTCTATGGCAAATCTGGGAATTCCTCCAATGCACCATTACCTAAATTAATTCTGCTTCCCATTTGATCTGTTTGCCTATATTGGAAGCACAACAAAAGATCTGAATCCCCAAATCAGCTCAGAAGCTGGTTTGCAGTACAAAATTCTAATAACAATACGCTGTTGTGTGTCCCACAGATCCTGGGCAGCTGGATCTTGAGTTAGCTGAATTTATTGTTCTAATCCTACATTTTAATTTGCATTTAAAATATTATGATTGTGGAAACTACTCTGGGGAAAACGGCATTTTGATTTATTTCACTTTAGTAGTTGTAGCAGAGACAGGGGATGTGTGATGCACTTGGCATGTTGGTATTAACTCCTGGTGTTTGGACTCTCTAGAGTAAGATTTTTCTATTGTAGAAGTCTAAGAAGTAATTTGATTTTATAGTCCTGATGAATTACAGCTTCTCATCTGAAAGCATTGCTCATATTCACATGAGTCTGAAAGAATACATAGCTAGAGCTTGCACAGCCTCTGTGAGATTCCAGAAGGCAAAGGAATATTTTACTTTGGCTTGTGAAATCATTATTAATGTTTACATTTGAAGCTGCTTCTTTCGTTTACTTCATTAGACAGTGGATTGATGGAATAATAAAATGGACTTTCTAACTCCTCAGGCAGCCTGCTTTTGTATGTCACTCCAGACTGGGCTGAACTTTACTTTCTAAGTAACTAATAAAGTCATTCCCTTCTTTTCTCCTTAGTTTAATATATTTTTAAAAATAAAAGCAGATAAAATAGTTACAAAACATGGCAGGACAAGAATTAGAGGAAATCTTCAACATCACAGGAAAATACAAAGTGTAAAAAGGAATTAAGAGTGGAACAATTACAACATTTTTAATTGACTATGTAAATTTGATTTGAAAATTAGGATCCTAGAACTATTGTTTTACACATAAAAATAATCAATGAACCAAGAAACAAAACAAAACAAAACAAACCCAAACAAAAAAACCCCAACCTTTTTCCTGATTATAATTTCTATATACAATTAACTTCTAAAAATGACCAAGGTAATTTCTGCCTTTCACTAGATACAGCTGTAGTGTCTTTTATTCACAGACTTTTGGGGTTTTACACAAAGGGTAATGTTGTATCACGGTCAGCTCCTCTCGCCGCGATACCCCGAGCGGTGGCGTGCTGGGCGGCGAGAGGGAAGAGAACAGGCGGTCACTCCCCCTGCGAAGCTCTGCAGTCCCAGTTGTCGGCGCAGGGACAGACGGAGGCGACATGGGACTTGGGGGTGAACAGGATGGTTTTATTCAGCGAGCCCCAAGACCCTCCAGGGAGGGCGAACAAAGGTTTTATACAGGAACTCAAGAGGAGGGGTATAGGAACATCAACCAATGAGGGTAGGGCTGGGGAGGAGTCTGAGGAGGGACTAACATATCACAAACCTATCAGGGGAAACAGGGGAGTGGCGTAACACAAAGTAACCAATAGGGTGTTGAGCCTCACCAAACAGACGGAATTCTCTGGAAGCAGGGGAGGAGGCTAGGAGGAGTGATAGGGAATGTTCTGGGGAAAGGGAGGACTGACAACTTTGAAAGGAGGGGGTTAGGGAAGAGCTTGGGAAGACTGACAACTGGGGAAGGGAGGAGTTTGGGTGGGGGGGGTTGAACATACACAGAACAAATATCAAATTAAAGAAAAACACACCACAACATCTCCCCCTTTCTTTTTACAAAAGGAAGGAGAGTTCTGATGTTTAAACAAATTAATACAGCATACAAATTATATTAACTTCATACACAAAATATAACAAAATCATATAGTGGCATCACAAATTACTGAAAGGACATAAATTGAAAAACATCAGAAAAGTATAAATTAATTATAATTACAATAAAACAACTTAATATAAAATGTATAAAATTGTCATAAACAAATTCTGAATCAGCGGGATTCATAACTTGATCCCATTTAAAACTTGATCTGTTGCGGCACCAACGATGTCAGGATTCTTTTGCAGAGTTGTATCTGCAAGCAGCAATGTGGGTTCTTCAATTCAATTAATTGTTTATGATGTGGGCATAGTACCATAAGTATAAACTAAATGGGATGATCTTTTCTTTTTCTATAAGGTATAACTCAATAAACAATTATTTCAATAATCAAAAGTAATAAGAAAAATTTTCAGTGAAATAAAAGGGAACATTGGGAAGGGTACACACAAGGGAATGGATAGGGGAATCAGACAATCACTTAATCAGTCATTGTCATGATTATTAAGGGGAATCGGTAAGGGATGGACCAGGGCACCGCCATCTTAGGGGGAAGACAAAATGGCGGGTTCCCAGTCCGGGTTTCTGGCTCCACCTTCCCCCAGAGAAGATCCCTCCCAAAGGGGGAGTGATCTCCTAAGAAGGAGGGTCCTCTGACGGGAAGATCCCTCCCGATCCTACCCCCCAGAGGAGGAGCCAGAAGAAGGACCAGGAAATTCCCACCCCGCCTCCCAACAACAGGGTCTGGCCTCATGCAGGGACAGTGCAGTGCTGTTGAGGAAGGGGAGGGGTTGGCGGGAAACTAGGGAACAAAAAATAAGGATTTTCAGGATGGGGCTATACTTTTCTGGGGTAGTATGGGGACTGGAAAAACCCCAAGGAGTTGGGCCCAAACTCCTCAGGTGGGGGGATCTGGAACTCTGTGGAGAGCCGGGGAGACGGTAGCAACCCCGCGCTATGTCACGGGTTGCTCCCCTCAGAGTGCCAGTTTCAGGGGAAAGGGGAGAGGGAAGAGGGTTAGGAAGAGGGATGGGAAGCTTCACAGAAGCTGAGGGGAAATCCATGGGAGAGGGGCCCGATGCAGCTGGATATTGACGAGGTGCGTGGATGGAAAGGGTCTTTGTCAAGATTTTAATCAACTCTCCCATAGTAAAAGTGTCGCCTCTTAGATGTCTGTCCCATTTGTGTCTTTCCTACCCCCTCCGCCCTCATGGGATTGGGGGAGAGTATAGAAAAGACAACTCTCAGAGGAGAAGAAGGAGCCGTCAAATGTGGGTCCCCCACCCGTGCCCTAAGGCTAAAAAAACCCAAGGGGAAAGCCCACCCACCCACCAGGGAAAGCCCTGCTTAGACCCACTTACCCTCTGGGCACGGGCAGTGAAGTCTCTATCATCCTCCTCTGGTCCTGATGGTTTGATGGAATGCTCGATCAACTGGGGACATTGTTCCTCTCGGTTTGGCCCTTGCAGAGGCCTGGGTGTTCCCGGAACCTGAAAACAGGCTCAGCCATTCCCGGCTACACCCAAGGCTCGTCCCCAAAGCCTTGGGCTTGGCCACTATCAGCCTCTGGTGATCTTCCTTCGAGTGCCATCCCCCGACACGCTGTTCTTTGGGCTCAGTCCATCGAGCCGCTGCCAAACCGTCTTCTTTGTCCTGGGGTAGGTCTACCCCCTTAATTCCCCTGCAGCACAGTTGCCCCCACGCCCTAAGGCAAAATGGGGACTTGCCCCTGCAGCATGGCTGCTCCAGGCAGGGGTAGAGAGTACGGCGGCGAGGACAAAGAGGGTCCTGGAGCCTAAATCTTCTTGTTGCTCGGCGCTTGGCTCCTCTTAGCGTGGCAGAGCTTCTTCGGCCACCGGTGTTCCTCTTCCCTCCTTCTTCTGTGAGGCGGGCGCCCCCACGAATTTGCCCATTTGTTTTACAAGACGAAGGAGGGAACCGTCATCTGCCACCATTTGTTGTATCGCAGCGAGAGGAGCTGACCACTATACAACAGGGTAACAATTTCCTGCTATTTTAGTAAATTCTGTAAACATAAACTCAGCAATACTTGTATGTGCTGAATGAAGGAAGGTGTGTCTTGATGGGGATTTTTCTAAGACATGCAAGTTGAGAGTATTTGGGTGTATTTTCACAAGTGGAGCAAAATACACACCATCCTTCAGTGTGAGCAGCTGAATTTTGGACACATTTCAAATATTTGCATGCAGTGCCATGAGCCAAGCTTCCATTAAAAGTGTGTCCTTTGCTTATTTGTGACTAATAAGGATTTTCTTTCAGTATAAAGCTTCAAAATGATCTTCTTTTCTGTGAAAAATGCCAATCACTTGGATTTTAAAATTTTAAAAGTTTAATAATAATAAAATGGTTATAAAAATAGAAATACAATTAGAAAATTGTAAAGTTTAGAGTTAGGACAATCACAAGACAATAAAAGGCAAAGTATTACAGACATCTGGATGCTCTTGGACACTAAGTCATGAAAAGCATACCTTATGAACAAAGGAATAACCTTAAAAGCAATAGCTTGTTGCATATTCATATATCCTTCATGGTTATGCATACATTCTATTTAAAACAAGAACTCTGTCTGTTGTATGTCAACTGTTTCCTTTAATCCCCAAGGCGTCTTCGAGTCTGAGCAAGGCTGAAGAAATTAGCTTCTTCTGATAAGAAAACCATAAATTTCTTTTCTTTGGAAGATTTAGGTGTTCCTCAAACCCCTAAATATAGTTTTAGGTTGGAACCTAAAACTATATTTAACACACTACTTAAGAGAATTAATACAGCATAACTTTCTAACATTACACATAAAATATTCATTCTAATATTTGCAAAAAGTCAATCATAAAATATGCATTTTTCACACTTTATCTAGACATTTAGAAACCTCCACTCAGCCAAGCAAACACCTCAGACCCATGAGATGTTTAGTATAACATCCTTGTCTTAGACATCAGAGATTCCACTTGGAAAAAGACCTTGGCTGGAGAATGAATTTTGTAGTATCAAATTTACGTGGACTTGAGTCTTTACTTTTGTTCTGACAAAAAGCAGTTTTGTCCTGTGGAATTTTCTGTTGTCTGCCACCTGTTAAGCACAGATTGTCCTCAGGTGAGCATTTCACCTGAATTTAATCAGCAGGATTTGGGAGTAACAGAAGTAACCCGAGCAATAAAAGTCCCTGCACCTGGGCTTGCGGGGCCCTCATTTGTAACAAACCGGGGTCAGCTGGAATGGGGAGGGAGCAGGAGGTTATGTAAAGGGTTCATTTGTTAAACTGCCCTTTCCAAAGCTCCTCTGGATCCCTGGTGAGTGCTTCTTTTACTTATTTAGACTTTTTAAAACAACCAAAAACCAAACTAATAAAGCCTGTGAACGGAGAGAAGGCTAAAAGGGAAGCAGTGAGAAATTCTAAGCATTAAATTCTGAGTGTGGTGTTTTGGTGTTTTCCTGTTTGTCTTTCTGGGTTTTATGTCCAGAGTATTGGTATGCTATTGGTGAATCATTTGTTGGTTTTGCCATGGTGCTGCTTAACTCTGTCATCAGCAGGACAGCAGAGTATGGTGAAATCAAGGTATTGGTTTTAATCTTTAATTGTTCTGTGTGTTGGCTCTAAAGCAATTGTACTTAGCTACTTTTTGTTTATTAATAGGCTATAGCTGGGTAAGGTCTTGCAGCTAGAATAGGCTCTGGGAAACCATGTAAATTCTGTTACCTGAGAAGTTTAACAGAGGTTTAATTTAATCTGTCTCACACAAAAGAGACATTTGATACTTAGACTCTTCAGGCCGTGTCATACAATGTAAAGCAAGGTAACAAAAGTCACACTTATTTTAGTAAGTGCCCTTCTCAAAAAGAAAAAAAAAAAAAACCAAACCCAAAACCAAACCAAACTGTTTTGTGGATAATTGTAGAGAAACCTTCCTTGTCTGAATTGTTAGAAAAAAGGAAAATGGATTTATAATAAGTACTTGTTGTAAACAAGTGTTTGATTTTTTTAGGAGAAGTGTTTGTATTTGTGTTCTGTATAATTAAGTGGTGCAGCAAAATTTCAGAAGCCTGGCAAGAGTTTTCATAGAACTGATATCTCATGACTTTGCTGCTGATCCATTGTGACTGGAAGTTGAGAGAACAAACCCATTCTGATGTTACAAATGGTTCCTATGTGCTCTGTAGTGGTTTCTGTCCCAGTTGATGTTTGTTATTCACTTCAGCATGGCCAAACAGGGAGCAGGATTTCCACATAAGAACTTTCTATTTCTTTCCTGTTTCTGCTGATTTTCAACCTCTAAAATAGAAAGATATTTTCCCTGAGAAGAGTTGTTGGTCTTGGGTTTGCATTCCTGTGAGATAACGAGAAAAAAAAGCATTCTCTTAGTAGCACTGAAAACTCCCCCTATCCTGAGGGGTTTAAAAATGAACATATTTTACCAGCCACATCTAATATTGTCACATTTGTCATTCCTGTAGACATTCAGTATACAAAGAATGATCTGTTTCTGACCTGTAAAATGGAGCTCAGTGTGTGTTGGTTTGATATAGTATGGAATCAAACTCTTCCTCTTCTCTTCTTCTTGCTATTAAAGTGCCTACATTTTAAATGCTGTAGGGCAAGAGAGCCATGAGAAGAAGGCTCAAATGGGATACAGCTGTGTGTTTGTTGCCCTTGAAGAAGGAACATTTTCCCTAGGCTTAAAGTCCCTATTTCTGATAATCAGGTGAGGACAAACTTATGCAAACAGTGTGAATCTCAGTGTGATTTTTTTTTTTGTAACAACAGCCTGGGAGTTTTGTTAGACTGCACAGTTTGTCCAAGATGTGACTATACCTCTGGATTTTCAAGAGGATGAGATGAAATCTCTTAAACTAAAAATGAAAGTGGGAGTGATCCAGGCAAGTTGTGACAATGGCTGCATTTTTTCCCTTGTTCTCTGCAGTATTTCCCATTTCTTCTTGGCTGTTCTCTGGGCTTTTTGGTTATTTTTATCATGTCTTCTATATTCATTTTGCAGCTCCCCCATGATTCCTCTTTTTGTCAGCTCTGTCTTTTGTCTGTCCTGTTTCCAACATTTTCTTCCCATTTTCCCTCTCTTCTTTTTTAGCTGCAAATGTTTTGATTCAGACTGTGATCTGCATAGCTATACCCATATTCAGTGCTGACTGTTGGCTATACAAAAAGCAGAATAGATCGAGGAAATGCCAAAGCAGTTGTGCCTGAGTCAGCCTCTGGAGGGAACGGGAGAATCCCCCCCCACCGCCCACTGGGACTACCTCCTGCTGTACTGCCAAGCACGGGGCGGGGGGGTGTGGGGTGTGCATCTGCACCTATCACCCTGCTGTGGGCAGTTGATTAATTAGTGCATGTGAGCAATTAATTAGTGCTCGGATTTGCTGTTCAACTGACCACCAGTTGTAGAGCTGTCAGCTTAATCTTTGCCTGAATGATCTTCATATCTTTGCCTTTGTGGGAAAGGCACAGCTATATTCAGGCCATTTTCAGTTGTTTCAGCCCTGGAGTGTGATGAAATGGGAAAAATACAGGGTTTGATTGCCAGCAGCTGTACATGGTTTGTGTGTCCCCTTTGGGTTGCATTTTGTTCTGGCGTTTCCACAGTCAGGCTGGAATAAGGTGAACACAGGAAATAAAGGAAGCTCCAACATGTGACTGATTTCTTCACTTCCAGGCTTTATCTGATATGTGAATTTTATATTTTCGATCACAGTGTTGAGACTGGCCTTCAAATTCCTTATACCAGATGAACACAAGAATTTTGCTGGTTCCTGTTGAGCAGTACTGGATTTACAGCAGTGTTTCATTAGTTTTCCATGTTTTGAGAAATCACTGATAGCATTTAAGTTGCTGTTTTTATCTCAGCAGAATAGACCAATATCTACCTGCTGGTTTATTGTGTATTTTGTTACAGAATGTGTTACATTGTCTATAAAGTAGCATAGGCATAGAATAGGGAAAAATACAATGCTGAACTAAGTACAGTTCTTGCTCTTTCCCAACCCTCTTTTTAGTCTCCAATTCTAGCAGATTTTTCTTTACAACTGATAGTTTCAGGTCCATTTTACTGATTGCATCAAATCACAATGCTTATATTGAGAAGGGTGCCATGTATATCTGTTTTGGGTATTATTTGCAACTGCTTTGGCCATCAAAACACGTGTTTGGTTTAGCATCATGAATGCAAATATCACTAGACTCAAATGGGAACTATAAGCATGCATGGGAAAACTGGAATATGGTGGTGGAATTTCAGAGTTACACAGCAGCATCTCTGTGGGATAGTGTGGATCATAAAAAATACTGGGTATTTTCCCTGATCAGTTTTTACTTAAAACCCACAATTCATGAGGGCATCAACAGTTGATGTTGCTTAGTTTTCAGTGTTATAATGTGGGCTTTGGATAAAATCTCCTAGAATTGCTTTTCATTGGGAGAAGCTCAAGAGTTGCAAAATATCCATGAAAATATCCAAGGAAATAAATCATTAGAGAACTTCTGCCATGTGTGAGGTGGAGCCTTAGTGCTGCAGGACTGTGCTGTGGTGCTGTTCCCTTTTCATCTTGTAATCTGCCCAGTATTTCTTTGTACAGATGCATATGAGTGTAAATCAGAGCTGGTCTTAATTAAAGTGCAGAGTGCTTTTGCTCAAAGCATTTTAAGAGGTTTTGGGTGGGATTTTTGGGGTTTTTTTGGGTTTTTTTGCATCTTTTACCTTCTGTTATTGGAGAAATTTTAATAATGAGTTCAAAATCTATGTACTTTTTAAATCTGGCCTGACTCTGATCCCTCTGTAGCTCCAAGGTGCTATGGCAAATTCCATGTTCTGCCATCCTCAGGCCTTTTGGACCTGATCTGTTAGGAGTTCTGATAAGCCTTGGGGAGCTGAACAAACCTTATTGACACAAGGTAGAATAACTCCATGGGCTTAAATAACAAACACTGGCACAAGGAGCAGGTCAGCAGGGCTTTTCCAAGGATAAAGAGTGGCAGGAATGGTTATAACTTTGTGGGCTTCTGTCACTGTTTTACTTCAGGTGAGTTCTGGAAAATAGTCAGAAATAAAATCCCTGTCAAGATGCCCCTCGGATTCCCTGGGCACTCTAAGTGTGCTCAAGCTGAACAGCAGCTGTTAATGTGTGTGTTTCCAGGACTTTTATTAGATCTGAGCTGCACATCCACTTCATAAATTATTCAGTTTGGGCTCGGTTTGTGGCCCAGCCCAATACAGTGATTCCAGTCATTCTGAAGTCTGCTCTGACTTCATTTGGTCTGGGGGTGTTTTCTTCCTCAGAGGAGCAGATGGGAGCTGTCTGGGACAGGCCACCATAATTGTGGCTCAGAGGCAGCCTGGCTTCTTGGAAGTAGGAAGCTGATGCAGGGTGATTAGTAAATGCTAGAACCTGTGTCTGTATCACTCTTCTTCCTACACAGGGAACATGGAGGAGAAAATCAGAAGTGGAACAGATAGTAAGAGCTTAGACCTAAAAAATGCCTAAATTATTTTTTAAAAGCCCATCATTCTGTACACATATTCTGTTCTCTGATATATATAAACAAGATATTGCCATGTAGCAATCAAGCCAGTAAATTAAAATGTTGCCATTGCAGTATTTTTATCAGCATTTATGTTTTTATTTTGTCAGGATAAATATGCTCTGTACTTGAGTTGTTTGCAAGAATCATGTGGCAATATTTAGTATATTTAAAAGTATCATTAGAGCTATATGTTCAGATGTGTAAAAAAAGTAATTCACTTGTATGAGTGTGTGTATCAACTGTATTATACATGCTAATATGTGCACACAGACGAGTCTATGTGTCTCAGGACTAACAGATCTGTTCTCTCTGTTCTCCCATTTATTCCACATGCCTGCAGTGCCCTCCCAAAGCCTCCCTCACCTGTCCTATGGTACAGGCCAAATAAAATTGGTTATTGTGGTGTGTGATCTGCCTGCCAGCTCTGCGGGTCTCGGGCTTGTGCTGGAGGGGGCAAAGGTTGGGAGCTGTGATTGTGCATGAGCAGCAATCTCCTGTGTTATTAAGAGCTGGATTTTCCTCGAAATATGGTTGTGGTGTTGGTGTTTGCTTCAGAACTCATTTGGGGGAAGATTAGATGGAGAATTAGCCTGTCAGATTCCAGCAGTTTTCTACTCAATGTTCCCTCCATTTTTACAGATCTGGAGGGGTCTGTGCAGGTTGTTTTGCTGTTGCCTTGTTCCTCTTCCCTTTTTCTGGCTCCTTCTCTGATACTCCCTTGCTCCTGAAGCCCCTGCATTTTCTTCCATTTAACTGCTGGTTTTTGTTCCATTATTCCTTTCAATGGGGCTTGATGATGTTTTGTGTTGTGTTCAGAAACAGGGATCAGACTGCACCCTGCCATATTTTGCTGCTAAAATAGCTATGTCTGTACAGTGCATTCCCTTTTGACCCCACAGCTGAGGAAAGAAACTCATTTTGCTCTGTGAAATGGGGAATTGCTGAGTGAGTTTTTGTGTTCTTTGCTGCCATGTGAGGACAGCTCTGTCCTTAGCACTGTATGAGCAGTAAAATGCAGAAGCTCCCTAGTGTTCCAGTGTGCTGCTGGCCTGCCAGGAGCCTGGAGGTGTCCTGCCAGGAGCAGGAGGGGGCAACAAAGGAGAAAATACCTGCTGGCACATTGTGGCTATTTTGGGACTGGCTTGGAGCTTCTTGGAAATATTGTTTCTTCAGAGATATTGCTACAGAGAAAGAAAAATTGTTATTGTCTAATATGTCCATTGTTCAAGTGTAGCAGAGCCAGTGCCCTGAGTACTTCATGAGTTTGACCTAAATTCTGAAGAAAGACCTGCTGTGTTCTCTGTTCTGCTAAACTGTGGGGTTTGTAGCTGGTTTTTAACAAGAAACATCAACTCTTTCTTTGTGAAAAGAGACTTCCTGAAGAGAGGTGATAGAATACAAACAGTATCTGCCTCTTCCCAAGTCTCTATTAACATGATCTAGCACTGTTGGAGAAAACTGCAGAATTCTGTAAAGGCTTGTCTGAACAGGAAATGTTATTCCAATTTTAAAACTGGATGGATTTGAAGTAGAGATTAGTTGATCAGTGTCTAACTATCTAGAGTTATTTTAGATTAGCAAATTTGCACATTGCTTTAAATTGCAAAACATCCCAGCACTGAGGATGAACTATATTGTCAGGAGCTGGTAACAGTACACTTGAGACAGCGATTTCAAGCACTCTGCAGGGATTTCATTCAGAACTGCAGGTGTTTCCTTTTCAAATAGCAGTTTCTATTTTGTCAGGTGGGATATTCTGAAAACCAGATTTCGTTTCTGTCAACTGTAAACCTTTGATGGAATGATTATAGAAAGATTCAAATTAATATGGCATTTGAAATAGAAAATATAAATTATGCACCAAAACTACAAAAGCAAATTTTCAGGTTTTCGCTGCTGCAGTGAAAAAGTATTTTGCCTATCTGATAAATAGGATAGTGCAGTGATAGATTTAGAAGACCCAGAGTAGTGAGATTTAAACCTCTGTCTCTCATCTGATACCCCCATTTCAAGGTCTTCCTCAATTCTGCATGCCTTTATTAAAGATAACACATGTGCTTGCTTTTTGCAGCATCAGGGAGCAATTATCTAATGCAAGTTAACTGCTGTGAGCCAGAATGCATTTTTACTTTTATTACTTTAGACTTCTTGATGTATTTCAGTATTTGGAGCCATAGAAAGCTCTGGTTTTGAAGGGGCCTCCAGAGATCATCCAATCCAACTTTCTCTTGAGAGCGCAGCCTTAGATGTGGTTATCTGGGGTCCTGTCAAGCCAATTAAGTCCTGAACTCTTTCCAGTGAGGGGAATTCTACCACTTCTCTAGGAAACTATTCTAGATCTTTAGTTTTTCTATTCAGGATGTTTTCCTTGTATCCAGACAATGTTTCCCACTAAGAAGCTCATGAGTCTTGCCTTTGCCCTCTCCCTGTGCATCCATGTGAAAAGAGCACCTGTGTCTTCCCTGTAACTCCTTTTGAGGCTTGAGCCACATCTAAACTTTTCTACTTAGTTCTATCTTGGAACTTCAGATCCCTACTCTGTTTACAAGCGTATGGAACCTGTTACAGAAAAACAATATAGACAGAAATACAATATAGACAAGAAAAAAATACTTTTAGTCCATTGGATTTCTAAAGTGTTATTTAAAAAAATAAACTTGGAGTGGGATATTATTGCAACAGAAATTGTGGAGGGTAGTATGAGTTTCCCATCTGGCAAGTCCCCCGACCAGATGGATCCACTAATGACTTTTATAGAGCATTTCATCAGACCCTGTTGAAACACATGTCTGGCATCTTTAATTATCCTGAATTAACACAGTTCCAGCCTTGGATGCTTAGATTCAGGTTTGTTGATTTTTGAAGGGAAGGAAATGAGCCCTGAAAGATCTTCCTAGTAGACCTTTTTATTAATGAGGTATAATATTAAAATATTACCTGTGCTTTTTTGGTTCATCCTGCATGGATTGTTTGTGTAGAAGTGCCTTTGGAGGCACTTGGGTTAAAGTGATGTTTTGCAGCTACATCAGAGTGCTTTGGAATTTACCCAAGTGCATTTAGCCAGGAGTCCCATGGCTTTCTTTGCCTTTCCTGTAAGGAAGGGAATGGGCACTACCAAAGCAGTTCATCTCTGCCTCTCTCCATGTGTGTGCAGCCAGTCCTGTTGCTGCTCCCACAGAAGGAAGTTCTTGTTGCATGGGAAGTGGCTGCCAGGGCCAGTGGGTGGCACTTACAGCAACTGCTGCTGCTTTGATCCCTTGTTTGCATCCCAGCTCCTTAGCAAGGACTTCGTGTCCTTTTCCCTCAAACCTAGAAAACAGAGATAAATTTTCTTGGGACATTTTTCCTGCTCACCCTACTTGCATCTTGTTCTCCCTGTAGAAGGAATAGGAATTAATCCTGTAATAATGTGTTTTCTATACTACAAATTGCTATTGTTTGAATGCCTTGTCTCTTCTAATTGTATTTCCATATAATATAATGTAACAGTATTTCAGTGTTTTCCAGTGGTGCAAATATTGATGTGGTTTCATTGCAAGTGGTCTAGTTATGGGATGTTTGCTTAGAAAATGCACCTTTGCAGTTCAAAACACAGCCAATCAAGTTGATACCCATTTAAGGAGGCAGGGAAGAGCATGGAAATCTTACACCCTGAAGACAGCACATGACCTCTGTAACAGAGAATTTTTTTACAGTTGAACACACATCAAACATATGTCATATGCAGGTAACAAACAGTCACCAAGAATTCTTGAAATTTGACTTCATTTCCTTCCTCTAACCCACTGCGCTGTCTGCCAAAAATAAGCCCTTGGTTATCTAACAGCCAGACAGAACGTGGGCAGGGGGAGTACATTGAAAAGGCTCATAGCAGGAGATGAATGTCCTCAGCAGGGCTGGGAAATCAGACTGCTAATTTAGGTGCCAAAATTTGATATTATTCCCTAATTTTAGTTCTCCCACTGGCTGACTTCATGCATCAGAAAGGATAAAAGAAATACCAGAGACATTCAGTATAGACATGTTGATGTTTAGGAAATGTGTTGATGCTCTTAACCCAAGAGGAGGCTCTGGTGTATGAGAACTGCTCTGTGCTAAATGGTGGCACATGTAATTAAGTTCTGCTCTAGCAGTGAGGGAGATTAGCCCAATTAATCTTTTCCTTCTGGTTCTTGAATACAAGTATTCTAACTTAATTACAATATGTGGTGCCACCTTTTATTGCCTGTATAGGTGTAGAACTGAGGTGAATTAGCTGACACACAATATAATGTACAACTCTAGCCTGGGGAGGAATGGAGGAATGGGCAGGGGAGATAAAACAGTTAAATTGTGCTACAGTTGTTCTTTTTCCATAAAATGCATATGTTTACAAAACTTTCTTAATCTTTTTGATTAACTTTTCATAATAATTAGTTTTATCTGTTCCTGGGATAGCAGAAGTAGTCAGCTCCCCTCAGCCACCTGGTGAGTGCCAGTTTATTAATAGGATGTTTTCTCTTTCCATGCGTAGCTCACATATTCAGCCATTGTTCAAATTTGTTTCCTGGGTAACTGTATAAAACTGTCTTTGTATTCATACGACTTTACAGAGAGGTTTTATTCTTATTTTAATATCTGAAGTGTTGTGAACAGACATATGTGGTTTGTTTCTGGTGAAACAATTTACTTCTATGTCTCTTCTGAGATTGCTATGTTTAAACATTTGGAAATGAGAGGATTTCTTGTGTGTATTTCTCATAGTGAACAATATCATTATTCAGCCACTGGTCCATATTTCAGAATATTTGAGCTGATGTGCAAAAGAGGATAATTAGTAGAAAATCATCCATTACAAACCTGTGAAAGATCCAAGTCTGTGTTCAATCAGCATGTCAATCAAAAGTATTTAAAAATTCTCCGATTATGCTTTTCCTTTTTATAGTTAAAATATTATTACATGATAAATTGTATTCTGCACTCACCATGTCAGTCTCAGCAAAACATTTTAAGTAAATACTGGAATCTACCGAGTTTTGAAGACGGCTGCTGTGATCATTCCAAAAGTGTGTTATAACGTGAAGTGTGTTGTTTGCAGCCTTGCAGTTCATCCGGATAAAATGTTGGTAGCCACAGGGCAGGTTGGGAAGGATCCCTACATTTGCATCTGGGATTCCTACCGTGTCCAGACCGTGTCTCTCCTGAAGGATGCGCACACGCACGGAGTCGCCTGCCTGGCCTTCGACTCGGACGGCCAGGTCAGTACAGCTCCTCCTCTGGGCTCTGAACTCAGCTGTATTTCTGGTTCACTGAGAGATGCACCTTAAATGTTTGGTGTTTCAGCAGCTACAGGTCTGCAGTGTTGGAGCTCCTGTTACAATTGAATTGTGATTGCTGTTCAAGGCTTGGTTTGTATCATAATTGTAATTGCAGTAAGAGGACTGCAAATGCAGCTCTTGCGCAGGAGGTGCTTTTGGGATGAAATCACAGCCTGACATCTGAGTGGAGGCATCTGATGTTGGACAGGTATTCAGAGCAGAAATGCCCCTCTGTGGCATAACTGCAATGGCTTCACCATGTACTTGTCACCTGCTGTCCAAAGGAATCAGTTCCTGGCAAAGCTCTCAGAACTCTGCAGCTTTTCTGGCAGAAGAACTGTGCTAATCTCACTGCTGGGAGAGTCTCCTTGGCTGGGGTGCACATGCAATTTAATTGAATAATGGCATTAGGACACACAGTGTGGCTTTCTACAGTGTGATTAATTGAAATGATATCTTGTAAAAAAATTTAGAATAAAACTAAAAGGTGGGCTGTTTCCAGCTAAACACAATGATTTTTTTTCTCTCTGACAGTGTTAAAAGCTTTAGGCAAATAGACCTAAAATTCATTTATACCTGAGAAATATTTTGCAGAGCTTTATAAATAAATATATGACTATGGAATTTTTGTCATTATTGATGACAATTGATGAGTTTCCTGATGTAATACTTACTAAAGTATTTTTAGGAATGCTTAGATTAGCTGATACCAAAAACCTCAGACAAAAAACCCTCAGATCAATAGAACAAAATTCTAATGGTGTATTTTTTTTTTAGGATATTGTTCATTCAAAAATAAATGCTTTAAATTTTTTCCCCTCATGTTTAACTTCATAAGACTGGTGGTTAAATTTTTTTTTTTAAGCTATTTCAGTGCCTCATGGGAGTAAAGACTTACGAGCCTGGGGGATATTTGAGGTGGAGGCCTTCGTGAAGGCCCTGATAAGTGCTTGCTGTAATTAAAACTCAAACTCACTGCCAGGTTGACCTTGCAGAGCTGTGACAATTCCCTTTCTGGAAATGCTTGAGAAATTGCAGTTTATTCTGGAAATAAAAATTTGCATTGAACACTTTTATATCTGGAGAACGACCACTGCTGGAGAACATGAATATGGATAATGCATCTTGGCCTTTTGCTGCTCTTCCTGGCTTTGCAGGAGAGGCTGCTGTGCTGAGCCAGAATTAAAGGGCATGGGAAGAAGTCTGTGAGTATTTGGAGCTCAGAGCTGCTGGCAGCTCTGGTTTGTTTAGTCAGCATTCCCAAGGGAGCTGATGTCTGTCACAGGGCAAAACACACTGCTTGCACCTTCCAGTGCAAAGCTTTCCTTCTTTTATATCCAAAGGCTGTTAAAAGCCAGGGAAGGTCTGCATTTCAGCCCCCAAGCACAAATAAATGCAACAATCAGGAATGGTACAGATACAATAAGAACTGTATTCTTTTCACTACTAGTTCTGCCAGCTGTCTGCTTCCTAAGTAGAAGTAAGCAGAGGCAAAGCCCAGGTGACTCTGCTGCATTCCCAGAGTGAATCTCCATGGATTCCACTTGTCTCCTTGTGTTCCTGTGCAAGTGCTGCTCTATGTGCGGGCATCTTGAACAGGGCCGCCTCACCTCACTTTGAGCCAAGTTAATTCACTTTTGTTGAACCAGAAGCTCTGGGATATTGGTTCCTTTTGGATCAGTTAGTGGGGAAATATTCCTTCTGGCCAGACTAGAGGTGACCCTGCACAGAGACAGCGCAATTGTTCCTGCAGTGCTTCCCTGGCCCCATGTTCTACAGGGTGGAGAATGCAGATCGGTGTGCACAGGATTTGTTATAGTTTCTATTAAATGGAGATCATCAATACACAGGAGAGAGCTTGAATGCTTCCTTTGTTTTTATGTACCTTCAATACAGTTTTTGGAGACAGAGTCGGAGTGAATTTCCTATTTTGTGTTACCTGTATTTAATACAGTCCTGATGGGAGCTGAATTTCTTGCAGAAGTGTTGCTATTTAAAAATACATATTTTAGTTTGGGCTTTTTCTTTCTGAGCAAGACCTGCCATTTGGCAGGAGGCAAACAGCACTTTGCTCAAATGTTTAATGAGGAGCTGTCGAGCTGTCGTTTTACCCGTAATTAAAAATGTCTTCTCTTCAATCAGGAGTTAACTAGAGTTTCTCTTCAAAAGTACCAACATCCTCCCTTCACAGAATTACCTACAAAGCAGATGCCCCATACTGAACTATTTTATCAATACCCCACAGTTCAATTTATGCTCTGAGTTATTTCAGATTAACCCTTTTTTATGTGCTTTCTAAAAATATTTTTTAATGGAGTGGGAAGGGCACGGCCATAATACATACACACCTAATGAAAAAAATTTAAAATGCAGCACTAGACTTCTTTAGCCAAATCTTTCAAATCTATGTAGATTTTAAAATAATGGTTTAATTATGTGCCTAAACTACTTGGCAGATATTTTCTTCTGGTAGTTCTGGGAATTCTCTGAATAATTCTATTCATATATTCCTTTCTGTCATATTCCCTTCCAGAAGGAGAACTAAAAGTGTGTTTCAACCAAAAGGAAATTCAGCATTTATCACTTTTCTGCTGGCAGGAGATCTTCCTCAGCAGGCCAAGGTTAAAAGAAAATGTAAAGTACTTCTTAGTTTCCCGTAGTGCTTTCCCTGCTGATACCAAAGTCAGCTAAGGAATAAACTTTCTCACACAATTTGAAGTTTTAGAAAGCAGCCATTCCTTATTCTAGCACTGGATGCAGTTGGAGGAGTGTTTGTTTTTTTTTTCCTCCAATCAAAAGTGTGTTGTGAAACTTTACAACAGGTCATTTATTCCCTCCAGATCAGACTTATTACAATATATTTCCCAGCTAATACATAAACACCACTTTCCCTAGAACTTATTTCTGTGCCTCTGCCCCTTACTGGAACTCCTTTTGTGGTCCTAGAGGGTTGTCTAAAGGGATCTGTGGTGGTTGTTCTCACAGAGCCTGCAATATTTTAATGAACTTGCCTTGAACTTCTCAGGGCATGCACTGGTGCTTCTTGTTACAGAACTGCCACAGACCCCCCTCAGGTTCCTCATTATCTGTTTATCCACTAGTTTCAGCTACCTTTAATATCCTATGTGTCTTCTATATTTTATCTAATTTGCTGGTTAGTAGCTATGCTCTATTTTGCAGTGTCAAGGGAACTGAACATTTCTATTCTCTGTGTTGTCTGTCAACCCTGTTCTTGAGACTGTGTCTCTTTTAGACAAGTCTCAATACTTCATTATCCAGTACAAAGTTTTACAAGTGTAACATTGAATTAAATTGCTTTCTAAAATCAAGGTAGTATATAATTGCAGATTGTCCTGCACTCCTGGAATAAGTTCTCTTGGCCCTAACTCTTCCACATGGTTGTTGCCAAAGTACCCTGAGAGGAGATGTAGGGCTTGGAGACAAGAACCTTTAGGAAGGCATTGTCTGCACACATGAAACAGGTGCCATTCCCAGTACTGAGGTCTGATTTCCAATTTCCCACTGTCAGGCTGCTGCTGTATGCAGGGCTCCTATGTGTGATTCTTTTGTATTCTCAGTGCCATTGGACCAGAGAGTTTCTCAGTGGCCCTGCAGCTGGGAGTGGTGTAACACTGATGCTGACCAGCTCCAGCACCCAAGTCTACTGACATTCTGAGTAATGTTAAAGCACAGAAATCCTTTCACATTGTGACTTCCTGCAAAAACTATAATTTTATTTCTTTGTTCCACTGTACAAACTTCTTTAACTCTCCCTTCACAACTCCATTATGAGTCAGAGCCTATTGACAGAGTTCTGCCCTCCCTGTAGGGTAAACCCTCCAAGGGAACCTCATTCTCCCAACAACATCTGAGAACATACCCAGATTTCCCTGTGTAAACCTTATGTACCTCTAGGAACAGCTCATTTAAATTATCTGTGTTGTTATTCCTGTGGAAGGAGACTGGACTTGGAGGAACTTGTGGTATAAGTCTGTAAGTAGTTTTTTCTGGTGGTGGTGATGAGGGGTGTTGAGTTGAGGTTTTTGAAGCGTTTTTATTTTGTTGTTGTTTTCATTAATACCACATTGCTTGGTGCATTTTCTGGTGGGACAGTGGTTGAGTTCACTAGGCAGGCTTTGCAATGGGGTAGTGCCTGTTGTCATCTTTCATTAAACCAAAGTCCCAAAACATTTCATTCCTCTAAATCAAGAAACTGTAACTGTTGGGACAGTGGGGGGTGTGTGAACCTACTGCAGTTAATGCAGAGGCTCTCAAGGGGCGCTCCCAGGAGGAAAGATGTGCACTCAGTATTTACACTCAGGAATGGGATGAAAAGGCCTTGAGTGCCTGCTTTCTGAATTATTGCTACAGAATAAAAACTGAAGCCTTCTGTTCCTGTGTGAACAGTTATACTCTTATTCAGTTGTTGAGAGCTTTATTGCATTTAATATTTTTCCTAGTACAGAGTTTCAGAGGAGTCTGTGGTAATGACACTTGTTTTCTTTGCTGCCTCAGATCTTTTGTGTTACCACAGACAGGTCCAGATTTTAAACAATTTGCTTACTCAAAATTTGAGCCAATTTTTTATGGAATTCATGAAAAGTTGGACAAAATCAGGACAGTCACTGAAAGGGAAAAGACCTACAACTTCCACAGTAATGGCTGATCTTCTGGGCATGTCACAGAGGGATGCACTCTGCTTTTTCCCTTCTAGTATGCCGCATTCCTTTTATTCTGTTCATTTTATTTCTTCCATTATTGAGATGGAAAATGTATTAAAATTAAGTTCTTTTAGTTGATGATAAATGAAACTTTAATTTAGCTTGGTTATTAGTTAATTGTTTTAGTTATTTTAACTGGTGATATGATACAGTAAGCAATGAAAAAGGCGATTATTGAAAGTACATCCAGTTCTGGTTCTAAAGCTCAACAAAATGAGCATAATGAACAAAGCAGTAGTTGGAAATAGTGAAAGCTTTTATTTCACTTTTATAATAAGATTAATAAATCAAAATGCTAGAGAGGTGTGTACCTGAAACAAGGACCTCAGATGTTACAGGGTAAGAATTTCATTTGGAACATTGGTAACCTGAAATCAATAACCTGACCTTTTAGAGAAGATGAGACATTTCAGTGCTCTCTCCAGTGAGTAAATGTTGAGTGTGAATGTCATTGCTGTTGCAATGTGGTTCAAACCCAGGTCACATGTGGGAAAATCCATTTGTGCACATAATCCTGGGAGGTACAGCAAAGTGATTTGGGGTTGATTTCCTGTTAACTGGATTGCTGTTGGTTTTCCTCAGCGTTTGGCTTCTGTGGGACTGGATGCCAAAAACACGGTGTGTATTTGGGACTGGAAGAGAGGAAAGCTCCTGGCAACAGCTACAGGCCACTCCGACAGGGTAATTGTATGGAAGCATTCCTGGATTTTGTCTAGGAGCTGCATGGGTGTTTCAAAAATCATTTTTGTTTCCATTAGGTTGACGCAAATTTTGGTCATTCTACCTGGCTTTTAGAATACTGGACAAGATATTTATTCCTTCTCATTGTGCCAGACCTAGCACAAGGCACTGTTAGTAAGCCTAGGGAGGAAATATGTTGTACCTACGCATTGAGTAGGATGATCTGTAGCTTTTCATACAAGATGTGAAATGGGAGCTCCACGGATAAAGATTACCTTGTTTCTGAGTATGTCAAAAAACCAATTTATTCTGAGGGCTAATTTAGTTATATCCCTTCCAGTTTTCCTTAAGACAGTTACCTGTAGAAGAAACTTGACTGAGATAAATATTTATTTTCTGTTAGCTTCAGGTAAAGGATCATAAGACAAGAACTGACCAGGTATAAGTTTACAGTGTTATTCAGGATTAGAAAATGTTTTACCAGGTTTGGCATAAGCAAAATACCTCCCTGACATATATAAGCACATGGATGCATATGTTAAAATAAATTATGTTAACATATGGATGCATATGTCAAAATAAATATGTTAAATGGATACATTCTGACAACTTGTATGTATATTATCATATTAGAACATGTTTTACATCTGTGAAAGTTTTGCTACTGACCTCACTAAATGCAATATCAGGTTCTGAATTATCAGAATTCTCCAGAACATAGAAGTACTAAAGTCTTAGTCCCAGTAGACTTTCCCAACCAGAAAAAGGAACTTCTGCACAGAAGAGGGAGTGGGAAAGAATGTCTATGTAAATATTGTTTATTCAATAACATCCTGGAGCTGGAGTGGATTGGCAGTGTGGAGACAGGGATAAAATGTGTTGACAGAACTATGTGAGGTATCCTCTATGTTTGCCCTGATCTCTGATTACAGAGAGTTCCAAATTTATGTGTAGAGTGTTCTTTCATTTTTAGTAATCTGTTCCAACAGAAATTATCGCTAAGCACAGGTAAAAGCAAGCTGAACCTAGATGCCATTACTGTATAGGTTAAAATATCTGCTTACTATGTTTCTTAACAGATATTTGATATTTCCTGGGATCAGTATCAGCCAAACAGAATTGTCAGCTGTGGAGTAAAACACATAAAGGTAAAGAGCTTTCATCGTTTACTTGGAAAAAGTACTTCTACCAGAAAAAAAAAAAAAAAATCTGTGTTCTTACCTGCTAAGGACTAGAAATATAGGATGGATTATATTTTTCTTACTTTATGTGAACATTTTACAGAATGTTTTGTTTGAAGCCAGTTCAGACATTCACCAGTGCCTGAGCTGCTGATTACCTGAACAAGAAAGTCAGGAAGATTCTTTGGTGTAATTTTCATCATTATATACTTATAATTTTGTGTATCTGCCCTCTCCATTCCACCCTAATGGTAACTCAGCCTTCAGGGATTTCCCTCACCCATCATCACAAAGGGTCACCGTGCAGCTGTAGGAGGAACCAAGGTAAAAAGTGTGAACAGAATCACCTGCACTTGGGCTTCTCATGTAACATCACTGAGAAGTGTGCAGGGCCTGCAGAGACAAAACTCTGGAGCCCCACTGTTTGCTCCCTCTAAGTCACCCTTTATGGAAGTGTTTGAAATAGAAACCTACATATATATTAGATGTTTAGGATAAAACATTCTTATGCCCATGGAAAGCTTGGAAACAAAGCCTTGTTTGCCAATATACCCTTCAGGTTTCTATTTTTCTCCTGTCTCCTCAAAAACATTCCTAACAGATGGCAATTATTTCACATGACTGGGGTGGGAAGAGCTTTAACTAGAAGTTTAGGAAACCAATTAGTATCTCCAGTTCTGGTTCCTGAGAAGCTCGTGCCCTTAAACCACCACTGCTTCAAACTGTGGGTGGTTTTGGCAGCAGTGATACCATCTGTTGTGTTCTGCAAGCTGTTTTCCAAAACCTGTGTTTGTTTGGCACCTGTCGTCTATTTAAAATGGCCATAATCACCCTGAACACAGAGAATACCAGGCACTGTAAATACACAGTAATAAAGGAATGCCAAAAACTAGGAAAAAAGCAGCATGGAGGGGAAATTACTCTGTGTTCCTCTCCAGTGGTGCTCCAGCAGTTCCCTGACACAGGGCTGTGGGAATGTGATAATAACAGCTCTGAAGGAATTGTATCACTGTGGGAATTGGGACTGATGCTTGGGAATTGGGCTGTTTATTCTTTTAGCAGTCCAATTTTACTGGCTCTTTTGGCTGAGCAGGGATTAGAAGTTGAGGTAAAGCCCAGGAGCTAAGGAAGCTCTCACTGAGCTCAGGATCCTCCTTCCACCCTTGTAACACTGCTGCCTCAGTGTTAAGAGAACTCCTTCCTTCTAGCACTCCTTCAGCTGACCAGAAAGTAGGAGAATTTAGGTTTTACTCAAGGAAAGAGAGCCATGGGGACAGTACTCCCTCTGCCTTCTAAATTTGCTGATGTTAAGAGGCAAAGGGAATATTTAATTGAATTAACAATAGAGAAGGAGCTGAATCTTGATCCAAGGATTTTCTGGAATAAAGAATTTTAGAAAAATACGTAAAAATTTGGCTGTAGGCAAATGAAGTGGGAATGGATGGACATGATGAATCCATGTCAGACACATCACTATTCCTGTTCAGTGTCTG
The DNA here is from genome assembly GCF_048771995.1 of Taeniopygia guttata. Classification (NCBI taxonomy): domain Eukaryota; kingdom Metazoa; phylum Chordata; class Aves; order Passeriformes; family Estrildidae; genus Taeniopygia; species Taeniopygia guttata. Next base: position 87,896,276 of record NC_133027.1, read on the forward strand.
TCAGATGACAGAGCAGGAATGGCTCCACTGAGCTGTGCTGCACCCCAAAGATTCGCTGTTCTGTGTCTGCACCTGTCCAGAACATCCTGGTGCTGACAGGACTGGAGATTTCAGCACTTCTCTTGCATATCTGTCATTGATATTCTCTTTATTCTGCCTTCCCTGGAAGGTCTGGTCCTTGAGAAGGAGCTGAGTACACAAACTGTGGTTTCTGCTTGATAAATTATATTAATTTAAATTTTAAAAGCACTCATTCAAAAACAAGTAGTCTGATATTTCTAGCTTGCCTCCAAAGACAACCTTCTGAGACAAACTTTGTGTTTTCTTCACTCTTCATCTCCTCCCCAGTCAGTCTTAGATTGGTTTTTGCAGAATGTCAATAACTTTTGGATGGCAGCTGAAAGTCCTCTTTCCAGGCTTGGGACCTGTTACTCTGGGAGTCAGGGAGTTGTCTCATGCATGGAGTGTTTGCAGTCCCCATGGAACAGATGGTTTCTCAGTAACTGTGACCATATTTGAGGGGCAGAATTCTTTCAGTACACTGGAGAAGGGCAGAAATGTCTGCTCCAGCACACAGGTTGTGCAAGATAAGATATTTTATCACTTCAGTGCTGTAGCTGTGTTTTTCAGACAAGAAAAATAGGATTTGCTTTGGTTTAAAAACATGCACTTGTCTGGACAGCATTTCCCAGCAAAACCTGATAAAGGACAGTGAACGAATGAGAAGGGGCAGAGTGGCAGTAATGAGGTAGCATTGAGCCTCCACCCCTCAAGCAGTTTGATGATTTGTTTTGGGTTTAGTTGTACTATATTTGTCTGGATCTTTCCTTGGTAAATGGGCAGGCTTTGGAGTACTGGGTGTTCTGATATGACTGAAAGAATCACTTCAGTGCCTGCCCAGACACTGCTCTGTCAGGATGTGCGTCTGAGATCTGCACACTAATGTGAAAAACCAGAAATTCTGCAGAAACCTCTCCTGATCTGCCATTTACGTTTCAGTTTTGGACATTGTGTGGAAATGCCCTGACAGCAAAGAGAGGAATATTTGGTAAAACAGGAGATCTCCAAACAATCCTGTGTTTAGCCTGTGCTAAAGAAGACATCACCTACTCTGGGGCTTTAAATGGGGACATCTATGTTTGGAAAGGGCTCAACTTGGTCCGCACAATTCAAGGAGCACACAGTGTAAGTGGTGTTTTCATGTCTGTTTGATAAGGAGCTGTTCATTGAATTGAAAAACTTCCTGAAGGCTTAGCTACAAAGATTTCCTTCTGTTTCAGGTCAGAGGATGTCTGAGGCTGTTCAGCAATTAAGAACTTGGATGTAATGCTGTATTTGTTGACATTTTGCCAACAGATGCTGTGTGATAGTGATGTTGACATTTTGCCAACAGATGTGATAGTGCCAAAACTGCTGATATTTATAGCCTCCATCTAACCAAGCAAACCAAGCCTCAAATTAAGTCTGTACACCTAAAGTTTCACAGATTGAGTAGCTTCAGTTATGATCAGTTTACTTAAAATAGTTGGTAAGCAGATTATGTAGGCTCAAATAGAATTTTACCACTGAAATTCCCAATGCTGGAGACTGAGTCCTCAGAAAAGATTCAGTGTGGAACAAACCTGTTGAATCTGTGAGCTTGCCTTCCAGCCATACTCCAAAGAATTTACTCCAATTGCCTCCATAACACACACCCACAAACCACCACCCCCAGTCTGGAGCTCTCATAATTACAGAGTGAGAGGGGGACGTGCAGGATTGTGTTAGATTTCTAACCAGTTTAATACAATTAATTTGTCTCTGGTTTTGCAACAATAAAGACACTGTAGGACTTCCTTGTCTTATTTCAAATGTGTTTGAGAATTGCTCCTGTTCAGAACATGATTGTGGGAATATGACTGTTTTGTTCCAAAACTGTGGAGTTTTTGGAACAAAAGGAAACAAGACAATTTTCTTTAGAAAAGTGATCTATCATCTAACACTTGTCACTATAGTTTTGTTCTAGAAAGAGCACTGTAAAAATAATGGGTTTTTTCTGATCTCCCAAAATTAGTTATGGTGACAGTTTATCAGGATTTGTAGGACCTCTTCAAATGAGACCTAAGTACTGATTATTTACAAAAGTAATCCCTAATTTATGAAAGCAGAGAGAGTGGAGTCAGTGGGACATTTTACCAGAGGAAATAGCATGAAACTGCAATAACACAGGAATGTCTTTGGCAAGCAATAACCCCCTGTAGTATAGTAGTAGAATTCTGTTTGCAGAATTTTAATTAGATTCATTAAAATTATTCAATACAACCTCTTTCTACATAATGTGATGAATTTTGGAATTTGCCATTGTAAATGTGCAATTTATTATATAATTAATAATTAGAAATATTAGTTTATGAAGACATTGCACCAGCCCACTTTGAAAATTGAGGTCTTCTCTCCAGTGTATTTATCTCCATGCAGCTCAACTTATCTCCTAACCAAGGTTTTCCTAATAAAATACTGACTTAGCAGGCATTCCTTGAACTATTCCAAGGTTGTTCAGCACAGTCATTAATCTTGAGGCATTTTCAAAACCAAGGAGAAATTCAAACTGTAATATAAACCTGTTTTCAACAAAGAGAATGAATTGACACTCTTTCAGTTCCTGTCAGATTACGAACGATGTCTGAACTGAATTCATGAAAGAATGTTTCAGTCACCTCTGCTCCTGTAAGAATATTTGTATTGCTTGTTTGCTTGGTTTTGTTTATCACGGGTAACTCTTTAAGTGCTTCACTAGTTATTCAATTGTCCTTGTCATAATATTACCAAACTTAAATTTGAAGTTCTGCAGATAGGCTGTGTCGCTGCTATTTGCACAAAGGTTTCTACATAAACCGCTCAAGTGGAGCACTTGAAATAAAAGCTGTGTTTACTGGTTTGCTTTCTGGATGGGCAACACTTTTGTGCCCAGAGGTTTCTGGCTTTTAACAAGAGTCTGCTTGAAAACTTTTGCTTTGTGTGTTTAAATTGGTTGTTTCATCTTAAAACCTTAAAACTTGGGCTGTTGGTTGACAGGCTGGAATTTTTAGTATGTATGCTTGTGAAGAAGGCTTTGCCACTGGAGGGAGAGATGGCTGCATTCGGCTGTGGGACACTGAGTTCAAACCAATTACTAAAATTGATCTCAGGGAGACTGAACAAGGATACAAAGGTAATGAGCTATTCCTTTAATGTTTTTTTCACATATCTGGATAATGCCAGCATTTGATGTGAAGCATAGATGTCTCTGCATACTGCTGATTTTTCTTATTTAATGACTGTATTTATTTTTGGATCTGTGTTCCCTCTCTGACAATTCTGTAACCTGTGGAGTGTTCCATGGTTCATGGTATAAACGCAGGGATGAAATCACTGCTCCCCCCCATGCAAATGCAAGAACATAAGTAAGAACTAATTACACATCCTTAAGATGGGAGAATGAAGCTAGCCAATCCTTAATTAATTAACTACTTGCAATTCATTTAACTAATTGAGATTTTTGGAACCCAGTACTCGGAGATGCTGACCATCTGAACACTCCACTCATGCACTTGGAATGGTAGCACTTGGCAGATTTGTTGGAGAGAATGTTATTGAACTGGTGATAATCACATTTGTTGAATCTAATCCTGCTTCCTGTGAGCTCAGTCATCACTTTATTTTATGCTTTGAAGCACTTATGATCTCATGGATCACAATGCATGCTTTATCAAGGGTGTCGTGTTCACTCATGGAATTTAGCCCTCAAAAAGTTGTCCAGGACACCCAAGCAGCAGTCCCTGTACTCTGCACTCCTGGCTTTATGTGGTTTTTTTGCAGCCCAAATCATAATGTTTAGCATGAATTTCAAGAAAACAGTAACAACAAATAACACAAAAGCAAAGATCTGGGCAAGTGAAAACTGCCTTTAAGGCTACTCGCAACATCTGGAATTGGGGCTTCATTTTCATTTGTCATTGGCACTGATGAATTTAAGCACATCTGTAGCCTCGAGCAGTGGTGCAGCCTTAATGCTTACCTGGGACCTTCTGTCCCTCTCTTTCAGTTATTTTTCCAAAGCATTTTGCAAAGGCATTGTCTGTCAAACAAACCCTGAGAGCAGATAATCTTTCTTCATGTGCAATATGTTCACAGACAACATTGTCTTTCCCACATCTAAAGGTGTGTTTCTATTCTAAATCTTAACAATGTCCATCTTCCACCAAATTCCAATCTGAATTCCATTGTGTGGTCATTGGTGTGTACCAAGAAGGAGATGAAAGTCAGAACCTCAGTATGAATTTAGTTAAGTCATAAAACGGCATTAGAAAAATTAAAGCTGTTGGAAATGGACAAGAAAATAAAATCGGATTAATTTAACCCTCTCAGGAGAGGAGAATATTTTATTTACGTGACCAGTATTTTACTGCATTATGTATTTGGTTCCAAAAAATGTGAAAATGATGATGTGGGTGACCTTGACTGCATGAAAAATGGATTTTTTATTCATTCACATCTCACAGCATCTAGATCTACTATCCAAATGTTTTTTCATGTAGTGGAACAGAAAATACAAACCCTGCAAGCAGTTGACCAGAGAGTGCTACCAAATTGATCAGCCTGCTGAGAGGATGTTTTTAAGTTTGTGGTCAGTAAAATTCCAACTGCAAAGTAGGGATCAGATTTGTGGAATAAGATCAAATTCTCTTAAAGTTATACAAAGTAAAATTCTGTTGGTTTGGGGAGGAGGGATGTCTTTTTAATATTTATTTTAATAATCCATTTTGCTTAAAGTGGAGAAGTGTGATAAATGGGCACAAACCATTTAAATTCACTATTAAGATTTTATTTGAGTGCAAGAAAAAGTAAAGCGCTGGAAAAAGGAATAAACCAGCTCCAGTCACAGGAGCGCCTTCCCTAATATAAAATTTAGATCTTTAAATCCTGTGGAATGGAGCTGGTTTTTAAATTCCCAAGGTGGGCAGCAAGCATGTTTTCTCAGGATTGAGATTTCTCTTTGTGTGCCAAATGGAGAAAATCTGACAGAACTGCCTTGAGCTTTGAATCAGCTGGGATGTTCTGGGTGAGCCTGTGCCTAAGATGTCAGTTGGGAATGACCTCTGGAATTCCAGCAGTGTTGGCTGTGGCCCCCCTGGCACAGCTGGCACTGAGGGCAGCTCCTGCTGTGCCCCCAGGCCTGTCCATCCGCAGCGTGTGCTGGAAAGCCGACAGGCTCCTGGCAGGGACGCAGGACAGCGAGATCTTCGAGGTGCTCGTGAGGGAGAGGGACAAGCCCATGCTGATCATGCAGGGCCACTGTGAGGGGGAGCTCTGGGCCCTGGCAGTGCATCCCAAGAAGCCTTTGGCAGTCACTGGCAGCGACGATCGCTCTGTGCGGTAAGGCTGTACTCGGTTGTTGATTTCATTACTTCAGATGCACCTTAATTTGTAATGGATTGACTTGCTGGCCTTACGGTCAGACTCTCCCCCTCCCCCTGATTTTTTCTTAGCAACTTTGGTTTTTCTCTCCAGTTTTCATATTTGGGTGCCACACATTATGTAAAAATAATCAGAATTTATGTTCAAAATGTGCTGGATATATATCTTCTGCTTGTATTATTGATTTATTCCTGCTGTGTACAGGGGGTCTAAATGGGGAATGGTCACCTAATACTTCTCTTCTGGTAATATGAAGCAACAAGCTTAAAGCCTAAATACTTTTGTCCAGTGTTTTACTCAGAAGGTATCTGCCTCAGCCTCAAGTATTTAGGAAATCTAATCTAAAACCAATTCAGTTAAATTGCCAGAAAATTAGATTAATGAAAATGCACCGACGTCATAAGAGGAAGTGGAGGGACAGATACTGATCACTTCTGTCTGTGACCAGTGACAAGACCCGAGGGAACAGCTGACGCTGAGTCAGGGGAGGTTTAGAATGGATCGGGGGGGGGGGGGGGGGGGCGGGGGAAGGGGCATTGACCAGGCTCCTCCCCAGGGAATGGTCACAGTCCTAAGGCTGCCAGAGCTCCAGGAGTGTTTGGACAATGCTCCCAGGGATGCACAGGATAGGATTATTGGGGTGTCTGTGTAGGATCAGGAGCTGGACTGGTGATCCTGACTGGGTCCCTTCCAACTCAGGATATTCTGTGATCCTGTGTTTAGTTACACCACTTGTGTCTTGAGGCTTTGCAGCAGTGTTTTTAAACTTTGTCCACATGTTTGTGGACATTTTCACAAATAGGATGCTCCTTTTCCTGTCTGTGTTAAAAGCGGGCATATTGATTAGCCTCGGGGGGGGAAAAAAAAGGCATTTTGCTGTGCTTAGTAAGACTTGGCTGTAGAGTTTGGTGGTCCAGCTCAGACTCTTCCTGAGTCCACACCCACAGAGTTGCTGTGTTCTCACCTGAGCATGGACTCTGCCCAGTGGAAAGTATTATTTATCTGTGATTAAAGAGATGGGGGTTTTCCTGAGTGCCAAAAATCCATCTCCTACCATATACTCAGCTTCTGATTACTGCTTCTTCAGATTGCACGTTATGATTCACCTCTGCCTTGCGGCTTGCTGCTCAGCTGGGATCTTTTCTTCCCTTTCAGTCTTTTCACTTGTACTGGTTTCCTGTACCTGCCATCCCTCATCTCATTCTAACCCCATTTAAAATCCAAGTGTGAAACCCACAGAACTGCCAGTTGTTCTCTACAGTTGTGTTTTCTCCCTGCTTCCCACAGGAGGATTATTTCTTTCAGTTTCTGCAATGCACAAATGGTCTCTTCTGCTGGGGTTTGCCTGCACAAGTGTCCTGGCAGGATGCAGGTCAGTTCTGGAGGAAGGACTGCAAAGCTGGGATTAGCATTGCACTGCCCTCGAGCCAATAAGCTCCACTAAGATGGGATTTCTTGTCTTGGGCTCATCCTGTGGTGAGCAGAGTAGTTCAGCTCCTGGAACTGGAGAAGGTACTGCTTACTCAGAGCCTGACCCAGCTCGTGCCCCTCCAGGAAGCACTGCAGGATCTGTGTGCGCATCAAACCTTGATTAGTGCTGCTCTTATAATTCTTATCTGTTGGAGCAGTTACGATATCCCTGATGCCTTTGGATATGCCATTCTCTCAAGTCTGCAGAGATTTTACTGCCCAACATCACACATCTTTGAGCTGTTTGAGCACTAGAGAGGATGAGATTTGAATGCTAGTGGGTTTGCTTTATAGACTATGGCTTCATGTGAGGAATTCCAGTGAAACGTATGAGTACTTTCATTAAGATGAAGTACACAAAAGGATTTTCCTACAAATTTTCTGTAATACTTGCATCAACCACGATGTTTCTGTATTGCCCTTCATTGGGTAATTTTTCTTAGTATTTGATTATCACACTAATTTTTCAAAGAGTGGGTATGTAATAGAAATCTAAATTGGTTTAGAAATAAAAGTATTTAGTGAGTCAGATGGTATTCTTGTGTCTGGGATGTCTAAATGAGAAGGGGAGTTACTGTGTTTTTCCCTAGCCCAACTGAGAGAAGTCTCTAGCCAAATATAGGTTTCTAACATTTTAAATTTCCAAAGCAAACCATCTCAGCTAGGAAAGCTGCCTGTTCTCTGTCTCTTACCACAGGAACAGGGAAAAACTGTCATTCTCTGAAGGCATAGAGAATTATTTACTACATGTATTAAATAAACTGTCATGTTTTGCAATTAGGCTTCCAGAGTATTGCACAAACTGATTTATGAGGAAGCAACAATTTTCTTCAAAATCTTTCCAAAGCCTTCCTGGTTCATTCTTGTTATGTTGGGCTCAGCTTCTGCCTTGAGAGACTGCAAGATTCTTGATCATACTTCATGTTTGTCTTTGAATACAGTTGTAATGTCCTATATTCATTTATTTTCCACCTTCTTTTCAGGCTCCATGCAAGCCTGTGTTTATGCTGTTTATTCCAGTGTCAGCAACAGAACTTCTTCTCCTTTGGAGCCTCTTGTGCTCCCAGTGCCTCTCAGCTCCCTGTGCAGAGCTGAGCTCAGTGACATCCACATCCTTGGTGCCAGTGCCTTCAGTAAAAATAGGCATTGTTACTGTTCTAGAGCTTTTACTGTAACTTCCATCCAGCCTGGGTGTTCTTTTCTGTCCAGCTCTGATCTATAACTCGGTCCAGTGTCACGTTACAGTTCTTGCACAAATTGTTCTTTTCTCCAGTTTAGCACATGATCACATCTAGTAATTCATAATTCACAAATTTTACTGAAGATGCTATCAATACATTACATTGATGATTCTATCCTCAAAACAAAAATAGTTGGGTACTGTTGTCTTAATTTCTCTACCCTGAAAGAGGTCTTTTATGCATTTTTCCCCATTATTTAAATTATTTTTTAAATTTCTAAGTCTTGCAGACTACTGAGATCTAACAGGTCAACATGCAGTGATTTGGGAAGCTCCTTCCATTCCTTCAGAAAAATATAGGGGCATTATTTGCCTTTCTCTTAGGACATAATTTACTGGTTGATTCTTTTTAATTGCATTGATGTGAATGAGGGAATCAGTATGCACTTTTATCTCCTAGCTCGTTCAGAGTTAGGACAAGAAAGTCTTCCCTGTGGTTGGAATGTTGATGTTCCCTGACTGTTGCTTTCAGTGGAAATTTCGCTCTGAGCTGCATTGGCCCTTCATATCTACAAGAGCTTAATTTTTATTATTCATTTTGGGGAATTCAATCAGATAACACTAAATCATGATGTAATTGAGCTTCACTCTGTTTTCTTCTACCACAGTTGTGTTCAGGTTGAAAGGAGATCAATCCTTTATACAATATTAACACAAGGGGTGTGTGCAAGTGATTTTCCCAGCTGAGTTAGACCTTTGGGGTTCCTCTTGAAGACACCCAAATCCTGGGCAGTCAGGAAAAGCCCCCTCCTGCTTTTCCCTTCCCTTTGGGGCAGGTTGTGGAGCCTTGCTGACCATGCCTTGATCGCTCGCTGCAATATGGAAGAGGCCATAAGGAGCGTGTCCTTCAGTCCTGATGGATCCCAGCTGGCACTTGGGATGAAGGATGGCTCCTTCATTGTCCTCAGAGTAAGGTAAGATGAGAAACTGCTGGGTATCTTATCGGAAGAAAAAGAAATAATAATTGCAGATGCATCCATATCCCTTTTAAGAGGTGGTAGTTTGGCAAAGAGGAGAAAATCTATGCTGTAATTAATTTCAAAATATTAGCTCTTAGGAATAATGTTGATAAGATGTAAGATTGTTGCGTTTGGCTCTTTTCCTGTAGTCTGAAGTTATACAGGTATTTAGTGAGAAGAAATGTGCATAACAGAACATAATTTGGAGAGGGATCTTCACAGATGATTTATTTCCTGTTGTACACATACTGGGCAAAATAATTGGTGATCAAAAGACATTTTTAAGTATTTTCAAGATAAACCTGAGTTCTACTTTTTGTGTAAGTGAGAAGCCTTTTTCTACATGGCTGCATCTTAAGCATTTTCTGTCTGAAATTCTGTTATGGAGGGCACACAAAAGTAGGTAAAGCCTCAAATTTGAAAGAAATAGAATGAAATAGCCAAACCCCCAGTATACTTTCAAAACACAAAAGCTGTTCTGATTGATACCTGGAAGAGTTTACCCCCTCCTGACTATTCTCTATATGTTTGCCAAACATATACTTAAAATACTTGGAACTTCAAACTGATAGGAGGGGAAAGCCTGGGAAAACCCCTATAATGCTCTGCTTTAATGACTTTAACAAAATTTAAATGAGCTGTTCATATTCATTTAAAAGCCTTTCCAATGACTATTTTTCTAAAGAAGTTAATCATCTTTGGCTCCCAGTAATCTAGTCCTTTCTCTGATATCTCCTAGAAATCTCTGTCTTGGCTTAGGAAAGGTTCTCCTTTCAGGACCCTGAAAGGTCCGTGCTCTGTGTCAGGATTTAAAAGATATACTTAGAAAGTGTATCTCAATAAATTTGTGTTGGATGCCTGCTAGCAGTACTTCATTAGAGCAGGTGAAGAGAATGAAGAACATTGTGGACAGGCAGAGTGGTTTCTATCTGCTGCTTAAAAAATGCTTAGAATCAATGGAAGCAATAGGAAGTTATCCACTAAAAAAAAGTATATTTAAAGTGAAATCTAATTTCTATTGTACAGATGATTCAGTGCATCTATCTTCTTTATCTGTGGATTGCAAATTCCTGGGTTTCCAGTTGTCATTCTCCCCTCTGGCTCCTGCAGGGACATGACCGAGGTGGTTCACATCAAGGACCGCAAGGAGGTGATCCATGAGATGAAGTTTTCCCCAGATGGCTCCTACCTGGCTGTGGGCTCCAACGATGGGCCCGTGGACATCTATGCCGTCGCCCAGAGATACAAAAAAATTGGGGAATGCAACAAGTCCTCCAGTTTCATCACTCACATCGACTGGTCTGTGGACAGCAAGTTCCTGCAGACCAATGATGGTGCTGGGGAGAGGCTGTTCTACAAGATGCCCTGTAAGTTTACAAGGGGCTCGTGTCATGAACAACTAAATTTTGGTTTTGGTTTGAAGAGAACATCACAAATATAATACAAAAATTACAGGGGAAAGTGGAGTTTCTTGGCTGGAACTTAGAGAAATACCCACTGCTTGTTTTTTAACTCAGTGCTCTAAATATCCTCAGCTTTAAGGAAAAGATGTCTCTGCTGTGTAAATTATGTCTTTTTTCATAGCAACTTTTACACGTTGACTCGCTCTCAGGTAACTACCAAAGCCCCTCTGTCCCTGTTGTCCTTCCTTGGTGAATGATTCCTGTTAGTGATCAGAATGTTTTTAAGAATGTAACTAAAAATAGGAGAACTGTTTGAGTCAGCTTGAATTGCTGAGGTTCTCAGTGTAAAAGCTTGTTCGTAGAAACAACACTGATAACTAATTGGCTTATTCTCACTTTTATTTGAGAATGCTTTCTAATATTTAGAGGAAATTTTTGCAGAAGAAAGCTTTAGAAATAAAATTTTGGGCTCTTTTGAGTTAGTTTGGCAGCCTTCAATCAACTCTAAACCAGCCCCTGGAAGCAAAAGGTACCACAGAATGGCTGACTGACCAAATACTCACATTTCAGGGACTTAATGTGATGAAAAATTCCTACTAGCACATGAGCATGATTTAAGATTGTGTATTATTAACCTTGTAGCACTTGAAAGTGTTTGAGGGACTCATGCTATTCACAGTACTTTCTACTGAAGGCATTTCTTTGGTAGGTTTGGCATTATGACTTTCCACTTTCATATGTTTTTATCATGCCAATCCTAATTAGCATACTAAGTCTCATTAGAATCCTAATTATTTCTAATGCAGCTGCATTAGAACTCCTCAGATGTGTGATGTCCTCAAACACCACAAATGAGAGATTATAGAAATTTAAAGAAGATTGTGACTCTTCTTAATTGAGGTTAAAAATTAATTACAACTAGAATACCCAGATAAATATGATTAAAAGAAATAGAGTTTCTAAAAAGTAAATTATGAATTTGGTTATTCACCTTCACATTTTCAGCTGGGAAGCATCTAACAAGCAAAGAGGAGATCAAAGGAATTCACTGGGCCTCATGGACCTGTGTGATAGGATCTGAAGTGAGTGGAATCTGGCCAAAATACACAAACATCACAGATGTCAACTCTGTGGATGGGAATTACAACAGCTCTGTGCTGGTGACTGGCGATGACTTTGGGCTGGTGAAATTATTCAGATTTCCATGCCTAAAGAAAGGTAAGGTGGAATTTTGTATGGCTGAAAAATGCAAAATTTACCTCAACACCCTATCAGTGTATTTTGTAATGGTGGCTTTTCATTCTGGTGTAAAATTCCAATTAGTGTGTGCACAATTCCTGCAAGTATTAATGGAATCAGAGACCGGACTTTAACCCTCTCTGTCTAGCTGTTTTCAGAACTGTTGAGAATGTGTGGCTGCTTCCTCAGGATTTTCACTGTACCAAGCATAAAGTCAGCAATCCAAATCAAACAACCTTTTGCCTTTATGTGTGCTTCAGTGTTTAATTTGATATCACATCGCAGTGTATTTTCAAAATTTGTGTTTTAGGAAAAATGTAATGCATGTGTTGAGTTCACACTAGCATTCATAGCCAGAAAGGTGAAAATTAAACTTTGCGTGTGTCTGGTACTTCTTGCCAAGATTGAAGTACTTTTCTGACAACTGAAGGATATAATCCATATTATTTTATGCCACTTATTTTTATATAATAATTACTTTTGTATCACCATATCAAAAGAGGCATTTTAATATTTTTTGGTTTTCAGATTTCACAAGTGTATGTTTCTATTAGGAACCTAACTTCATTAGTTATAAGGTTAATTTTTCCCCTTACATACCAACAGTTCTCATGTTTTCAGGAGCTAAATTCAGGAAATATGTTGGCCACTCAGCCCATGTCACCAATGTGCGCTGGTCCCATGATTTCCAGTGGGTTTTGAGCACGGGAGGTGCGGATCACTCCGTTTTTCAGTGGAGATTTGTTCCAGAAGGGTTAACCAATGGCATCCTGGAAGCCTCTCCACAAGGTAAACATAATTTCTGTTCAAGTATTCATTAAATTAAATCAGCAGAGAATGCAGCACTGCTGGAAGAGCTTTTATTGATTTATCAGGAAAAAAAAAGTCATAAGTCTTTGGAATTGAGTATACTCAGCATGTTTGAGACATTGAAGATTTCAAAGACAAGCCCTGGTTTGGGCCACATTAAAAACTGCTGCAGTCTTCAATATTTGTGTTTGGGAATATATAAGCAGCATTCCTCAAGGTGTGTGAAAGAAGACATTTAGAGGGACTGGATAATTAAATTTTCAACCTTAGCCATGTAACTTGCATTCAGAAGTCACACTACACCTGTTTAATTGTATAATTTTATTTTTCAGTGCAGTCTTACATATCTCACAACAAGTTTCTCATATTTATGCAGTAGCTGTACTTCAGATATTCTTCTGGTTATAGTCATGATCTTTATAATATCCTACCAAAGCCATATGAGCTGTGTCATGGTGGTTGCTAAAATCAGGATTCCCTGCAGCAGAAGGGCAAAATTTCACTCTGTACATGCACAATCTGGTACATTTTCTGCATTACAGCAAATATTTTAAGCACAAAGATTGATCAGTGAAAGCTTTTATTTGTCATTTCTGTGTGTTTGCTCTTCAGATCCTGTTTTGAAAGCGGAATTCTTTGATGCTGGAACTGTACCAGTAGCTGCTCAGTGATTTTGCTTCTCTCTGCCACCTTCCTGCCCCGGGCAGGGAAACAGGAGAGACAGAAATGAAGCCTGACACATTCAGTCAGCCCCCATAACTTTTACTAGCTGCTTGAGCTTCCAGACTTTTTGAATACTGCTTTGCCCATAGTCTAAATTATATAAAAATATCACATACTATTTTCCTGTGATTTTATGTGTTTTGTATATTGATTTTTTTTTTTTCCAATTTAAAGCAGAGGGTGGTGTTGATTCCTACAGTGAGGAATCAGATTCAGATTTATCTGACGTGCCAGAGTTGGATTCTGACATTGAGCAGGAAGCTCAAATCAACTATGATCGCCAGGTGAGTGTGAAATAACACACAGGGCCAATTACCTGGCAAGTTCCCATCACTGCTCAGCAAAGAGAGGAAGTTTACTGCTGACTCATAGATTGCTCTCAGTTGTTTTGATAGTATTCAGCTGACTATGCAACCAATATACATAAACCCTTGAGCTGGGTTGAATTTGAAAGGGTTTGGAGAAAAGAATTTAAAAGTGTTTTGGGGATTGGAAGGTGATCTTTAAGGTCCCTCCCAATCCAAACCACTCCGTGATTTGGACCCTATTTACAAGTCACTTGAACCTGATTCCAGGAGCTGTTGTCATTCGAGTTGAGTATTGCCTGTCCCCTTGTCCAGTGACCTCTCAGCTGCAATGGGGAAAGGTCCGAAATTCCTCAGAGCAGTACTGGGATCTTGTATTAAGGGGGAAAATCACAGAGTAAGTTGGTTCATGTTGATTTAAGAGATTTAATGGGTGGCATGGGGCTGCTTTCTGGAATGTGGGAAGTTCACCTCTAACATTCCAGGCTTTAAGGAAAGGACATCCTTTATCTTTTCACCTCATTTTCTAGACTACAATAAATTGCATAGATCCTTCTGCCAGCAGTTTCTTTCACCTGTTTATTACAGAGATCAATCATGATTGACAAATTAAACAGATTTTGCCAAATTCTCTCCCTTCTCTCTCATTCACTCCCAGTTTCACTGGAGTGCTGGTCATTCTCCTCCCCTCCTCCTCCTCCTGATTTTCCGTCTGTATTCAAATCAGTCATCATTCTCCTCCACACTGTCTGTATGTCAAAAAGGACATCTGGGTTTAAAAACTAAAAGTGACAATATCATTGCAGGCAGTTCAACAGCAATATTCCAAGCACATAAATGCATGGAAAACCAGAAGAATCTTTAAAATAGCATCTCTGATGGTAAATGTGAGACAGCCCCAAGCAGAAGCTTCATTTGGCATTTTGTTAAAGGAGATAATTGACAAAAACACAGGAAAACAAAAACGTTAATCTTATTTTGAGAATTGGGGTTTGGTTTGGGTCTAGAGACATAGGATGCTCCAGGACGGTTTGGGTGGACACAGAGGAGAGATCTCTGTTGGTTGCTCTTAGAAGATAAGGTTTATTCGGCATGGTGAAAGGTACCGCCTCGAGCTGCCAGACGCAGCACTGTGGCAGGGCCTGAGGTGATGGGGGACGGGAGAGACAAAGGGAAGAGCAGGGACTCCAAGAGTGGGGGGGATCCAAGAGGAGGGAGGAAGTTCCAAGAGAGCGTCTGGCCCCTCAGAGACCCCTTATCAGGGGGCTCCAAGGTGGGCTGGAACAAGACTTGGGCCAATGGGGTCACAGACACCTGATGTTTCAGGGGAGGATTACAGGTGTGGGATGAACCATACATTTTGGGGGTTGAGATGGAACAGTCCATTTGGCTTTTGGACCTATCTGTAGGTAAGGGCATTGTCCAGCCAGTAGGGGGATTGTTTTCATCCTGGCTGTACTATTGCGATTCTTCTGCTAGGCAATCATATTTATCTATCCTTCCCAACATCTGGGGTTTTTTTTTTTCTTTTTAATATTATGGCTGAAGCAGCAGAGAGGATACTACATTTTGAGATGCATCAGAACATGATGCCCCAGTATTTTGTTTCACAGAGTTTGTTTCTTTCTTTTCCTTTCTCCCAAAAATCCAGTGTTGCTTCTTGGAAGTCAGGTAGATTTCTGTGGGAGTGGAAATTTCATTGTCCATTTGTCCAAGAAATGTAGGCACAGAAAACAAACACTAAAGCTACATTTCAGCATTGTGATGGATTTTGTTTGGGAATGCTTCAAACATCTTTAACAGAGTTTTAGCATTTCTACAGTGTTTAAATGGAAAGTATTTTGTGTATTTATAGATCTGTAATTGTACTTTGGGATTCTGGACATGTTGGCAGGTTGCAGAAGTGGTTTTGGTTCCTGTGTATTTCATCATAATCCTGAGATAGAAGTAGTTCTTCATTCTCAGCTTTGAGTTTGGAAACTGAAGCACAGATGAAATTAAAAAACACCTGGAGACTCCCAGTCACCATTTGCATTGGTTTTCACTAAGTGATACTGGAATCTTCTAGAAAGAATACACTCTGCTGCTCCAGATTGCTGTTCTGGACCACTTGGACCAGGAGAATTCATTATCCAGAAAACATTTATCATCATCTGAAGGCTGGGGACAATAGTGCCTTGCTCTGCATTGTAACCACTGTACATCACATTAACATATATTAAATTTCATGCTTAAAGTCACTTTCACTCATACTTACAAATATTTAGAAAACCAGAGATGTGCAGTTAACTTAAGCAATTCTTCTTTAGGTTTACAAAGAAGACCTACCTCAGCTGAAACAGCAAAGTAAAGAGAAAAACCATTCTGTGCCCTTCCTTAAAAGAGAGAGAGCGCCTGAGGACAGCTTGAAACTGCAGTTTATACATGGGTAGAGTAACATCAAATAATATTTGCTATTTCTGATTGCTTGATATTGCTGGGATATTCTAACAACTCATATCAGAGCATAAGCAAAGTAATTTTTGGTGCTTGCCCACAATTAATTTGTTTGTCATTGTTACGGTGGTAATTCTTAGAATATCAGACATAGATTGTCTATTTTCAGTAGTATTTCAGGCTGGATGGAGCTCTGAGAAGCCTGGTCCAGTGGGAGATGTCTCTGCCTACGGAAGGAGGTGGAACTGGGTGATCTGGGTGGAACTGGTCCCTTCCAGCCCAGACCATCCCATGATTCTCTTTGTTAAGGAACAGGGGAAGATTATAACACTGATAAATAATACATCACTGCTGAGTTTTATGAAATTACATTTTATACTTGTTGCTCACTACACCTGATGTTTCCTGGATTCTCTGTTAATTGCTTGTGATAGCTGTGATTCGTTAAAATGCCTGATAGATTTTTGCTCCAATCCAATTCCTTGTGAAGCTTACCTGGCCACAATTCTATGTAAAAGATACAGCCTTTTTGTGAAATCAGTGCTGATTTAGAAACTGAGTGCAAAGTAGCCCTTGAGAAGATTCCTGAATTCCTGCTCTTGGGGGGAGCAGTCTCTGATACTTCTGAGCTCAAGCTGTCACCACAGGACTCCTTTCCTTTAACGCACAAATGATTTGTAGCACAGATTTCCCAAGCAGTTGTGGGGCAGCCACAAGGTGTTTGGTGTTTGCTGCAGGTACAGGGGCTATGACTGCAGGAACAACCTGTTCTACACGCAGGCAGGGGAGGTGGTTTATCACATCGCCGCTGTGGCCGTTGTCTACAACCGGCAGCAGCACTCGCAGCGCCTCTACCTCGGCCACGACGACGACATCCTCAGCCTCAGCATCCACCCCATCAAGGACTATGTGGCTACTGGGCAGGTGGGGAATTCAAAGTGATAGCAGTACTGTTTTTATACAGAATTAGAAAAAATACCATTCTCCATTTCCTTAAGTGCATTGTTTCCTCCTAAATATGGGCAAACTGAATGGTTTTTCCTATTTCCCTTCCAAAACTGTTGGAGGTGATTATGAAACCGTTTCTATATAATATAAACACCGCCAATCTTGTGCTGTGGCATTCAGAAGTCTTATATTTATTTTTAATCTCTCATGTAAAACACAGGAGCTGCATTTTAGATCCTTCCTAGAAGGTTTTGGACTTTCATGACTCAGTTACAGTATTTTTGTACAAGGTCCTTTGTACAAGGAGCTTTCAACAGCCTTGCTCAGATAAAAGCTGATGGGCACTTTCCTGATATCTGGTACTGAATATGATGTGTTCAGTGTATACATATTCATTTAGACATTAGTTTAAATGATACTATGAATATTCTGCTGGATAGTGATTGTTTTAGAGACCATCCACTGATATTTCTCTGAATGAGAAAATAAATCTTGAAAAATATAAAATAGGACAAATGACAAACCTCTGTATGGTTTTAAAGATATGATAATGCTAATTACTCTTGTTGGCTTTGAAATTCTGTGGGCAGAGACCCTAATTAACCCTATGATCTAGGTTGGAAGAGATGCTGCTATCCATGTTTGGGACACCCAGACCCTGAAATGTTTGTCATTGCTCAAAGGCCAGCACCAGAGAGGAGTGTGTGCACTGGATTTTTCAGGTAAGCCACAGCCTATGTTTATCTAAATGATTTATTTAAAAGCAGTCCTTGTGATGCAATGTTAATTCAAAGAAGTGTAAAATTACAGCTAGTACCAATTTTACATGGAAGCTTGCTGACTTGGGATAAAAATAGTGTGTGTAGTGAAGTCAGTCGTGGGCCTTTGGTCACTCGGTCAATGGTTGATTTTGGTGGTGTCTAGTAGATAATACCAAGTGTGCAGCTGGAATTGTGGTCACTGTCTACATAGTGGTGTGAGAATTTTAAAGCAGGCAGGATGGTGACTCAAAGCATATGAATGAGTTGGAAATGTCACCTCTGGGCTCATCCAGTTCTTTGCATTTGCTAACAATTGCCACGTTTTTCAGTTAGTTTACAGAAGAAGTAAATATGACAAACAGTTGTCTGCTGTCTCTCCCACAGACAGCTTGTCTTTCCAAGCTGGCTGCCCTAAGCTGTCTCAGTTTTTAAGGGATAATTCCTGTATGCAGCACTGAAGAATATCATCCATATGGTGGGGACTTAAATACTACTGTATCTTCATAAAAGGGCTTGAAAATTCATTCTCCCTTCTTCTATTTAAAAAATTAAGAGATTACTTTATCTGAACTATCCTCTACTTGATCTGATTTTTTTGTTCAATTAAACATAGCTTATTTCATATTCTACTCTCCAGAAATGTGGTAAGAATTCATTAGGATGTAGATCACATTTGTAAGACAAGACTCTACAAAAGAAGTTTGACTTCCACAAAGATAAATCTGTGGAACTCGGTCATATTGCATTATCAGGAGAGGAGCCATGGTGTTCATCCAAGAGCTGGAATTCAAATGTGAAATTGCTGACCCACTGTGGTATGTAAGCTCATTCTGAAAGGAGATAAAGTGCCAGAAGGAGGAAAAATTGATAAGGATGATTTAACTGATATTAGATAATGTTCATAGATGTCAATAAACTTCTTGTTAAGATCCTTAATTGAACAAATGTTCCTATATTTGAAAATACTTTGTGGTTTGCATTTTTAACACCAAGTAAATTCCTGTCCAAGTAGGAATATTCTGGATCTTGGAACCCATGTACCTGTAAAGAATAAGCTGGCCAAATATTATGTGGGCATAAATATGTAAAAAAATACTGAATGTCTTTTAAAAAGTAGCAACCACTCAATATTACAGTGTTGCTTTAGGACCTGATCCCGAGAATAATGCACACACTGCATTCCTAACTGGCTTTAACTGGCATTCTTGGTGTAGACAGGGGCAGAGAGCTGAGCAAATGTGCACCTTCCTGCAGCATCAGAAGCTGCACTGCCCTATATAGGGGATTTGCATTGTCTTAATAACAGAGGTTTCAAGATTAGGTTCAGATCACACTATTTGGATCTTAAAGATAGAAATCTGGAGCTCCCAAGATTTTCTAGCTGTAGCTGATGCAGCAGCTGACTCTTTTCCCCCAGTTCTCTCTGCCCTCACTCCCTCTCTAACACATTCTCTACTCCCCATTTCTGAAAACTGGATCCTTCTTGTACAACCCTTCTTATGACACTGTGATTGCAAGAGGATAATTTCATTCCTGCAACGTTTTGTTGTGCCCTCTGGTGGCTAATTTAATATTTATACCTTGGGATATTGTTTGGAAACCTCCTGTTTCAAGTGAATAAAGTTTAAATTGTTGTATTGTTTGGGGATTCTTTTAGTAAACTCAGTTTTGGTTTCTTGTCTTGCATTTTAACTTCTTTTCTTCCTACTTTATTCTGCTTCTTCCACTTGGTCCTGTTTATTTCTTACTGATTCTTAAATTCCCCTTCTCATTCTTGACTTGCTTCTAGTAGGACTTAGTTATTAAAGTCTGTAAGAACTTAGCCCTATGAACTCTGCAGTAGTTCTGATGGAGTAATTTACACCAGTGACTATTTTTCTTCTTGAAGTCAAATATGCCCAAGCTCAGAGTCCTTCACACCATTCATTTCTATGAGAAGCCCATTCCCAGATCAGTGCTCTTGTTCAGTCTCTACCCAGCTCTGCTTCCTCCAACTTTGACTTTTCTACAGTTAAAACTACCAAGCAGGTGATCGGCTCTTCCTACACTCTATAAATTGTCTTGTCATAAGCTGCAGTAATCATGGCTCAGTTTTAAAAATCATAGAATTTCAGGACAGAAGTTTGTCTCTAAAACTTTGTTAGAGATGGTTGTGTTTATAATTATTTTATACATGTGGCAAGAGTGCCTGGGTACTGTTGAATTATGGATTATTTTCTCTTCTGGCTTTACTTCCTCTCATTATCAGTCCTGCTGTGTCTTTCCTGCAGTGAAAGCGAAGACAGCCAGCAGTTATTTTTAGCCTTAAAATTTTATTGTACGTATTTATAGTTTCATCACCCTGCCTCTGAACATTGCATACACTGGTAAATCTCTGCACCATTTCAAGCAGAGAAAAGAAGCATTATCTATCAGAAATATTTCAAATAAAATGCAATGTGAATTTAAAGCGCTTGAGCTTTATGAAATTGAATTTCATTGCCTTGTTTGATCCTCCCTATTTTCCTTGTGCTTACACATAGGAATGTTTTATGTCTGCCTTTGGAAAATACCTGAACTCCAATTTCTCTAACTATTAGTTTGGGGGATTTTTTGCCTCATTTGTAATGCATCATTAGAAATTTAGTTTGCCATGTGACTGTTGGATCTTTGCCTGTTACATTTTCAGCTAAAGCCTTAGCACCATTAACACTCAGTATTGCTTCTGTATAGCTGATGGGAAATGTTTGGCATCTGTTGGGCTGGATGATAACCATGCCATTGTGTTCTGGGACTGGAAAAAGGGAGAAAAGCTGGCAACAACCAGGTAAGGATACCCACAGTTTAAAATCCCCTCTGATTACTTTTTTTTTTCTGAATAACGTCATTCACATTTTTCCTATGAACAAAGAAATAAAGCAGAACTCCCCTCTGAAGACAGGATGGTGTTTCAGAGAAACATACCCAGATTAAAAATCTGGAGGTGCACAGCCTAGTGTTTGGAAATTGTGAGAACTGTTTCTGTCAGGCGTTTCCGTATACTTTCTGTTGAGAGAAGCTACATTAGCACTGTAGTTTGTTTCAAGCTTTTCAAGTGAAGTTTAATATTTTCTTCCAGTTTTGTGTCCTGGCTTAGGGCAGAAGTCACTAGAGGTGTCATTTCCTTTATGTGTTTGAAGACATGCTGGCTTCCATCAATGACCAGATCACTTTCTAAAAAGAAAAAAAGACTTCCCTCTATTCTATATATATATGTATTAATTTTTTCTCAATCCTTGCTGATCCAGCCTTTCTTCTGAGCCGGCTTTTTCTGAGCTCTTTAATTACCTACTGAAAGCTCAGTTAATAACCCAACAGTGAAGAGTTCTTTGCGCTTTCTTGAAGTGACCAGCGCTGGGAAGAGAATTGGATTAAAGTTACATGTTTGCTAGTTTGTACTCAACTATTGGATTGCAGCAGTAGTTGTTCAGTGAGGGAGAATCAAACTGTTTGAGAGCCTGCTTTCTGGACAAAGGAAGTGTGGCCCTGGTCACTAGGATTGAGCAGAATTCCTGTGAGTGTGGATGCATGTACCAGAAAGACAAGGAGAGAATTCCATATATTCTCTGCAACCATGTAATGTAGCACTGCTCAGTAGAAATTGTTAGTATAGCTGCAAAAAAGTGCCTGTGAAAGGTAATTTACTTTTATTACTACATGGTAACATGTTGCAGAAGAAATGAGATTTTCTCGTGGCAGCAGTCTCTCTTAGTAGTGTACCATTACTGAAGAAATCAGTGTTTTACTCCATGTGTGTGTACCACAGTCTGTTAGCTCTACAATTTCATCTCAGACATCCAGTTTATTAGACAGTGAGGGTTTAAATCCTGTCTAAAATCTGTGCTGGAGGCTTTGCATAGCAACAGCCCTGGCTGTGTTGTAAAACGTGACATTTTCCTGGGCTTTGCAATCCCAGTTCTGCTGTCCCCAGACAGATTGTGCTTGACTTGCAAGCAAAGAAATACTTTATATTTTCCCACACTGACCTTTAAGCTTTTAAAAACAAGATAATGATAAGCTTTGTCACTACCTGGCTGCTGGTGCTCCCAGGACAGATAAAACATGGAGCACTTGGGTTCTTTTCACTATGTAATGCTGCATGTACCCAATGGATCTATTATTGTTAATCTGTTATCTTGGAAATATGCAGGGTCCTCACAGAGAGCAGAAAAATGAATGTGTCTTCTAAAATGTTCCCGTTTAAACTATTGTCTAGATTTTAGCAGCGCCTAAAGGCAGGTCCCCTGTTCTGGTGAGCACAGGAGGACAGAGAGAGAGACAAAAGCCCTCATGTGGCCTTTGCACGCAAGAATAAAAGAACATCTCTTTACAATCATATGGACCCATATAAACCTGAAAAATGTGTGTCAATTCACTATATACAGACACTCATTATGTTTATTCTGCAGTTATATTTACTTTTCGTGAATGTTCTTTTTGCTTAATCTTTCTAGGCTGATTTATTTCAGCATGACTTCTCAGTTTGGTGGGTTTTTTTATTTGGTTTTTTGGGTTTTTTTGCAACATTAAGAACACTCTTATTTATTTGCTGTAATTGTTTCAGAGCTAAATTATGCAGCTTGTTTCACTGTCCTGGCTTTCCTAGCTCCTAATTCCATTAAAATCCTTATTGAGTAAGTTGGAACCAAACACTTCTGCACTGGAGGATGATGTGCTGCAGATGTCAAAGGTGGCCAGGGCTGCTTTGTATCCAGACTGATCCACTAAAAGGGAATACTGACCCTGAGAGGGGTTTCAGAACCACGGGATTTTCTAGATCTGCTGAGCCTGTCAGGAAAGAAGTGACTTAATCCTAGCACAAAATCTGCAGATGTATAGTGAAAAGATCGTGCTTCCTGCTTTGGGGGTTTTATAAAACACTGAGATAGATATAATTCATGCTTTAAACCTGGGAGTATTTTTTCCTTTGATAAGACCCAAGCTTGTACATTTCCATAAGTACATCAACAAGCATAACTTTAGTTACCCAAGAACTAAACCTGGAGGTGAATGTGATGCTGAGCGAACTGCTTCACGGAAGTGAATTGCTTCCAGTTTTATAATTAATTACTTTATTTTCCATCTTCAAGCCCATAGATTAAACACTTCCTCATTTTTCCTGTGAGGGTGTCTTTTAATAGAGTTCTCATCCATTTAAATACTTACATCGACCTTTATGTCTTTTTTTAATTGCCTTGACCTTTATTTCCTGCTCCTTTGTTATGACTTAAATGAACTGAAATGCAGTGGGAGAGGATTTTATTCCCTACATTTCTGTAGTCCCCACATGGTGTATGCTCAAATTCTTCCTGCCAACTCCATGACACAAACTCCCAGAATGAAACCCTTGCAGATTAGAAATACGGCTCTCTACTTTTTGTTAGATGGGGAAATGATTTATATCAATGATTTAATTAGTTTGAAACCTTAAGTCATCTCTTGCCAAGCTTTTAAAATGTCTACCTCTATTGCAGGGGCCATAAAGATAAAATATTTGTAGTGAAGTGTAATCCACATCATGTGGACAGACTAGTCACAGTTGGGATGAAGCACATCAAATTTTGGCAGCAAACAGGTACTGTATTGAATATTTTATATTTGATTAACAAGGGAATTTGTGAATATTTTTAATATAGGAACATCATATTCCCAGTTTAAGAATTTGTTTTATTTGTTATGCTTTTAAATTTTAACTAACTTTTAAGTTTTACTTTTTTTTAAGTTTTAACTAACTTTGGCCATTACCAAAATATTAAAGGGGTTAAACCCAACCTCTGAGTCAGCAAATATCACAATATTACTTCCTTCTTGGAAAGAATTTCCAGTTAATTTTGTTTAAATTCTAATCATAATATTAAGGCATTCTCCTAAGCAGGCATCCTTGGCTCCGAGAAAATCAGGTTCTGATTGAGGATATTTTTTATTCAGAACTGGATTTTTTGCTCTTCATGAATTTTTAGATGTGCACACATGATACAAGTACTCAGAACAACTCAAAATTAGGTAGTTTTAAGAACTTCCTATACTTCATGCCATAGTTTAAGCATTCAAGTGATTCAGGTGCTCTCAGATTAATAATTATTTTTTCTGCTTTTTTTTTTTTTTTTAGTCTTTAGGTTATTTTTGCAGTGATTACATAGACTTGCTTTGCTGTTTGCCAAATTCCAAGGTAGAAATGCACATTAAGCAACATCTTACTCCAATAATAGTCTCTTTGCAACAAAAATAGTGTCTTTTTAGTTCAGATTTGCTCAATGGAGTGGGAACTTAATGTGGTGTCAGCTGTGAAGCCCACAGTGCCTTGACACAAGGCCACCTATGCAGATGATATTTTGTAATTTTATGTGTATTTTTGTCTAAGCATTGGTCCATGGGCCTTATGGCTGCTTCTGCTTTCTGACCCAAAGTAAGGCTGTGGTGACTGGGTTTTCAGACAACCAGAGGAGGAACAAACCCTGCCATTTATTCTGTGAAACTGCTGCCAAAAGCTCAGGATGCCAGGGGACAACTAAATCAATCTCCTGGTTGTGGTCACCTCTACAGAGAAGCAGCATTGCAGAAGCTGCTGTGGGTAAAAACCATCCTGCCAGACATTGCAGTAGTTGTTTTTGCATGTTTCCTCATCAAATATCTTTCTTGCTTGGGAAGACAGTCTGAACACCTGAGACTGATCTGCTCCAGAGCTGTCATTGCTGGGTTCACTTTCTTTGGTTGTGCTTTTCCCTTATGTGCTGCTTTCTGCATTTCCGTTATCAGGCAGCCACAGGAGATCTTGGGGTCGAACATTTGTCCTTTACAGCCCTGTGGCTACAAGCCAAACAGAACAGGCCTTGTGCTGCTCTTGCAGGTGGAGGCTTCACCTCCAAACGGGGCACATTTGGGAGTGTGGGGAAGCTTGAGACCATGATGAGTGTCTCCTATGGGCGTGTGGAGGAGCTGGTGTTCTCTGGGGCTGCCACTGGGGACATCTACATCTGGAAGGAGACCCTGCTGCTGAGGACAGTGAAGGCCCATGATGGACCTGTGTTTGCCATGCATGCACTGGACAAGGTATCTATCACCTTCCTTCACCTTGATTTTTGTTGCTCTGGATGGATTTTAGAGATGTTTGTGATTAAACAAAGCCAGTAGGAATGAGTTCTGTTATTTGATAGACCTGGATTTGTAAGCATCCTGTTCCATGTACTGGTACGTGACCAACAGCTTTCTGACCTCTAAAAATTCAGAGTTTATTTCTCACTCTGCTCAGGAGTGTGGTTTTTATGTTTGTGTAAACTACAGGAGAGTAATGGGTAACATTCATTGCCTCTTCAAGCTGATCCCAAAAATATTAATGCATTACCAGTTTCCAAAATATGAAATGTGATTTTTAATAATATTATCATTGTGTCTTAGTCAAGACTTTAGATATCCAAAGGTTTTGGGTTTTGAGTTAGCTATTCCAGATAACAAAAGAATTCTTTTTCAGTTGGATCAATAGATCTATAAAAGAAATTATGATATTTGCATCACAAAAATGAGCTTAGGACAAAGTTGTGTCCCTGGCAATTTGAAGATAATGTTGATAATGGACTATCCCTTTTGAGGTTATGGTTTCAACTGTAAAAGTAAAGGATGAGAAGAATGTTAGCTGTTAACATTTTTATATATCAAGGTCAATTAAGATCTCTCTGGCTCAATTCTTTCTGGCCCTAATTGATTGTTCCTAGCTTTCCTATCAATTTTTCTGTTTGATCTTAGCACTGAACGTCCTCTTCACTTAGATTTTTGTTGGTTAGTTATTTATGCTCTTTTGCATTCACTTGACCCAGATAATCTACCCAGGGAATTAATGAGAGAATTGGTCCCTGATGCATTATTAGAACTTGGGTTGAAGCATCTGTTAAGTCAATTGAATTTCAAATAACTTGAGAAGCTGTTACTGCCAATTACTGCCTCTTCTAAGGGTACAACACATTTTTCTATCACTTGTTCCCACATGCAGGCAAATGTCTTAGTCCAGCATTCCTGTTTACAGCAGTGTGTTCTCCATATGGTTGCAAATCTTTATAACCCTAGAAAACCAACTCTAAATCTTGTCCACTTGAATTTTTCCCTCATAGGTACAGATTCCAGTATTTATAGATTGACCCTTGAATAAAAATCATGGAAGACTTTATTATGCCTTTGGACATATCCTTTTGCATCTCTCCTGCTGACATTTGTGTGTGTTCTCCTACTGTGATTGTGCAGGGCTTTGTAACGGGTGGAAAAGATGGAATTGTGGCCCTTTGGGATGATATGTTTGAGAGATGTCTGAAGACATATGCTATTAAAAGAGCAGCACTCTCTGCTAGTTCTAAAGGTACTGGTTTTCGGTGTGTTTCAATAAGGACTGTGCATGGAGGGTGGTAAAAGGGTAGGAACTGGGTGTCAAATCTTACCAGAAGCCAAAGGGAACAGCAACACATTACTTACTCTGTGCTGGAATGTTCTGGTTTGATCCATATAAGATGTATTTCTTGTATTCCTTGTCATTTATAGTTTGTTCTGCTATGCCCTCCTCTATTTCATGACATTGAGCTTTGTTTTCATTGGTGAAATGATTTTAAGGAGAAATGTCCCCAGCCTTGAGTTTAGCAGTTCCAAAGTCAATCCAGTTTCCTTGGCTGGCCACATTTTCCTGTGGTGAGAGCAGGGTGATGTGGAAAGACCTGTTAAATTCCCAAGGCCTCGTGTGGACATCTGGAAAGGGATATTCATATGTAATCACCAAATTAGTTTGAGGTGCTGGAACTCCCAAGCCCCTCAGACCCTGTCACTGTTAAAGCAGTGAAACATCAGTCATTACATTGCCACAGTACAGACAAACTCCCTTCCCTGTATTAGGAAGGGATCCATGGATTATCTGGCAGTTTGATCAGGCAATTTTATCTCATGTTCATGATTTTGAACAGATTTGAATTATATATAACTGTAAGGGATATGAAATTTTAAAAAAAAATTTAAAATCTGGCATTCTTCAGGTTTACTTTTAGAAGACAATCCCTCCATCCGAGCTATCAGCCTGGGACATGGGCACATCCTGGTAGGAACTAAAAATGGAGAAATACTTGAAATTGATAAAAATGGGCCTATGACTCTGCTTGTTCAGGTACTGTGTGGATCTCCCATAGCAAACTATTTCCTGTATTTTTACGAAAATGCTGGTTCTTTGGTATTCTTTTTTCAGTAAATTTTGATCAGTAATCCTTTAAATTTGTCTTGCCCGCATGACTGCCTTACTATCCAAGATGCGTGAGGTTGTGTTTTATAGAACATTGAACTCATTCACTAATGCAGATTGAGAGCACTAAGAAGTTATTTAACCTTGATATGCAGTGCCAGCAAGCTGAAGGAAATCTGGAAAAAAGCAGGAAGAGTGATTAACATGTTGGAAAACTGAGAATCTGAGGCAAGATTAAAACAAAGAATTATGTGTTTTGGACAAACAAGGATCTAAAAAAAGGATATAAACTTCGAGGATTAGCCAATATTAAGATTTCAGGATAAGGTCCTGTTTGGGGTGTAATTGTTCCCTATTAATCTCAAGTTTGGAAAGGAGAATATTGGAAGAACAGCAATTATAGCCAATAATAGAGGAGGGGGAGTATGGAAAAGTGTTTTAGACATTTGTTGGGGGAGGAAGAGCAGGCATTCAGGTCTTTTGGAATGCGGAAAGCTTTTGAGAGAGAAGATGGTGAAGGCTTTACTGCCTGAGACTTGCAAAATGAGGCAGGGCAAAGTTAGAAAATATTACACAGCCCCACAGGCATTATTTCCTTTTGTATGGAATGCTTTCCTCCAGGGCCATATGGAAGGGGAAGTGTGGGGCTTGGCAGCTCATCCTCTCCTACCTGTGTGTGCCACTGTGAGCGATGACAAAACCCTGCGCATCTGGGAGCTCTCGTCACAGCACCGCATGCTGGCAGTGAGGAAGCTCAAAAAAGGTAACTCTGCCTTGGCCAGGCCCTGGGGCAGCCATGGATCCCCTGCCTCTGGAACAGCTCCCTCCCTGCATTCAGGGCACATCACAGGCATTGATTGGGTAGGCAAAGGACGCAGTCATTAAAAAATTGGGAGCACAGGAAATAAATTATCTTTGGCATGTGTCAAGTCAGTGCAAAGGGAAGGAAGAAAAAGGACTGTAATCTATTGTAATGAATAATAATAAAACGAACTTTAGTCTCTTTTCCCCCAATTTCAAGGGGTATGAGTTGACCTCAGAATCACTTTCCTCCCTAGGAATACTTAAGGCCATTACGTTGCTGACGTAAAAGAATTTCCTTATAAAGACAAAAGTACAATTTTCTGCATGTTGAGCACAGTTATGTTTTGCTGTCAATATGAGCTTTACCTGTTAAACCAACTTCTCTAAAATTAACACTTTTCCTCTCCTCTGTATAACATTAGATAAGCTGTGTTGAAATGCTGCCTTCTCAAAATCACTCTAATTTTATTAATTAACTGATATCCCTCAGGAAATTTTAAATTGCTCATTTTCAGTGACAGATCTGGAGCGCAGAAACCTCTAACTGGCTGAGGGAAAACAGATTTAAATGTTTTGGAGAGGTGAATCTGGGAATAGATGAAGATAGCTGTAGGAGAGTATGTCAGGAATAATGCTGAGGCAGAGGTACACTGCCCTTAATGAATCTTTGAATTTTCCATCCGAATTTCCTTTCTGTATGTGTTTTGGGTGGGTTTTTTTGTTTTATTTCTGTCATTGGTGCATTTAGAATGTGGCTGGAAGGTGGTATTTGCACATAAATCTGTTTCAAAAGGGATTAAATAATCGTTGTTAACTCCAGAGCACCCTGTAATGAAGCATCCATCATACTGATCTGTATAACATATCTTTTTCAAGACATAATAAATCTGTTTTAAAGCAACATACTTGATGCAGAAATCTTTCAGTTGCAGTTCATTGGTGGTTTTCTCAATCCCAGCTTTTAAACTTTGGCAGACTCATTTCCATGTGCTTTCCACAGGCGGGCGCTGCTGTGCCTTTTCTCCCGACGGGAAAGCCCTGGCGGTCGGGTTGAACGACGGCAGTTTTCTGGTGGTGAATGCTGACACTGTGGAGGACATGGTCTCTTTCCACCACAGGAAGGAGATGATCTCGGATATAAAGTTTTCACGAGGTACAACCAGATGATAAGGTGGAAGAGGGGTGTTTATCTTGCAGTTTGTTTCTCTTGTCTAGGCAAGGTTGAATGTTCCAAAGGAAGATTGGCTTTTTGTGCTCTGTGTATTCAATACTTTACAATTCCATGTGGCTGTGTGCTGCACTATAACAGGCCCACCCCTGCCTGGTGAATTCACTACAGTGGTGAAAATCACACTGGTATCAGTTAGAAGATTTACCCTTTAATAACCTCGGTGTCTCCTCCTTACAGAATCAGGAAAGTACCTGGCTGTGGCTTCCCACGATAACTTTGTAGATATTTACAACGTACTTACCAGCAAAAGGGTTGGCATTTGCAAAGGTGCCTCCAGCTACATCACCCACATCGACTGGGATTCCAGAGGTAAAGTGTTGCTCAGAGATACAGACTGGAAATGCCCATAAAATGGAATATCAGGAAACTATTCCCCTCCAGTTACTGAGATCAATCACTGATGCAAATGCTTTTTTCCCCATGGAGCCACTGTAAAGATCCAGTGCAATTACCTTTGTTGGTATCCAATTTCCTTTCCTTGCTGAGCTCTGCATGGCAATCCCTGCAAGAAGCTAGAGCCTGATGGTCCCAACTAATTAAATCAAGCAGGATCCATAATGAGCTCATGCCAGTGAGCCTTCCCAGAGCAGAAAGGATCTGTGTGGGACAACCTGTGTGCCTGAGCCTTGTCCCTGCTGTTCACCAGTCCCAAAACATGGTGTGAGCTAGTGGCAGCAACACCACAGCATCACCATGGGCACAGCAAACTTCCCATCCCAGGACAGCCCAGAGTGGAGCTGCCTCTACCAGTGGAGCAAGTGCAGAAGGGATGGGAGCTGGCAAAGGTTCAACTTTTGGCAAAGCTGCCTTGTAAAACTATTAAGAAAACTAATAGCACATGCATTTATTTTTTACTTCCATTAGTGTGATGGTGTAATGCAAGCAAAATATTCACTATCAGCAGAAACTGATTTGCTGTGCAATAACAACTTCTTAAGGATATTGGATGATATTTAAAATATTACTTATGCATTGAATCAGAGTATCACCCTAACAAAAGTGATTTTAAGCATTTTTGTTACTTTGGCTATGAACAACTCTCTAGAATATAATTTCTTAATTTACCCCCAGAAATCTCTTCACTCAATCAAAAGAAAGTTCTTAATAATCATAATAATTATTAAGATTCATAACAAACTCTCCTTTTGTATTCAGGAAAGTTATTGCAAGTCAATTCTGGTGCCAAAGAACAACTATTTTTTGAAGCACCAAGGGGGAAAAGACATATTATAAGAATTGCTGAGGTATGAATTGTGGGCTGGATTATTTTTACTGTGAAAATTAATTTTAAGAATTGTCTTCCAATGGTGTAATTTTTTTCCCTTTTATAATACTCTATTTACAATGGTTAGAATTAGAATTATTTAGTAATTCCCCAGTGTCTTTCCTAGCATTTTTAAAATGGCAGAATGTGCAGGTTTCTGCTTGTATCTCTAAATTTATTTTATTTGTTAGCAGCCATTTGCCATAATCCCCTTCTCAAAGCCATCTGTTTTCTGTGTAACCAGTTGCATATAAACCACCTTCAAACAGCAGGACCAGGGTTTTCATGAAGTTGATTATTTGTGATGTGTAATTCTACATGACTACAAAATTGCCAATGTTTAGCACTTCAGAAAATCTTCAGGGAGATCTGTATCCAGATCATGCTCTGCCTTGAAAAAATGGGAATGTTTAAAGTGTTAAGCCTTTTGATAAAGATACACAATTTGTATTAACAAGCTGGAACAGCACAGTTTCTTAAGAACTAAAAATATTAAAATAAAAATAATTGTCAAACATAGAAAAATATCCACATGAAACGAATGTGTATTTGGTATGTTTAAAGTAAGAAGCCTTCTTTGGGGGAATTTTGTTTGCAGATAGAGAAGATTGAATGGGACACCTGGACATGCGTGCTTGGTCCCACCTGTGAGGGAATCTGGCCCATGCACAGCGATGTCACTGTTGTCAACGCGGCCAGTCTCACAAAGGACAGAACCCTCTTGGCCACAGGAGATGATTTTGGGTTTGTAAAGCTCTTCTCCTACCCAGTGAAGGTAAGAAGTGTGTTTATTTCAGTGATGGGAAAGGAAAAGAAGGAAGGCGCTCTTCCAGGCTGCCAGTGGGGGATTCTCTGTGCCGTAGGGCCAACATGCCAGGTTCAAGAAATACGTGGGGCACAGTGCACAGGTGACCAACGTGCAGTGGCTACACAATGACTCCGTGCTCCTCACCGTCGGTGGCGCCGACACCGCGCTCATGATCTGGACCAGGGAGTTCCTGGGCATCCAGGAGAGCAAGCTGGTGGACAGTGAAGAATCAGACACAGATGCAGAAGAAGATGGAGGTAAAGAGGATTTAATTCAATCTTTGTTTTCTGAATCAGGGATTCACACAGGCATTTAACTTGAAGCTTTACTATGCTGAATTTCAGTGTGAGAAAAGCATTGTAGCATTTGTTTCCTTCCTTTCATTGTTGCAGATCATCTTGTTCTCTACTGTCCCACTATGAAACAAGGGTAGTTTGTTTTATTCTATGTTTGATTTTTCTAAGGTTATGACAGTGATGTTGCAAGAGAAAAAGCAATTGACTACACCACTAAGATCTATGCAGTGGGCATCCGAGAAATGGAAGGCACAAAACCCCATCAGCAGCTGAAGGAGGTTTCAGTGGAAGAGAGGTATGTCCCACAAAGGCTTTTGCTTCCAAGTGTGCCCTTTTGCATCTGTTTTCATTCAACTAAAATTAGTCCTTAGAAATAAGACAGGAATTCTAAAATTCACCAGATAACATTTAAAATTATGTTCACAGAGTGCAACATCTTAAGGTGATGGAGAAAAATTCATGTCTATGACACATCTAAGTGTTGTGTTCTCTCTTGCCATTCACATGATCATTTATATTCTCTCCTAACCAGTGTGTGTCTGCAGCAGAGGACTTGTGATAGTGGTAAGCTTGTAAATATTTTGTGGTTAAGGCTTTGGGTGGTGCTTTTATTAAAAGATTTTCAGTCACTTGTAATTGTGTTGTGTTGTCACTTTTAAAGCTGGAATTTCCCATGGCACATGCTGGCCTTAGGCTGAAATACTCTAAAAAAAAAATTAGCTTGAAGGGGAACAGTGTTGGAGAGGAGAGCAAAGAAAAGAGATAAGAGCTAAGAACAGAGGGGAGGAGTCCAGTGAAACACAGACCTAAAGTAGGGGATGATAAAATCTGATGGGACAGAACAGCAGCATCTGTTCAACCACTAAAGTACATTCCTCCTCAATACCTGGGGCAGTAAATCCCTACCTGTGAATCCAGCTGTTGACTCAGCTGTGAATCCATTTTGTCTCTTTTAATAGAGTATTTTCCTAGAAATGATAATTCTTTTATCAGGAGTTTCCCTGCTCTTGCCCCTCTACTGGGCACTGGCACAAAGGACTGCTGTGGGTTAACCCACAGAAAGAATTTCAGCTTAGTTTTGTTATTGCAAAAGACAAAATGAAGTTAATAATACTTCCTAATCTCATGTAGGCCTTGGAAAAATAAGTTTCTCTCTTTAAAGCTCTCAAAGAATGCAGTGCTGAGCATCTTGAACAGAAAGTAGTTAATCATTTTTGCTCAGTAAATGAGCAAAACAGGAGAATTGGGTGTGAAATGTGGGGTATGAACAATAAAAAAATGTTGCACCCATTTTTTTCATCACAGTATTTTAACAATACCAAGCAGCAGGAGGATCGGTGATTTTTACAATAAAAAGTTGGACCATAACCTTCTCTTTTTCCATTTCTTTTAAGACTATCTATTTTCTCCAAATAAAGACTTTGTTCCTCCATTTTTCTACAAAAAGGCATAGTGTATGATCTGGTAAGCATAAATGTTTGCAGATTGAGTTAAAAAAAAGGAAAATTATTATTTTATTTTGGGTGAATTGTTAAATTGTTACAGGAATAATAAGTGACATTGGTACAGCTGTTTTGCACCAGAAACCCTTCTACTGTCCAGCTGTTTTATTCTGCTGTGATGATGCAAAAGCAACTGTAGAGTGAGTTAAATTGATGGATTAAGCTGGGCTTAAAAATGACTTGTATTTATGATTTACTGATGATTTAAGCAAGAGCATCAGTGTCTTGTGCAGCTTTTCAGCACCATTTCCAGTCCAGGAGTGAAAATCCCCCTTCAGGTGCCTGGGAAGTTTCCCTTCTCTGCACCCAAAGCTGTGCTGTGTGATGGCATGGGCTCTGGAGCCTGTCCTCATCCTCAGCCCCTCTCTTGGAGAGCAGGTCATGTCTACCCAGTACCACAAAGCCCTGTGGAAGCTGCTCCAGCCTTTCCACACCTGCCACTCTGTTGGTGGCTGTTAAAATGGGGAGGCACCTCCTCTCTGGTGAGGTTGCCCCTGACTTCTAGAGTAGTCCCTTCACAATGGCTGCACATGAAAAGAGCATCCCAAGGGAATAACCCATCCTATGTTATGTCCCCAAGCTCTGGACTGAGGACAGTAAAAAGCAAGGCCTTAACAATCTTCTATCTTTTTTTCTTCTTACTGTCTCTGTGCTATCAACAGTTTTGTACTTTGTTTTAATCTAGGTTAAAAATAAACCCTTGTCACTGCTCTTCCCATCTTTTCTGCTTGAGAGTTACAGCTCTTGTACACATTTTTAATCTCCTTTTTAAATTACAGATGCTTCTGTACAATCACACCTTTGGTATTTGGAATTTGCTGTTTTGATCAGTCTGACAACAAATATCATAATTTACATATGTCACTTGTTAAGGAAAGATCAATTCACTTTCCTTTCTTCAAGGGATTAATAAAAATAGTGAGAATTTATAGTGAAACAATCAGAAGTGGCAACTTGATGGTGAAATGTCAGCAAAACTGCTTTCTGAGTGCATTGTGATTGGATAGGGCCTTAAGCGGTGAAAGATGCTTGAGTTTGGGTGCAGTAAGACAGGATTCATGCATTGGCTACTGCAAGACTACAATTCCTGGTCACAGTAGGGCAATATGGGCACAGTTCCTGCAGAATCTTGGCACTCCCAGTTGCAGGTGCCTCAGGTTAAAGCTGACTTTTCTCAGAAGACATATGAAGTATGAGGGAAGCTTTGTAGTCGTGCCAAATTCCATCTTTTCTGAGAACTCAGAAGAATGTAGTAGCTGGAAAAGGGTTTGTCTGCCCATGACAAACTTCTGAAATCCCTGGCCTGACTTTTCTTTGCACCTCCAAGGGTCTGAAGTGACGATTGAGCAATCCAGGTGAAATGGAAAGTCTGCAAGTACTCAGCTGTCCGTGTTGAGGGAAATCCTAAATGTTCAGGGAAATCTAAGGTCAAGTCAGCCAGCCTTGAGGCTGTGGAGTCTTGAAATCTATGTGCACAGGGCTGAGTGAAGATGCAACAAGGAATATTGGAGGCAGCTCCCAAAGCTTTAGATTTTCTGCCTAAGGCACAGCTGAACTAGCTCTCCCAGCCCCTCCAGGTTTGAAGAAGGGAACCCAGAGGATGTATTCCATTCACTTTCAGGCAGGTATGCGGGGAAACCTGGTAGGCTTTTGAGGAGGAAGTTTTTCTGGGGGAAGTATTTCAGATCTTTCCCTTTGTGATTGGGCCATATGTCTGTCTGAAGACCCCAGTGATTGTGCACTTAATGGCTTTTGTGCATGGAATATTCTGGCTTTGGTAACTTACTGTCCACATGTTGAAAACTATGGGAGAAGCTGGCAGGCTGCTTAGAACAGAAACTGTGAGTAAATCCCAAAGCCTGGAAAACTGTTGGCCCACTTCACTGCAACATCTAGTGGGGGTCTTGGAGTGTCCCCCTTGCTGTATTTTCATTGTGGCTTTGAGAAAGGAAAAATTGTGAAGGTGTAGTGAGAAGAAACTTGTAATTAAGCAAGTTTAAATTAATGAAAGGGGAAAAAAGGGGGAAAAGCATGTTTCTGTTTTAAGCAAGAAGTAGGAATAGCTGGGGCTGCTTCTGTGAGTTGCTTCTTGAGGGCAATGACTTGGAGCTCACTAAGGTTTTTTCTTTTAATAGTAATATTTAGAGGGTGAACTGTTGCTGAAGGTAATTTTCAGCTTATGTAATCAAATGCATTTCAAATGCGCTATGTGGCACCGACACATAGACATGTCTGTCTGTTTAATCCTTCTGTTTGCTGGAATAAGCTTGCAGGACTCTGTGCTTCTCTAATAGAAAGTGGTGAATCTGAAAACCTCCAAGTACATAATTTCTCTAGAAATAACAATCAATTGTTCAATTCAGGAGGAGTTTGGTCTCGGGAACTGTGATGGGACTCCTGAGAAGATTGCAAGTGTAGGGTTGGGAGCTGAACTGTACAGTGATTAGTACAAACTTAGGAGTAATAATAACGTTTTCCCTTAGAAAAGAAAATGTGAACCCTATATGAAATTTATTTTTCCTGTCTAACTCAAATGTAATTAAAATAATCATGATTCTGCAAATATATTGGAGGAGTGTAGAAGTTATGTGATAGATTTTACTTGTAGGATTTTAATCAAATCATAGCCTGGTATTTTTGGGGGATCCAGCATTTCCTGCCTCCATCAACAGCTGCAGCTTTAGGATGGCAAAGTGACAGGAGAGCTGCTGCTGAGGCACAGTTTTAAAATGTCTTGCAGTTATATTGGTGTGTTTGGTTAACACCATTAATTGATTGTTGTTTCTTTCTCCTCTCCCCGACCTTGTTGTTTTCTTTTTCCCCCTTTCCATGCCTTCCCTCCTCTCCTCCCCACCCACTGTTACCCTTGTCTCCATTTCTGCCCCTGTGGCTGGCCCCCGTTGCCGTGCCCATGGTCAGGAGCGGGGTGCCCTCGAGAGGGGCTGCAGGAGCTGTCTCACGGGGTGGGAGCTCCCAGCGTGGCGCTCCCGCTCCTCGGGACCCCTTGGCCACTGGTGGGACTGTCCGGGACAATCCAGGACAATTGTAAGCTCTGCTGTGTGTCACAAAAGAATTGTGCTGTTTCAGGAAAGGGCTGGTTTTTGAACTGGGACCATTTAAACCAAGAATTGATATGATGAGAAGTAACACAAGCTTGCTGATGATTGTATTTACGTTACTAATCTCAAAGGCAAAGACCTGTTTGCATTTGGCCTCCTACTAACCCCTAACACACTCCCTGCATCTGCAGCTCTCCTTTAGCTCAATTTGCATGACTCCACATGAACCTGGTGATGGAAACTCCTTCAAAGCAGGTGGAATGTGTCGAAAACAAGAAGCAGCATTAGCATGTTTGTCTGGTTTTCCGTTTTCTCAGCATCCTGGCTTGTCTCTCTCCATTAATTACCCACCTCAGAGCCTGGTCTCTATTGTGGTGTTTGCCTCGTGTGTAATCATATGTCCTGATAAAGATGAAAAGTTTAAGAAGTTGAATGTTCTCTCTTCAAATGTTGCTCTTTAAATTATTGATTTCTTTAAAACAACATGAACTAACTGATATAAACTTCCAAAATAGCCCCCACAAGCCTTTGCACCATGAAGTGAATTATTAGATGTATGGTTACAGCCTTGATTCCTGTACCTTTACACACATGTGTTTGTGGGTGCAGTGCAAAAGCTCTGAGTGTGAATCTGTGTTGTATTTATGTGTAGGTGGGGATTATTCAAAATATATCTGAAAATAAAACACATTATTGGGGTGGAAAAAATGACTTTGGGCTTATTCCAGCAGAAAGCCCCTCTCTGAAAATGAGCAGCATAATTTGGAATATTCACTTTTACTTTCTCAACAGCATTATGTCAAGTTAATGCACCCTCAGTGCATTTGACAGCCTGCTGGTTTCATCCCAGTTGTCCCCAAGGCTTGTACACATTGTGACTGGCATTTGTCAGTCCCTGCCAAGCAGCTGAACTC
This sequence comes from Taeniopygia guttata, assembly GCF_048771995.1. Lineage (NCBI taxonomy): Eukaryota > Metazoa > Chordata > Aves > Passeriformes > Estrildidae > Taeniopygia > Taeniopygia guttata. The sequence continues at coordinate 87,933,107 of NC_133027.1, forward strand.
AGACTCAATCTCACTGCTCCCACAGGTTAGCACAGAGCTGGTTCAAAGTTCTTCTCCGTTTGTGCGACACTTGGGGGAGTGGAACTGAGGAATGCCAGCGTTGCCATGCATTCCCAGTGCCTCTCTGAACCTGAGTGCTCTCTGCCCTGAGGGTGATGAGAAATACTCAGCTGTGCAGGAGGTAGTCCAGGGCTGATGGAAAAAGCCATGTGTCTCATGTTCTGTCATGCAGAGGGAGGATCTGCTATATATGATCGGTTCAGTGTTTTTATTTACACAATATAGCTTCAAAACATGCTGAAGCTTATGCAGGAAATAACAAAACAAATGGAAAAGGCTCTGTTTCCTCCATGTGTCCAATGTGTCCAGGGTGTGAGGGACAGCAGGGTCAGTCTGTGGTACGGGAGCTGTTTAGGGAACAGCTTCCCAAGGTGCTCAGAACAAAGGCCCTCAGGCTTCATTCCAGTGATTACCCTCCTTACTAATTGCTGTAGTGCTGTTACACTGGGCACTGAGCTGGAATGACCTGGGAATGCAGTGACCAGCTGCCCTGACAGGCTGTGACAACAGCTGGCCTTACCATAAGTCCTGCAGTACTTTTTGATTTTTAATTTTTTTTTTTAATTTTAAGGAGTGCATCAGCATACATGTGAAGTTCTAAATATTGTAACCATGTAAGGCCTTTTCAATCCTTTAAAAATGAAATTTACCACTGATGTTTCTCTCTGGTTCTGTTTGAGCTTTGCTTTGATCTGCTGTATTTGAGAGCAGGGTATTTTCATATTGAATCCTATTCTTTTTGTTGTCTTATGATAGCTACAGAGTGTTAAGAAAAAATAACAGCAGGAAAAGTTGTATGTAAAACTCCTATGTATGTTGGGATGGGAAAACCCAAGGGTTTAGAATTTACAGAATCTTTTAATCCCTTCTCTGGGAAGGGATTAAAAAAAAGCTTGAGGAGTTTGGCAGCAGTTTGGGGGCACTTGGGAGTCCCCTCCTGTCACTGGTGAAGGGCACAGTTAAAAGCTGCTTTTGCATTTTTTTCTGAAATGAACAGTGTATTTTTTAAACCTTGGATTTTTGTTCTCTTGCCCAATCCAACCCTACCACCCTTTCCTCTCCTTGAACTTTGCTTTCTCTTCTCAGGAGCAGTCCTGCTCATGTTTGTGTAGATCCAAGTGTGTTCTCTCTCCAGTTTGCAGCCATATAAATCCATGTCTGTCTCCCTTTTGGGCTTGAAGCTTTTCCCTACCCATTGCTGGCTCAGCCTGTCACCTTCTTGGTTGCAGGACACTCCTGTCAGTCTGTTCCTGCTCCAGACCTTGTTGGTCCCTTTCACATGACGCTGTTTCTGGAGTTCCCATGCTGTTCCTGTTGATCTTGGAGCAGAATGTTTGTGTTCTCACCAGTTTATTCCTGCTGCAGTCAGCATCTCCAACCAGACAGCAATTCTGGCCTGTGACCTGGAAACAGGAATTGCTATATCCCCCTCCCATAGAATTTATCATAACAGTATTTTATCTGCCTTGTCTTTTGACCTTTATTTTCCATCTAAACAGATCTAGCTTTTTCCCCCCCCTTATAGTTTGGCCCTGTTCTCTAAGATCACATCTCTTTCCTCCCTCAAGATGCCCCACTCTTCCAAAACCCCATTCCCTCTTCCCCCCAGCCCAGCTCTTGTTGTGTCCATTTGTTGTTCTCCATCCTGGTGCTGTCTGTTCACCCCACCCCTGATTTGGGCTTCTCTCCCCGCTGTGGCTGGAGGGGATGTTCACTCACATCTTTTCACATTCCTGCATGAAGGTGGTGCTGAGGTTTTGTCAGTTTGGATCTGGACTTCTGTCCCTGACTGACAGCTGCGTGTCCTCATGTGAGAACATCCTGGAGATTGACATGAGTAACAGAAATTTTCTCTGCTGTATTCACAGTACCCAAAGAACTGAAACCCTCTAATATCTAACAGTGTCTTATCTTTCCTGGAGCTCCTCCATGCCATAACATGATCTAAGCATGTTTGTTTTCAATTGCTGCAAAGAAACCGTTAATGCTTGTGTTATGTTTTAACTTGCTTTCCTTTGGAGGCAGGGAATTGTCAAGTAAGTATTGATGGGGAGCCCAGCCAAGACCTGGATTGCTGGGAATGTGCCATGCAGTTTGCACAGGTGCAACAGGGCAAAAGGGTGGCATTTGCTACAGTGCAAATTTCTTGTCTTGGCAGTGTCATCTTCTGTGTCAAAACAAACTAGATGTAGTCACAGGGTTGTTAAAAGTGAAATGACTTCTTACAATGTTTCAAATGTGCTGCTTTCCATTTGTTTTATTAAGATGGTGATGAGGCAGTGAATGCACACGTGTGTGTATATATACATGGCTGTGTATATATGAATGCACACAACATCTGTGTTTGTGTGTGCTGTGAGTAGGTATCTATAAAACTATGTGTGTGTCTCCAAATTAAGACTCATGCTTATAATCTGGTGACTATCAAGCATGTCACAGTGGTAGTGTTCTCTTGCTTTCATGAAGTATTTTGGCTTGCTCTTGTCATAAACTTTGATATTCCTAGATAAAGAAATGTGGAAATGATCCAGTTTGAAATAACACTAAAACAGAAAAAAGCATACTAGAAAACAATTCTTTTCCTAAGTGCCAGTTCAGAGGCCCTCATAAATCTGAGCTGGAATGAAATAATGAATTTGTTTTGCAAGACAATTAAGTTTTGTAATAACTTCCTCTGCCCATTCCCTGCCAGTGATGGCACCGCTGCTCGGTCCTGCTCCACCTAGGGTCACCCCAGGGGACTTGGGTGACCCTCTCTGAGGAAATGAAGGTACTTGTTTCCTGAGGGCAAGGCAGGACAGGCTGTCCTGGGAGTGACTTGGCCTCCTCACAGCAATTGTGGGCTAAATTGCAGCTGAGCTGGGATAGAGAACAATCATCCATTGTGTGCAGTCTCAGCGCTGCCTAGGAAACTGTCAACTTCCTACCAGTTCCCTCCTTGTCAGGCTCCTGAAAATAAACCAACCATGGAATCCCGTTCTGCTTTGGTGCAAAGTGTGCAGGAAGCTTGGATGTAGCTTCCCTTTCCCCTCCATCCTGCAGGATCTTTAGCTCTGAGGCTGCCCAGGGATGCCGAGTGCGATGTTTCCGGGTCTGTGTGCTCTTTGGTTTCTGTTTTAGTTCTTGCTGGCATGCTTGCATAGCATGTGTTGTGCCCAAGGAATGACTGCTCTGCTCTGAAAGTGCTTGTGCATGAGTCTTGTGCTCAGAAGTGACTCCTAAACTGTATTAAGTTTCTTGCTTGGCTTTATTTGCTGCTTACAAGGGGATCAAGGTAACTCTTTCACTCTCTTCGTGTCATTAGTCACCTGCTGATGTGCTTGTTGGTCCTTGCTGTGCTTGAGACATGGGTTAGACTGGTTACCTCCAGCCTTGCTCTGTCTCAGAGCTCAGGTTGTCCTGCTGCTCATTGCCACAGGGCTCAGTCCCCACTGTTCTCTGTCCACCACGCCTTTAATATCTTCCATGAAAAATCCAGCTCCAGAAAAAGCAGCTCCCTATATACAAAAGGGATTTCATTCTTCTCCAATTAATTTTTTGCAAAATAGGAATTAGTGATAGTTACGATCTCAGGAACAAATTTCACAGCATGTGGAATGTAATAGCAAGGTCACATTTTTCTGGAATCATAAGCCCTGGGAATGCTTTCCACGTGCTCCCCTTAGCTCTGTCCCTCTTTTCCCAGCAGGATCAACAGCAGCAGCAGAGGTTATCTGGCCTTACAGACTGTTTGCAAACATCAGATTTTGTCTCAGCCTGCATTCTGCATTTGTCTCTTTATCTACTTTTAGCAACTGCAATTATATAAAAAAATCTTTGCTGGCCTCAATCTCCCAAATTCCCTTGGATGAATGACTTGTGCATTTAAATGCAACCATTTTAATATGATTTTGAGAAGATATTATTGAAGCCATGTCAAGGTTTTAGGATTGGGTTCCTCAGAAGAAGCAAGGCTGGGCAGAGGTCAATTGTCAGCTGCAGAAATTACTTCAGATCATTTCTGAAAGCACCAATTTCCCATGATTTCATATTCAATAATTTTTCCATGGATTTAAATCATTATGGTCTGGGGTCTTTTGAATGGTGTAAGGTTGTTTGTTCTGCCACTTATCCGTGAAGTCTACATCAATGTTTCTGCTCTTTCTAGCAAAAAGTGCAGGATTTTAATCAGTTTATTGTACAACTCTGAAAAAAGCTTATACAGAGGCAACTGTTCATTTGCTGCTCACACATGCTGTGGTTTTGAAGGTTGTGTTTTACTTTCAAATATATCGATTGTCTCCTTTTTTAAATGTTCTTTTCAGGCCACCCGTGAGCAGAGCTGCTCCTCAGCCTGAGAAACTGCAAAAAAACAATGTCAACAAAAAAAAGAAACTAGTTGAGGTCAGAATTAATATGTTTTATATTTCTTTAAAAGTAAAATCTGCTGGGTGAAATCCATCCCTGTTTTGCCTCTTAGTGAAGGGCAGGTACAATCACAGAGTATTTGCATTTCCATGCTCCCTGCTCAATCCCAAGGGAAATGCACCCAGAATCAGCACTTTGGCCCAGGAAAAATCCTGTGCAGGATTTTGAATGATGGAATTTGCTCATTGACTTTGGAACTTTCTCCCCAAACAACTTGTTTGAATTCCCACCTAATAGGCAGAACCAGGGGAGTATTCTGTGACCTGTGTGGACCATTTGCAACACTTGGTCTATGGCAAATTTGGATCGTTCCCAGCAAGCTGTGATTGTGTTTGGGACAGTCATTAAGTTGGGCTTCAGGGCTCCAAAGCAGCTCTAACAGCAATCCATGAACCATCCTGGGTTCCTGGAGGAAATTTCCTTGGCAACTACTCAATTACACCTCTGATTAATGTCTTAATTACAGAGTTTCTTATAGCTTGCCCTGGCTTTCCTTTAAGGACTTTAAGGTCAGAATTTGGTCTGTGGAAATTTGGTAGTTTGTTAGAATGATTTTTGAAAACTCTGCAGGTATATTCTTTAAAATATCTGATACCCTATATAAATATTAAACTGTGATGGGAAGAGCAATAAAATCCAACCTGTTCTGTGAGTTGTATCTGTTTGGAGTGGTAATTTACAGAACCAGGGCATTTATGGCCTTCTGAATAATTAAAAAAGAAAATAATATAAGCTCAGTGCTTTAGTTGATCAATTAAAGGTTGTTGATAGCCTCTGATAATATTATACCTCAATAAATGAGCAGAGTGGGGATAACTAATTATTGTTTTGTTATTCTATTGCTTCTACAAGATATTTGTACTTGTGTAATTTAGAATTGTCTTTAAGTGGTCCAGGGTCTGAAATCTTGTTTTTTTCTTCTATTTCACTCTTGTTCTCTTTGTTTTCCTGGAGCAGGAGCTGGCTTTAGACCACGTGTTTGGATACAGAGGATTTGACTGTCGCAACAACCTCCATTACCTGAACAATGGTGCTGACATTATTTTCCACACAGCTGCAGCAGGCATTGTCCAAAACCTCTCCACTGGTAATTCCACTTGAAAAAATACTTGGAGATAAAATACCTTTATAAGGAAAATATTTTTGACTGAAAGTCTGAACTTTTTAATCCTCCTGTGGCTTTCCCACATTTTGCATCTTGATAACTAGCATAAACCCACTGTAGGTGGTCTCTGGGGACTCCAGTCCTAGGACAGCTGTGGGCTGGGAAACAAGGCCCCATCTGTCCTTTCTGGGCCTCTTCTCTTGGGAGGGTTTTGCCTCCACTTCTCCACTCACTGTCTCAATTCACTGGGATTTCACTGGGAAACGTGGGCTTTGTATTGGCAGTTTTGGTGTTTCTTGCAATTATGGTGGCTGTAGGCTGATTCTCTGGGTATATAGTTAATTTCCCAAATGTTGCTTTTGTATCCACCTCTGTGTGTTGATGGTTGTGTCCATAGTGCATTTGGGAGTGGGAGCAGAGTTGTAGCAGCTGCCCAAATAGTCTGTGCTTCTGTGGTGGCTCTTCCCTCGGTCCTGTGGTGACTGAAATCCTGCTTGGATGTCATTAGGTAGCCAGAGTTTCTACCTGGAGCACACTGATGACATCCTGTGCCTGACAGTGAACCAGCACCCCAAGTACAAGAACGTGGTGGCCACCAGCCAGATTGGTACGTGACCCCCACAGCAAAGCTTCACTCAGGGCACTGCTTTATTTGGGGCTTTTCTGTGGAGGAACTTTACTTTTTGTTTGATTTGGAAGAAGTAATCAAGCTGCAGCGTTTTCTTACTGTTTCAATTCCGTCTCTAATTGTGAGTGATTGGATTTTAGAGTTAATTGTAGTGTAATTGTATTTTGGAAGACAAACTTTGATAAACTGTTTAATCATCTCAATAATCTTATTTATAGAGTTTCTTCTTTCCTTCCTGTGTCCAAGGCACTGTTTAGCAGTGAGAGTACAATGAGCATCATTTTCCCTGCAGGAATACAGAAGCAGTACAGAGAAGGCCAGAAACAAGAGACAGATCTCAGCAGAAGCTAGGGGGCATATCAGGGGACAGCTGAGAAAACCCATTTCTTTGGGTGTTTATTGTTTACATGGAAACTCCTGCAGGAGTAAACATTGCATGGGGAATGCAGGATGAGTTGTCCCAAGCTTTTAGAAGGAGCTGCTGCCCCTCAGCCTAATGCTGAAATAATTAACTTTATGGAGGAGAACAGGGTCACAGTGTCTCAGCCCATTCCAGAAAGAAACTGGAATCCATAACTTGAGGACAGGAGTCACTTAACAGGAGGCAGGGAATTGTAGTGATGAGCACAGTGACAAACACAAACTCTCTGCTGCCTGTCCTGAGCACAGTCACTGCATCTGGAATGCGGAGGGAGCACCCAAACCTGCATGTGGAGCCAGAGCTGTGCAAAACACTGATTTTTGTGGCATGGAAAAGGCTAAAGGCCCTTTTCCTAGGCCTCAGGAGATCAGTGCTTCAGAGTTTGATTTGATACGTTGTATAACTAGAGATTCACTTCACTTTTGAATGTAATAATTTTTAAAGCATGCATGCCTGTAACATTTCTTTTAGGTACCATTTTTAAACTTAAAAGTACTAAATATTGTTGCAGTATTTGTGTATAATAGCCAATATACCCCAAAAAAGTTCAACAATATTCCTGGCTTATTTGTTTTGTTGATTTAATCCATATCCATTTCCAAGTTTTTAATTTTGTTTTCCTTCTGGTGCTGATGCTGGCACTTCAGCACAAGTCACATGACTTATTTCACCTATTGTTTTCCCTTGGTGCTTCCTCATTTGCCATTGCTCTCACAATGCAGGTGACATGACAGAATTCCCAGGTAAGGCTGATTTGTTTGTGAATTTAGCAGAGTCCTGTACAAGTTCCATGTTGCCTCGTTGTATCTGTGTGAACCATGGATACAAGTGAAACATCTGGCAATTTCTTTTGCATGAGGCTCTTCATGAATGTTATGTTGTTCTTTTAGAACTTGTCTGATTTCACAGACTACAATGATTCCCCCCTACCCCGTGTTTTGCAAGCTATTTTGATTTCTCTTTGTTTCTCAGTAGTGCTAATCTTCAACCAAATCCAAACCCCCAACTAATGTCTGTTTAGGTTAAATGTTCTTGAAAAATGCCTGGTTTGCACTGAAGCTTTCCAGAATTAATTCTCTTTTAATGCCTCTCTCCCACAGGTACAACCCCCACAATCCATATATGGGATGCCATGAGCAAGCAAACCCTTTCCATGCTGCGCTGCTTCCACACCAAAGGGGTCAATTATGTGAATTTTAGTGCCACAGGCAAACTTCTGGTGTCGGTGGGAGTCGACCCAGAACACACCATCACTGTCTGGAGGTGGCAAGAAGGTACAAACCAGGGGGAAATCATGTTCCTTCAGCTTAACAGGACTGTGCATAATGATTGGCTTTGCCTTTCAAGTCTTTGGACTTTTGTCTCCCCAATCTATCCCAGTTAGTCGGTTAAAGATGGCAAAAGGCTAGAAAATATGAACAGGAAGATACGTTTTAAACACCTATTCTAAGTGGAAATTAAGGAAAGAATGATGCTTAATGTAAAATTACATGAAATTAAGGAAAATTATTCCTTTTCTTTCCTAAAACACTTCAAGTACTATGATGGAGATAGGCCTTTGGGAAGTAATTTCCAGAAAATAATTCTTTGGAAACGGTGGAGGGAGAGGAAAAGGGCCTCAGATCATGAGTGTGTCCTTGTGCATTTTTCACCAGATGATAGCCAATATTTCTGTGTTATTTCACTGACCCAGGAGACAGATTTGCTATGAAGGCCTGAAATCTGCATTTCCTATATCCGTGGGATGCAACCAGGGACTTTTGGAGTTGCATTGAGATGTTTGATATACTAGACAGCGGTGGGATTTGTAGCTTTCACATCTGGGACACAGATCTCTAATCCAATACCAACTCAATTTATTTGATAAAATCATATCAGAGCTTCATTTCTCGGGTAAATTCCGCTTTGTTTTTATCCTTTCCTTTCCTCATTAAACCAGGAGCTAAAGTTGCCAGTAGGGGAGGACACCTGGAGAGGATCTTCGTTGTGGAGTTCCGCCCGGACTCCGACACTCAGTTCGTGTCCGTGGGGGTCAAACACATGAAGTTCTGGACCTTGGCTGGCAGCGCTTTGCTCTACAAGAAAGGCGTCATTGGTTCCATGGAAGATGCCAAAATGCAAACCATGCTCTCTGTTGCCTTTGGAGCAGTGAGTTCAAGTTACCTGCTACAGGATTTTACATTACCTTTGCATTAAACCTGCAAGGGTCAGTTTTCTTTGCTGAAATCCAACCCAGTGCTTGTTAGTGAAATGTGGATTTAAAACCTGTGCACCTTGAGATCCTTCCCTGAATTTCCTGAGCACAACTGGGTGAATGTCTTCTATTAAGTTCTTCTGTTCACACCTACTACCCTGGCTGGGTTTTTTTGGGTTTTTTTCTTTTCTGGTTATTTATCTGTTTAACTTAAACTGTGATCTATTATTTCATGTACCTTTTTTTTCTGCTGATGGTATTTGGCGTGACACATGCTAGTGATGCACCAATGGTGACAATCCAGTGTGGTCGTTAAGGACTTTTAAATTTAGTTTAAAGAATTTTACTCAAAGCTGAACAAAAATGCCAAGGTGTCCATTGCTGCTCTCTGTTGCAGAATAACCTCACATTCACTGGTGCCATAAATGGAGATGTCTACGTGTGGAAGGATCATTTCCTGGTCAGGCTGGTGGCCAAGGCTCACACAGGACCAGTGTTCACCATGTATACGACTCTGCGGGATGGGCTCATTGTTACTGGAGGGAAGGAGAGGCCGTAAGACACAGGATCTTCCTAAAGTGCACAATTCTGTCTTGCTTGTGTAGTTTTTGTTTTCGTTATTTATCCAGCACCCCAGAGATAAATGCTGTCTATGCTGTAGCAGCTTCACTCTCAATTTTGCATAACCTGCCCAGATGGCAGTGAAGGACTAAAGGGGGATACTTGAGGATCACAGTGGCACATGTTATGTGGCAGGGAGATGCTGAACCTCTTTGAAATTGTTCCAAACATCTGCATAAGTTTGTATTGCCTGAACTCCTGCCGTAAGTGGAGTTCTCTTCATTTGTTAGTTCTGTCAAACTACAGACGGCCTCTCCCAGTGGAGATGCTGTGGGTCTTGGGATTACCACAAGAAACAGATTTACTAGGAAGCAGAGATTTGAGATATTTGGCAAGAGAGCAGTTTGGTTTGTACAAATTATGGTGCTGCTTAAAACATGAAATGTGAAAGCATTTAACTTTTTATTATTTAGTTACCATTGCACCATAATAGTGACATGAGTGGAGGGTGGGTCAATGTATGTTTAGTGATTTAAACAGAAAAATACTGGTGAGATGTTCATATGTAAAGGAAACATCCAGGTAACACCAGGCCTCCTTTGCAGCACGAAGGAGGGGGGAGCAGTGAAGCTGTGGGACCAGGAGATGAAGCGGTGCCGAGCCTTCCAGCTGGAGACCGGGCAGCTCATCGAGTGTGTGCGCTCTGTGTGCCGGGGCAAGGTGAGGAGCGCCCTGGGGCAGAGGGCAGAGCTCAGCTGCTTGTCTGAGCTTCTGTTTGTTCTTTAAAGTCACAAAACCCCCACTGGGAGCTACTGAGAGACCCTGAGTTTTGGTGGAGTGGAGCACAGTAGGAATAACAGAGTCATGTGACTTGCTGCAGTCACTCTTGCATGTGTTTGAATTGTGCATGAGAAAGGAGCAGTGATGCTACACAAGGTGGGACCTGTCCAGCCGAGTGCTCCAGGGATGGCCTCTATTTCATTTTGCTCAGGAATCTGACACATTCCTTGATAAAAACACCACTGAGGAATGTTGGTTTATATTGCCAATCAAGTAGCCATTAATCGATTTCAAGCTTAATCTGTTTATGCTTTTTCCAAGTATTTGCCAAGGAAGGTCTGGCAGTTTAAACCTTAGCAGTTACTGCTACACTGGCCACCTCTCTCCACTCCTTTTCTTTGGCTACAAACAGGGGAAAATCTTAGTGGGAACAAAAGATGGAGAAATCCTTGAAGTAGGAGAAAAAAACGCTGCTTCAAACTTGCTGATTGACTGTCACATGGAAGGGGAAATCTGGGGCTTGGCAACACACCCCTCCAAAGACATATTTATCTCTGCAAGCAACGATGGAACAGCCAGGATCTGGGACCTGTCGGACAAAGTGAGTACCGCGAACGTAAAAACGTGTGATTAAAAATTAACATTTTAGCCAAGTATCCATTTTTCCAGCTGTGCCGTTGCGCAGCCCTGGAATGAGAGCAGGGTTTTGCCTTGTCCTGAGCAGGTTTTGGTCATGTTTGGCATCAGCAGTCCCAGAGGAATGCAGGGATTCACCAGCACACCTGTCCATGGAGTGTCTCTTGTTTAGTGTTGTTTATTTGGATCCAAATCTGCAGGCTGGGGATCAAGGAAGCATTTTAATTCCACATTGCCTGTCTGGGTGACACAGACTGTGCTGTCACACACACACAGCCCCTGCCCATCATTCCCTCTTCCTGGCAGGCACGGCTCCCTCTTCTTCAGAGTCTTCCTTTGGAGCTCTGCATGTTGCCTCAGGGATTTTTCCAAGTCAAATTGACTAATAACAACCATTTTTAAAAACAACAAATAAAACATTAAAAAAAAGACACCAAAACTTTTTCAGCTCCTTTTGGCCAGCATAAAACTTTCCAAAAGCTTGTTACCTGAGCTAACAGGAGTAATTTTTAATGAGGAAAATTAATCTCTTATAAATACAACCAGCTAGGTAAAAATGCAAGAGCTTTCTAGGATGTTTCCACATATCAAATGAAACGGGAAAGCTCTGTGCCAATCAGCAGTTGTTGAAGATGTCAAAGTCATCTTTGAAACAAATTAGGAAATAGGTCTTTCAGCTTGTTCTGCTAAATAGTCCTTTTTCTGGTGTGACACTAAATGTCAGTCTACAAAATAATGCAAACATGAATCCCCCATCGAAATCACATATCTATTTTGAAGTCTGCTTAGCGACATATGTCTGGTGGGATGTGAGTCTCGGTGTGACATTTCAGGTTTATGTTTAGAGGGAAACAGAGTTGATTTGTTTTTAATTAAGCAAGTTTTATACTTTGTGTTTGGAAGTTCTCCATGTTCTGGGGAGGTGTGAGCCTGTTGCGTGTGTCCCCACAGAAGCTGGTGAACAAGGTGAGCCTGGGGCACCCCGCACGCTGCGCTGCGTACAGCCCTGACGGCGAGATGGTGGCCATCGGCATGAGGAACGGAGAGTTCGTCATCCTGCTGGTCAACAGCCTCAAGGTCTGGGGCAAGAAGCGGGACAGGAAGTCTGCAATTCAGGACATCAGGTAGGAGGTGCTCAAAATACACAGCCCTAGCTCAACAAAATGGCCATCGAGTGCCAGGTGGATTTGCAGAGGTTTTGTAAGTCTGTATCTGTTGAAACCTGTGTGAGCTGGTGAAGGGCACTGTGGCGGTGCTTTAATTCAGCCACAGCCACTGCACAGCTGTAATTATGGGAATTAATTCTTCAAATTGCAGTTCCTGAAGCTGACTCCCAGAGGATTAGTGTTGCTCTGCACACTGTGCTGTGGCTTTATGTGAGCACAGTATTAATACAATTTAACAACAAACAATACAGAATAGAGTCATGGAATGGTTTGGTTTGGAAGAGACCATAAAGCTCATCCAGTCCCAACCCCTGTCATGAGCAGGGGCACCTTCCACTATCCCAGCTTGCTTCAAGCCCCATCCAACCTGGCCTTGGATATTTTCAGTCATGGGGCAGCCACAGCTTCTCTGGGGAACCTGGGCCTGGGCCTGGGCCTCACCATCCTCACAGGCAAAAATTCCTTCCCAATATTCCATCTAACCCTGTCCTCTGTCAGAGAGATCCTGAGTCTTCCTCTTCTAAATAAGTATCGAGTTTTGGTTTGGGTTCAATCTTGCTGTTGACAGAAGGTTTTTTGTGTTTTTCATTAAAAAAAGTTCCTGTCACGTTAGCATGAGAAGCAAATCTTGCACCAAAACGGCCAGTGACATCCCCACTCCGTTTTATTTAGGATCAGTCCAGATAACAGGTTTTTGGCAGTGGGCTCACAAGAACATACTGTGGATTTTTATGATCTCACTCAAGGCACAGCCCTAAACCGAATTGGCTACTGCAAGGACATTGCCAGTTTTGTCATACAGATGGACTTCTCTGCAGACAGCAGGTACATCCAGGTATGTCTGGGATAGCCCCTGGAGTGCTCGGGTTTGTTGGAACACCATAACGAGATGGAGGCTTGAGCTGTGCTAAGGGCAAAGCATTATTCCAGGTCAGTGGAAGGGGTACAATGCTGAAAAAGAAATTGTGGATTATACCCATATGAAAGCAGTTCTCTTCCTCCCTGAGGCTGGGATGTATGTGAGAGCTCCATTGTTTTAATTAAATTGTTAATTTGAAAGGGTTTCCTTCAGAAATGTTCCTGATTTAGTAAAATTAGGTTGAGATAAAGTATAGAAGTGAGAGAAAATCTGTCAGCTCACAGATGCATGTGAGCATCTCCTTCCATCATCATCCTGTAACATTGTTCTTCCTTTATATGGCATGTGATGAATTCCAGGTAATGAGGAAAAAAGAGAAATATTATCCTAGATGTTTAATTGCTGATAAAACCTGGTGAGACTGTTGGAAATTTTACAGAAAATTACGTGTTTATAGCAGAGTTTCCAGGTTTTTCCTTTCCCACTTTCAGGTATCCACAGGTGCCTACAAGCGTCAAGTTCACGAGGTGCCACTGGGAAAGCAAATCACAGACCCTGCAGTCATAGAGAAAATCACCTGGGCCACATGGACCAGGTAACACCCAAGGAGAGCGTGGGGCCAGCGCTGGGGTCAGGCCACAGGTTTGGTTGTGTAAATGCTGAGATGTCCCAGGGCCTGGCAAACCTGCAAGTGCACCCAGGCTCTGCTTCCTCAGAGCTCCACCTGACACCCTTTGGCTGTTTGGTGTCTGTAGTAATTAGTGCTGTTAATAACACCGGGGGCTCTCACAGAGCCACAGTGGCTCATTGCCACTCATCCCAGGCCCCTCACACGGCTCTGGGCCACTCCAGGCAGCCTTGTCCCACATCAGCAAACACCAGCAGCATGGAAGGCCTGGAAAAGTGCACTGACTGCATTAAGGAGTTCTGAGAGTCATTAAAATGTATTTCTTGATGTGGATGAACACAGGAATGTGCCCCCAGCATTGCAGAACTGTGGCTGTGCTCTTCCTGCAAGAAGTGGGACAGACCAAAGGCAGAGGTGACAGTGGGGTGAGAACCAGGCAGGGCTGGGAGAAGGTAAATGGGAATCCTACTCTGCTCTGCTGGCATAAAAATCTGCCCCAAATTCCCCATTTCAGAGGACTCTTGTCAGGTGGTGGGAGGGGGCAGATGCCTCTGGCAGTGAGTCTGTGGGTAAATGATTACAGAGAACTGAAGCCTGGGGCAGAACACCTATTTCTGAGAATGAGTCAACATTGGACAAAGCATTCCATCATTCAGGAACTCACAGCTAAGGGAACAGTGCAGTCAGAAATCCCAGGGGAAGGCTCATAGAGACCAGAGCTGCACAAGGTGCTGGTGTAGAATGATGCCAGTGGTTTAATGAGAAATAAACATAAGGATTAATGGATGGAGATTGCTTAAGAATCACATTAAAATGATGTATTAGTGTGATGGTCTCCATGATGAGCTCAGGGCAATCATTTAAAAGGGACAATTTTATTTTAAATGCAGTAATTTTTTATTACTGACCTGTGTTGGCTCAGCCTCCTGTGGAAGAGCAGCAGCAATTTATGTCTTATGGTCTAATGCATTTTATTTACCTTGATTTTGGAACAGCATTCTTGGAGATGAAGTCATTGGGATCTGGCCACGAAATGCAGATAAAGCAGATGTCAACTGTGCCTGTGTGACCCACGCTGGCCTGAACATAGTCACAGGAGATGACTTCGGGCTGGTCAAGCTGTTTGACTTCCCATGCACGGAGAAATTTGTAAGTGCCTGTTTTACTTTCACCTAAGGAGCTTTTGCTTTTCCCAAACCCCACAGCACTCGTTGTTACAGCACCCAACCAGCGTGGTCCATCCTCAGGAAGCTCTTATAGCATCCAAACAGCACAGTCCATCCATGGGCAGCTCCCAGGGAGCAAAATGGACTTGGTGTCAGGATGGCTGTGGGCACAGAGCTTTGCCTGGTGCCATCCCTGAGCTGGTGTCCTGTCCCACAGGCCAAACACAAGCGATACTTCGGGCACTCGGCGCACGTCACCAACATCCGCTTCTCACACGATGACAAGTTCGTGGTGAGCACCGGAGGGGACGACTGCAGGTAATGGGCTGGGACTGGGGCAGTCACACACATAGGGACACAGAGAGCCAGGCACACACAGAGAGAAAGGGACACAGCCACGGGTGTGCACACAGACAGACACGCTAATGTGACCCACACAGCCACATCCCACTCACAAACACTCTGCACGTACACAGTGCACAAACACAGCAGACATGGATACACAGTGCACACACACAGATCCACGAGGCCCATACAGAGTGCACACAGATATGCTCAGACACATACACACTGCATATGCACAGACACACAGACAGTGCAGACACTGCCCACAGAGCACACAGACACAGGGTGTCTGCATGCTGCAGTCATGCACGGACACACATAAACTGTGCACACAATGCACATACCCACTACACACACAGTGCTCACTCTGCAGACATGCACATATACAGTGCACACACATTGCATAGACATATGCAGAGCCACAGTGTGCACAGAGTGTATTGCACACACACACAGTGTGTGCTTCACACACCCAATGTGTTTATTCTCTGCTCCTGTCTCATTGGGCTGTGCCAAATGCCAATCCCTGCTCTCCCTCCTGTCTCCAGTGTCTTCGTGTGGCGCTGCCTCTGAGGAGCCTCGGGTTGCTGCTGTCATGCCCCAGCGAGGGTGGTGCTGGCCGGGGCAGCTGGGAATGCCCCTCCAGCTGCAGGAATCCCAGCCCTGCTGCAGGCTGACATTTCCAGCTCACTCATCCCAAATTACCAAAAGGGGATGGGAGCTGGCCTTGGAAAGCCTGACACCCTTGCGAAGGAAGCTGCGGTTTGAAGGGTAACCTGGGGATCCCAAAGGGATGAACAGTTCACTCACAAAGCTGCTTTTGCCTAATACTGTGTTGTTCAAACCATGTCTGAAAAGGGAGAAAATGCTGACGAAATGCTGGGCCCTTTAATTTCCGAATTTGTGGCTTGAACAACGTTCAAGAAGTGGGTGGGTTTTAACCACACCTGCTTAAAACTCCAATTTGGTGCACTCAGTAAAGCAGGGAGCATTTAATGAGCAGGCTGGGGACAGGGGAAGTAACCCTTCAGCTTTCATTAATTGAAGGAGCAAAGTATCCTTTTTTTTTTAAGTCCATTTTATTTTTAAATATATATACTTGGCAGAATTTTCTATCCATGAAGTGCCTTGGAATAATTTTCTAGTAGTTTGGGCTGCAGCCTTGCCTCCCCCCACCTGCTTTCCACACATGGTGCTATGACTCTCACCCAGAGGAGGGCTAAACCATTCTCACCTTTTCCAGCTGGGTGCTTACATTATCCCTATTTTCTGCTTTGGTTTTTTAATACCTTCACAAGTGAATTCCTCACTGTTTCCGACAGCAAGCAGCTCTGTGCTGTCAGAAGGCCAAAGTGACGGCATTCCAGCTCCTGGGCAGCTGCTCCTGCAGCCAGCAGTGCAAGCTAAACTCCAACAGTGAGTGAGAGGAGAGGGTTTGGACAGACTAGGTTCAAGACATTTTAACACCAAGATTGAGAGTCACTCCTCAAGTGTTCCTGCATGCTCCCCCCACTTATAGGAAAACGTGCTTTACACTCCTACAGGCAATGGCCAGCCAGAATCTTGGCCTGGTGGGAAAGCCTCCATCAATCCTTATTTCCTGTTCTGGAGCGGGGTCCTAAGCCTTCAAAAAAATCCCTGGAATGTCCCTATAGCAGGGCTATGTGTTCCCTCCAGCCAGTCCATGCTGCTTGTAAGCAAAACATAAATCCTCTGGTACTAGGAAATGCAGCCTTTTTTTGGGGGGGAAAAGCTTATTGTGGATGACTCTGGGCTCCTCTCCTTATCCCTGCTTCTCCCTTCACCCCACAGAGCCCCTTGTCCTGGCCTGGGGGACAGCTGAGATCAAAGGAGAGCTGCCTCTATGGCAAAGTGGAACCACAGACAGATATTCCCAAAAGGCAACTCAAACCCTTCACTATTTGTTAGAACATTTTGTCAAAACCAAAAGCTCAAGGGACAGTGGAATTGGAGAAAGTTTAAAAAGGAATAGCAAATATGGGCAATGCCAAAATATGTATTTTAAGATATTTAAGATTCTGGGCATGGAACAACAGCCATATTTTGAAATTAACTTTCTTAATTAAAAAAAAATAGAGGCCAAAATAAAACATTTAGACTTACATGTAGTCTCTGAAAAGGAACAGTGCTTTAGTCCCAGTTCAGGACAATAGGATTTTGAACTCTGGAACCTTCCTGCCAGTCTGTTTCTGCTGCCCCCTGCACAGAAAAGTAGCAAAACATCCCATTAAAGGAGTGTATTCCTGTCTGTTTAACACATGAAGTGCTTCAGCAACCTCAAAGAATCACCTTTTTTTTTTTACAATTGAATTTATTAATGCCTTATATGACTATACAGCAGAGCAGTTTGTCAGATACACAGTATGAGTCCCTATGCAGTCTTTTTTTTTTAAAGAAACCTTCAGGATCAAATCCTGTTCTGTCAGCTGCTGCCAGCAGTGAGCACCTCTGCCTGTGTTGTAACCACTCATGTTTGCCTTCCTTACACATTGATTGTATCCCAAATAAAACCAGTTGCGTGGCAGAATGAATTAATCAACAGTGATGTGAGAAATATCTTCAAGCAATAGTGTCTGTCAGGAAAACACTTACTTATGGTTTGTATGTTTCTATGGTCTGGCTCCCTGTATAAAATGCTCAGAAGTAATGCTGTATTGTACTGTAAACTGAAATACTAATGCATGAATTTCTATTTTTCAATGGTCAAGATACCATTCACTTAAGATCTGCATCTCAAATAAATTTGTACACAAGTTTTCAATGTCCAGCTGTTAAATCAGAATCAACACTTTGCCCTGGAAACATTATTGGGACTTATTTCCTTCAAACTTGAAAATGGTATTAACCACTCCTGTTTCAAAATCCAAGAGCCTGACACCTTCTGGAGCTCCCTGGGACACTGGAGGTGGCCCTGAGCAGCTCCTTCACGCTGCAGAAGAAGAGGGACCCTGACAAACCCACCCTGCACCGTGCTCTACTGGGACACTACTGCCACCACCATGGACAAATGGATATTTATCACAATGAACTTCAAATAAACACAAATAGATTAAACTTGCCTCAAGAAAGCCAAATACTGGTATCATGTCTATAAGCTTTATTGATACTTGGAGTTTTGGGGTTGTGGGGTTTTTTTTCTCCTTTTTTGTTGGGATTTTTTTTTCTTTTTTTTTACATTTCACAATGCATTCCACAGACTTAGTTCAGTACAGCTCAAACTGCAAGTGTAAAAATTTTCACTTATTTCTTGCATAACAGGACAGGGCTTTAAGTTTCCAAACAACATTTGCAGCATTAGATACTCAATCCACAGATTATCAGAGCCTGAAAGCTGGAGAATTATTTGCTCAAGATCAACTACTGTACATTTGTGCAACAAAGTGTATGCTGTAAGTTTCTTTTGCTCTGTGTGAAGGTTCTTTGTTCATTTCTCTTTTGTTGTTTCCAACAGATGCCAGTGTTTACAGAGACTTTAGTTTCTCAAGCTTGTGTGCTCTGGAGCTTGTCCAGGCCTCAGTCAGTTCTCTGAAGTACAAAGCACTGTGGAGCAGCTGAAAGATCTAAGCTTTGTGAAACACATATATATATATATATATATATTGGCAACTGATAAAACAAAATCACAATACAACTATACTCATACCAAAAAGGCAAGATTTTTCAAAACTTGCTAAACTGGTATAGTCTTCTAAAACATCTCATTTTAGAAAATCTGCATCAATCTACACAGACCATACACAGTGCACAAACTGGGAAGTGTTCTCCTCTGCCCCACCCACTCTACACCTCCGGAACGCAGCAGGAACTACCTCTGATGAAGCAAATGTACAGCCGTCTCAGTTGTTTGTATTAGCCAGTGCTGCACACAGGATAAGGAAAGATGATTAGTTTTAGATCCATACATAGCAGCTTACAATACTTAAAGATGATGAAACACATGGCAGTCAAAACAGTTATTTTTCCTCAAACACTGCGTTGCTAAAAAATAAAATCTGTGAAATTGCACTGCAATGTCAAGGGGTTTGTTATTCCCTGACCCTCCCCATGTAAATCCAATGAGTATTTTCCCCCTTAAAAGATGAACTTCCTTTTCTATTGATAAGTTGCTTCAGGCTTTTTTTATTCAGTTTTGCGCTTCAACCCAGGGATCTTTGCTTGGATCCTGCAAGAGGAAGAAGGAAACACACAAAAGTAAGTTTGAGTAATAGACAAAAAAGAAAAGGTTAAACAGTCTTAGAAACAGCAACACATGAAAAGAACCCTCACAACACAGCTTTATACTCTGAGCCCAATTAAACAGCTGAATTTCTCATTTCCCCCCTCAATTGCACCTGCTGAGGGGCTCAGGTATCACTAATGGGTTGACATACACAGATTTCCATTAAAAAGAGTAGAGGCTCATTTCAATACAGCATCAACATTAACAGAGCTCTTTTCCTAACCAGCACAGAGTTAGAGCCCTTTTCCCTCCTTGGCCTGGCACATGGAAGACTATATTAGTCCTATACAGGAGTGCCACATGTGCCAGGAACTGTTATCTGTACAAAGGAAAATAAATAAACCCAAACCAACTCACTTTGCCATGGCATCTTTGACGTTCTTGTTCACAAGTCCCAGGTAATGGTCGATTTGGGCCTGGGATTGAAGCAGAAAAGTTACAACCCAGCTCCTCCTTTGCAGCCTGGCTGAGTCTCACAAAACTCTGGGAGAAGTGGGAGCTCAGCCAGGGGTATATTTCTCAGTATGATGCCAGAACTCTAGGAATGCACCCACCAGAGGGCACAGTGGGCAAAGTCCCAAAGGAATCAATCCCCAGCTTCTCCCTGGTCCATCAAGCCCCAGTTATGGGTGCAGGGCTGGGCCCCTGTGGGGCCCACAGAACAGCAAAGCTGCTTATCTGGGCCGGGTAACCAGCTTAGGCTGCAGCCTGGCCAGAGGATTGAGCGGCTCAGGTTAAGCCCCACACACTGTCCATGCTCCTGCCTTGGGGCTCCCAGGCTCCCTTTCCCTGTGCAGGAGGAGCATGGACAGGACCCCATGAGGCTCTGCCATCTGCTCCTGCCTACCCCCAGTCCCAGCCCGGCCCCCACGACAGCCTTGTTGTTGAAAGGGGAGACGAAGGGCTAAGCCCCCTCCTGTGCAGTGACCTGGCCAAGACAGCCCTGGCCATAATTTAATCAAAAGCATTTTACTTTGGCTCCTTCCTCCCTACTCCTTTAACATGGGAGTCTCTCCCCAGGAGCAGCCCTGGATTGGGCCAAGCATCTCCCACCTCCTGTTTTTGCCAGGGCTACAAATTCCACAGAGTTTTGGGAAACCAATCCTGAATATCAACTCCAACAGGCACGGCAGGATTAACACACCATGGCCAGTGCCGCTCCAGTCCTGACCAAAGCTGGACCAGTAGTAAAGGCCTCCAAGTTCATCAGGCCTTTTCCAGAACTGTTTGCTGGGGAAATCTCTTCTTCCACCAAGAAGGAAAAGTGAAAGCACACACAGTCTGAACTTCAAGCTGAACTAGTGTTCCCTGGCCCTGCTTCCTGGGTAAAGGTCTATTTTAAAGGCTTTAAATATTTCAGAAGACTGAAATTAATTTTAATTATTTCTGGTTTAGCTTCTAGCTGATTTTATGAAACATTTAATGAATTCTATTAAATACTCACCTGATGTCTCTCATAAATAACAGGAACACTGAAGAGCGAAATCAAAGCTGGAAAGAAGCACATCAAATGCATAAATATTGACAACAGGGATGGTGTTCAAGCAGAACAAGGACTAGTTTCCACACCTTGGTATGTCTTGCAAAAATGTACAAGAAAAATGAACAATTAAGCCCCACGACCAATTGTTGGCCAGAAAATTGAATAATCCCTATTAAGGAGACCCTGAGCTGTTCTCCAGGTCTCACCAACAGTACAGTTAAGTCCGGTCACAGGTCACTTTTTCACAGTGGGTCGTGCAAATTCTTCCCAAAGGCTGCTCAGGCATCAGTTGGTTCTAACACCTGAAAGCCAGCCTGCTCTGGGATATAAGAAATTAAATCCTGCAGTGGGACACGGCCACTACAGATCCTGCACCTCCTCCAAAGTCCCAGCACAGCAATGACATTAGGGGCAGGCTAAGCCTGACAGGGACAAGCACAACAAACCTGCCTACAAACCGTGTAATGTCTGGAAATAGCAATCTCAAGGAATTCAACAACACAACTCAAAATTACCTGTTCCATTGCTTCATCAAAAAAAAAAGGAACTTAAAGTGCAACATCTTAAGGCTACAGAATCAGCCTCCCAGTGTTGACCAGATCCCACTGCTTTCCCAAGGTTATTTGGTGTGCCAGGTGTGTAACACAAGTCCACACTTACCCAGGATCAGTAATGTCAGACCATTGAACAAGGCACCAACGTAAGTGAAAAACCACATCAATACTGCGAACTGCAAGGGAAAAAGAGCCTGTCAGCACCCACTCTGTGCCCAGGACATCCCAGGGTTTGCTGCAAACACAAATAACAATCTAAACAGCCCCAAACTGCACTTTACCCTTGTACACCTCCTGTAACCAGAGCTGGGTGATGAGATGGCTGAAGGACTCAGTAATGGGATACGTGGACTCCTGCGTCCAGATCACAGGGCTGAATTCAGCCCGAGTCAGCAGTGCCCAAACACTGCCCTGCGCCTTCTCGGGGCACTGCCAATTCCATGGTGAGGAATGAAGGGCAAACATACAGTTCTCCTACCTCCCACCCTCCAGAGAGAGGGGACAAGCCAGGCCAAGAGAGGCCAAAGGGCTGGTGCAGGACAGAGCCAGAGAGAAAGGTCACACGTGCTGCCACCCGAGTGTCCACCCACTTGGCCAAGCCATGCTCTGACCAGACCAGGGAGAGGCCCTGACACATCAGGAAAAACCTCTCTGGAAGGTAACCGGGTAGGGTGTCCTTGATTTACCTTTTCTCCTTCAAAAAACCCAAAAAACTTTGGATGTTAAAAAATTTAGGGACAAGAGGAGTGAAAAGTGCTCTAACGTGGAAGCTGGCTCCAGGTCAGAGCCAAGCCATCCCTAAAGCCCCACACTGCCTGCTGGCTCCCTATCTCAGCCCCATTCTCCCTCCCTGCTTACAGCATTTGTCCAGCTCCTGGCAGGACACAGGCTCCGTTTCCCAGCTCCACACAAAGTCTGCCCACATTTAGTGCCAGGTGGAGTGTCCCAGGCACACCTCTGACCTATAGCAGTGGGAGGGGACCAAGGGCTGCCAACTCTATTTTGGGGTAGGATTCCTCCCGAAGAAAATCAACTGCTTTCTTCTAGAGTTGCAGGACTGCTGAGGAGCTGAGCAGCAGCCAGGAAAACAGCAGCTTTCCCAGTGTTTATCCCTTGCTCTGCACAGAGCAGAGACCCCAGCCCTGGCCAGCTCAGCACATGGGGTTGTTTTCCAGCAGAACCCTGGACAGACATCATGAGAAGGCTGGCAGGGTGTGCAGGCCTGGGCACAGGGAACAACCCAGGATGGAAACACTCCCATGAGCAGGAGCTACACCTAAGGAAAGGATGGGCACAAAGTGCTGGCAAGGAAAACAAGGCATGGTTGCAGAACTGTGGGTGTGAGCCAGGACCCTGGTAACTGGCCTGCAGCCAAGGTACTCTGAACTTGCATATCCCAACATCCAATTTTAGCTTATCAAAATATGTAAAATATCCAAACCAAACAAAATCAACAGCCAGCAACAAGGTAAGTGCATTGGTAGTCAATACAAGTTTAATTCCATGATCCCTGCAACAAAATCAAGTTGACTTAAGAGCTTCACTCAGGTGCATTGACTGCAAGTGATGCAGTTCTTTTTCTGTCAGCACTTCTGAGATGGAACAAAGCAGCACCAGGGAGGAGCACAAAGTCAACCCTCAGAGAGGCTGCACCATTGCCAGTGGTGCAGGTGGACTCTGGCAGGTTTCTCAAGGAAAATAAAGCAGATTTGCTGAACCCCCTGGCCCAGTTCTGCCCTGCAATGCCAGGGTGAGCCTGGAGCTGACCTCTCTGCATCAGACATTTTACTAGAGCAAACACTTCCATGTTGGAGCAGCCTGCACATGCAGCACATCCACCAGAGAAGGAAGGAAGCAGCAGCTTGCACTGGGCAAGAAGGCCCTGAATATGTGATGGCTTAGAGTGGTTCCCTTGTATCCCAACAGCTGTCCATAATCTGCTCCCCATGGACACAATTCCTGAAGTTCAGCATCACCCAGCCAACTCAGCAGCCATGAACACTGCTGATCACTCTGCGCAGGGCAGGAAATGTGAATTTACATAAGCATAGGGGTAACAAGACACAAATCAATCCCAAAGTCCAGCCATTATCAGAGCTATCAGAATTATCAATTATTTATTTTAGTGAGCACTGAATTTATGGTTCAAGAAAGAGCAAAATCCAGGAGTTCACATTTGACTACACAAGCTTCTCTCCACCCAAAGTCTGTCCAGAGCAGCATCAGGGCAGAAGCATAAACTGCTGCATATGCAGGTTTTAACCCCCTTCACTTATAGTACTGGATTGGAGAGAGACCCTAATTCCACAACTCCTCTCTCTGCACTCCTCTAACACTTCAAGCAGCTCTCCCAGGATTATCCATCCTGGAGTCCATCTCAACCCCACATTTACCTACTGGTGTCTATTTTCTTTTTCTTATAAACTATGCAAACCCTGAGACCCCTACAGACACAACAAAGCTTACCTGAAACATACCTAAGAGACCTTTACAAACACTAAAAACTTCCCTGAAACACCACTAAATAAAGCTCTAAGACAAGAAAAAGACAGCAGAAGGCAGCCCAGGATCCACCTCCAGAGCTGATTCTGCCCCTCCCACCTGCCTGGGATGAGGGGGAAGCTCAGGAGCCAAGCTTGTCGTGACCCTTCCAAGGACCTGTACAGCAGTGAAAGGCCTGTGTGGCTGATGGACTGAACCCACTTTTGCCAGCCAAAATGGGCAAATCCAGAGGTGCCCCATGCCCCTTCTTTGCTACAGAATACTCCGAATACAGAGCTCTGATCCTCAAAGCCTCAGAGCTGAGCAAGAGCAGCGATGCCCAGTACCAGCACAGCTTTGCCAGGACAAAATGCAACTTCTCCTGGGGCTCTGGCAAGGGCTCCTCTGGAGTTGCTCCTCAAGAGCTGCGAGGAATTTCTCCTTGTGTTGCATAAATATTTAGAGTCCATTTTAAGACTTTCCTGACTGAAGTATTGTTTAATAAAGAAGAAGAAAAATCTTAACAAGACAGATTTTACAGTGAGAACTATTACACACAATGGACTGACCTGCAGACATTTTCTGCATTAGAGCTCTGTAACTTGAATTATACATAAACATGTGGTTTCCTAGAGTGAAGATGTTTAAACTACACAAGCCAAGATATTTTTATTTTTTAAACCAGGGCCATTATAATTACATAAGACCCTGGAATCCTAGTGCTCTCCTCAAGCACAAACTCTTCAAAATCAGTAACTTGTGCTTGTGAACTGTCCTGACATTCACTGGTTTCTGATAAAGGGTTGTTTCCAACTACCATAAATTAGACTAATTAACCTACATAAAACATTTTAAATGTCAGAAGGAGAGAGGGGAAATGAATTCGTTCAGCTGAATAAACACATCTCTCCTATGGACTGTAGTATTTTAAGTGATTAAAGTGCCTTGAAGACATTCTGGCTGGAATTAATTCTGCTTCTAACATAATTCCTCCAGAAGGCCTTGTTTTTAGACCACTGTTCACTGAAACAGCAGTTGGCTTCTCACTGTTTCCTTCTCCTTTACTGCAAGGGGTTGGGATCTCTACACAAATGGTATGGGAAGTTTCCTAACTCAGACCAAGGCATGTATCACGAAGGCCTTAATCAGGAACACAAGTGACCTTGTGATTCCAAGTTTTTCTGTGCTGTTGATAGTCAGATCCAAAGAGGATTTTGGCAGCAGCACTATTGAGCATGACTCAAAACACAGAAAAGAAATGGTTGTGCAGAAAAGAATGCACAACCAGCTCCTCAAAAGCCAAAGCCCTTCAGGAGCAGGGAGATTACTGCACAACCCGCAGGCCAATACACCACCTCCTCTCTCCCTCC
The DNA here is from genome assembly GCF_048771995.1 of Taeniopygia guttata. Taxonomy (NCBI): domain Eukaryota; kingdom Metazoa; phylum Chordata; class Aves; order Passeriformes; family Estrildidae; genus Taeniopygia; species Taeniopygia guttata. Next base: position 87,958,191 of record NC_133027.1, read on the forward strand.
AGAAAAAAGAAATCTGTCCCAGGAGCAGCAGAGCCCCCTTACACCTCCTCTTGCTTCCAGAGGGAACTGCCTCACTGCCAGAGCCTTGCAGGGCACCAGGCACAGCTTTTCTGGCACCAGCTGTGTTTAACTTAAAGCATAATGAGAAACTGGATCTACAAACTCTGGGTAAGATTCTGACCTCTGCCTACAGGTTTCTGTTGCACAATTACAACAAAAGCTTGGACAGCCTTCCTGGTTTTCCCCACATTTCACAAGGAGCCCCTCCCCCAACTCCACAACAACTCAAAGGACTTTACAAAGCACTAAGTAAGGGGATTTACTGCAGGATAAATGCAAGTTTTTTCAAGAAGATTAAGCAAACTGAAAAAGAAGTGGACAACACACTGCACTAGGAAAAAGAAATACCATTTTCAAAAACAAAGAAAGGCGATTAAAACTTGAAAGGAGAGAATACAATTCTCCTAGAACAAAAATGAATGGTTTTCAGCTAATTCTTTTATTTTGGAGGGTTTTATTGCAGTGTTTTGTTGGGTTTTTTTTCTTTTTTTTCCTTTGGTTACATTTTGTTTAATTATTACCATTCTTCACAGTCAGTTGTGATCTGCCACTCTCAGTAAATCCCGTTAAATTCTACATGGATGGACTCTAGCTGCTATACAGCACTGCTCACACTGGGTAGAGTAATTTGCAAATCCCATTTCAGTAATTCCCATAACTAAAAACAGCAGCTTTCACTCCCAAATCCAGGGGTTAGAACAAGTGTCCACCTTCCCAGTAACCCAAGGGCATCACTCAGTCCTCACCATTCCAATAGAAAGTGGAAAAAACTCCTATTTAAAGACAGGGAGCTGTGCACTAAACATAAACAGGAAACCAACTCCAAACCAGGCTGGGACAATCTAGCCCAGAGCCAGGTTTTCCAGAGAGACAAACACATCAGTGACACACCCTCAATGTTTAGAAGATTCCTGCTGTGAGAGGCACTAGCAAGGAGCTAGAACAGGGAGCTGCAAGCAGCCACAGCTTATTTCTGCTTTCCATTTGTGTTACTGCTCTGCCCACAAGTAGACCAAGTTCTCCTTTACAGTTACTATCACTGCAGGCAGCACTCGATTTCCAGCTCTGTGCAGAACACTTCCAAGAGCAAACGACACCTTGTTATTTACTTAACCAGAGCCATTGCTCATTCTGCAAGGACCAGCAGGCTTTGCTAACCTCGGTCAGCAGCAATGTCCTCACAGAGGCAAACTCACCTTGAGGGAATCCACCAGGTCATCGACGAGGAAGAGGCGCCGCAGCTCCCGGACGGTGCCGTTCACGTGGCCCAGCACGACGTTGCTGTACTTCTGGATGAGCTCCTCCGACACGGCCACATCCGAGTCCAGGTAAGCCCTGCAGAAGACAGCCAGGAAACCTCACATAAAAGTGCTGCAAACTTGAGCTATGTGTTAGATATGGTATCAATAGAGCCTCCATTTTGTGCTATAGAGAAAGAAACTTCACAGTGTGAGGAGTGCTGAAAGGACAGAACAGAACTAACCTACATTATTCTTAGCAAACCATTTTTTTCCTCACTGCTGTTTACTCAGTCACCTGCACCAGGCAAAAAAGGTGAGTGGGCTAAGACAAGGAAAAAAAATCCTACAAAAGCAATATACCCATTTCTGCCCCTGGAAGGCCCTTGTGGAGTTGCCATTAAGCTGTAATGTACTATAGCACAGCAAAATGAGCTAAATTTCTCATTTGAGACAAAAAATTCTTACAGCTAGTGAGAGCAGTTCTTTTACATAAAAGATATAAACCTGTATCTGGTTATATGCTTCCTTCCCACAGCTGTCACTTATCTCTAGTTGCAGTGGCTACGGCAATTTGGAGTCTTTAAACAAAGTATAAATTATTTATCTAATGTGCATGCTGGAGGCAGAAGGAGCAGTGCAGCACATCTGTAAAATGGAGCTCATTTTACAGCTGTTAAACTTTTGTTTAGGGGGGGGATTCTGCTTTGGGGAGGTTTTGTTTGGGGATTTTTTAATATGAAAATTGCACAATGCTCCTATGTATGTCATTTAAGGTAAAGGTAAACATGACCTTGTGGCAAGTCCAATACAAATGAAAATACTTCAAATGGTAACTACAGCAAGCGGCCATTTCAAGGCTACATTCTGCCATCCATCCTTGGTTTCCATCTGCTCACCCTTCCCAGCTCATCCACAGAATACTCAGCACCTGCATCAAAAATCCAATTCTTCTCACAGGATTTTTCAAGTAAAAATATCCTTTACTTGTGGACAAGCTATTCAGAAAGAAGTAAGCAACCAGGTATGCTGGGCATGAATGTCCAGAAGCTACTTAGGATTATCAGTATGTTTAGAAAAAAACTGCAGAAAGATCACAGGTAGAAAAAGTTCTGCTTGTTCTTGCTAAGAAAAAGCTTGAAATTGTTGTTGGGATAATGAGAAGCAAGCAGGATTTCAGCTGGGAATGTTCACCCTAATGGGATGGTGTTTTTCCCCCATAATTTTGTCCCACAGACTGGCTCCCACTGGAAAAGGAGCCACTGCACATGGTCTGGGAGGAATGGAGGGAAACCTACATTTTGTTTTGCCTTACAGAAGATGGGAACACTGCCAAACTAGTAAGAGGGCTGTAGATAGAGGGGCAAACAGGACTTTCTGAAGACTGCAAGAGAAGACTGAGCCACTTCACACATTAATAACAGGGAGAAGCAAGGCTGGGCAGAGTGGGATAGGGCTGGCAGGGAAGCAGGAAACACACACTCCTACAAGTCCTCCAACACAGGTTAATATGGTCTTATTTCTCTTAAGAGGCAGCTCTGCACAGTGGGTACCTGGACCCTGTCACTGACCTTGCAAGTGGGGAGCACAGCTACACTGCTACACATTAAACCACAAATTTTAAGGTCTTAAAAGTTTTGAAAATATTAAAATAGCCCTTTGTCATACTTTAAACTCTGCAAAATTTATTCCAATTTTTCCATCCCTTGTACCAAGCCCTCAGTCTGTTTTCTGTATTTACTGTATGACTCCTGAGAAAATCTGAAAGCGGGGAACACATTTTTCATTGCAGAGTCTATTTATGTTATTATGCAACATCTTAACAGCATGTGTCACCCACTGCTTCTGGCAGCACCAACACCGCTGCTCTCCAAAACAACACAATTTTGCTTCATGAAAATAAAAATCTCACCTGAAGGGGTGGCCCTCATCAGACTTCTGGATTGCCTGGATAACTCCCTTGTATATCCTAAAGCTGATGGTGACAGAGAGCAGGGCCAGGGCAATGTAGGCTGTGACACTCACGATGCTGAACACTGTTAATGAGAGCAGCAGGAACAAGCTGGCTCCAAACACCACCCCGGTCTTCTTAATGTCTCGCCAGAAAAGGAGGTCAACAACTACAATTTAAAAGAGGTAAAAAATTAGAACAAGACACCTCTGGCATTCATATCAAGGCAGCAATTTTTCATTATTCACTCAACTGCTGAGAGTCACCAAGAGTGGAACTTGAGAACCCCCGTCAAACCAGAGCTGAAATCACAACTAGAAATAGGTTATTTAGTACTGGTTCAGCTCTTGACTTCAGATTATTTGGATTACTGCTATTAGGATCACCCTAGATGCAATTGTTCAAATTTTAAAACAATGCTGCCCTTAAGCAATGTCAGAATTCATCTCTTCAGCTACTATGCTATGTTCTGCACCCGAACCACAGCAGTTTGTGCTTCATTTCCTCTCATTGTCAGACATTTTGAGGATGTCACTCCCTGGAGAGACTGATTCCAATTCCCTGTGAGAACAGGTAACAAGATCTCTAAACAGATTTCAACAGATCTCTAAACCATTATATCTTTATGCCTGGTAGAGGCAAAGGCACTGCTCAAAGACTCATTAACAGTTCATTTTGTTTTCTTTTGATGGAAGCATTCCCATGGGAGTTTATAATGTTGATTATGGGTGACAGACTGAGCCATCAAGAGGGAATACTCTCCCTGAAATGTCAATCCAGACAAAATCTGCTGTGCTCCAATGCAGAAGACTTCATTTGCAAACCAAGTTTAGTTTTCCTTAAGTGGCCCTCATTAGAGAACACAATATTACGCCATTTTTAGCATCACTGTTCAGAGCAAAGAACACACTTGCACAAGGCATAGGTAATGGCTTAACACACCCACTGCAGATGTGTTTGTTAACAGCAATAACCTAACAGAGACAGAGTTCAAGATGAATTACAGAAACGTATTACTATTCCACTACACATTTAGTAATCCTGTCTCATCCTAAACATCAGCAAAATTAACTGTAAAACAGTGTATCACAGCTTGGAACAGATTATTTGGATGACAGTAAAAACACTTTAAAAGTAGAATTTGTCTATTATTTCTTGCAGGATGAAAATACAGTCATGCTCCAACATTCAACACATGGTTGCCTCAGTAGGGCAAAGTCTGTGTAAACCTTTCTCAGGTATAACATGCCAAAGCCCCTGGGGCTGGGGTGGGTGTCACTGTTGAGGCAGGGCAGGAATGAAAGAACTCTAGTTCAGAAGGTTAGGTGATGTTAACACTAACTACTTTATTTTAAATACATCGCTCTTTTATAGAGAGTATAGTGTAGACTAATTCCATTGGTCTTAAAGTAAAAACATATCGCAGCATTGTTATCCAGTGAATGATCCATGGTGGCAGAACATATCTATAAACAATGCGAACAACAAGAGAGATAGAGAATTATTTACATTCCTTTGCTACTCTTTCCCAAGCTCTAGCCTGGTTAGAAACTCTCCCTTCTCTCTGACTGAACTGAGAATACCCATAGGTGGGTTTTCCCAAACTCTCAAGAGCTGAAGCTCTTCCCAGTTATTCCAACATGGAAACTATACCACACAGCAGGCAAGATGAAAACCATGGTCAGAAACTTAAACCCAACCTAATGCAAAGTATCTAACCCCAATATTTAATTCACATTTCAGCAGAAGTTTCCTGCAGCCCCACAGAAAGAGCCAGGTTACAGCTGCACCAACACCTTCAGTTTATTGCAGACCAGAAGTGCAGTGGAAAAAAGAGCCTCACCCCTCCAGCACCATCCATCCCACCCCTTTCTCCCAGCCTGGCTGCCCGTGCCATGCCAACACCATCCCAGAAAGCAGGAGCCAGCCAGATCAGGGCCTGGCGCTGTCACCATGTGGCTGCACAAACATATGGGAGCAGAGATAGAGCAGCACTGCCGGGAGGCAACGCTCCTGCTACCCCAGCACCTCCAATCCAAACTCCTCCTTCCACTGCAGCCCAGGCTCCAAGCAATACAAACTTTCTTTTGTATTTGTAAAAAATCAAACAAATAAACAAAATCAAGTCATCATAGATCTGCTGTTGTGTGGGTTACAATCTCAAAATTTAACTTTTTCTTTCTATTGTCTATTATTGTCTCTGCACACCTTGCATTAAACATCAGCAAAATTGTGTGATTGACCTAAGAATCCTTGTAAACCTGTAAATCTAAACTCAGCTTCAAGGAGCCTCAACACCTGAGTGAGATCTTCACAACTAGTCTTGATAAAAACAGTTAGTGGATTTTGTGCTCTTAAATCATGTAAGGCATCATTTTTTTAGCATTTACTGCAAGTATTGAAACTGTGTTTATTTTTAAATGCTGCAATTTGAGCATCCGTGCACTCGAATTTGATGCTGCCCCTGTATCAGGTGACACATTCAGTATGAGCCCTGCTCCTCTGCCTGCAGACAGCATTACTTCTATAAACGAGCTATTCCCTCCTCTCTGCATAGCTTTAAAGCTGTGGGTTCTTCCTGCTCCATAGGAAATCCTTTATTCCATGCATTAATGCATTATCCGAGTTATAAGGAACATAAAGAGAGCAATTCATCAGTATGACAGTTCCAGAATGCCAGAAACAAAGGTACATTGCTGGAATTAAAGCACACAGCAAAAGCCAAATGGCCTTTAGCGCCCCATCAAGTCTTTTGTTCTCGGTAATCAATAAGAAAAAAATCCCCACCAGGAGCTCCCGGACCAGAGTTAAGCTGCACATAAAACATTGTCCCTAATTTCATCTCCACTCCTTTTGGAGAACGACCAAACGAGCCTAGGCTTAATGACATACGGATCTGATATCATCGTACATTCCTCTAATGAAATTCGGTGTTTAAGTCACTGAAAAACTGCTTTATAATTTTGCAGTCCAAGAAAGCAGATGAAGCCACTCATCTGTATTCTCTAATTGATCAGAAACAAGTTATTTGCATTTATTTCGACAGGAAAAGATTAAAAGCTTTAATAGAAACAGCTTTCTGGCTTGAACTTACACGCAAGATATTCAAAGCAGATTAAAAATAAAACCAGAAACACAAAAACCCCAAACCCATTTAGAGCAACAGCCCTGCAACACATTTCCTTATGGAAACTGTTCTGAGCTTCATTTTATATAATATGAAATATAATAAATAATATTAATGCATGTCTTGCAGACCTATTCTAATACAACAACAGCTGCCTACATTTGGTAAGCACGAACTGTCACTTGGCACGTCTAAAAATAGTCCTGTACCATCCGTGCCTTACATGCACAACTCATCCAGTTACATTTCGCTTTTAAAGCAAGTGCTGCGATAGCTTTCGTGCTGTATTTTTTTAAGTATTTTCCTTTCAGTTATCTAACTTAAAACTGAGAAAGTAATATCTGGTTTTGATGACAAAAACAAGCGATCTGATATATTTAACCTGATAATCCTCTTTTTAAAAAACCCTCAACCAAGCAACCCTGTCTTGCTGTTTTGGGTTTTGTTTGTTTAAGAAAGAGAAATTAAAAGCGAGACCTACGAAGGGGCTGAGCTCACGTGTGCCACATAAAACCAGGGAAAAGGAACTAACCCGTTTTGGCATCCATCTTGAGCGTGCTGCAAACACCCGGCCCGGGCACGGCTCGCTCCCGGCGCTTTCCACTTCCTGCGAGGGCGCTCGGAGGTCGGAGCTACGCAACCTCCGCCCGCTGCATCCCGGATCCAGCGGCGGCCGCCCCGCCAGTGGCCGCCTGCGCGCTGAGTGCTTGGAATGCAGCTGCGGAGCCACGGGCTCCCTGCACAATGAACAACTCCCCTCTATCCAGTATTCACAGCCCAACAAACCCCGCGCTTCAGCCCCAGAGAAAGGCTGTTTGTGTCAAAGGGGAGGGGAGAGGGGGGAAAAAAACCACTGTACGATTTACAGGCGTTGTTACACTGGAACCTTCCTGTGACGTGAAAGGTAGGCACGGAGCCCTTATATTCTCCCAGTAACAGCGAGGAGGCACAGGGAGGAGCCTTTTCTGGCTCAATTTAGCGTTGTGCCAAAAGAGAAATGGGACAGCAGCGCTGAGAACGGGCAGCTTTCATCACGGCTGCGGCACAATCTGGCACCGAGCAGGAAAGCTGCGGGGGAGAAAATCCACAACCACAAATTGCTCTGCGTTTCTGCTCAGAGGCCTTTTCCGCTTACACATAATAAACTTCTTATCACATAGGATATGATCCTCAGGGTTTCTACTGATGTCTGTGCAGAGAATCCGAGTGCTGACCCTGCAGTTCCACTGGAGTGAGGCAGCCCCGTTGGACACAGCCCAACCCCCAGGAGAAGCCATCAACCATCCAGTGGTTGGTGTGTTGAGCACCACCACAGACCGGGTGCCATTTTCAAGGCTTCCTGCATCAGGATGATTATTCAAAATCCTGGTTACATCCTAACGGGATCAGAGACCAGACCACAAAAGTGCAGCCTCCGTTTACCCCCATCAGACACATCGGAAGCCAATTCGGTCCTTGACTGTCCTCTTGCAAGCCAGGAACAACCCCCAGCTCCTGGCTGGAGAAACTGGATGGTGACAGCAGGACTGCAAGTGGTGCCAAGCACGTGGGACTGCCATCAACAGAGCTGTCCCTGTCACAGGGACAGGCATCCCCGTGGAGCGGCACATCCAGCGGGACCGATGGGCAGGTGGCCCCAGCTGGGTGCCAGAGGGCACAGAACAAGGCTGCACCATGCACAGCTCAGGCTTGGCACATTTGCACTACAACCCCAGCAAAAACAGTGATACAGATTTCACAAGTACATGCTAGAACAAGGCGAACACTACCAGATTCTCAAAAAAAAAAAAAAAAAAAAAAATTCCCATATATTACCTAATGAGCCAAAGCAACTTTCCTTTAATTTCTACTTGACCAGATTCTACTCGTGCATGTGTGCACAATGTACCAACTGGAAAAACCATTCCAAAGCCCCAGTTACTCATGATAAAGGTTGCCTATGGAATCTTTGCCATCAGTTAAACAAAAATTCAGAGAGATTTCTACTCATTAATTAGAAAAGAATCCTGGGATAACCTGGGAGTACAGCTGCGCTGTTCACCATACCATCATATCAATATTCGGCCATTAAAACCTGACAATTTCTTGAAATCATTAAAAATTAAATAAATAAATAAATATTACATTTTACTGCCAATTACTCCATAGGGCCTATCTTCAAGAGCATTAAAAATTAAAAGCATGCTACTCCCAGGGTAGACCTGTTTCATCCTATCTAGATGGTTGATACCACGTGTATTAATCAATGCCAAAGGTTGTACTACTTGTATTGTGTTTGTTCTTCAACTACAACACATTAACTAAATCTAAATTTAAGATTATATTCATTAGGAAGCAGTGTTTCAGCTGCAAAGTCCAACTACAAATTATACTTTTTTTCTCTTCTCTGGTTTTAGATTTCTTTTTTTTTTTAAGTAATTTTTTAGCATAGAAATATTGCAAGCATGTTGCAATATTTGCTTCTGTATTTATTTTGGGGCTTGATGAATAGTGCAATCAGTCCCTGAACTTTACCCATCATTTTCCATGCCACTGGAGCCTCACCTAAGGAAAGAAGAACATGAAACACAGTATCTTCATCTTGTTCTAAACAACAAAAAAACAACTCTAAGCCAGATTTCAACAGCATCTGCAAAACAAGAACAACCACGGTCTTCTGCTTCCCCAAACCCCTTCATTTCTGCTTCCATTTTCTTTTAGACCTGATCTCTTCTCAGGATAGGCAATTCAGGGTTTTTAAACCAAAACAAATTGCATTATTCTCAAGGCCTCAAATTCCAGGGTTGGAAATGTGCTTTCAGATCAGCACCACCCCTGCCAGGCTGGTTGTAAAACAAACCTGAAAACTGGGCCTGAAGACAAGAGAACTTGCCTTCCAATTTTTACCAAAACATTCTGACCTCAGCCCTTTTTTTCCCCCCCCTTTCTTCCCATCCCCACAAATTTCAGGCCTGATGTATGAAGCCTTGAACATTTAAATTACTTACATATCAACAACAATATGTTACTAAACACTGCATAATACTTTTCCTGATATTTTACAGCCCTTTAAAGAAAGATTAAACTTTAAAAATCTGATTTTGCAGGGGCAAAGTGTTTTCACCTTCAGGACTTTTTTGCTATATATTTAGGTTCTGAAAAAGCATTCTAAGGATTTTAGAGAGATAGCAATTTTGTCCAAGTAGAATATGAAAAACCCCAGATTTTGAACAACAATTCCCAAAAAAAGATGAAAACTTCACATGCACCAAGCACAACAGGTCCTGTTAAAATATATTTAAGTATTCAGAGATCATGAAATTGTTTTAAAGCTTGTCCTGTTGATAAAGTATGAAGATTACTTATTCAAATAAGGCTTAAACTCTAACACACTGAACACTAATGTAATGATCCACAGAGATTTACACTGGAGATCTCCCACTGGTGCTTACAGGAACAAAGGTCAGCACCACACTAATTTAAGGCTAGCTACTTATTTACCTAAAAAAATTTAATATTATGGCTGTAAATTCTGAAAAACCAGATACAGTTTTACCCAGAATTTGGCAAAATTAGGAACAATCCAAAGCAAACGGGATTCAGGGTATATTTCAAACAGATTTTAAGATAAAATATCCCCACCCTGCTGTAGCCTGCATGCAATTTCTCCTCTTAAAAATACTAAAACATCACCTGGAATTACGTGGGGTTTTACAGTTAATGGATAGTATTGTTAGATTATTAATAATCTCGAAATTTCCAAGGACTATGGATTAAATTCGGACTATGCCAGTGTTTGTGCCGTGCATACCAAAACAAGCCCTTCATTAATATTCTCTGTAGGACTGGAAAAGAACTGCAGTGTCACACAAGCCATTTCACCTACATAAAGTATTTATTCTTCTGCATTGCTTGTATTCACCCATTTTAACCTGCAGCTTTTATATTTCTGCACGTGGCACAAAGAGACTCCACATCTTTGGCTACATTTCATAATCAAATAAATACATGCTATAGACACCATTTGCTGAAAACGGCCCCGCGGCACCTCAAAAGGAATAAAATAAGGAGACAAGGTGAAAGAATAAATACCCTTATCCTTCCAACTGCTCGGCTGACTGTCCATCTCTCCAGCTGGGATTATCAATTATGCATTCCAAGAGGGGAGAGCTGCGGGAGAAGTGCCCTGCAGCCCAGGGAGGGAACCATGGGCTTCCCCGGGCTCCGCAGTGGTGCTGCACTGGTGCTGCAGGAGCGGGTCAGCTGACGGGGTGTGGAGCTGACGCAGTGCTGGCACCGCACGGCCGCGCTGCGCCCGGCGCAGCCCCGAGCGCCGGCACAGGGAGCGGCTCCTCCCGGCACGGCGGCCCCACCGCGCGGGCGGCAGCGAGGGCTACCAAGCCCGGCCGCGCTAAGCGGCTTTTGCTTTTCGCCCAGCTAAAAGTAGTCACCAGACGAGCTTTAAATAGATTGCTTTTCAAACAGAGGTTCAAAGGCGTTTACAAACCTCCCAGATGTATGGCTTCCCCTCGGGTTTCTGTAAACTAATATCTGCCTGCTGGAGGACTAACAGAGACATCTTTGTAACACTTCTCCCTTCACAACAAGCAGCGTGAAGGGAAACTGAAAAGGACCCTTTCGGTGCCTGGAACAAAAGCAGAGGTTCATGAAGAACACGATTAATCCTTTTCCTGGCATCTTTAGTCCTTGGGAGCTGCTCAGCCGCATTTATTCCTCTTAAGGAAGGCTGCAGAAAAAGTTACTCAGCCCTTTACCTAATTCCTACAAGCAAACACCTTCTCGTTTTTTATTTTACATCAGCATTCTCCGTTGGCAGCTGCTGACCTGACAATTAACGGTTCCCTTCATTTAAATAAAAACAGGAACCTGACAGTTTACAGTACCAACATATAGAAAGTAGTATTTGGAAAGTATTGCACAAACGGGAGAGGAGTGTGAACTACAACTCTGAATCTGAAAGAGAAGAACTCTGGGAATCCTGATGCCATTTTGTTTCCATCCCTGCTGAAAGAACCCACAATTTCTTCTCCAGTTTGGAGTTTCTTCTTAAGATCTGGGGCTAACAACAGAAAGCTAAAATCTTTCCAGGGCTGCTCCAAAGCCTATTAGAAATCTAGTACACCATTTTCTTAAGAAGAAATAGCATTCCCACATTCCCATGAAAATACTGTAGACCAGGAGAGCTAGAGATCCCGATTCAGACCTTAAATAGACACTTCAACTTTTCATTAGAACAATCTTACACTGAGAAAGATTACTACTAAGAGACCCCAAAAGTCCTGGTTTTGACTTCAACTGCTACATACATTTAAGGCCTCCTTTGACATCAAGGCCAGTTACATCTCTTTTTAACTTATACAAAGATGTGCATTTCAGTTCCAATTGCAACAGGTAAATCCAAACAAATCCAAAATAGGAGGTAGGTAGGGAGTGTATATTCAAATATCACAGTGCAAGCAAATGTGAAAAGTTGCAACTGTACAAAAAAAAAAAAAAAAAAGTACAAAACATCTGAGAATCTGCATCTGTCTTCAAGCTGAACTGGAAACCACCAAAATCTGCGAGTTTCCCTCCATATTTGCACTGTCACTAAACTTGCCAAAAACGTTGTGCATTCAAAGCTCTTTCTGTTAATTATCAAATTTCTAAAGATACCAAATTAAAGCCTCTTCATTTCATGTTTATATTCTTATACTTAAAATAGTGCATTTATGCAACTCTTTCTAACCAGAGTTTGTTGTGGCCACAGCAGAGTGGCTGTACCACCAGTCCTGTTTCTCCCATCTCCAGTGTGCGCTCGTTGCCTTCCAGGAGTGCCTCCCTGGCCTCCAGATCCTCCTCTTGACTCTATGCATAGCACCATTCTCACCACTCCATGCAAACACACCCAGAATGAAATCCATCTCCCATTTTAGGCAAGAGGGGCCCCTATGCTGTACATATAGTGGGCACCAGCACTGCCAAACTTCTGGAGAAGCTGTTTTCAGCAGGGATACTGCACACCTGCCTCTAGAGCACATTTGAACACCAAGTACAGAGGAGGTGGCATTATCAGGTCCCCCAGACAAGTCAGACATAATCAGTTCTGGACATGTGTCATGGCACGCCCCAGGCTCCACCGAGCTGCTGCCTGGCAGGCAAGTGCTTTACTCACTCACTACTCACACATTAAATCACCCTAAGCAGGGGCACTGAGAACAGCACTGCACCTCCCTCTGCTCCCCCTCAGTGCTGGCGCCTATCTGGCAAAGTTTGGAACTTGGCCCAAATGCTCCATTTTCTCCCTAATTCTGCCTCTCTGAAGGGACTTCCCTCAGGCTTTACTCTTTCAGCAGCCTCAGCGACACAAGTCTTTGCCTCTCAACAGGGGTCACTAGAGTCCTAATGAAACACAGCAGGTCTGTGTCTTTCTTTCATAGAAATTTCACTCATTGGATTTGTTTTTCTCCCCTCATTCTTCCTCCTCCTCTGCAAATTCTCTTCCCTCTGGAACTCTCCATTTATTACTATTTACATGGTAGCATAAGAGATGACCTGAACAAGCAAAGAATATAAGACTACAATGAGATGAAATTAAATCAAGATTTTTTTTATGGTGAATTAAATGGAATTTTACCAATCTGCTTCTGAAAGAAACTCAGAGATGTTCCAAGGCATTTTTCTCCAGTGAAAAACAACAAACAAACCAAAACACCTCCTATCTGCTGAGTGGTGCCATTTAACTCACTACAAACACAGAAAATAACAGAAATTCCCCAAATGGGTACAGCTGGTATCAGGCAGAACTGCAAATGTCCTTTAAGATTCACACAACTGCAATGACCTGGTTTCTATTACAGCATCACAAGAAGTATTTGGTTTCTGCCCTCATGTTGTAGGAGGAAAAAGAAAGATTCAGCATTAGTACCACCTTCTCAAAGCACATTTCCCATCTGGGCTTTACCTTTGTATTTGCCCCCCCAAGAAAATCCAGGAAATGTAAAATATTATTAATTAGTTGCATTTTTGAGTGCCTGAAATAAAAGCAAACAAACCAGTTGGATTTAATCTGAAGGGAATGTCTGCAGAGCTGATGGTGAAACCCACCATGAGAAACAAAGGTGTTCTGGGAAACCAAGTGTCTTGATGGTAAACAGTTCAACGTTACTTCCAAATATTATTGTAATACTCAACATGGACACACTAAGGGATTTAAACTGCCAATTTCCATTTTAGTACATAACTTTGTTGTAGTAAGAGGTTTTGAGTGTAGAATTCAATAATATCAATAATATAAAAACCTCCACATCCCATCAATCAAAACCAGGTTTGTGGAAAGCATGGGCTTGGGGAGGAATAATGATCTGTATGAGAGAAGAAAGTATGTGCAACAGAAGGGTTGAGATATGTAATGTATATATTTAGCTTTCACCTCTCAAAATCATTTCAGGAGCTGGGAATTTCTCCAAACCTGGATGATCCCTTCCCATCCAGCAGGAGCTGAGGTTCCACCTCGGTGACAAACAATAGATGGCATTAGAGCACTGTCACACAGGCTGGCCCTAATCCATGGCTCCCCAGCACCTGCTGCACTGGCCTGGGGCTCACCCCTCCTGCGGGAGCTGGGGCAGCAGCACCTGAACCCACAGGAGCTGCCCTCGGAGGTCACATCTTACCAGGCAGTGCATTGATGGAGCTCAGGAATCCGTATCTGAGGTCTGGTGAGGGGGAAGGAGAAGCAAGACTGTTTGTTCAAAGCCAAATACAGCAGCTACTGAGATATACCAACTTGAAAAGAAAAAAAAATTACTGTATTCAAGACAGCAGAAATTGCTGGTGTTGCAGGGGTTGTTTGCCCTTAAAATTGTTTCAGTTGTTACCTACAGTTCTGAATTTGTTTGGGCTTGGGGTTTTTTGCTTTTGTGTGTTTCTTAAATCTGTCCAAATTACCCAAGGGTGTGCCAAGCACCATTTAACAAACCTCCTTCAACCCAGGATGCTCTTCAAAGCTTTACATTTGCTTCAGTGGACTGGGTAAGTTAAAAAAGTATCTGCAACCTTTTTAGAATCCCTGTTAGCTCCCCACAGCCCACTGTAACTTCCCCAGGCTGTGGGAAGTTACAACACACTGGCATTTAGGTTAGCTTCCAAAAAATAGCACAGTTAAGTAAGCATTCCACAACCTTGGATTTAAGTGCACCAGTAAGGCAGTTCAGATTAAAGCTTTAACAAGCATCAGTCACACCATCACACCAGCTGAATTCCACAAGTCTTAAGACAACAGTGAAATCTATTTCAGTTCCACTGATGGGTAGGAAAAAAAGCCCCAAAGAACAAAGGTCAGAAGGCCAAACAGATGCACTTGGCCTTGTGATGAACAATCCCTCTTTGTTAGTTCTTCAATGATACTCTGAAATTGTGCCTAAGCAGTGTAGTATTTAAAGCAGACAACTGATGTTTGTGGTTTGTCTCAGAAGTCCACTTCTATATTTTGCAACACAGCAGAGTGTGGGGAAAAATCCAGAAAAAATGGCCCATTTTTGAGTTGGTATTCTCATCTCTTTAGCTTTAAGCAAGTGTTCCTCTGGCATAAAGCAAAAAATTATCTTCCCAATAGCACAGCATGTCAAAAATGAAAACTGCAGCTGCTCTCCAGAGTGAACACAATACTGAGAGGCTGCAGCTCCCCAGCCCAGCTCACAGCACACTGGACAGACCTGGGCCCTGTCCCTGCACTGGGCCATGGATGGGAGAGTGATGACACTGTTCAAACTCCTCCTCTCTGCTTTGGTAGCTGGGTCTCTGCAGCTTCTGTGGCAGCTTCCCACAGATGGAAGAGCAGCAGCTGTGTCCTCCTCAGACCCATAAGGAGGGGCTGCCATCCCCAGGCAGGGACTTGCCACCCCCAGCCTGCTACATCTATGATTAAAGACCCTCTCCTCCAAAGGTGTCCCTTTAAAAAAACGAACACAAAAGCTCTTATATTAAATGCAGTGTTTTGCTTTAGCTTTTCTTTAAAGTAGTCTGAACTCTAAGCAATTAACCCCTTGACACGAAGTCCAAGACATACAGCTGCTCTCTAGACAGTTCTATCTGCTGAAAGCAGGAGGAGCCTTCACAGAACACACAGAGTTTTAACAGTGCAGATTATCCATGAAGTTTTACCCCAAGCCAAGGGAAAAGCAAAACTCTCTCCTTTCTGCCTTACATGTATGTACAGGGGAATTGAGACAGAAGAAATGGCAAAGGTAAATATTTAAAAATACATCTTCTACCTTATTTCCCAAACCAATTTCAGTGGCACCAACACTAATGTTCACTTCAACATGGCACCTGCTGTTCCCTTCTAACTCAGGGTATTCTGTAATCCTATTTTATGAATTGTAGGCTGCAGCTACTGCATAAATACAGTACTGCTGCTGAGTCAAACTAACTCCTGCTTTTCTATTTAGAGCACTGTGCTTTCTGCAGTAGCTGTTTTTTTGGTGTGATTGCTTCTGGTCAAAGCTTAAGTAGCAGCAGAGTGCTGCAATATCAAAAAGCAAAATACTCCCCTAGTCTACAAAAAGCTGGGAATTCATGAGGTGCTCAGTTTAGAGAAAATATTACAACTTCCTGCTACTATAACTGCACATTACTGTAAAACAAAATTAACTATATTGAAGTGCAAGCCCACCTGAAGAGAGAAACAGAAATTAATACCTGTGCAGTACCTAAACCAATTTTAGTGTTTGCAGAACACTCAATTCTTAATGACCACTTTTTCAGTAACCTGCATACTAAGCTCCCTCATATTCACCACTTTGTTTAAACCACCGGCCTTGATCTAACGCAGGCTCGAGATGCACAGACTCTTTTCCAGATTCCAGGTACATACAGGAGCAGCAGGGGTATTTTCCTGAGTTTTACAGTCTGATGTCTGAACTGTTAATGAGAAGGAAGAAATGCATCTTCAAATCATGTGCACATAGCAAACAGCATCTCAGATTGAGAGTTTGAGAGGCCACCCCATGCCCAGCCTGGGGACAACCATGGAAGGGCCTGCAGTGGGCAGTCACTTATTTCTGCATCAAGAGACCATGAGCAGCAGAGCTGGAGGAGAAACCTGGAGATGCTGAGTCCATCCCTGATAAACAGAAAAAAGGTACTAAAGCAATCAGAACATGAAAAAGGTAGAAGTGCAGGCACAGGCATTTTCTGTTATCCTTGGCCTACACAGAAGTTTTACAGAAAGTGATTTTTAAAAAAGTCAAGACATGCTTAAGTTTAGCTAAAGAATTATGCAGATCAGCAAACTGCAAGACAGCATACACAGATTACCTGAAGACTTATTCAGCTTTGCTGAAAATACAGCAGTAGGTTTTTTCTTTTCTTTAATAGAAGCAGCTTCTTTCTCAGCTTCCTTCTCAAAACTTCCTGGTTTTACTACACTGACTATCTCTTTTTCAGCAGATAAAGGTGAGGTATCTGTAGCTGGTAAGGACATGGTGGATACTTCAGGCACTTCTCTGCCCACAGCCTCCAAAGACTTTTTCAAGGCATTGCTATCTTCCTCAGCTTTTACTTGTACATTCTTCAAAGACAAATCACAGGGCAGCTCTGGGCAAGGCAACTGCTTCTCACCCTGGATCACCTTACTGATGTCTTCACCTTCATCTTTGTGCATTGTTTCTCGGTCAGTGGCTTCTATCACAAATTCAGGAACAGCTTTAGGATGACCTAACATCACAAAGTCTTCTTCCACTGAGACTGGGGAAGACTCCATTGGTGAGAGAGCTTTGCCATCTCCTGTTTTTGGTTCCATAGCAACAGATACATCAGCTGAATAAGCCAAAGCATCCAGCTCTTCCATTTGAAGAGGAATCTTATCTGCCTTGGCTATTCCTGCGGGTATTGGCTCAGATGGTGGAGTAGCAACAATTTTGGAAGAATCCAGCTCAGGCTGGAATGACTCCAGATAAGGCTTGCCTGTGACAGCTGCTGATTCCACCAGTCCTTCCTCCTCATCTTCTTCATCAGTTGCAATACTCTCAGCGGATTTACTTTTTAGGAGAAGAGATGGATCTTCACTTGCTTCTTCAGCAAAGTCAGATATCATTTGACTATTAAACAGGCTAGCTTTTCCAAACTGTGGAGACAGGGTTCCATCTAGTTCCTTGTCTTCAGGCACATCCTGAGAAATGCTTTCTGTTACTGGTGTTTTTGAATACTCTGTGAAAGATGGAGGAGATTCACCCGAGACCTTTGTTCCCTTAATTAAGTCGCATGCAATAGATATATAAGGAGTCTCCAGATCTTCAGGAGTGGTGCTACTCTCACCATCAGGTTGCTTAAATGCCAATGTATCCTTTGCTTCCTGGGACTGTGTCGGTGGTACATTCACTGCCTCTTGGAATACAGGAGGTTTTTCAGCCTCTTTTACATTCTCATACTTGGCAGTGGGCATAAATGTTTCTAGTGGGGAAGCTTCCAACTGCACAGCAGATGCTTCTGCCCCAGCAGTGCCGGTGCTTAGCGGAGCTTCCATAACAATATCTGGCAATATGGGCGATGGAGCAGCTTCCGAGCCTTCAAAGGAGGGGCAGATTTGCGCCGCAGGTTTCAGAGTCTCCTGCGCCACCTCAGAGGTTTGCACTAAATCAATCTTGGTTTCATAAGCCAGTTTTGTGCAGACTGCATCGTGCATCTCGTACGCCTCCTGCACCAGGTCAGGAGTGAGACCCTCGGGCATGCTGGCAGCGCTCTCGGGTGGCACTGGCGGGACGCCCTGTGCTTTAGCAGGGTCAGCTCCCTGCCCAACTGCCCCAGCAGCAAAATTACCTTGCTCTGGGCCCATCTGAGCTTTCAGTTCTGCAATTTTTTTCTCATCGTCGGTTCTATTTTCTGAAGCGCCTTCCTCCAGTGGCGAAAGAGATTTACCTTTGTTATTACCAGGTCTTGGAGAGGAGTCAAATTTAGTACAAGTGATGTAAGTCTGCGAAGGTTCTTTTACAGCTTCTGGGGTGCTTGGGAAGGAGGGCTCTTCAGCACTGCCTTCACTCTCTCTTTCATAATCCTGCACAGTCAGCTTATCTACACCATATTTGTCATCCAAACTGCTCTCCAGCTTGGCATCTGTCTTACTTCCAACATCCTCTCTCATGCTGCTCAGTCCATGACTAGCACCTTTGACTTCCCATATTGGCTCAAATGGTTTGAAGTCTGCATATTCTTCCCTCCTAAGAGGGTCTTCTTTCAGCACCCCTTTTTCACCATGATCACTACCTCCTCTGTACTTGTCTTTATTACAGAAGTGATCTTCCTCACTTCTTTCAAATAAATCTTGGGGAGATTCTGGAGACATTTTCAGCTGCTGTGCAAGTGTTTTCTCCAGGTTAGGTAATTCTTCAGGGCTCTCTAGCTGTGTTTTTTCTTTAGCTGGACATAAAATGGCTGCTGCTTCTTTAGCAAATGGGGGTTGTGAGTATTTCATCTCTGAAATGTCTTTATCATTTCCCTCTGCAAGAAAGGGGTTTCTAGCATTTTTCATAGGTTCTTTATATACCTCACTGGAGCTCTCTTTGTAAGTGCCTCTTGCAGGAAATCCATCTGAGAGGGTACCAAAGGCTGCGTGCTCTTTAAAGGGATCGGCTGAGAGAGGAGAGAAGGAGGGAAGAGAAGGAGCAGGATCAAGCGGGACTGCAGTAAAATCCTCTTGCCCAAGCGACTTAGTGCTACCTGGCTGCTCCTGAAAGTCCATAACTTTTTCTGTGACCGTGGATAGAAAGGAAAGTTAGAGAAGGCAAGTACTCTCAAAGTCATTGCAAACTTTCAACAGGTTTACATGATTTTAGCTACTAAAAGGCTCTTCCAAGGTCTAGTGTGGATACTATGAGCAATTAATACACACTATCTCTTAAAGCTATTCTACTTCGCTTCTAGGAGAGAAGTGAACAAGAGGCTCAAGAAGCAGCAACTTTATGCAGTGCAAAGATCTCAGTAAAGCTGAAGATGCCAGAGAAGTATAGGGACAATATTAACAAAGCCAGAACAGGAGGATGGCAAGTGGAGACAGAGACAGGGGGTGTATGGATGCTTGGGCATAAACATATTGCACAAACATGTGCCAGCAAAGTCTTTTTTTGACACCTTTTTTGAAATTTGTGGATGGTGTCCCTAATAAAAACCACCAAATCAATACTAGAGGTGCAAATTTTACTTCTTTAAAATACTGCAGAAAGTTACTATAGATTAAATCTTTCTGCTAAATCAGTAAAGCAACTATGTTTTGATGTATTAACCTGTTAACAGTATCAACTTCTCTCCTACATCAAGGGTCCAAGAATTCACAGATGGCTGTATTCTTGTTTATGAAACAGTTTACCATGTAAACAAATGAATGCATATTAAAATCTGGAATAGATCAACCAAAAAGTCAAAAGTGAAAAATGTGACAGAGGCTATTCTTGGACCCATGCTGACTTTTAGTAGAGGCAGACTAGTGGGAAAGGGTTAATGAGGTCAGAAAGGCAGGAGGTACTCAGACAAAGGGGAGCAGAAAGAACTTGCCTGCAGAGGAGTGCATCAGAGGCGCAGATGTAGCAGGAAGAGCAAAAAGGGTCTCATCTGAAAAACAAACAAATAACCTCAGCAGAAGGAAGGGCCAGGGTGAAGAGGGGAGAAAGCACACAAGGAGTCAGTTCCCAGTAAACCCAACAGATCAACAGCCAACACCCAACAGATCAACACAACAGAACCAGGAAACACCATCATCAGAGCCAGGTGACTTGGGAGAGCCCACACCCAGATTTCCCATTCACAAAGGGATCTTTACTGAGGGATCTTCACCCTCCAAGCCAGTGACCAACCAAAAGGTGAGACAAACCTTGGCAGCTACTCTTATTTTCATTCCCGGACCTTGCACACCACTGGGCAGCTACACCTGCCATTGTCAGTGACACATGGCTCTTGCTTAGCTCTCTCCACCCAAGGTCTCCTCACACCCCTATACTTGTGTGAGAGCAGCCCAAACAAACTCCATCAAACACCAGTGAAAGTTCAAATGACTGAAGCAAGCTCTGAAACACCCCACAAACACAGCACTCCTCAGGCACAGCCATACTGGGCCATATTACCCATTTTATGTCTTTACTCTTTTACTTTTGATATTATACAGACAAGCCCCCAGAGGAAGCTGCTAATTTTAAAGCCTTTTTTGGTATGATCCAAGGAGTGTATTTGGCTTTGCCAAGTTTGCCTTAAGTCAAATATCTCCCAAGACAAAACCAGTTCTCCAATTTCCACTCAAAGCTGCAGTACCAGCCATCTTGAGGAAACAGGCAAAGCAAAACCAGTCCTTCTCTGGATTTCTGTGCCAGCGGCAGTGTTTTTCCCAGGTCCATCATGTCCTGTTGGCTTTACATTGATGTGAGAATACTACCATTTAGGCAAATTTATTTCATTCTGAGAAGTGCATAAAGTTTTCACATTGAGGCTGTTAAAGAATATTTGCAATTTACATCAATTGCATTAGTGGAGAAAAAAATTATATTAAAGCACTTAAATCCTATTTTTATTCTCTGTACAGACACCACCAATCTTTAATTTTGCTATGTGCCTGGACAATATCAAGTACTGAAAAAGAGGTAGGGATATTTTTAGCTTGGTTTTTTTATTATTATTAAAAGTAAAGAATAACAGAAGCAATTTAAAGGCAAGAAGTGAGAAATGTGGTAGTTGCAGCAGAACAAACTTATTAAACCAGTCAGGCAAGGCATTAAACTAAGCTGTGTTTTGGCACTAAACTACGCCTTGTGCAGAAACGATGCCCCTTGCGACACTCATGACCTGTCTAGCTTATTCAAGTTAATCCCAACAGCAGTGTTCCAAAAATCAAGTCTCCTCACAACTGGCATTTCCTGTCACACTATACAGTCAATTGGGTTTGTTTCACAGAACATATATCTCCTGCTGTATGTTGTGGATTATAAGAATCACCTGAAGACAACAGAAAACAGAGTTAAGAAATAAAGCTGAGTGTAGGACTTGGTATTCAGAAGGGTCCTCAATTCCTGCTGGGCCAAAGGCATTTCTGCTCAGTTTTCTAAAAATTACATTTTTCGATTAAGGACCATATAGTGAGAAACCTCAATTCCAAATTTAGAGCACATTAAAGCAGTGTCACAGTTCAATGGTGGCAAAGCTTTTAAGGACGAAAACTGGAGGACAACTGACGGGTATATTACACAGAGTCACAGAATTGCTACAGCAAGTACCACTACAGGCCCTTTGTTCCAGGAGCTGCTTGGCTCCACATCCCCTGGCTCACCAGGATCCTTTCCACAAGCAGAGACTGCTCCTCAGCCCACACCTTTCCTGAAATCACACACTCTACCTCCTCCAGATCACACCAGAGCAGCACAACCCAGATGAACTGGAAGGGGTCTGCACTTTGGGGCAGGAGAAAAAGCAGGATGGACCTGATGGGACCAGATTGTGAACAGAAACCCTGACAGCCCAAGAGAAAAGGACCTTCCAGGGAAACCAATACCAAGGCAGTGGAGAGGAGGTGCTGGAAATGCAGGAGGAAGGGCAAACAAACACAGCAGAGTCCACTGGGGGGCAAGGAGGTGAAGGGGAAAACACACAAGTCATCCCTGAAAGGTGCTGTTCCCTTCCTGTCCAAAGGCCAACTGCAATCTCCACCAAAAATTCCAAATTTAAAATCTTCTGAACACTTTCCAGCCCCCAGAGACAGAGGTTTCAGTTTCTGGGGTAGGGCACCGGGTTTAAGAGCACTGGCTCTCATTTTTCAGTGTTTCCTTAACACAGCACAAGGCAAAAACTCCTGAGGTGTGGCTTCCATTTACCCAACACAGTACCATAAAATCGCTATGCCAGCCACTGAATTGCCAGGTTCTCTTAATGGAAGGATATTATGTCCACACCCAAACTTTATTTTCCACACATGGCTGGAGTGTGAAAAGAGATTATATAAAAGCAGTGTTTCCTAACCAGCCAAAGAGAACCACCCACTCTCCCTCCACCCACATCAGAAAGGCATTTTTTCTGCTGAAAGGAAAAATATACAAGGGCTTTTTCCTGCCCTTGTGGATCCTGTGTAAAACCTCCAGGCAAGCAGGGAAAATGAAGTAGGACAATTCCCCATCAGCATCGGTGCTGCCTCAACCACCACTTTCTGCAGAGTGGAATTGAAGTGACATGGTGAAAAGGAATTTTTCCAGTAGTGACACTGCTGGAGCATCCCTACCTCCCAGGTGGAGGTAGAAACCTCTCAGAAACACAGCTCTGTGGGTAAGTAGGACACTTTTAGGATCCATCACCAGGGGTGGCTTCTCCTATTTGCATCTCAATGGCAGAAATTAGGTGACAAAAACCCACCCAAACAAGCAACACAACAGAACCAAGTAAAAAACATTTCTGAATACATCAAGCTCTGAGCAACAATATTGTCAAGCAAAAGCAGATATTCAAAACACCTTAACTGACACACAAAGTAGTTTCATTACAAAAAGCTTCACCCAAATATATACAGAAAAAAAAATCTAAGTGATCCTCTTACAAATCCGAACTACAACTCCTTTACTAAGATGAACTGCTCAGTTAACACTTCCATCAGAAGACAGATTTTGTTTCACAAAGCACGGGAGAATGAAGCCTCAAAATTAACACAATCTCTACGAAAAGACTTCTTACTCCATAGTTTTTTAGCCAAAAAATCACAATGATGCAAGTTAGTAAAGTACTTTCAGCATTTGCGGCCAAGATAAAGGCTAACATCTTATTTATGAGTGGTACCACTTTATATGAGTTACTGAAGCACTCCAATTGATGGCTCTTAAAGAGAACTTTAGAGACTCAGCCTGACTGCATGCCTGTTTTTAACCAGAAACATCCTGTAAATTTTATTTTGGATTTTTGCAAATTAAATATTCCCTAAAAAAACCCCAAAAGAAAAAAAAACCAAAACAAATCACCCACAAATAGTCCTGTTGCTTCTTTCATTAGCATGAACTCTCATATTTTAAAAGTGCATTATGAGTTCAGCTAAAACATAATGTCCTTCAATGAGAATCAGATTTCAGTGTTGTTTAAAAATAAAGAACCCTGACACCAGCATGACAATTTTAAACCCTCATTTTATTTTTTGCTGATTTCCCACTAACTGCTGATGTTACAAGATGCTCACATCAGTGGCATAAAACTTAACATTGAAATACAAAGTTTCAGATAAAAAGTAGAGAATAAATGGAGATTTTTCACACAACTAATGAAATGTAAGTTACCTGTAAAGATTTCCAGAGAAAAATGTTTGAAATTAAGCAGTAAACTGACAATTCCAAGAAAAGCAATTTATGAGGAAAGAGCCTTTTTCTTCCCAAAAACTACTTGCCAAAGTAAAGCAGAGGACTTCAGTGTAGTCAGAGAAAATAAGAACTGAGCCACAACAATTCCTATCCCTCATCACTGGATTTGTGTAAATGAAGGACCCTTCCATCTGATCCCACATGCCTCCTTCCAATCAGCAGCAGCAGAACTGTGCTAACATGGATTTATTATTCTGCTGCTCTCCTTATTTTTGTGTATGAGGTCAGCATTAAAACAGACAAAACCCACAGAAACACTGAGCAAACTTCACCTGATGCCAAGTTTCCAGTTTAGCTTCAGCACGAGACTTCATTAGGCTGCTAGATGGCAGTTTCAGCCTTCAGAGTTTAAAAACCACTTCCTGGATTAGTTTGCTGGAAAATGCGTGCTAGTCTTAAAACAAAATTAACAAAAATGGAGTCTTTAAGAATTCATTTCACCTTTGCAAGCTTAGGAAATGAGCAAGATACCAAACTAACAGGCCAGGGACTGCTTTTGCCTTACAGACCTTCCACAGTGGAACATTGTGAAAGGCCTCTCCTGTTAACATAAATATTTAACAATAAAGGAAAACAGGGTAAAATTAATACTCCAAGCAATGGCATCTGTGACATGACTCACAAATCATGTAAAAGTTCCATTTGCAGCAAATATGTGAAACAGAGATTTTTGGAATTCATTTAAGTTAACAAAATGAATTAATATTCTATTATTATTCTAGCTTGTAGAGTTATGTGCTGAATTTTAACCTTTTACTTAAGAAGCCTCCTCCAAGGTACAAAAGGGCATAAGAAAATACAAATTACTGAAATTTCTTGCATAAAGAACAATACCAGAAAGGACCGAAAATACAAAGAACCCGGATAAAGTGACTCCTCTGTCTCCCAGCTTATCAAGACTGACAGAGGTACTCAGATAAGCACCAAAAGAACAAAAGTGCATGCGCAATGGAGAAAAGTTCAAAAGTTCAACCATGAGGAAGACCACGATCTTCAGCTTCAGAGACCACTGAGAGACCCCCGCAGGACCACCAAGGCAAACCACCGTGCCCAGAAGGGTGTGGACCTAGAAGCGAGGACAGGCGGGGCCAGGGGTTCAATATGTATAGAAAAATTGTGTAATATAATACATATGGAACACCTTTGGGAATAAAGGTTTGGGTCAGACTAAAGCTCAGTGCACAAGTCTTGGAGAGCGATTTCACTTCTGCAGGGCACTGGCAATACATACCCACTACATAACTACCCTAAGTGTGGAGTCTATTTATTTATTCCACTTATCGCTTCATATGAAAGAGAAATTTTTCCCTCAATGCACCAAGTTGCTCATGTGCCCACAGTGGAGGCCGCTCCAGCAGCATTTCTATCTCAAGCTGTTTAGCGACACGTGGCCATTTAAAAGTTAATTATTTCAAATTCTCATATGCCTAATTTCCTACTGCAGTACAAAACAAGGGCACACAACTTCACAAGAATTTCCTGAGAAAAGCAGCTGCCTACACAAGCGCCATTTAAATCCTCTCCTATTATGATGTGATTGTTCTAAATACAGGATTTCACCAAATATTTAAACCATTCAAGATCTAGAACATTAACTATTAATAGCACATTTTCACATCATTACATCAGGCTGCAGAGCCACAGCAAATCATTAGCTTTTCTTATTTGGCTCTTTTTAGTTACAGGTCTAAGTTTTTAAAGAGAAGTTTCCAGATTAGGAATTTATTTGGAAATCTTGGGAGAAAATTGTGCAAGCTGCTAAAGAAGATGGGAGTTGTTGAAGATTTAAGGGGGGAAATGAAGCTCCATTTTGAACACCCTGAGGGCATCATGGCTGGGATCACATAAGGAGCCAAGACCTTTGATCATTAACAAACCCAGCTGTAGGTCATTCCAGGCTTTCATGGCAATTTCTGCAAAGTGGAAGCAGGCATCACCTGCAGGGAGAGTTGTAGTGCACTATTTGAAATGCATAAAGAAAAAAAGTTCAAACAAGCATTTAAAATAGTCTGTTTCTGCAAACAGGTCTCCAGAAAATAACATTTCCTTGTTGTCTAAGCAGAAGTCTATAATCAAACTGGTTTAGGCGAGTTTTTTTTCATGGTCCAATTTCTCAGCTTCTCCTCTTTTAAAATAGCTCCACTTGAGACAAGCTGCCCAGCAACAACGAGACTGTAAAGCACCGGGACAGAGGTGAGCTGTGTGCCATTTCTTCTCCTTTCACTCAGCTATTCAATGAAAATAAAAGCAGTTCCGCTCCCCTGCAACACCCAAGTGGCAACCGAAGCATGAACAGAGGGACACAAGGAAGAGACACGAATCCTGACTCTATCACAACATTCCCTGTTACAATTCCCAAGCTGCCAAATTAAGAATCTACCATCACAATGTTTCCAAAAGGCCATTAAATACTTCAGACGCAGCTGCCACTCTCACCTCACTCTTGATCAGTAACACCAGGGACAGGATCCAAAACATTTCAGAGTGGTTCTCTATTGCCACTTTCTGCTCAAAGTCTCTCACCCATTGAGTGTCACACCCCTCGTCCCCTCAGGGCAGGGACAGGATTTTATCGGGCATCTTTTGTTTGCAAAACTAAACAAACAGAGAAAAATGTCTCAGAGTTCAGCTCCAAAGAAACTTTTCACTCCTCTCATACCAAGAGCACACAGAATTCCCAGAAACAGGATACACATACCTTTCCCAGCCATCCATAGGAGCTCACCACGAGGAAATGAAATCCTCACAGGAACAAAGAGAAAACTGTTCCGCTCCCCTCCCAAAGCTCAGGGAGGAGTAAATAGCACAGCTCTAGTACCACACACCTTAGCTGTACCTTCCTCCTACAAGGTACCAGCTCCAGTCACAGAAATTCTACTTTATTACCCAAATTAGCATCAGGTGGTGGGCAAAGCCTCCCTTTACTGAAGTCAGGTGGCCACAATTAACCCAAACTGTTCACAGCCCACCTCTGATGGCTTTAAATATCCACTTCACAAACACAACTATATTTAATATATAAATCAAATTTATTTAATAGCAAAGCAAAACCTTAATTTAGAACAATCTAACGTATGAACATTACTGGATTCAGCATTTACAGAGACCAATTTATACTGTTTCAATGTATTTTATTAAATATGAGCAGAAAGAAACAATCTAGCCAACTGCAAACACACATATCCAGCTAGACGCAACTTTAAATCCAAGTACTCAGTCTTTGGCAACATTTGTAACCAAAAAATACTAGATAATTCCTCTAAAAACTATGCAACTCTTCCTTAAGACTCAGGTTCTTTAACCATAAGTTGAAATAACAAAAAAGAAATTTGAGTTCTGGCAGTGCCACAAAATAGAAAAATAGAGTAATTACATCGGAACTTATTCAAAGGCAGAAGGTCTAAAGAGCCATGCAAATCTTATCATTATGCAGACATTATCCAATTTAATTTTAGAGATTATACTAATCATAGGATTCCCTTTCACTGATTTGTACAGATGGATTTTTCCCTGCTTTTCCCACAATTAAACAAATTAAGCAGTATTTAGATGAGCAACCTTATCATTGCAGAAGAATGTATTTATTAGCTAAAATAATCTTTAAAGAATAGAGACGAGATGCTACTGATTTCTTTTGGCATCTCTTCCCAACACATTACCTCATGTGACAAGCCTCTGACACAAGAGCTTACAGTCTGCAAAATAAAAAAATTGGTGCATAAGATGTCTGATGGATAAGATATGAAAAATAGGGAGCGAGAACATGGACTCAGTGTAGCCATTAGTATCAGTAGAATATCTTTTAATTAAAGAGGAAAAGCAATGTGAAGATACAGAGTCTTGATGTCCTCCTGACTCCCAAGGGGATCAGGTATCAACGGCACTACAACAGATTTTGGTCAATGCAGGTTTTGCCCAATCATTTCATTTTTTTTTTGTAATTTAAAACAGAACACACAGGAAAAACCCAATTTTCTTGTCTATCAGTGTGATCTTTACAGAAAGACTTGGGTTTAAAGCACTTTAAATCCACCTCTCTGAGCAGACTGAAGGTACCCCAGGCAGGCCTGGCTGAAGCCCATGAAAGAAGGAGCCTCTCTCTGCCACCAGTGACATTTTTCTCCTCGCTTGTTCTTTCTGTTCTGAGCTCCAATCTGCCTTGCAAGGCCTCACACATGCTCTTTCATCTGTTTTCCTTGGCAATGCTTTCCCTGCCACACACAGGGGACACAGAACAACAGGCAGTAAGGAATTTTCTCTCCTGTCAGAAAGGAGGGGAGAGCAGGGTTCAAGGAAAACTGTCACAAACCAGTGCTGACTGGATAAGCAGGAGGATTTTGACAAACTGAGAACATTTTTAACTGGCAATAGGAAAGTTTATATTTATCTCAGTCTTGTGTCTCATTTGAAGGCATCTTAACTAACATATTCTCCCCTAGCTGTTGAAGTTGATGACATGACTGCCCTGTTCATTAAAAAGCTGCCAGTAGAAGCTGAGAGTATTTTCTCAGACATAAAGCAAGTCTCCCAGCAAAACCATGGAGGGTCACACTGGTATTCCCAATACTTCTATATTGAGAGGGGAGATAAAAGTATTTTTTCTTTATACATCAGAAAGCAACAAACTGAGACTAACCCATTAAAATCAAGGGGGAAATAATTAATTTAAAAATATGAAACTAACCTAACTTAAAATCTTCATATTTTGACAGTAAAAAACCTTCTACTGAGATAATTTGATTTTCTCAGACTTTGTGAATATTAATAAGGCCATTATTTTAATGCTGTTGTAATAGTTCTTATTGATAGAAAGACCAATTAAAAAAGCCATCCACCAAGCGTGTCATCCGTCTGGAGTGCAGGATCTCAGTTCTGGCTGTCCTATGCTGTCCTAAAAACTGACGCTGCAGAATAAGTAGAAAATATGCAGTGTATCCAAAGCATATAAAGGAGCAATTTCTATTTTAGTCATAAACAAATAATTGTTTTTAAAACTGCATTAAAACATTACTTTTCTGAAGTCTCACAGTTCACTAGTTTTACTTGGCAATAATAGCTCTTTATTTTCCCCTTTCATTTCTAAAGCAGCTTGAGAGTTACACAATTTTCCTCCTACTTCATGTATAAGCATTTCTGAATATCTCAAGACAATTTACCTGTAAGCTCCAAGTTGCTTTCCATTTTCAAGCCAATAAAAGACCAAGAACTATTTCCTTGCCTCCACACTAGAACCCAAAGTACATTTTCAGACTGAACTATGCTTTGCTAATTTATTTCCATCTGAGTTTCGTAGTTACTATAGAAACCTACCAGCAAAAAAAAAAAAAAAAAAAAAGAAAAAAAAAAAAAGAAAAAAAAAAAGAAGCTTCTGTCAAAATATTAACAGAAAACAAAGAAATACCACTCCAGCACACCAAGTGCTCCAGTTGAAGGTTAACCACCCTTTGTTCCTTCCCAGCACACAGAGGCCAGGATCACAGGAGAGCCATCAAGCAGCTGGGTGTGACAGAATGGACATAGAAACGGGCAAACAAAGCTTCGACATCCCCTCAAAACTGTGTGGCCGCCACCAGAGCTCTCCAGAATTCCAGCAGCATGGGAACTGGGCTCCAGGGTTAAGACTCATGCCTAAATGCCTCCTTCTAAGCAGCCAGGCTCTTGGACTGAGTGCTCTCCAAAATCCTGGGCACTGGAGGAAGAGGAAGAAAAATGGACACAATATCTGCTTTCCCAGCAACTTTGAGAGAACCTCGGACTGGGAAGGCTGAACACTCCCCCTCAGCTTCCACAAGTGCTGCTGTTTGTGGTTATCTGTGAGATAAGAAAGGTTCTGTGGCCACCAGTGGTGATGCAACAAGGTGGACAAGGCAGTGGTCATTCCACAGCAATGCTCGAAGCTTCCTTAAGTACAGGCTGGGAGGAGGGGAAGGAGGGCAAACAAAGAGCAGCTCTTCACTGTCTCCTAAATTGTGGTTTGTAGGACTTCATCTCCAAGGGGAAAACTCCCAGTGCAATTCAAAACTTCCCTGAGGGCTACATCATTACAGGGTAGGTGGAAGCTCTGTGGTTTTATCCTGGAAAGCAAGTCCAGGGATACACACACAAAGCAAACATACCATCAAACTTGGCAGGACTATCCTTGCACACACTTCTGCTTACCAGAAGACAAGGTTGTTTGGCTTCTGAAACTCTTACACCAGCTCAGTTACAGAAGCAGGCCCCAGTGCTAGATACTGCACACGACAATGAATAAAATTGAATAAATAAAATGATCCTTTGCTGAACTCACCAAGATGGGAACATGAAATGTGAAAATGAAGGTGTACTATACCAGTCAAATTGCTAATTATTCTCCTCTTTACAATTGAATTTTTTCTTTAAATCACATTCTAAGTTAGATAACCCAGGTTATGAACACCTCCCTTAGAGCTTTGCTGGCTATACTTGGGAAGATAAAATGTCTTGTACCTCAGAGAAACACTGAGGATCACTGGGTACATATTGTGAAAAATGCATATTTTATGATTGGCTTTTCGCAAATGTTACAATGAATATTATATGTGTAATGTTAGAAAGTTATACTGTATTAATTCTCTTAAGTAGTGTGATAAATGTAGTTTTATGTTAACACATAATGTTAAAATAGAAACTCTGTGCTATAGAATAGAATTTGTTACAAGCTCAAGCGAGAAGATGAGATAATCAAGAAATGCTTCACACAGAGATGTCAGTGAAGGGAGCCCATAAAAAGTTACTGCCTCCTTATCAGAAAAGTCAAACATTCTTGCACCTTCTCTCCGTCTTTATGGAACCACCAAGATTAAGGAGAAGAAGTTGACAAAAACCAGAAAAGTTCTTGATTTGCAAGGAATTTATGCATCATGTATGAGATATATGAATATGCAACAGGCTATTGCTTTTAAGGCTATTCCTTTGTTCACAAGGTATGCTTTTCATGACTTAGAGAGCATCATCCGGATGTCTGTAATTCTTTGCTTTTTATTGTCTTGTAATTGTCCTAACTCTAAACTTTATTACTCTAATTGTATTACTATTTTAATAACCATTTTATTATTATTAAGCTTTCAAAATTAAAAAAAAACAAGTGATTGGCGTTTTTCACAATATTTTAATAAATGAAGAGTGCAAACGAAAGTCACCAGTGATAGCATTCAAACACAGCTCTGGTTTTTTCCAAGTCATGCTGCATCCTGTCCTTAAAATGCACACAACTCCTCCGAAGGAGTCCCTGCAGACACAGCAGCACAACAGAAAAAAATCTGAGGAGCAAATACACTGGTTTGGAATGTATATCAACCGCAAACGCAGGATGAGCAGGGTAAAAGGTTCACTTGCTGGGGTGAGCAGAAGCAAGTATAGATCTGCATTTATTCAGGACCTCCTGTGGCTGAGCTCAGCCTGGGCAGGGACAGCTCCAGGCAGCTCTGCTGACCTCTGCTTGACACTGTCTGGCAAACCTTCCTGAGACCTCTCCTCAGCATGGATGAAATTAAAGAAAAAAATCCTATATAATCACTTAGAAAAGCAAGACTAATTAATAAACTGGCCCTCCACAACGTTTGCATATGTGTTTAACCCAGGTCAGCTGAAGGCAACAGACATACAAGGAAACATCTTTATTCTCTCTGCATGCTGGCCTAAGGCCAGTCTGGTGGATTTCGTGTACAGGCTTCTGGTAAGTGCAGTTTAAAGTCAAAACACACCAGTCTCTTCCAGGAAAGTGATATATGAACCTCCTTTTGCTGCAGAATCTAGGGCTTGGAGAAGCAAAGTGGGATCTACTCATCATAGTACACTGGTTATTCTTACTTTGGGCAGCTAGCAAAAAAAAAGGGGCTACAAATTACTTTGACCATGTATACCTACCTCAAACTGACTTTTTCATTCCACCCTCTGTAAATTCAGGTAAACAAAAGATTTAAGCAGTAATCTCTCCAGAACTGTAGTTTCTCCTACTCACAAAAAAGCAAGTGCAAAACCCCCAAAATTTGTTCAGGAGAACCCAAGTTTGTCCGTCTACTTGTTTTCTCCTGCAAATATTTGCATTAGCTCTTCAGAAGGTAGGCTGCTGCTACCCTGTCAGAGACTTGCATTATATACAATTATGTCACAATGATACTAAATACTCTTAACTGTGTAACTAAAAGCAATTACAAAGGTTTTCTTTTTTAAAAATAGCTCCATATATACATAAAATCCATTTCAATGAGCCATCAATAGGCAATACATGTTTGCTACTGTTCCACTGCCAAAAGGCAGCACCATGGCCAATTGTTGCAGATAAAAGAAGCCCTACTATTCCCTGCTACAGGCCATACTCTCCTCCTCCTGGAAACAGAATTTCAGAGTTATTTGCCTCAAATCCTCACAAATGAAAGCATTAGATTTCAAATATTAGGAGATTTTTTTTTTCAAAATTTCTATTGTGAATTGTAATTCTTCAGTTATACCTTTAATTCAAACAGCAGAGCTCAAAGTAAGTGAAATGACAACTCTGCAGAGAGCAACCCACAGGGCACGTGGCTGTCCCTGCCACGGTCACCCTGCCACCAGCTGCAGGCAGCAAATTCATTTTGCAAGTCTCCTAGCATGACTGAGAGTGAACTCATTTGAAGCCAAGCCAAATATCTTCACCCAGACAGTTTTAACACCCACTGCTAAATGCAAAACTAACAAACATTTGGTGTTTAAATGGATATTTAACACGATGAGATTTGAGAAGGCCAAAATACTTATGAGATAACCTGGCAATGCTTTTAGCAACATAATTTGCTCTCATCCAGGAGTTTCAAGTACAGAGTCCTAATATTTCAACTCATCATTAGATGAGCATTGTGTTACAACACCTTGTCTTTGGAAATCAGGCCTCCCCCAGATGCCAGTCCTTACTTCAGAGCCCTAAATTAATCATCACTGACAAATTAAAATAACTCCTTGATGCCACTTCTCAGCTATACTACGCAATTCTCACAGTTAGGTCTCTAACACGGAACTATTTCAGGAATTACTGTGCTCTTTTTGCCTTATCCTTCAGGGGTCAGAGAGGAAAAAAAAAACAAAAACCAAATCACTTCCAGAAAACACACTTTTATCCCTCCTTTTCAAAGCAACATGATTTGGCAGATCCTATTTCTTCCATTCAGTTCTCTTTAAACCATCCAGAGCTCCACTCAGAGAACATGACTAGAAAAAATTCTGTTCATCCACCATATAGAATCCCTCCTCTTCAGTCTGTTGCAAGCTTTTGTCATCATCTGTCCTCCAAATGGTGGAAACAAAAAAAAAATTAATATCCTTGGCATACTGCTACATTGAAAGCTTCCAGAAGAACAAAACTAAGTAGGCTTCATGAAAGACAACAGCACAAGTAACCATAAAGTCCCATCAAGCATGCAAATAAAATGCGTTGTGAAACTTCCCCTGAAAAAAACTAAATTCAGGTTTTAACAGGCCTTTTTAAAAATCATTGTTCCAGATGCTTTTTTTCACTAGATCCTGAGTATCATGCCCCCTCATACTGCGGTGTTTAGTTATTATTGAAATCCTGCATCTTTACAACATACCAACACCACAACAGCAATGAAGATAAACACATACCATGATGATCTCAGGGCACTTGAATTTGTTCCTTTTCACTGTTTTAGTGGCCCAAGTCACTTCTTTTACTTTGACTTAAGGAGAAGTGAAGCCAAAGCACACTCGCAATCCGCATGCATGGCATTAGTCATGCGGGTCAACTCTCGGATTAGACCTGAGAAGGGCTCTGGCAGTCGGGCAGCACCAGCAATTGTTGGGGGGTGACACGCCCTCCACTCTACATGCCTGTGCTCCGGAGAACCCCCACATTACGGGGCGACGCCTTGGAGAAGCCCCAAGTAACAGCCATGGCTAAGCCGCGGCCATCCAGGACGCGAGGCTGACATTCTTCTCCAGGACTGCCACACCTAGAGCAGCGAGCAGCCTGGTCTCCCTTTGTGCTGCTATACATTCCTCCCTAGGTCACCGGTTCCCTCTTTGGGGCTCAGCCCCGCAGACCGCGGCTGAGGCGCGGCGTCCCCACGCAGGCTGCGGGCCGCAGGGCTGTGCTCGCCAGGTGGAGGGCCGGCGGCTCCGCAGTCCCTCGCCTCGCCCCTCCCTCCAGGCGCTGCGTTAAACATGAGTAAGATTAAAATATCTTATGTTTCTCTCCTCTCCGGCGCTCCCACGCCCAAACCCGCAGTGCCGGGCCGCCCTGGAAGGAACCGCGCCTGGAACAATGCGGCGAGGGGAGGGTTCTGCGCCGGGAGAGAACCGGCCGGAGCAGCGAGCACGCCGCGGCCGGTCCCTCGGGACTCGCCCGGTACCCTGGGCACGGCCGTCACCGCGGGGCTCAGCCGGCATCCCGGACACGGCCGATCTCCCTGGACTCGGCCGGTACGCCGGGCTCGACCCCCGCCCCCCCGCGACGCGGCCGTTGCCAGGCGGCGGCGGCGGCGGCCTCGCCCCCGGGTTGCCCATGTGCGAGGCGGCGGCGGGGCGGCGCTTCGCCCTCCTGCCATTAGCATAACACAGAGGGGAGGAGGAGGGAAAGAGAAGAAATTACAACAAAAAAAATAGAAAAAAAAAAAAAGAAAGAACGGGGAGGGGGAGCCCTTTCTCCAGCATGGGCTGCGGCGGGGCCGCGCCCGAGCGCGGCTGAGGGGAGGGAGCGATGCCGCAGGAGGCGGCCGAGGGCCGGCAGACAAAGGGAACCTCCCGGCGGGGCAGCGGGGCTCGAGAATCGGAGCGGCTCGGGTGGAGGCTTCCCCGGCCGGCTGCCGCCCTCCCCGGGCCCGGGGCGGGAGCACTCACCAGCTGAGCCGGAGGAGGACCCTCTGCTCCGGGGGGCAACAGCAGGCTCGGGCTTGGGCGGTTGGGGTTGCGCGGGCCGGGCGGGGGCCGGGATCTGCTCCTGAGCGGGGGACGGCGTCGTGGCAGAGGAGGAGGAAGAGGACACAGCTCCCCGGGGGCTCCAGTCGGGCTGCGGCGGCTCCGGAGCAGTAGGGCGGGGCGGCTCGGCGGGGCCACCGAGGTCCAGCAGCTGTGGCGGCCGCTCCTGAGGGGCTGCGGCAGGAGCCGCGGCAGGCTTCCTCTCCATCACCTCCAGCTGCTCGTCGAAGTCTTCGTCGTCGTCTTCCTCTTCCTCCTCTTCCTCCTCCTTCTCGTCGTCGAGCACGAACTGGTAGTTAAACTGTGGCTGCTGCGGCCGGGCTGGCCCGGAGGAGGAGGAGACCAGGGGCGACTGGTCCAGCTCGTCCATGGTGCCTGGAGCGGGCGGAACAATGAGTAGTGCGGGAGCGGGGGGAGGCGCGGGCTGCGCTGCCGCCGCCGCTGCGGGACCCGCACTCCACGCCCTGTGAGTCACCGCCCGGGAGGCGCGGGCGCGGCCGCCCCGCCCCGCGCCCGGAGCGGCGGCGGTGCCAGCCAATGGGAGAGGGAGAGAGCAAGAAGCAGCCAATGAGGAGCAGGCTCGGGCGTGGTTCTTTATGAATATACATCAATGGGCGGGCCCGCGTGCTGGCGGAGCTGGGCTGACAAGTCGGGTAAAGTTCAGCGCGGAGAACGCGGGTGGGGCGGTAAAGGATACGGGGCCCCTCCATCCCCCCCGTGACAGACAGCCTGGGAGCGCATGGCCTGATTCGTCGCTCTCCTCTGCCAGGAATAGTGCCATTCTCTCTTTTTTTTGTTGTTTTAAACAGCGGCCAGAAACCCTCAGCGATTTCCAGAAAGAGGTGGGGATGGCTGGGCTCCCGGGTACGGATGGCGCAGGGCACCGATCCGCCCTAGCCCGGCTTCTCTCACCCTGGATGTGACCGAAGGATCCCGCGGCATCCCGGGCGGCGCAGCACTGCGGGGCCAGGGAAGGGTGAGGCGCCGTCCCGGTCCCAATCTCGTTCCTTGGGCATCGCGCCGATCACCGCAGGCATATCCCCCTGGGGCAGGAAGTGGAGTCAGCCAGCGCCTTCCTGCGATGGGAATTGAAGTTTTAACCAAAACATGATGCAAAAACCTTCCCGTGTCTGAAAAAAAAAACAGAGAGGAGACATTATCAGAAGAGATAAACCTGTTTAACCACCTGTGCTAGTGTAAGGCGGTCCCATGAGCAGACATCATCTCTTTAGAGTATGAATTTAAATTGTGTGACTTCTGCGGGAAAGAATGGAAAGGATAAGAAAAGTGAAAGGAGAGAAATGAAAGGAAAAAGGAGAAAGGGAAAGGAAGAGGAAAAGGGAGGAAAGGAAAGAGGGAAAAAGGAAAGAAAGGAAGAAGGAAAGAGGAAAAAAATGAAAGGAAAAAGGAGTAAGAGAAAGGAAGGAGGGAAGGAAAAGGGAAGAAGAAATTTAAGGAAAGAGGAAAGGGAGGGGAAAAAAAGAGGAATGGAAAGAAGTAAGGAAAGAGGAGAGGGAGAGTAGAAGAAAACTTGGCACCTCCTCGTGTTAGACTCTGGTGTGGTCTCCAGCTTTCTGCTCAGAGATGGAACGTTGGCCAAAGCCCTTAGGGTAACGCTTAATTTAAGTAAAATAGCATCTATTTGGATGCAATTTCCACCCACACAGCTGCCTCAATAAGACCAAAAGGCCTTATAATTCTATATTTAACACTACTCCAACATTATTATGGGTTTTTAACCCACAGGTGATTTATTCTCCCATATAAAGAGATTAGTTCATGGAAACACTCAGAGCAAACAGCTGCCAGTTCAGTGAGACATGAGAAGATAAGAAAAAGAAGCATCTCTCCTGGCACTTCCCTTCTGCCATGTAGGGTGCCATGGATGCGAGAGGGACATTTGTGAGCTGTCCCATTAAGCAGTGACTGACAGCCTGGAGCAGGAGACGCTCCTGAGTGGGATCAGCTCAGTGCACCTGAGCACACGGAGGGACTGAGGGGCAGCTGCATCTCACACTGCAGAGAGCTTCTGGCTGGAAACTGGGGTTCAATCACCAGCTTCAGTCACTGTCTAAAAAATGGGATGGCAACAAGTGAATAGAGGGGCTCCAAGGGGTCCCAGCACTGAGTCCTTTCTTGCCTCAGGAAAACAAATCGTTTTCTTTGCTTGAACAGTCTGAACCCAAATATTTGTGCTGCTATTAGTATTGGGAAGACCATTCTAAGATACCCCATTTTCTAAATGATGAGACCTTTCAGCTTCCAGTCCTAATTTGCTCAAGGCCAAGGTACAGCCTCTTACAACTTTTCCCTTTAAATTGTTATTTTATCTGAATTTTAATTCCTAAGAATACACTTTTCCCAGCCCTTGCTTTCCAAAGCTAACACTAGAGAAGCTGTGCTGTCACCCTTCCCCCTGCTCCTCCAAGCAGCTTTTCCCTGCATCCAATCCAGTCTCAGATCAGGCACAGGAAATTCCAGATGAGATTTTTTTTTTCAAGAATGTACAAAGACATCAATATTCCATATCACTACCAGAAATTACCAAAATAAATGTGCAAAGTATTTTTGTAAACACATTGAGGGCAACATTGTTATTCTGATTGAGATAAATGTTTCTAGCCGGTGAATAAACCCTTGACAAACTGTGAGGTCTTTAGATGCCATTCTTTGCCCCTAAGATCTTGGGCATTCATTGACAAATTATCCATTTATCTTTTCAAGTCAGCCCCTTTTACAGTGATATAAGGGATGCTACAGCAGCAGCAGAATGGTGACATAGCAAATAAAATACTTTGATTAAATAAGGTCTTTATAATTTCACCAGCAAATCTACTTTTTGCACCTCTTGGTTAAATAAGAAAATGGATTTTTTAAATTCCATTATTCTATTACTTAAGGCAACAAGGTACCTTTAAAAATTCATCAAATTCTGAGTATAGACAATATTTAGAGATGTAGAGCTGACATATTTAACTACGGGGATTTTTGGTCATTACAAGAAGGAAAAATCTATATATAATTTGGCTCATTTTATCAGAATTCTTGGAAGAGTTTCTATCATCAATTAGGAACAAATGAAAGGAGTTTTTATTTAGAGACAGGAAGTGACTAAAGGTCTTGGGGGGAAACAGGAAGGGAGTTCCATAGTCTCTGAGCAAGTCAAATTAACAAGCAAGAGAAAACGAGAGATCTGTAATACTGAAACTATTGCAAAAGAACATGCTTTAGCTCTTTAGAAAAGTATTTTACAATTCTGCTAGGAAGATTGTCAACAAGTAGGAGTATTTTGGAGATATTCAGCAATTTATTTTACTTAGAACTTAGTGAAAACTTAGTTTTCATGAGCTGTTTTCTTATAGCAAAGTTAGGAAGGAAAGAGAGAAACCCCAGTGGGGATGTTTCTGAATTTCCACAGCAGTGCTGCCAGTGGTTACGTACCGGTGGGATTTTGTCAGTCCACTCTGACCTTCTGCTGTATGTTACACAGAAGTAATATGATATCACAGCAGATCATGGACTAAGATAATAATGATGGTTGGACAAATGCAGTACTGTCACTTCACAGCAGGATCCAACAGAAAAAAACCCACATTTGGTCTCCGATAGCGATTTTAAAGGACGGATTTAAAATTGTGAGGGTGGCTGGATTTCAGTCCCTCCTTTTAAGCTTTAAGGACAATTTCCCAGGTTTCAGACATAATGTCTTTATCTCTGGAAGGATAAAACTCTGCAATTCTTTGTTTTCAGATTATGCCAGTGCTGAATCGAGCAGATTTGCCTCACAGGTTTGTCTTCGCTTGAACGCCTGGTGTACTTCTTTTCAAGATCAGCAGTGGCATATTGTGAAAAAAACACTGCTTAGTTTATTAATACAAATGCAGCATATGGAGGGGGGAAAGTGTGAAAACAATAGAACAAAGGGATTTCCATCTCTTGATGGTAACTGAGTTGGGTTTATCAGACACTTCTGTGGGGCCTTCCTTGTCCTCTACTATAAATAACATTTTCTTAATGATAACTTTTCTAACCTGTTATATTCTTTAGTGTTCCAAGAACTTATTTTTCTGAAATTATTTGATTGGAATCAAACACATTCATTTCTACAGTAAATGTCCCACTAACCATGTCAATATACAGTACTCTGATTCAGACCTGTCACAATACACCCTGTAGAACTTCCTTCAGCCAGCCAGATGCTGAGCCCATCCATCTGCATGAACGAGAGCAGTTTCAGGAGAGCTCTAAAAGACACCAAGTGCCACCAGTGAAAAGTTGCCATTAGCTGTAGCTTTAAATTCCTACATCCAGGTAATTTCTGGTCTCTGTAAGCTGTCATTCAGAGGGACCAAAGCTGATGTGTGCCATTAAAATGATGGCACACATCAGCTTTAAAACAGTGAACAAGAACACATTTGTTCATCAATAAAATATGTAACATTTGAAGGGAACTAAAACAATGACAATACTCTCCAGTAAATGAGACTATGACATGGATAACTTACCTCACTAAAGCTGCACAGGGATCCACTGTTAATGGTAATTTGGTCTGATTACTCTTTATCTCAGAAAGAACAGCTTTGGTCTTACTTAAAGGAAAATACAATTAATTTTATGTCTTACTGACACCCCCAGAATTTTCTCATTCTCAGAATACATGTAATTCCCCACATTAGGTTTAATGTCACTACTTGTCAGCCCCTCACACTTTTAAGAAATACAATTAAATTATTCACTTACCAGTTTGGCCATAACACTCTCGAGGAACATAAGGGCCATCAGTTCCATTGGATCTAGACAAAAAAAAAAAAAAAAAAAATCCATTCTCTATTGACAAACAGCTCCAGATAGTATCAATTACTTTTTCTAATTCATGTTCCCCCCTCCTAATTTTTATTTTAAATCACCTCCATATGCTGACTCCAGGTACTGAGCTAGTGATGCCACTCACTCAGTGACTAGAACTTAAAACAGCAAGAATGAGCACTCTGAAATCATGGCATTTTATGTACATTACTTTAGGAGCTTTTTTAAAACTTAGGGATTTATTACAGTTATAATAAATTGGAATTTAAACTGGTTTGCTTTGTAAAGGGAATGCTTTTTATCAGCATTGATATTGACCCACTTAGGAAAGAAACAGCCTGGTAACCAACCCTTGGCTGCCAAATGTGGCCAAGGAGAAAACAAACAGATTGATGGGGGCAACATTTTCACCATTATTGGAGACAAGGTTGATGGCATCACTATTGGAATTAGGAAACTTAACTATACAGGCAAAGTGTGCAGAGGGAGCAGCACATTGATCTGAACTCACATTTGAAAGGAAGAGCTGCTGTTTTCCAGAACTTTGCTCACTTCTTAACAACTTGTCCCTTGCAAATGCCTTTAGCAGGCTATAGCAGCCAGAGTCTTCACCTGGGTCATGGTGGTACTTGGGGCCACAGAGCATTTCTGACTTCTGGGGATAGAATGTAGGGCAGCTTTGAAAAACACTACCAGGACTGAGGCTTCTTTCTTAGAGTATTTAGGGAGCTCTTCCTTTTATCTGGGTCAGACAAAGATAGGACAGCTAAGAAATGTCCAACATGACTTCCCTGCTTTCTCAGTATCACATCCAGCTGGTCATACATTGAAGCCCTTTACCTCCCTCACCTTTCCCCAGCTAAAATATCCCAGCTTTTGAACACTTTGGGCAAATTTTAGTTAACTATGGCAGTGGCAGAAGATTCAAGGATATTGATTTCCTGATAGTTTTGTAGAAACCAGCAGCTGGCTAAGTTAGAGAGAGCTGATGAGCTCTCCTGTGCAGGGGGCGCCAGGAGAACCTGGTGGTTCTCCATTCCACTGGTTTATATATAAGTAGTTTTTGCAAGCCTGTCTGTCATTTAACCAGATGGCAAAACCAAAAAGGTGGATGAGAGATGTGAGAACAACTGAAGGTATTCCAGGATAGAGATGCAAACAGTGTAAGACCTGGAGCTATAGGAAACTTGAATTTGCTTGTTTAACTGGTTTGGAACTAGTTTCTGACTGGTGTAGATCAGGATGTATTCTAGGTGAGTCATGCCAGTGGTGACAGACTACCTAAATGCAACCACAGTGTTGGCATGGGAAAAAAAGGAATTCTGAAGGCTAAAGTCTTTCTGATATATCCTGTAAGAAGGAGCAGAAATGAAAGGAAAAGATACTGAGAAAACAGCACATGGAAAAGAAGTGGCACAGGGCTACTTTAGTCCTAAAAGAAAAACAAAGTTCTTCAGATTTCTAGAGCATGATGTTTGGCAGGTATTCCTTACATTAAACTATTTTCAATGCTTTTTCTTTCACTGCAAATATATTTTTTACTCTTCTCATTGTAACTTATGAAAAATTAATGTATTTCACTAAAATCTAACTACTTGAATGACATGTAACATCTGCTCAAATTATTACTTCAGCACAGGCTGTTAGCTAAGATTTACTGGATTTATTCCATCAGGTAGAATCAGGTTGCTAAACAGTGTAAGTTTTAATATATGAGCCTGGAAATAACCTGACCATATGCTGGGGAGAAATGCCTGGGTAAATAATAATAAAAAAAAAACCAAAAAACAATCAGTTCGGTTTAAAGGCAGTTAGTTGTATGTTATTTGTTTCTCATTCAATTTTACCCACTTGAACTTTTTGAAAATAAAATCAGAATTTAGAACAGCACTCTTTCTTTAAGAGTTATCCAAGTAAATTGATTCAACAGAATTATTGTAAATGACAGTTGCTTAAAAGAATAAGATCATGGGATCATAAAAAGATTTTGGCTGGAATGGACATTCAAGACCATTTCATTTCTCTCCCTCCCTGTCCCCACATTCCATGGGCAGGGATACCTTTCACTAGAATAAACTGTTTCAAGATCAACCTTGAACACTTTCAGGGAAGTGTAAATCTTATAATCAAATAATTCTTCAACTCTGCAGTGGGCTGTAAAGGCAATCTCCCTGAGCAGTTTTTGGACACTACATCAGCAGCAGTTTTCTACCTAGACTGGAACAAGACACACAGATATATGATCCCTTTTAGGCTGCCACAGAATTCATGTCAATTTTACTTGTTCTTTTAACACATTGTGTTTCTTACAGTGTAGAACTGTTTTGTAGGCCTCCTAGTAAAAAAGCGGAGACTCAAAGGCCTATTGATTGGCATTTCAAATACATTCCTTGGATGAGAAGACAATCTCCTTGGTCCTATTAGTTACATCTAAAAGTTCCTCCATTTTGCTCAATAACTGGTGATCCCTGATTATATTTAGGCAGTTTCTTGATACTTCATGGTGCTCATGTATCTGATGTGATGGTCAAATGTACCTATGATCACTCATGTGGTGTCTTTGCAGTACTTATGGAAGTGTCATACTTACCTTCTATTTTTGTCTCAGAATCCTCAGATTTAGTCCACTTGCAGCCAAAGCCCCTCAGCAGATCATCACTTCCCTCATGTTCTGCTCGTATGACCTGGTTTAGTCTTTCTTATAGCTTGGAACTTCATACTGATGTTCAATTGTTGTATTGAATGCTTCTTTGAAGCAAAGTATCCTTTCTTTTTCTTCAAGAGTATATAAAAAAGAATAATTGTAAGGCACCACAAAGGATATGCTTTCTATGTCAACTGAGTGTAATATTCCATCCTGGCTTTTCCATGAGATGAGCGATAGTTACTACCCTGGAAGAATCAGCCTCTCTTCCCTCATCTGAGAATTTTTTACCCCCTTTAAAATCCACTTTTATGACTGCTCCAGAATGCTGAACTTGTAAAAGTAATTTATGTATCCCACTATGGGATAAGAGGGAAGACAGCTGGGAGCAACAAAAAGAGATTCCAAAATGGACCAGACCTCCAG
This sequence comes from Taeniopygia guttata, assembly GCF_048771995.1. Taxonomy (NCBI): domain Eukaryota; kingdom Metazoa; phylum Chordata; class Aves; order Passeriformes; family Estrildidae; genus Taeniopygia; species Taeniopygia guttata. The sequence continues at coordinate 88,000,717 of NC_133027.1, forward strand.
CTGCTGACCCACAGAACAGAAAAGTCAGCACTGGCACCATCACAAACCATTAACTTTAGTTCCCCCAGACTAAAACAGCCCAGGACTGGGTAATTCTTACTTCTCCATATAGCATCCATCTAAGTGCAACTAAATAAAGATAAACATATTATTCCTAAAAATAGCATAGGATGTCAGCACTCATATTTTTCAGAAATAGCAATAACTATTTAAACCGCTTTGACAAAGAAATCAGGTGCTGCCATATAAATACACAGTATATGATACATTGGTTTAGTTTTAGATCATTTTATGGCAACTGGATGATATTTAAATTTTTATTGCATTCTCACTAATATGTATGTTTTAATACATTGTGTTAGGGATTTTTTTCCTCTCTGCTTAGAAATTTTAGTTCAAATTATAGATATTTCTTCAGTCTAAGTATTTTTGCATTTATAATTGTATGTGGCATATATATGGATGTATGGATAAATGCATATCCAAAATGTGAACCCAAAAATCCAAATTGATCAGACTGGCAGTTGAACACTAATTATATAAACTCCAGTTTACTCTCTGGAATGCTCAGGCTCCCTAGTCAAGTACCAAGGCTCAGTGTGTTACACAATGTTGGCACGTTATGAAGTCAATTCCTCCTACACACAGTTCACAAAGCTCAATACAACAGGTGGATGAAAGATGTGTTGCGTAGGGGTGTTTTGGAAAACTGAGGCAACAACAAACCAAAGGGGTCAGTGGAAAAAGAGCAGTCAGCTTTTCCACGTCCCATTCTTGGGTAGTTGTTTTCTCTTCCAGATGTTTGGGATTTGCAAGACAAGTCTAGAACAAGTAAGGAAAGATATACGTGCTCTGAGAAAATCAAAGAGAGCTCAGAACAACATCCCATAGTATTAAGTTTAGCTCCATATCCAGGGACTATCTGTTCTCTGACAGGTAATGGCATACACTCCTGTGAGCCCTCCTCAGCTGTAAGCTCCTAAGGCAAAGCCCCCATAATCTGTGATTTACAGAGTGCAGCACCATGAGCCCACAGCGCCGAAGGCAGCCCCTGAAGCTGTGAGGGGCTATAAATACCTTCTGCCACTAGGGGCTTTTTCAAATATTTTCCAATCAGATTTCTCCCCACTGGGCAGCCAGAGCAGACCCATCAGCTGGGAGGACTGCTGAACCTGCTAACCCACACTGGCAAACTTCAGAGGAGTCATTCTGCCCATGAAGCAGAAACTGAACCATAAGACTGTCCAACATGATACAAAGACCAATTTCATTGTCATTTGTTGTGTCGTGTCAGCACAGGATTGGTTTGGTCTAAAATCCTGTCTGAGCCTTGGCAGCACACAGATGTGTGGGATATATGTGTTTGTAGCTGTGTCACCCAGGGCAACATCACATGGGATTGGACAGGATAGGTGGGTTTGTGGTTTGGCAATACCTGGATAAGGAACCCACATGATTGCTGCATGTATTTGTGTTCTCCACAGAAACTCTAGCCCTGTCATGAGCTGTATGCTTCTCTCCCAAAAATCCTGGCCAACTAACAGAGCCAGCATGGAGAAGAGCTGGCAGTTCCCGCCCATGTGCCTGAATAAAGTCATTTTCTCCAGCAGAGCAACCAGCACTGGAGCTGGGAGTTTTGGGGCTCCTCAGCAATGATTACATGGGAGAGAGATTGAAATGGCAAATGGGGAAGGTGGGAAGTTGTGGATGGAAGTTGTGGATAGAAGCTGTGCTGGTCGCTGAGCAAGTTTTGGGATGGGAGGACAAGCCAAGCAGAGTCAGTCAGCAGCAGGTGGAGAAAGAAGAAAGCAGAACAAAATGGAATCTGTATCCCTGGGGTTTTAGAAAAGTGGCCTGTGGCCAGACATGAGAGAGTTAGGAGAAAAGAGTGAAATGAATCATGAGCCTAATATATAGAAAATGCAACAGATGAAGACAAAAGGGAAAGGGCAAGAAATCCCCTTTTCTAGCACAAAAATAGATGAGTCAAAGAAACAGTGAAAAGTGTAATTTCAGGTTACCTTGCTGTACTGAATGTATTAATAGTTTGATTCAGTTTTATTTGAAAAGAAGACAGAGAAAGAAAAGAGCATAAAGCCCTCATTACAAGCAGAAAACCAGATGAGGCAGACAACAAAAGAAAAAAATTCTAATTTCAGGTTCCCTTGCTGCACTGAATGTATCTACAGTTTGAGTCAGTTCTGTTATTTTAGGTATACAATTAATCTATATTTTCTCTACTTACCTTTTTATTCAAAATTTATTTCTGAGAACCAATTTTTCTCTCAGGGATGTGTATTAAGTGTTACTACAGTAAAATGGAGTTGCTTATGGGTATCTGAAGGTAAGAGAACTAAAATCTGGTGCAAAATAAATCAAGAGATTACACTGCTCTCTGTATGGCCAGCACTGACTTCATAGCCTGACCTTCCATTCTGCCTGTTCCAGTTGTAAAAAGATACCAAAAATAGGAAGGTGCTACCCTGAGACAATACTCTGAAACAGACACACATTCATTTATTGAATAATAACACATTTGAGTTTCTTCATGTATGACTATCACTCAGATTAAATTTCTTGTAGACCAAGAATGCACCTTCAATCAACTATTAAGCAAAAAACCCCACCCCCAAATAAAAGCTGAAAATACATTTGAATGTATAATAACAGTAATAAGCAAAACCATTACTATGATTAAACCTTTAATGTGATTAATGCTATTTGGAAGGATTACATCTAACACTTTGAAAGCACAATGGAGTTGAGGAAAAAAAAGCAAAAGGTGTTCAGACCTGGAAATATACAGTTGAAGAGATGCAGCTGCTCAGCTCAGCATTTCTGCTTCTGGGTGTGTACAGGAGTGACAGCTCAGCCACAAACCCAGGGACTACTGGGACCAAGGGAGAAACACAAGTGAGCCAAAATAACAAGAGTCTGGGAAAGCAAGCAGGAAACAAAGGATACACAGAAAGTTGGTGTTATCTTAACACAGTTACCAGTATTGATACAATGCCCAGTGCTCACAAGGGTTGGAAGTGCCACGAGGACTGATATGAAGCCCTGCTGCAATGGTTGGAGCTGTGGATTAGGGACCACTTTTGGGGCATGAAGCAGGGCAGAGAAATCATCTCCCTCTTGGTTCTCCAGAGAGAGCTTTTCTGCACAGCTCTGCAGTGGAAGGAGAACAACCTCCTTCTAAGAATGCACAACATAGCTTTACACATTAATAACATTGGTAAACATGTTCAAAAGGTAACCCCAGGAATGTGTGAAACCATGAAAAGGTATATTTGCTTCTGGGAAAAGGGAAGCAACTCTTAATTTTTACCAGCCTGGGTAAAGATTACCTCTAGAGAATTCATGTTATATATATTGTCACTAAAATCAGATCCAAGTTTCATCAGCAATGAGCTATTGGATGAGACTCAGCTTGTATGGATTCAGGCTGCTGCAGTAGAACCCTTCTGCTGGGGCCTGGTGTGAGCTCAGCCCCTGGCTGCTGCACTCAGGCTGAAGGTGTTTGAGATGAGCCACATGAAACATGGGCTACATGAAGAGCATAGTACCAGCAGAACAACACTCCAAGCTAAGGGCTGATATGAACTCCCCCTGTGTCATTCACAAAGTCCACCTTCCAGATGTTTAGTGCAGAGCCAAAAACCATCTCCTAATACCCTACTACATCTTTCAGCCCATAGCAAAGACCAAAGATTTTCTTTTTTTTTTTTTTTTTAATGAATGAATGAATGTAGGTCTTTTGACAGATAAACTTTAGAAATACCCTACCTTCAAAATTAGTTACATTCTGTTTCTTGTTACTGTCTCTAATGGATCCAGCAATCTTCCTCTGTGTATTTGAAAAAAGTAAAACCAAGCTGGGAATACTTCTATTATTCCAACTTGAGCCCATATTCCTACTCCTTTAGTTTCTGTTTGGGATTGTATGCAACAATGACAACAAAGAGATGGATTTAGTAGGACCATGCTGTGCTGTCAGGCTGACAAAGAAAGAAGCATAAAAAGGACTTTGCAAAGTTAAAAAAAAAAAAATCAAGAAAATGTTTAAAAGCAATTGTTTAAAAACTTTTTTCTAGCACTGTAATACTAGGTTTTGTACAAGATGCATTTTTAGTAATATCTGGCCACACTGCTAACTGTGTCTTTGAAAATAAGTGAATGTTGCCACTTCATGTACTTTTCAGAAATTAATGGAATGGGATGTAGTCACAAACTGATCTTTAACTGCACCCATTTTTTTGTATTTGCAGATTTCATCTAATCCTTGTACTTGATTCTAAGCTGAAAATTCTCCTGGATAACGTCTACATATTTCTAAGAACAAGCAGTTCAGATATTTCTATTCTTGTTACCGCCATACCACAAGAACTGAAATAGCATCAATTAAAATTGTCATTGACCTCTTACAGAGCACTGATATAAGGGCCATTCTCCCTGTGTCCCAGCTGCTTTTTATACAACAGGGTATTTGATTTCCTCTGAACATTTGATAAAAAGATTAAACTGTCCAACGTTTCCAATTAAAAACAATTTGTGTTCTACAGTGGATTAACTACTTCATTAAATCACTCGTTATGGATCTCCTCACAGCCCTATTTTCAGCTCTTTCCTTCAGTCTGTAAATCTTTCACTTATGGATCTAATAAAACCATCAGGAAGCCTAAATTTCATTCATATGCCAAGTATCAGAAAGATGTAATTAAAAATCATTACCAGGATTCCATCTGCCACTTCTGTGCATCGTCAGTGCACCTGAGTCTTCTGTAAGCAGAATGTTAAGAAGTCTGCAAATTATCGCAGTACGAGTAGAGAAAATGCCTGTGATCTCTAGATATCCTTAAACTGTGCTCCCTTTACAACATCTCACAGTGCTCCTTCTCAACCCTAGGGACCAGCACACAGCCAGTGCCTTTATGGGAGTGAGATGCTTCTCCTTGCTTTTTGGGAACATTGCCAATCCACTTCCTTGCCACTTTGGGATGTGCCTGCCCTTCCTCATGTCAGTGTTTTGTTCCATGGAGGCCAGCGTGATGTCAGACCCTCTCTGCTGCTGTGTACGCATGCAGAATTAATAGATTTCATCTGCTACAAAAAGATGTTGGCAGGAGTTTTGCTGGCAGCAGGCACAGTAAGCACATAACTCCGTTAGAGGCTTAGTTACCCTGGTTGCCAGCCACATTCAATATTGGCCCTTGCTTCCTCTCGACCTTTAGAGCCTTGTGGAGTTGCCACCGAGTGCTTTCCCTACAGAAGCAACTCCCTCACCTTCCAAGTGCCAAACTCAGGCTCACCTGAGGCCTCCCTGTCCCACCAGCAGGTACCAGGAGTGCCCAGGCAATTGGCAAGTCAGCAGCACTGGCTGGCTTTCCCCTGCAGACACGTCCAACCTGCTGTGATCACCAGTTACATGAGAGTTTTTACCCTTTTTTCCCCCAAACACAGGTTTGGTGTCCAAAGCTACATGGAAGGCCTTTATTTCTAAGTAAATGTGAATCTGGTTGCTGTAAATTAAAATGCAAATTGCAGTTGTCATTTTCACTCAGTCTTCCCTTACCAAAACAATACTGAGCTTTGAGAAGCAGATGACAGACAACCAGACACTAACTCTGATGGCAGTTCCTATCACTGGATGAAAAGATTAAAAGTAGTGACTTCTGTTTGGAGATTTTCAGCACCAAACAAAAAGGGATCAAGCAATAAGTATGTTTATTAAAAGAATAATATTTTTTCTTTTTTATTTACTTTGCAGAGGATGTACACCTCAACTCTCCCACAGAAATAGTCTTCAGAGATGAAAATTTTAGGCTTTTTTAACAGACACTGTTTGCAGAAAAACATGTGGTTGTGTTTGAATGGAGGGCATAGCTTGTGTTTTTAAAACTCTAGTTATATTTACAAAGTACTGACACAGGCCTGCAATGCAGAGGGCTTGTTTCTGAGCATTAAAAATCAGCATAAAAGGGAAAAGCTGATCCTGGCCTCTTTTCTGGAAAGCTTGGCTCAACTCCAATCTTCCCTCAGTTTAGTGAGTCCTTAAACTACTTGTCAGCCTAAGAAAACAAAACAAAGCCACTTCACCTTTCTGGGATTATTGTTCTTGGGAACTGTTCCCAAGTCCTTTTCTGTGTGCCTGAATTTCTGTGCCAGTCACAGGTTAACATAAAGAGAGTGACAAACCCCGCGTGGTGCCTTCGCTGCAGGTAAGCTGGAATGGCTACAAATGAACCTTTTTATCATAGTAAATGGAGGTGTGGTTTGTTGTGCACCTGTCAGAGGGCTGGGGGAGCTTTCACAACACAGCAATGCCACTGCTTTTATTTTAGCAACAAGAACTGTTCAAGTGATGGTATTTAAGGAATGAGGTCACATATTCAAGCTGTTTAGATACAACAGTGTTTGGAGATGTCAGTCAGGCTCCAAAGTAGATAAAAAGTGCATCAGCTTATCAGCCATGCATTTCTAGTGCTGGGCATGCAAAGTGAACTCCAACCTGGCACACAACAGCAGACAGATAATTTTTGTCCTTTTCTTGTTCCAAAATGCAATTAAAGCCTGTCAGAAACAGACTGCTTTTTCTTCTAGAAATTTGATCTTGTGCTTTTGACTTAGGCTAAAAACTTTTCACCAAAACTCTGTTATCTGTACAGTACAATAAACACCTAAACAACCTCTCAAACAAAGGAAACCTATCTCAAGTTGCCTATTAAGCAATTTTCAACCAAGGTAATTTACTTCCATTGTAACCAATTAGTAGGGTACTAAGAGCACTTTACCACTTCACTATTTGTGTTATCAAAGTGTGGGTGATCTATCACATCCAAATGTTTCATGGCTAAGCAAAAGCCTTCATTTTACATACTTGAGTCAGAAAATCTGCTATTGCTTCTTCCAGGTGGAGTTCAAACAGACATGAATGACTGAGTCTGTTTTGGTTATTGACAGGCTATACCAGCAATTACAAGTGTTTCTAATTTTTTGTGAATTGAAGGTACATTACAATTGTTCTACACACAGCACTTATTTTGGCCAGATCCTCAGCTACCATAAACAAGGAGATGCCAATTATGTTAATTACCCTGTGTCGTTTAGGCAAGCTGAGTAACTGCCTCCTGGAGTTGTCTGTGTTTTTTAGGCTTGCCTTTGTTTCCTGTGGGGAAGCAGAACCACTGACTGTAAATGCCAGCAGAGCAAAGGCCACCGGAGTGCGCCTGGTGTAGCCTCTTCTCAGATCATACATCCTCCTGTCATACATACCTCACCTCAACACTCTGCCTTCATTCCCTTCCTCTTTTGAGAAATATAGTTATTTCCATCTTTCTATGCTGGTTTCCTTCAAACCCTCTAATCTTTTTATGGTTTTTAAACAAAAATATATTTTGATTTCTTTTTTAATTTGATGAAACAGTGATAAAATTCACTGGTGACTACTAAAGGAGACATAGACCTGTGAGGTGACAGCAAAACTTGTCCCCCAGCCTTAGTCTTCAGAATACCCCAACTCCTTGGGGAACCTTTTGCCTGAATTCCACAGACATTAAATCCTCATGGCTTGATTTCCTTATCTTGCAGACACACAAAAGACACTACTCTAAAATGTAACAGGCTTTACTGTTCTTTCTGGCTTACTCTCAGAATAATAAACAGCGGAATCCACTTTCTATCTGCCACTCACCTTCCTTTGTAAATGTACCATTTGTCTCCATGTGTTACCTGCTTAAACCAAGTCAATTAATTGTTTTAAGACTGGATCTCTTGCTCAGTGCCAAGTGAGATGACAGTGAAAAGTCCTAGAAACATGAGGATATCACTCAGCTCTAAGGAACATGCTGTGTAAAGTTCTCTGAAATATTTCAAGTGTCCTAAGTCAAAATCTGTAGCCTAAATTATCTGTACATTTCCCCATCTATGAAAGAGGTTTCTCTTTTCCAGCCCCGATTGTGCTCCATGCATTTTCACCTGCCATGACCCAGCACTAGGTCATTTCTTCCCACAAACACCTAAGTGGGAATCCCCACTAAATAACCTCTGCAATCTATTTCAGCACAGAGCAGTGGCATAACCATATTGGGTTTTTGGAAGAAGTTGATGTCTGCATCTGTCTGGGGACTCTATGTACTCTGAAAAAAAGCCCAAATATTCTCAGATTATTCAGCTTTGAAAAAAGCTTGCCTGAATTAAAGGTTTTTCTTTCACTGCCTTACAGCCTCACCTAAGACATACCAATACAGAGAGCACTTTTTTCTAGTTGGATTATACATTGATTACAAAGGTTTGATTTTGGTTTTTCCCTATACATACAGCAGTATTCTCAGCTCATGAATCACCCTCATTCTTTTTTCAAGACTGCAACAGTGAAATACTGATCCAACAAACACACTTCCTACAAACACTATGACATGGAACATGCCAAGCTCTGCAAGCAGAGCACAAACATGGGGCATCAGGGAATTTACTCCAGAGTTTTCCTGGAAGTTGGAACTACATGCTAAGCCTGAAGGATAAACATTTACATTTCTTAACCTTATCACCTAAATCTGTCCGAACATACACATGAGTATCTGGAAATCTGAAGCCCTCTAAAAGGCAAGAGGGTGGGGTGAGGCAATGGAGACAATGGAGTCTTTTCTCTCCCCACGGTGCTGACACAAGTTTAGTGGCACAGAGGCAGCTCCTAAAGAAGAGCCAGGTAGTCACATGCTTGCCCAGAGCCTGCTTTAGTCACAAGCCATGAAGTCAGACAGGTCTTGTTACTGCCTTGAGCATGAACAGAATTTATACTTTTTTTTTTTTCCCCATCAACATCCCAGCAGGAATTCCCACTTGGAAACTTAAAGGCCTCCTTGGTCTCACAGGGATGCAGTGCAAGGGCTGAGTACAAACCCTACAGATAATGACTAATCATCTAAAAACACACCCTGCTCATTTTCCCAGGGAAATGCAGCAGCTACAGAAAATCCGGTTACTGCCTGTCGAAGATGGGTGAAAGAAAGAAAGGAAATTCACAAAGGAGCCAATTCTTCATCTTTTCCCCTTTTTAGTCATTAGTCAGAGCCCATAAAGCCCAACTCTGACTCCCCTATTAAGGAGAGAAGTCCCATGCAGAACGTAAGGAGACCCCTGGCCCAGCCTGTGCACTGCCATCTGCTACCACCAGCTTCCTGGTGACAAGGCTTCATGACCAGGAGTGTCTTCCTGTAGGAATCCCGAATGCAGCCAGGCCATTGCTCTCAGGCTGTCTGGCTAAGCAGCTTTTGCCTGAGAAAATGTTCAGTTGTTTCACCACTGGGAATACATTTTATTTTATTTTTTATTTATTCCTAGTTAGAGCTACGCTTCTAAATATCCAAGGACAGGGTTGGCCCTCAGTGGGTAAATGCTGGGAAACAGCTCAGAAAGGAATTCACGACTAAGTCTCTTTTTTTTCCATCCTGAGATAAAGGGATGACAGGACACACAAAAACGGACAGAGACCAAACTATTAAAGATACTACAGGATCAAATTCTATCATCAATAAAATATGAATCAGAGATACTCTGCAAGAATTTACCAAATCTAGTACTAAAACCCAGTGTTTTCAAGGGTATGGAGAAATAGCCACAAGCCCTGAGATGGTGTTCCTGTTGAAAATTACATGCTATAATTCCACATGCTGTAATTGCAATACAACATTGACCAATGCTTTAGATCATAATGCATAACTTAATACCAGCTTTGTATTTATTACTTAAGAATATGTGAGACAAGAAAAACTTCCTGACATGAAATACATTAAGTGCAGACAGGTGCCTGTCTGGTACCAAAAAGTAAGGAACTTTTTGTGTGCATGGAAGCAACGTGGCATGCTTTTGTAGGTTGCCTACAGAAACCTCCCTCTTTACATTCTGTACACACTCCATCCTGCAGGAGCTGGTTTTGTTTGCAGATGACAGGGTTTCTCAGCAACGTAAGAATGTGAAGCAGAAACAGCATGTGCCAATAAGAACAATACAGAAAGTCAGTCTTGGTTCCCTTTCACAATCTGGTAGTTTTCCTTTCACACCTTTCCCCTGCTATGCTCTTTGCCTACAGATTACACAACAATTTTCAGAGCCCATCTCAGGTGTGCTCCTGCTATGTACAGGAAAATGCCCCAGAGGAAGAGAAGAAATCAAGGCCATAAAGGTAAGTACAGAAACGAAATGGTTCTGCTTCATATGCAACTCCACAATACAGTTACAATATTACTACAGTATACAATACAATCTTCAAGGTCCTAGCTACATTATTGGAAAAAATCCCAGACCTGATGCAGTTTTAGGTCTGTTGTTAAGCAGGATTGCTGCTCTTTAGCTTAGCACTCATAGTCATCCCTCCTGGTTATGATGAGTACTACTGAATAATCATACTGGTTTTACCTGATCCATGAGAGGAAAAGTTAAAAAGGGCTATAATGATCAGTTTAACATTCAGGAAACAAGCATAATAGAAAGCCATTTAAAGCTTTTTTTTCTTAATGGTTATGTCTTGGAATAGAACAATTGATCTCTTTTGACCACAAATAACATTCCTTAGTACTGATGTCAGACATTAATCAGATTTTAAATGCAGCCCCCTAACTACCACTGAGACCTGCTCCTTCACTGTCATCAAAACTCATTATCTTTTTTATCAGCCCTCAAGCTGATAGGTAATGGAGTGAACTACAGCAATAAAACAGCCCCATGTAGCCAACACCAAAGTTCTCTGTCATTCACACAGCCCCTCTTTAGCTGAGAAGCAAGAACAGCCTTGAGACTCAGCACTTTTGGGAAGATCCAGCCACACAGGCTAAGCAATATTCACTTACCAGCTCTAGCTTTGTTTGCAGAACTTGAAACCAAGTGGAAAACAATACCACCAACTCCTCGCCACTCAGCTCCATTTGACCTCTAACAGTTTATTTTGGGGAAGGAAAGAAACTTGTTGCTGGACACCCTTCATACCTTCACAAAGGAGCACAAAAGAAGGAAAGAAGTCATGTCTCAATTTCACTGTTCCCAGCAGGCTTGTCCTGCATACTGTCAATCCAGCCCTGAATATTTATATCACTGCAATCAACAGACTGTGTTCTTTCCCAGACTGCCAGCCAAACTGACTGCTCAGAGCCAAGCTGCTGCTATTCTTCCCTGTCCTTTCCAAGGGCTCAACTTCACGTCATCAGATAGAGAAAGATCAGCCTGAACAAGGGGAAAATTCACACATTCTGAAGTCTCAAAATAAGAAAGCAGATTCATCCACTGTTACAAGAACCAAGGGCAGAAGGAGCAATCAATTTGTTTGATCTAAGATCTTTCAGAAGTGGTCTTGCATCAGGAGACTCTGTAAGAATAACATAAATATTTTGGTAGCTAAGTCTGTGAAGAGGGTGGTTGGAGCATCACAGTAGAGGTGACATTTAGCTGGCCATGTGCCTGCCAGCTTGAAGAGATCAATCACTGCCTGATAGAAGAGGTGATGGATTTTAGAACAGAACAGGAACTATAACTCAGCACTTCCAACATGCTGGATGTGACCCTCACTGCTCATCCAACATGTCCACCGCATGTCTAAAGGAACTAGGTTAGAAATTCTTTTTGCCAGTGTCATTCCTCTGTTTTGTCATCCCTTATTTTACCATCTGACCAGATGGGATAAGTGTCCAAGTTAAATCTGCAGCATCTGTCTCACTCAATCTTAGCAGGATGTGGGGAACATATTATTTTATGAGTGGTACTTGGAGAAGTGATCCTCTGAAGAGTCACAGACCTATTCTGTGACTTATTCAATTCACAAGGGCTTATTTGGCCTGATTGCAAGATGGAGAGAGAATCAGCTTCTCAGAATGTTGTTTTTTTTCCTAAACCCTCCTCTAATTAAGATATTTTAGTTATCCAGGACAGATAAATTTTATTTTAATAAACTGCCTTTTGACGCTGTTATGGAATTTTCTCATGCTCTGCAGATGCAGGGCTCTCCTCACTAACACCAAACAACTTCTGGGATGCCAGCTTCTATTTGCCTCCTGGGCTGCTCAGTTTTTGACAGACTCAACAACATAATCACTCAAAGAAAATAAATTTTCAGCTAAGCACATTAATTTCCCTATTCCCTATGGTTCACAGCCTCATGGCAGTGGCATTTTTACAGGAATGTGGCTCCATGGTGAAGACAGGATCATTGAAATGTGATCTTTGAAGAAATTGAGGTCATTCTATATACTCTTCATTGTTCCCCAGATATTGAAAACACTTTGTTTTGCTGAAACTGAATTACTAATATGAAGACTTTTAAATGCTTGTGCCATATAGTTCAGAGGAGGCTTCCTGAGTTCCAATACAACTAAAAAGGGATGAAAAATATGACTTCCAGTATTTTTGTCTCTATTTAACTCTTTGGCTGTCATCTTCTGATATGAGGCCCAATATTTGCTAAATTTCATCCCCAATCCAGGCCTATGATGGACTACTTTGACAGCAGCTGTATATACTGTATGTGAACCACACCACTCTGTTATCTCAGCTCTCTATTTGTCTAAAGCAATAAACAGAAAAAAAAGTTGAAGAAAATATAAAAATATTTTCCCATTTCCTCAGAAAAGCCAGTAGTAAATTACATGTGTTATAACAGGCCTGAGAACCAAGTTTAGATCAAGCAGTTATAATAACAATTAGGACAAGGCAATAGCTACTAACTTTAAATCAAATTGTGACCTGTGTTTAAAAGTGGCAAAAAGAAAAGTCTAGAATATAAGCCTTAATTTTTTCCTGCTTCTGAAGCAAAAGACAGAATGGGAATGAGTTCAACCTACTCCAGTTACTGCTAGATGATGGATGACTTCATTCATTCAAGTTGCAGCAGTCCCTGAGGTTGCCAAGATTCAGAGAAGACAAAAACTCCTCCAAATTCCAGCACAGGTCTGCAGCCTTTGCACCTCCAGCACAAGCTGCAGAGCTTGGTGTCCCTTTGGGAAGCACTCTGGGGCATGGGACACTCTGAAATGCCCATGTGGGCATTACCAGTACTGGAAAATGTCCATTCAAAAAAGTATTGAAGCTTTACCAGATTTGGCCTCTGAACTTCAGACTTGGCAGTTAAAGCCCCAGGCAAACAACAATACTCCAACAATACTGTTTTTCCAGTGCCTAGAAGGCATTTTTAGGCTTCTGATTCTGGCAGGGGAAACTTCCCCTGTTCTTCTGGTGCTCTTGAAATGGACAATAGTTCCTGCAAGCAAAGAGGAAGAAAGCTGCAGTCACATGCAGTGTCACACAGATGAAGTCATGCACTGGCATAACAGCGAGTGTTGTCAGTTGTCAAAGGCCATCTGTAGCCAGCAGACTTAAACTGTCATCCTGGAAAAAGATGCAAACAGGCCTAATGGGAGATTGCATTATCCTCTTCCAGGCATTCAATCAATGAAGCTTGTTCCCTGAACAGATATAGAAAACAAAGGGCCACATTCTTTCATTCTCTTTTTTTTTTCCTTCTTTAAAAAGAAAATAATTATTTTTTGGCAGTTGCTAGGTTTTCAAAATGACAGGAAAAATAGGAAGAACCAGAGAACTCCAGACCTGAAGAGTCACTTGTCAAACATGTGTGCACTTGTTTGCTCCTAGAGGAAGAGGGGGATTGCTCCACTGTTTGTGGAATTGACTCAGTTTTGATTGGATCATTTAGGGGTTCTGTAAGCAATTTGACATGCTGTGAGCTTTCTCTGGTCTGGGAGGTATGGGGACTAATTTTACAGTGTCAAACACGCTGTGGGAACTACTGGAAAAAGATACTCAATAGGAGATCCATTCCTTGGAGCAGGAAATGGAGACACACTTAGCGATGATGCATTAAGTGTTCCCGAGGGAAAGCCGTGACGGCTCCCAGTACATTTTGTGTCGCTCCAGCTGCTGTCAGATTCCCAAATCAGCCTGCAACAGAAGCCAGATATGCTGGGGAGAGGTCCCATCCCACCATGTGTAGGCCCCTGGGATGCGCGAAGGGAAATATTCTGAGTCCGTGTTCCAAGAGGCAAAGATAAATGTGCTTGTTTGGTTGGTCCTAGTGCAGGCAGGGGCCAAAGAAGAGGAGCACTGAAAAGTGAAAAATGAGTCTTGGGATCTGTGCCTGGTACTGATGCAAATGAAGGTGAACCTATACAAACAGCAACACAATCAGACCATTCATCAGTCCTTCATTAGCAGCTCTTCTTTGCAAGTCCATCAGGAAAGAAAAAAACTTCCCTTTTTTTATGAAGGACCAAGACCGTTGAGAAGAAAGCCTAATTGCTGAGTGTAAAGTATGCACCCCGTAAGGGCATTTGTAATGCAAATGTACTAGCGCCGAATCCACAGGTGGTGTTAGTGTAATTCAATTTACACAGCCTTTGTCCTGCAGAATCTCACTGAGCATGTGATAGGGAACCTCAGCTTGTGGCTAAACAGTGTCTGCCACAACCAGAAAAGCTTCCAGCTGCCGTCCTAAGATACACATCTACACTTCAGACGAAACCAACGCCAGTCATCTCCCTCAGATTTACAGGAAAGGTCAGATTTCCTTAACACTTGCAAATCTAACGTGCTGGCCTTGCTTACTCGCAGGAACACAATCACTAGCAGTGAAAAAATGATTGCTTTAAAATCTTTTGCATTCCTTTAACAGAAGAAAAGTTTTTCCTCTTCTATTCCCCTGAATGATCTAACATTACAGTTCTGTTTATATATATGTGGATTACATTCTGGGCTTCCAGATTTCCACACTGTGAGCATTCCTGCCACTCCCCATTAAAACAATCTGACTTGAGCTTCTTACAAACCTCTGTGTCAAAATTTTCCATGCCATTGGCTGCAAATTTTGGCGAGCTTTTGAGCAAGAAATGATTCAGCTGTTTTCAGGAAATAACTCAAAGGGGATAACACACTGTCATGGTGATAGTAAAAAATAAATTCTTAGAGTATTTAGAGGGTTGGGTTTTGGGTTGTTTTGTTTTTTATCTGGAAGAGCATGTAACTGGTAAGGTGAATCTTGTTGTCCCCAAAATAAATCTATAAATATTAGAATTGCAGAGAATCCTAGAATGCTTTGGTTTGGAAGGGATCTTAGAGATCATCTTGTACTACTCCCTGCCATGGGCAGGGACACATTCTACCATCCCAGGTTGCACCAAGCCCTGGCCAACCTGGCCATGGACTCTGCCAGGGATGGGGCAGCCACAGCTTTTCTGGGCAACTTGTGCCAAGGCCTCACCAACCTCACAGAGACAAATTCCTTCCATGTATCTAAATTTCCCCTCTTTCAGTTTGAAGCCATTCCCTATCATCCTGTCACTCCAAATCCTGATGAAGAGTCACACTCTCTCTTCCCTGTAGGCTCCTGCAGATCCTGGAAGGTGCTGGGAGGTCTCCACAGGTGAAGTGCTCCAGTCCCTTTATCAGCTTTGTTGCCTCCTTTGGACTTTCTCTAGCAGTTCCGTGTCCTTCTCATGTTGGGGGCACCAGAACTGTATACAATATTCCAGGTGGGATCTCACAGTAACAGCGTAGAAGGGGAGAATCACCTCCTCAATAGAATTCTAACTCAGATGGACCTTGTAGAGTTTCTTGCATTTGAAGCCCCTAAATCACTAGTGATCTGAACATTTTTTACAACCCTGTATGTAAGCAGACAGTGCAAGCATACCCACCTGCAGCACTTTGATCACCAGATGCTAGAAGATGAAGGCACTGAAAATGAGGTCAGGAACCTGGTCACCCCTGATCTGCCCATGGTAACCTCCTCCCCAGTACAGAAGGCAGCTGTTCTCTCCAGACTAACACAAGAACGTTATGCAGAAAGTGAGCAAAAAGGGATAAACTGTCTTGCCGCATAGCCACAGAGAGCTGATTCTACCTATTAAAGATTTCTCCTATTAAAATAAAATAAAGCATTGCCAGGTTACCTAGAGAGATCACAGATGGGGATTTGGGGCAGCAAAGCTTGTTTCTTACTTCTCCCTCTTTGTTCCCATCATAACATTTGTAACACAATGCATCACACTCACTGAGCTGGTGATCTGTGGTGTGGCAGGGCTGGATTTCAACCACAGGGAGAAATGCAGTGCCTGAGTGTTCAGCTCAGATTCTTTGGAGGAGTGCCTTGTACCACACTTGGGTCCTGCCTCTGGACTCACAGAGCAGCCCTGATGCAATTCCAAGTGTGCTTGTATGTCAGCTGAAACACTGCTGCAGAAGTAGTATTAAGGGAAATTATTACTTTAAAAAAAAAAAAAGTGCACAAATACCAATAATCCATAAGTAATTTGAAGGACTGCTTCAGGAAAACTAACATAGCCATAGAAATACCATTCAATTCTGTGGAGACACAAGGGGGAACAAAAAAAATTCAAGACCAAAAGGGATTAAGCCTTTGGAAACAGACCAACAGCCAAGGATTCTTTGGATTTAAGGTTAGCCTTAGCCACTGGCTGCATTGCAGAAATTGTATCTGAACAGATTAGAATAAATGCAGATTTCAGCATTGTGGTGCCTGAGCCTGAACACTTGCCAGCCCTGTCCTTGATTTAACTTCGGCTTAACCCCATGCCAAGTCTGAACAGCACTTCTTCACATCATGGCTGATCAATAAGGATCTTTTATGCATGAGTTGCCCAATTATAAAATATATAATACAGATAAGTGACAATAGGAGACAGAGGAATTCAGAGGAGGAAGCTGAACTTGAACACATGATGCATTATTAATTTGTGCAGTGTGTGCTTGTGTACCTGGCTGCTACAGAGAGTGGTAGCACCAATATGCAGATGTGATTCCCAGAATCGAATCCTAGTAGAATCAAAAAGGTGGGTGGGAGTTTAGTTATAGCTGGGGGCTATCACAAACATCTCTGCCAAAGCATTTAAACAGAGGTGGCCAGGCCCACACATTCATACATTGTTCTTGCCAATTTGGAAGGGACTAATTCCTTTCAACCAAAAGGTGGGTATACAAAACAACAGCAATCAAAACTGGAGAAACAACTGTCCATGGTGGTCCCAAACCATGCACAAACTCAAATGCAAAGCTTTAATTCTAGCTAAAATTATCACAGCTGGTATTTATCAACCTGGATTTATTTCAGACTCTGCCTTTCCATCTCCCTTTACACTTAGTGGGTAATGCAGAAAAATACAGAAATCAGTTGTGTACCACAGGGAAACTTGGTCTTAAGTGAGAACTAGGTGTAATATTTCATTATGATGCAGATGGAAATAGAATAAGGGGTGGATAATGTCCTGGCTTGTAACATAAGCATGTGTTGTTTGGCATCTGTTGGAGGTTGGGCAGTTTTCTTATCTCTTCCAAAAACAATGTCTCTCTCTGGGGAGATATCTTCTGTTAATGGGCCATTGAATGACTCACTGCATGACTGGTAAAGTTACATCATCCCATTGTGAGATGCTCCACCCAGAGGGAGGAGCCAAGCATTCTTAACTGTATAAAATCAGCATTTTCTGGGACACCAGGGCAGCCTCTTTGCTGGATTCCCAGAGGAGCAGCCTTCTTCCCTGCTGGATTCCCAGAGGAGCAGCTTCTTCTCTGCTGGATTCCCAGAGGAGCAGCTTCTTCCCCGCTGGATCCCCAGAGGAATACCAGGCTCATCTACTCTATCACCAGACCTTCAGAGAAAACTACACCCTTCTACAGATCACCGCTTCAGCAGCATTTCATCTGCCCCTCCAGGAGGAACAGCCACCATTTAACTGGACTATTACCAACACCCTGACTCCTCAGGGTGTCAGGTTTCTGACTGTGTCAGTAGTTTTGTTTGTACTAATTACATTTGTTTAAATTTTTATTTATTTTTTTCCTAGTAAAGAACTCTTATTCCCATTCCCATATCTTTACCTAAGAGCCTTTTAATTTTAAAATTGTAGTAATTCAGAGGGAGGAGGTTTACCTTTTCCATTTCACAAGAAGCTCTTGCCTTCCTTCACAAACTTCTGTCTTTTCAAACTAAGACACTGTAGAACAATTTAACATGCACAGCTGCTGAACCTGTTGAAGCATGACTCAGAGTGAAACATGAACTGCACAGCAGGAAAACATAGCCCTTGCTCTGGGATTTCAGAGGCCTGGATCCCAACTCTTCATTATTCACATTTATGACCAATATGCAAGTGACCCTAGTGAGGCCTAAAAGGACACAAACTGGGACCAGGAACAGCACAGGGGGCTGAACACTGGACAGTTTAGTTCACTCTCTCTGCAATTTAAATCCTCACAAGTTGGAATTACATGCAAGGTACAACATTTCTTCAGTAAAGTACGAAAGCAGGAGAGACCTCTTTGGAGACCTCCCGAGGTTCAGTTCTGATAAAAAGGAAGGAACAGTCAGTTTGGCTGACTCAAGTTTGTCTATTTTTCTGGGTTTTTTAAGTGAAGCTCACTCACATTTTGTAAATTGTTAGTAAACAAATTTTCAGAAATAAAATAAAGATGGTCACAAAGAAAAGTATGAATATTTCTGATGGGCACTTCAACTTTACAGGCCTTTTGCAGGGCAGTCTGCGAGAGAATAACATGGTCACATGGCCTCTTAAATTAAGAGGAGGTGCTAAAGCCACATGCAAACATAACTGGATTTAAAACTGGATACCTAATTAAACTTCACAGATTATATCAAAAGAATTAAACCCATCCCTTTTTCTCATACATAATTCTCAGTAGTATCAAAGCAGAGTTATTGGTATTTTGATGCAGTTTGAACCTCCCTTTTAGATGGAGAATGGACCCAAGACATGAACCCCTTCCATTTCAGCATCCTTTCTTTCCTATTTGCTGATGCGTGTGCAGCCCTTACAGAAACTCTACAAAAATTACTGGCCCCACCTAGCCTTTGTTATTCACAACTGATAAAGCTTTTCCTGTAGCACACAGAGTATTTTCCCTAGACTGAAGTAGGAAAACCAGAACTGGATTAATCTTTACTGAAGCCTGAGATACAATTAATGGAAACAAGAACTAGTTTTAAGCAAGCCCAGCTTGTTTGACTGAAACCTGGAAGTTCCCTGGCTGCAGCAGTCCTGAGGAGAATCTGCCATGGGCTAATTTTCCCTGTTTCTGGACAGTTTAGTTCAGGGTCAGGTTGGATCCCTGGAAGCCATACTGCAGTTTCCAGTGCAGACATGGCACTTGTTAAAGCCCATGCATTCAGCCTGTCCTGTCAGGATTCCATCCATCTGGATTTACTTTTTTTTTTTTTTTTTTTTTTTTTTTTTTTAACAATCCTTCCAGATGCTACAGCTCAATAATAAAGCAAAAGAACAACAATAGAGGTACACTGGTTTCTTCAGTCCAGGGACACTAACAGTAGTGAGGCATCAACAGTTCTTATCAACAATTCTTATTTCTGCATCCTTATAAAAGAAGATATTCTTGAGAAGCCCTTGTGAGGGAACTAATAATGAGTGCTGCTGGGTAATTTTGGTCACTAATATATTCTTGGGAAGCTCCTGGGCAGTAGCCAAGATGATCTATGTGCAAAGAGGTCCTTTGGGCTGGGTGCTGGATTGCAGGAAGAGCCCAATTGCAAAGCATAGGCACAAACCAACAGATGTTCTGATGCACCAGAAAGGAAGGGAAAATAAGGTTACCACAGAGGTAACAGGTGTGTTAGCACTGTGACAGGGAAGCCTCAAAACTTGTGTGCAGCAGGAGATATTTCTGGAAATCAAAATATTTCCATGAAGTGCAGTCTCCATTTCCCAGGACAGGTAATAATTTCTCACTTACAGTTCAAGAACAGAATTCTAAGGCATAGTCTGTGTTCATGAGAAAAGTTTTTATCACACAAGGTAAATAGAGAATCCCTCAATGGACAAAATGAAAGGTTTTCTGTTCTGTCAATGCCACCAAGAGTGATGTCAAAGACACAATATACACCAGAAATCCACGTGGAAAAAAAAAATCTTCCTTATTTCTAGCCCAGGAAAAATTCAGAATTAGAACTGAGCTTTAGAAATTAAGCTTTTAATGGGATTTCCATAGACCTTCAAGCAGCCCCTAGATAAGGGAGAAGTTAAGATTCAGATTAAAGCTTCTCTTTTAGCTCTCCCACTGTGCCTGAAAATGTCTGTCATACATGGAATTATCCTGTCCTGAAATGTGATAGTTCAAAAAGAAACATGAACATCTCCTGGGACCATGCTCAAAGCAATGAGGAGTGGCTTTTCTGGTTTGGGGAAGTGAATTCAATGCCTGCCAACACCAATATCTCAGGCAGAACTGCAGCAGCTGTTGAAACTATAATAGCTGTGTTCCTTATATTCAACTTTTACCTCAAAAACTACTAATGGTTGTAACAGTTATACTACTTGGGACTAAAAATGAGAGTGAGCCAAGTGAGTAAAAAGCAGCAAATTTGAAACAAATTTCCAATTATGAGTAGACTCTTTTAGAAACTTCAGGTTAAAAGAACCACAGATGCAATTTGTTTACGGCCATATTGTAAATTATGGAAAGACTGGAAGAGCCCAGTGCCCCCCAGTTTATTTGGAATGAACACAGTTTGCCAAAAGAAGAGGATGCCTCTGTCAGTGAATGTGCACTCTCAAGGACAGCAGTGCATGTTAGCTTGGTACTCTTAAAGATTAAGATATATTTCTATGAGATCAACACTGTCTCAGCACTAGGGAAATATTTATCCTTCCAGTTTCTTCTAAGATGGGTGCAATTAGTATTGTAATTTCACACAGGGCAGAATAGTAACAGAGATAAATCAGGTCCCTTAAATACCACCCACTGGACACTTGACAGTGTTGTTTCAGGTTAAACTTTGTTCTGCAAGCAAATGTATTTATTTAGCATTTATCTCTGTCCCAGAAGCTTTGAGCAGCTCAACAGGTATGTTTAGAAACAGCTGCTTCTCTGTGGCTGGGGCTTCAGCAACTGATGCACCCAAGTGATGCAGGCCATGCAGAGTGGTGGCAGCCAGAGTTTCCACGCTGTGCAGAGGGCTTAGACAAGGACATGTGCAGTCATAAATAATCCCCTCAAGTCCACAGATAGCCCAACTAATGCCTATATCCACTGACTTTAGCGGGAGACACTCTTAAAGGCTCAAGGTGTCAGGCCTAGAACTAAGTTTCATTTACCCTAGCAGCAAAGCAAGATTGGTATTTACTGCAGAGAGCTATTACAAGGGTTATAGAATGCTGGCAGAGTGCTGTGAGCATGAACTATGCCTCATATCATTAAATATGTGGCAGATGTACCTGCAGAGAACTCATTAATTCTGATTTCTATTCCTGTTAGTCTAGAAATATTAGCATCTAATTGTTAGTTTCTAAAATATTCCAACAAACTTTTTTTAACTGAAAAACTGTGTCAGCATTTTTTTTTGGAATATCAGATGAAGTCTCTTCTCTTGTATGCCCCTCAAGTAATGTGTTACAATAACCTCAATTACCTAACAGAAACTGGTGGGGCGTCAGCAGGAAGGCTTTAAGGAGGAGCTGGGAGATCTCTGCCCAGTAAATCCAAATGAAGAAACCTTTAATGGCATAAGAAAATTCTGAAAATGAAGAACAAACCTACTGCATATGTGAGATACAAACACTATGGCAGCACTGTAAATATTGTGAGGTTTTACTGTAGTGCCCCTCA
Source organism: Taeniopygia guttata (assembly GCF_048771995.1). NCBI lineage: Eukaryota > Metazoa > Chordata > Aves > Passeriformes > Estrildidae > Taeniopygia > Taeniopygia guttata. The sequence continues at coordinate 88,022,365 of NC_133027.1, forward strand.
AGGAGCAAAAGGCTGAGTGGGGACACAGCCAGCAGCAGAGTGCTGTGTGCTGTGACTGCAGTCTGCTATAAAGAAATCCAAAGTAATTTGCATCTCTTCTTTCCTTAAAGAGCATCTAGTGGAAGAAAGACTGATTTTCTCTCTTCTGATGCTTTTTTCACCCTGGAAGTCTCAAGATCAGTTCATTCTACACAGAAACCAGAGCCTGGAAGTAATACCAATAGCTGTGTACAAAACCCTGTAAAAATGAATTAATCCATCTTAGTGGAAGACAGAACTCACTCTCCCAAACACTGCTTCCCTGGAAAGGACAGCAGGACACCACATGTTGTTCTGTATAGCAGCATATGGGGGCCAGGAATTTACTGGAGGTTTCCCCAGACTGCAGCTTTGGGGACAAAATCTTCTATCAGCTTAGACCACTCAGCCTGCCTTGCTAGCATCTGTTGACTTGAAAGGCTGACAGAGGAAAACTTCATTTAACCAGAAAGATATACCAAAAAATGGGTATTCAGCAGCAGTACCTTTGTAAACACTGAGTAAGAAAACCAAACCGTACCATGAAATAAAAACTCTGCTTTACACCACAATTTGCAGCAATTACAACCCTGGTCAATAGCAAAGTTGGAAATAAACTTACTGGCCAACAGATCTTTGCAGGAAATAGCTGTTTAATTATTTAATTATTTGGGGAGGGCACTAAAGAGAAGGGAAATGCACCGAGTAAACACGTGGGAATGTAAATATTTGCATAGCCTGGCAGCACAAGTGTGGACAGGAGAAACCCCAGTGTGGGTTTGCGGAGCTGGTTCCCACAGTCCAGGTACACAACAGGGAGGTACTGCATTTGCATAGGCAAATCGGGCAGTTTTCCCTATCTGCTCACCTCACTGCCAATTATTAATTTTTTATTTGATTGTTCTGTTAATCTGGAACACAGGTCTGTCTTGCTGAGGCTGAGGGTTGTCTTTGTTAATGGAATAATATGCTCAAACAGTCTCCAGCAGTGACTGGGAGGCCTCTACAAGTGACTCCAAAAGTCTCAGAAACTTTTTCCTCCAAGTGCGCTCAGCGAGCAGCAACACTTTCAATAGGATCTGAGGGGTTTTACTGCCAGAGTTTTATTTTTAATTCTGCCTAAATAGTCACCAGCTACATGTCTACCTTTGCCTTCTTTTTGCTTGATTAGGATTTTGGATCAGCACAGTGTGATATCTTGCCATGAACAAGAGTTCAGTCTCCGCTCATTCCTTCAATACCTTGCAGGTTGCAATTTCACAGAATTCAGGGTCCCAGCTGAGTGGGATGAAAGTCTTTGAGATCTGTTTCAAAGCAGTACCATAACTCAGAAGGCTCTAACAATATTTGTACTTTGGGAAACCAAACCAAATTTGGGTTCTTAAGTAGCATCACTGCAAAAAAAGAGGAGCTTTTTCTGTGAAACAAATCACGGTGCATAAGCAAAAGGCATATTGAATTTCTGAAGTACTGCTAAGCAAGGATACAAACCTTAGGAAAGGATAACATTGTTGCTTTGAAGTGCAGCAAGGCTGAGAAAATGTTTTTGACAGGTCTTAGGAATGGACTTCTGCTCAGTTTGGCACATTTTCCTTGTGCCATCCTGAACTATACTGAGAATTACAAAGAGGACACATGGAAGAAAAGAGACAAAGGGGCTTGTAAAGGGTCAAATGGTTTAACAGAAGCCATAGAATAAATGGAAATTATAGACACGGATTCCTACTTTCAATCCTATGTAGAACTTCACTAACATGCCATTTATACTGTGTTAAACATCCTTAGGTAGGTAACACATGCTACAATACACTGAAAACAACACATTTAAAGCAACTTCTGTTCTGTGTACTCTGTGGGATTTTATCTGTCGGACTATTGAAGAGTATTCCTGCTACTCTCTCTGTAAAGCTGTTAGTATAAATGGGACCAACTCCTACTGTCACAGACAGCATAATACTAAAAGGTTTAATAGGCTGTTTGGCAGGAGACAGACAGAATAGATTATGTTGCTAAATTAGTGACACTGACACTTTGCCCTTCGTTACTCGTGTTCTTATCTTTCCCCACAGAAAAATCAGTGCTGGATGGTGCAAGCTGCCAGGCTGTGGGTTTGTAGTTAGGCTGCACTACAATGGCCCTGCTTCACAAAGAGGAATTTATTTCCCTTGAATATTTGTAATCTGTTGCTATTAAAGGTTTAATTAAATATAGCTTTAGGGCACTAATTAACACATAATAATTACATGCTCTGACTCTCCTCTACACCCATCATCTAGCAAATATACAATATTAAATCAAAATAGGCACACAAAATATATTCATGGCATGGCCTCACTTCCTTGCTATTGGAGTCAACAATAAAGTTCTGAAATAATCAGGCAGAGAACTCTTCAGAGAATAAATTGGCTTACTAAAAGTAAATCTTTGTATCTTGACAAGTTGGCATTACATGACAGTTTTAGTATTCATTTATGGGTCACAATTTTATTTTCAGTCCTGCCAGCATTTTAAGGCACATGGGACACACCAGAAAAAGGACACCTGAACAGAAATGTGCAGACACATTGGGTACCCTCAAACAGCTAGAAAGAAAGATATGCAGGGGAAAAATAATCATCCAATCCAACAAAACCAACTGAAGCTGTACATCAGATGAACCCAAATATAAGCATTGTGCTTTTCCAGCTAGAAAAGGACCAGGCAGTTTTTTGCATCCTTCACAATTAATGGGCCAGAGTACTGTTCCCAGAGTTCTCTACTCCCTCAAGAATGCTTATCTAATATATCTTTAATCCCTCTGTGTCTTCACCTGAGGGCTGAGAGCAAGTGAATAAAGCTCCACCATCTAGGCTCCCATCTTATTCTCTCCAATATTTATGAGAGCAAAGAAATACCTGAACACATGTTGCAAAGCATGACTAAGAAAAAAAATCATTCCTGACATGCCATCCCTACTACACCCACCTAAGTAATTATTTATTTACAATGGCCTGGCCTTCTTCAAGGCTTTACAAGGGGTTTATCTGCCACATGAATTTGTTTCAGATAACTCACTACTTAATGAAGCCACATCTGGAAGGAGGGATTTTTTTTTTCCCTCCTGCCATGGGCATTACCCTCTGAATCCTGCAGTTCTTGTCTGTCCCTGTCACTAGCACTGCAAGCAGCCTCCACAGAGCTTCGGTTCTTATACGAGCAATGGGTGAGTGCTGCTTTGGTGCATTACTTGTTGCTGTAGGATTGAATTCCGGGAGACATTCCACGTGGACGTCCCCGGGAGCTGCTCCAGGCAACGCCGAGCCGAGCCCGGGTGCGGCACTCGGTGTTCTCGGGCGCCACCTGGCGGCAATTCATTGATCACGGCACCTCTGCGCTTCCAGCAGGAATTTTCCCTTCCCGAGGTGGGAGTGGGCTACCCAAACGTCCAGCAAAGCTCCTGAACCATAGCCTGTCCTGTTTATGCTGCTGGAACCCCACCGTGTCTCAACAGTTGATCCCAAGCCCTAAAATGTAGGTCTCGACTACATGACTCCAAGCCTTGTAGTCATTCTGACCAGCAGTGACAAGAATTCACCTCTTGGTAAGAGATAAAAGTGTGGTTTGTGCCAAGATCTGGACTCAAAAGCATGAATCCCTTAAGCCCATGAATCCCCGTTTCCCTGCAGCTCCCAAACACACGGATGTAAGACTCCAGTTCATGCATATTCCTAGTCCAGACTCTCTCTCTGCAGACAAAGGCATCACACCACTGTTCTGAGAACAAACTGCTGTTTGTACAGATCTGTCATTCCAAACCCAGCAGAAAAAATACCTCCAAGAGTCAGATATTCCCATGAGGCACAAGAGAATTTGGCATTATTTGTGTGTGACAAACACAATCTAAATTTACAAGTGTATGAATCAATCAGGGAATTTCCAAAAGCATTTTAGAATGAGAAGACCATTGAGCTGTTCCTCTTCAGAAAAACCTCCTGCCACATGTAGGCTGTAGAATGAGGAAGAAATTCAGCTCTAAAATTCTCTGCTGATGACACAAAACTCAATTTGGAAACATTAGCTAAAGAAAAATACAAACCTGTTCCTACAACCACAGCTATGAAGACAAATTGCATACACTCACCAAATAGAAATTAGAAGTATGTTTAATAGCAGGGCTTAGCAGAAGCAAGTGTACAACTATGAAACCCAGTCATACATTTTTTTTGCCAAAGGATCAACCCTAAGAATAACTAAACCCACCCTGTAAGTATCTCAGTGCAAAGAGGATTTAGAAATGGGCAGCTAATGAGGGATGTATTAATCCTGATGCATAAGAATATTTATACCCATACTCAGTGCTGAAGAAAAATCCTGACTATAACCTTGTATTCAAATATTCCATGAGCAGCTGCCAGTTCATGTTTGCACTTCAAATCCCAGCCTGGAATGCAACTGTTGGGATAGAAATTCGCGAGCATTACTTGTCTATGAGTCTAATTAAAGATACAGACCTGCTGCAAATGGCAAAGCAGTGCTGGCTCAGCTCACATGGCACCCATCCTGCACTACTGCTGTGCTCACACACAACATTCAGTAACCCACCACTCACCTCTCTGCTCTTCTCTCCAATCCAGTTTCAAATATCCCAAAGGAGCAAACTATCATCTTCCCTGAACAACACTTCCATAATACCCACATTGTAAGGAAATACTCCCTCGTAACCAGAATAATTTCACTTTTTGGAGTTTTCAGTTCAATATTGATATGACTGTAAACAATTCCATTATTTTTTTGGGCTTCTATGTTTCCTTCTACTGAAGAGCTCAGCGAAAAGGAGCTTTTCGTATACTAAAAAAAAAAAAAAAAAATAAAAGCAAAAAACCCCAAAACAACTCCCCTAGAGGAATTAAAAAGGAAGGGTGCACAAGCTACACAGCCACCAGCTGAAGGGCCACTGCATGACCTATCAGTCTTTTCTACCTGAAAAATAAAGCTATACCTGTCTTTTGACATTCCTTCAATCTTTTTTATGAATTAATGGTTGCTTTCTTGAGCGTTCCCCGCTGTTCACCCAGAAATGATTGCATTATTTGATTTTCACAGCTCAAGGAGTGCTTATGCTCTCTTAAATTTCTGTATCCTCTCCTACAGTTTTCTCCTGTTTTGTTTTTCGCCCATCTCAAAGTTCATAAATAAAAGTTTCCTCTCTTCCTTCCTTATTTGCATCCAGACCTCCTCTTTCAGCTTTCTTTTCTGTGCAGCGCTACACTGTTCATCTCTATTCTTCCTGTTCTTGAGCCATCAATTCTTTCACAGATGAAAAGGGTAACAAAACAAAACCAAGTCTTTCACACATTCGCGGTACAAAGTCACAGCTTCCCATCAAATGTGACATCCCGGATGCTGTGCCCCAAAACATTAAATACCCGTTAAGTGACGCAGATTCCAGCACAGAATCACCATCCCTTCTGCCAGCTCCTATCTCCTCTTCTTTCCATAGCACTCATTACCTTGGATATGACTCCTAACTAACTTTTCTTCCCTTTCTGACACCTTTCCACTTACCCTGATCTAATAAATTCTATTTATTCCTCTTATTGGCTCTAAATTCTACATCTCATTCCAAATAATTCCCTCTGTGGGGACCGACACAAATGTAGCCAACTGTTTTTTCCAAGAAATGAACTTCAAACTTGGAGGCAAAATGTAAAAACTTGAATGAATATTTGTTCTGCAGCAGCGGCAAAACCACTTCCAGCAGCCCCCTGCAGCCATTGGGAGGAGTCCCCAGCCCAAAGAGCATGAACAAGCCTGTCAATGTCATTGCTCTGCCTTCACTGCCCATTTCAATGGAAAATATACAGGAGGAAGTTCTGATTTCTGTTACCACGCTACACAAGAGCCCTGCTCACGAACAAGACTTCATTTGCAGGATAACTATACACAGAACAAAAGACAATCAGGATTCCAAGGAATTTACTGTCAGAGATGAGACACAATACATGTAAATTTTCTACAAGGGAAGTAATGAGAAAATAGTATTGGCCAACATGAGAAGTGCTAATAATGCAATTATGACCAAGATTTTTATCAGCATTGCTGTAAGAATTCATTTCAAAACTTTCACAAAAATTACCATGAAAATAAACATTTTGTTCCAAACAATGTAATTCTTTGCAATTAAGGGGGAAAATCTTGTTGTTGATAGTAACTTTGCATTGCAACTTCAAAAGATTAAGATTTTTTTTTACTGCATCTGACATTATGTAAAGCTTTTTTGCACAAAACAGCTAACAGAGAACAGCAGCAAAATTTATGTGAAGAAAAACCTGGATCCTTCATAACATGTGATAAATATAAATGTCAGGTCAGCCAATTAATTTTAATTAACTGGAAATCAGAATTGCAAGGACAGACTGTATTAAGCCTACAGAGTGTTCATGTTCTGGTACTGATGAAATAAAAGTAATAGCTATTAAATCAAATTATAATGAAGAGGTAATGTTAAGAACTAAGAAACATTTATTTTTCACCAGCGTTAAGTTCAAAGGAATTTCAGTAACAAGTTCTTATTTTGACCAGCTTTGATAAAGGGATCAATACCATAAATGCAGTTGTAGAAATGCAGGGAGGTGTGTGGGGTTGTGCTTTTTTCCTTTTTAATATCTTCTCAGTCCTGTAAGAGGATGATCATAGACATCATCTTCCCTACTTTGTGAACCAGCTACCAGAAGATTTCTGATTCTAATTCTTGAGGCAAGAGCCCCCAAGACACAGAGCAAGGTCTCCTGAGAGCCAAGGAGAGGGGAAGCCCTGAGTGCTGGCAATGGCTCCTCTGTATCAGAGAGCTGTGCTCCTGGCCCGGCACAGAGCAGATGACATGCCTCATCCAAGTTTACCAGGTAAAGTCACTTGCATGAACCCTCAAGCATGACCTTCCAGGAGGATATCAACGCTCCAGCACCTGGCACCTCATTCCATCTGCTCACCTCTTGCAAAAGCCAAGAGAGGGAAAGAAGCTGCTCAAAATGGCAAACTTACAAAGCAGCATAACTGCCGTGCTTTGAAGGAGCCTTGTTCTGTACAACAAGGATAAATATCTTCTCTGAAGCATGTACTAATATTCTCCCTCTCTTTCCTCCACCCTTTCCACAGCCCTTGGGAAATCTCTCTCCTCCCACTCTTAAAGCTTCCTTCTGTTCCTCTGCTGCTGAATGATCCTGTTGCCTGAGCAACGGCAGCTGAGGAGGGGAGCAGGGAGACGGGCCCGGCCCATTGTGCGCTCTGGCAGCAGCTCTGCTCTGTGACCCCACAGCAGCAGCCTCAGGAAATGAGCAGCTCAGCTGAGTGAGGTGCAAACTCCTTATTAGCTGAAGGACATTTTGCAACCACCTTATATTTTTGTGCAATTGTGAATAAAATAACACTCAAGGCTGTCAAGCAAGTAGTTGTTTAGCTTATCTACTACATCCAGATTATATTCATAATGCAACCATATTTGTTAGTCTTTAATTTTGGTCCAAGAATTAATCTCTAGAATCAGACTCTGATCTAAAATATTCAAATTATTATACAGTGTCTCTTTCCCCCTCTGCTCTTTTAATTGTGCATTTTAGAATTCAGAAAGGCAACCAGAACAAAACCCCAAATCTACTTCAATATTTGCAGTGTGCTTTCTTTTCATCTTTGCTGTCTGTCTCTTGGTATTTGAGCGGTATCTGGTGAAATGAGCATGTGCTATAGCTCTGCAAGAAATAATAATCTCTGCAAGATATCCAGCAGAGATTTCTTTTCTAATATTGTTTTATTGGAAGACTTTTTTTTTTAATAGCATTCTTCTTACAGGGTTTTGTTTTCCTACAGTTTATGAAACTCCATGGGCTACCTCCCCCTCCCTTGATAGTTTATGATCAAAATGTGTAATTGATTACTTGCTGCTCTGGTGAATCCAGGAGGGAGGGTTGTGTAGGTTTTCCTGCTTTTGAGCAACTCTCACTTGCAACATCAAATACGGAATAGTTTGTGCTGACACGTCTGAAATGACACTTCACTCTCTTCTTACTATAATTTAATTTTTACTCCTGAAATAGAAGCACAGTTAACTAGATGTTCCAGTTGCATCAGGCACTAATGATGAGTTACTGGGAAATTATTTGGCCTTTAAAATTTCATATCAGTGTGAGCTTCATTCAAAATTAATTTATCCAACCTATCCAAGCGCCTTCAGCAGCTGCATGCTCACTAATCTTGTCCTCTGCACTATATTTATAAAAATTTTAAAAAATTTTTTTAGACTATGCTTGTTTTTGCAGAGCATAAAATAGAGAACAACTGTAGTTCAAGCTTGACAGGCCCAACCATAAAAACCTCAGAAGATAATCCTTAATTTTTTGCTCTGCTTTCTCCAGAGATAATCTACTTCCATTTTCAGCTGTCCAGCAGAATAGCCAGATTGAGTATCATGGGAGTAAAACACAGTCCAGAATTTATGGCTTACTAAATCCAGAGAGAAGCTTTAATTAATGAAGTCTTGAGCACTGTGACTAGACAGCAGATTCTATCTATTCATTTGGAATAAAACTTCTATGATTTCTCAGTGCACCTGCAAGTTTCAAAAGCATCTATCAAAAGTGTTACTGCCCCTATGCTTGGGAGCGCATGGATCATTGGCCAGAGGTGCCTTTTCCATGGCTCTGACCAATGGCTTCAACAAATCAGGTGCTTGTATCCAGCTCTGAGAGCAGAAAAAGTCATGGAGTTCAGGGAAGAAAAGGGACTAAGGCCAAGCATCCTTAGTATGACTCATGGATTTCGATGGGATTACAGAGGGATGGAAATAGACCACATTTACCCTATTAGGTCACCATGCTAATATCATTAATCTTCTGTCAGGGAAGGATTGCTCCTCCCATGCTGAGATTTCAAGTATAAGGATAATTTGCCCATGGGGGTACAAGGAAGGTAGAAGAAAAAAAGTGAAATAATGGTAAGAGCTTGAAGGAACAACATAAAAAAATTTGAATACTCTGATTTCCATGAAAAGATCCTAACAAACATCACTTATAGACTCTTATCAATATAAATCCTCATCAATACATTCATCATTTATCTGTTTGTCAGCACAAATTCTTCTATGCAGATAACCTTCTACTCATGATTTTCATTTGGTAAAAGCTGTAGCACAAAATTTTATTTGGCTTTGGATAACTTCAGAAAACCTTACTCTTGTATCACATAAGAGATTTGCACTTAAAGCATGCAAAAAGCTTAGTTATGCCCATCTCCACTCCATAAAACTTGTCAGAGTAATATTTTTTAAAAATCTCACAAAGACAAGACTTTAAAAAAAATAATATTATATCTTCCTCAAGCTCTAATGAAATTTCTTAGTGAGGAGGTGGAGCAAAATCATCTCTGTGGTAAGGGCACTCAGCTGGAAGTGGATCTTGGATGGGCTTTGTACTTTTTCAGTGAATAATGAATTAAAGACAGAAGATGAATAATTAATTCATTTTAAATCAGAAGAATTCCATGAAGCAGGAAGAACAGCTTATGACTTCCTCCTTCAGGTAAGTGTCCTGGGCATTAGGCTACAGAAGTTACCTCCCATTTCCTCTCATTCCCATGGCTTTAATGTCCCATTCAGTAAGATCTTGTTAGTTAACAGCCTAAATTCTGCGTAAATCAAGGTATGATGCTGTGGCTGACCTTTGGGAGTGACTGCAGCACACCAGTCAAGAACAGACAGGAAGAAATTCAGCTTCTCACAGGTTGGCAGTAATAAATTGCATAGGACCATGATGCTGTGCGTCTGTATATTTTGCTCATTCTTCAAGTTTTTTATAAACTCACACCTACTTTATCATATTTTGACCAGTTTCATCCAAGCCAATCAGTGTCATGGTTTGACACTGGCACAGTGCCTGCACCCCCATGAAAATGCACCTTCCCAAATAAACACTGTGAGATGCGATCTGGAACAGAGCAGAGCAGGCCCAAGCTTAATAACAAAGGGAAAAAAACTTTATTAAACTACTACAATTATAAGAGACACACACACCAAATCCAGAATGGAAACCTTCCAAAACATTCCTCCTCCCCCACCACCCAAACTCCAACAAACTACAGTGAGACACAATTCAGACCCTCAATCAGGTTATCACCTTTCAATATAATCAATACTCAATCCATCAGGGGAGAGAGGAGTCTGTCTTGCACCATAGACCCCCAGGAAACACAATTGCCACTTGTTGTGACTCTATGTCGCACATGGCACCACCCGGAGAGAATCCGGCGGTGTGACACTCTCCTCTCCATGTCACAGTGCTCTCACCACCGTGCATGGACCAAGACTGCTCATAGGGCTCCTTTAAGGATGCTTTGCCAAGGACCAACAGGAACAACAGTCCAGTGTCTCATTTTGGGACCACGGTCCCCCCCATTCCTCCTCCCCTGGGGCCGAGGGTGAACACAGAGATCTTAATCTTCCTGAGGACAGAGAGCATCATCACACCCTCCTCAACTTTCTCTGTTCACTCCATTCCTGTACTGGTAGTTGCTGAAGCAGGTCTCTTGGCTCACCATTGCATTCCCCTAAAAATGCAGTGTCTCTTGCAGGAGAAATTGGTTCAGTCTGTGGCTAAAAAGAAAAGTCCAGCCAAAAGCCACTCCATCATTTCCCCCAACCTTCTTTTCCTAACATCTCAGGTTCCAGACTGTCTCTCTTTTCTTTCAAATTGAGGAGGAGCAATATTTCATAAAGCTTTCATTCCCCAGGAAAGGGTTAAAAGTTCCAGACTCCCAGGACAGCTGAAATCTCGGCCCAGGACTCCATCTCCCATGCTGGACACCCTCCCCTTCCCCCCTTCTCCTCTGCCAGCAAACTTCCAGGTGTCTTCAGGCTCTCTATCTCTTTCCCTCAAGAGGGGCCTATCTCCCCAGGCCACATGGCTTCCCCTCTCCCACTCAGCCTTTGGCTGAGCAGGGGAGGGTCTGCACTCTCCGATGACCGGAACCAAAGAGACAGTTCTCCTGGGAGTCCTGTGTTCTCAGAGGTGTGTCCAGCCTTCAGTGGTCACTCCAGGTGCCAATATCCAAATGTGACACTGATTGGCTTGACTACCAGCTTCCTGAGAAAATTCCCTTCTGTGTCAAACCACAACAGACAGGCACAGAGAAAATGATAACATCTAAATTTGAATAATAAAAAAGAAAAAATAAATATGAGTACTGCCAGTATCCAAAATGTTTCAGAATCTCTCTTACCACTGAGGTGACAAGACAACACTCGTTCCTCCTGTTGTGAAACCACCTACATTTCCTTCAAAATAATATCTGAGATTGGAGGCAAAGTTTTGCAAGGCATGGATCCTTACACTTGTTTGGGCAATTCCATTTCTTCTTTATATGTAACTTTGGGTGTTTGAATATTGCTAAAATACTGTTTGGCTTTTATGGACAGTCTGGGTAAAAATATATTTCTATCTTGCTAGAGAATTTTTTAGAGAGTTTTTTTTTTTCAAGATGAAGTGACTGAAAATTCTTGAGGTTACTCAATAAAGCATGCATCTAAATTGGTTTAAATCTCAATGGATGATTAACAACTGAGTCTTGGATTGGGAGACACCAAGCTCTTCTGAAGGAAAAAGAGGCACACAAGGCCACACCAGTATAATTTTTCTCAGTTTGCTTTAGATAGTATTCATTTGACACGGCACCTGTACTTTCTTATGCAGCTTGATTTCTAAAACTTCTAGAGGATGCTGAATAAAAAACAACTAACAAGTAAATAGGTCAACAACAGAAGCACCTAACTAAGGCCTGCCATTTGGTCATGCATTCCTGCTAGAAATCCCTGCTGTACAGTGAAGATGGCTGCAAAGGGGAAAAAAACCCCCAGACTTTGCGGTTTGGTCCACCACTGTCTTGTTTGATTTAACAAGCACTTCCACTTCTCAGGTGCTGCAAACATTAAACAAGAACCATGAAATGACTCTGGGGGGTGTGGCAGTTACATCTGAACTGCTTTTTTGCATGGTCAGCTTCTATGCAGTAACAAAGTCAGTGAATGATCTTTTCATTCACTGTTTTCACTCTTTTGGTCAAACTCTGATCCATATCGAGTTACGTTCTTAAGGGTTACATACTTGAGGGCATATCACTCTACATGATGAAAAGTGAACTGCCATATCTTTATCTATTCCTCATCCACTCAATACTTCCAATATCTGTATCCTAGTAATTCTTAACGACACAAGTTTTAACTTTCACAAGTTCTCTTGTGAATCCTAACTCTGCGGATTTGTCCATATAATAAAAATGCTTTTAAAGAGTGCCAAAATGTATTAAAACTGAAACAAGCCAGCAGTAGGTACATGTAGCTTAATTACTGAGATAAATGTTATTTGGGAACATGTACCACAGTTACAAGAGCAAATGGCATTCAGTATACTTCCTGTTGCTACTGGCTGTGGGCTGAGCTAAAAGAGGCTCTGCCAACAGGCACCCAGGGAATCTGCAGTTGGGCATCTTTGCTTCCTTAAGGTTGAATTATCCATTTCTTAAGGATCAGCCTGGGTAAAGCTCTCAGTTTAACATGGTCCACAACCCAGACCATTCCCACAGCAGCCCAAGGAGCACGTGGCCAAAGCCTACATTTGTTCTAGGCAGGTGTTTGTTGTTTTGACAGGATTTGTTAGATTATCTTGATAATCTCATTTGTGCTATGACTCCAGCAATGACCTAGCAGGGAACAAATCAAAAAGACCAAGCACTGGGACATGCCCACCCGGCATCCCCTTTGGACAGCTCCCTAATGAGGAAGCACTCCAAAGCAGCTCACTCACACTGACTCTAAACCAATGTGTAGACTACAACAAGGACAGACCTGATGTACTGAAGCTGGCAACACAGATGCATAAACCATTTCTATTGCACTTCCATACCATTCCAGAGCTTTCTTCTCCACGGAGAATATACTTCCAGTTGAAATACAAACATACACGTGTTCTCACACAGACATATCAAATGGACAAATAACTGATACTTGGTGGTAGAAGCATTCTCAGCATTGTTTTGTGATGCTCAGTGTTTCCTACAGCTCAAGAGTTAGGAGGATTCTTCTCTTGCCTGCTGTAAGTGCTCCCTCTGTTGTTGTGCAGAGGAGCAACGAACAAACATGTTACATCAGCCTGGTATTTTTCTCATCTTCAAGTATTCCATCTTGAGATAACTTTTCATGCTTATTTTCTCCCCAGGCAACTTCTGTCTTAGCCCAGCCTTACAAAGTACCGGTGGCATCATTTAGAATAACAATGTTTCTAAGGAAAAGTAAACCCCACATTTAAACATCCTGAATTTGCCCTAAAAAGCTTTTTACTATTCATATTAAGCATACTGCAGAACTCACTGATTTCAACGGGGATTAGAAATCCAAAGACTGAGTTGAAAAAAATAAAGATGATGAAAATAATGACACAGAAGACAAATAGCAGGAATTTTAATTTAAAAGTTTAAAGGCCAAAATCCCTGCTCACACTCAAAATCATTTGTGAAACCCATAACAGCAACAAAATGACAGAGGAACTGCAGGCACAGAGTCTAGGGCACTTTATTGGAGCAAGACACAAAAAGCACATTGGATGTAAATAACTGTGTGGATGCAGAAAACCTATTTTTTCAGACATTTTATCTTTAGATTCAAGCACTTCTCTAGCTCGGTCCAGGCAGATATGTGTTAGCTTGTCTGCAGAGTGGTTTCCTGGCACTTGCTGCCCATGTGATTTGCTGCAGCTGTCTGCCCTTGGCCTGGGTTCCTGCTGCCTGGAGAATTTCTGCCCCTGGGTCTGGCAGTGCAAGAAAAAGCCCCTCTGAAAACTTCCAGACCTTGGAACCAAGCAGGACTCTGTTTATTTTTGTGCGCCCTAAGCACTAAGTGCTGCAAATGCAGCTTGCCCAAGAGTCAGCTCATAGAGGCTCCACTGAAAGCCAAGTGCCTGCAGAGTTGTCTCCATGGAAAACTGCCCAAAGAAGCACTGAATCCAAAGTAATTTGTAGGCTGGAATCAGAGTAAAGTTAAAATTTCAAGTTTCAAAGTTTGTTATTAAAATTTTGGGGTTTTTTTTTCTCATTTCTTCCAACAGCCCAAACCCATATTTTGGGTAAAAAATCTTTTTGAGGTAAAAACCAGCCCTCATAAATGAAAATTGTAGTTTTCAAATCCACTGTTGACTGAGACAGTGAATTAATGCACTGTTAGGACAGTTTCCAACAGAAAGAAGCAATCATCTGAAAAATCAGCCCGCAAGATTATTCTGTATTTGTGTATAGTTACCGCTCCCTTTCCCTACTATAAATCCACACAATGATCTTGACTGATTTCCCTGAACAATGTGGAAAGGCTGGACGTGATATTAATATCCAACCTTTTACTTGAAAACATGGATACAAGGAATATTTTTTCCTGTAAATAGAAGGCTCCTAGAATGGCAATATCAAGAAACACTAGGAGAGATGGTAACCTGAAAATCCTGTCATAAAATGGTCTTAAATATGGCCAGGAAATAAAATAAGAATTAAAAATTGTGTCATAATTAAGCAACAACAGTCTAAGAAAGAGAACATATAGAAGAAAGAAAAGGACACATTTCACCATTGCCAGGTAAATCTCAGGGGGCTGGAACTCCTTAGAATATATTGGTTTTCAAGTGAAATTACGGAAAATATAGCATCTGTGATTTGGGAAGAACTAATCTAATTAATCAATGGCTAGAAAAAGGAGAGAGCTATTTTTGAGTAGCAGCTACTCAGCAGGCTATAGGAAATGAGTTAATGAACTAATTTGTTCATTATCCAGGAATAATATTGATATCCAGGGATTACATCAGCAACGAGATCTCAGCACCCAGAAATAGACTGTTGCGTTACTGGGAATTTCAAGAGCATTTAATGTCCAATTTCTTCCAGGACTCTGGACTCTTTTGGAAAATCCTCAAGCTGTACTTTTTCATCTGTACATACAGATAATAGATTGAAGATTTGCTTGTCAGATTTCACAACACAGTATTTTACAGAACAGCTGAGCTCTGCAGTTTCAGGTCCTTTAGAGAAAGGGCCAAGGAAGAACCTGTGAAAGTGGATAAAAATGCACTCCATGTGCATGGTTTTCACACCAGCACTTTTATAAACACCAAAAGGGTCACCAAAAGAACGTGTCCTAGAAGGGCTGCAGTGTGATGTGGGATACTTCAAACTGCTACAGCACACAAATGTCTTCTTTCCTTTCCAAATATCCAAGTGACTCTTCAGCTGTTTTACCAGGGACATCTCAAAATAGAAAACATGGCAGAGCAGGATAACCCCAGTACCATTTCATCAATTCCCATGTCAGAGCCAAATTCAGAGCCAAAACTGTTATAGCCTTTAAAAAATAGTAATTAAAAAACCCCCAAACCAAACAATCACAAACTTTCTAAACTAAAATATTTATATGAAAATGTATTTTTTTAAATTGAGGATATTTTTTTAAGAACTGAAAAAATCCCCTAAGGTAGATAATTTTTTATGAAACACCTTTTGCAGCATTAGTTAAATTCAGGTTTTCATGTTAGCAAGGTTTTACACGATTATTAGCAGCTGCCATATGAAAATAAAACAAGAATGAAAACATTTAAAAATAGAAATTAAAGAAGCCAGAGACAAATTATCAATGTCTTAATTAACATTTTTCACATATTTAAAATATTAAGGATTAAATTTTAAATTGAGACAAATTATATTATTTAAATTATTTTAAAATAAAATAAATTTTAATTAATAATATTTTCCTATAGTATAACAGAGCTGAGGGCTCAGATTCCAGAGCTTTTAATCTCCTGTGAAGAAAAAACTGCATTCCTTTAACTGTTCTTGATTCTGGCAATAAACACCTCACATTCCGATTTGGCTAAAGTGAGGATATCCTTGCATACAGTAATATACTGTATTATCCATGGATATATTTTTGGATATGATATTTATAGAGAGAGAATGAACAGGAAAACTTTCTGGAACACTCTAATAGGTATCGAAGAATGAAAACAAAATTAATAGAGAAAATAATAGAGCAAGCTTCATGGTGCTGCTCTAAGACGACATAAAGCAGCCCCAAAAGCAAAGCAACATCATTCAAGGAGATAAAAATGCAGAAAAAACTTTTCATTATGAGGCAGTATCTAAATTCACCTGAGATTAAATAATCAGTCTTATTTAAAACTAAGGTAACCAGTTTTAAATTATTTGGACAGCTGGAACACCACATATTATCTCTAAGTGGGCACTGAATGTCTTTTACACTTACAGCTGTGGAAAGCCAAGGGAGCAGGGGCTGTGCATTTAGTATCTTAAAATACTAATCCAACTCAAGATTTAAAAGCAGTGCCAGCATCCCTTTTTCCTATCCATCTCCAAAGGAATCTTTATTTTTTCCAGGCCTTTCTCAGTGTCTGAAGAAGGCAGACAAAGGCAGGCAGGCAGGAGTCCCTCAGGAATTTCAGCAATAACCTTTGCACAGAAGGGCTAGTAATGCTAGCACACAGTATGTGAGATAAATGTCATGGGTCTTCTTAGTTTTGTTGATTTTCTCCTGGTTTAGGACAGCTTTATAATTTCAAAACTCCCATAAAATTATGAAAAGTGGCTTTCAAGCATGAACCCTACTGTTACTCCTGGGATTATGACTTCATTGTAGTGACCCTGACCCCACTGCAGTGTTTACAGGAGCACAGAAACCAGCTGAAAATGTATCAATCCTTGATTTCTGTAACAACACAGAGGTCACAACCAGTCTGCTTACACCAACTGGAGACAAAAAAAACCAGTAAACCACTTTTTACATACTGTCAAGCACTCGTTTACTTGAAAAATATTTGTTATCTTACAAAATGCATTGCTGTATATAACGTAACACTCCTCAGATAGCCCTTACCCAACACAATCCACTTTCTCATCTTCGCAGCAAAACACAGAAGGGTTGAAATTGTTAAAGTGGCCTTAGCTGATTTATTCAAGCAGGTCCTGATTCTGCTTTAGCTTTTCCCATTGTCGACTCACAAGCATAAAACCACCTAACAATTTCCAAATTGTCATTCAGGGCTCCTTTATTCCCAATTTACCTATGGCTTTTCTAGTTTTAAAAATCTTTGCCCAGATAGAAACCTGGAACTGACCTCGAGGAATGTGCAGGGGGCAAAGTGGCTGTGAGGCATGTTTAAATTGCCTCCTCAAGAACCAGGACATGGAATTCTGGCATTTCACGCTGCAGAGAACCACTGAATCCCGGAATGGTTTGGGTGGGAAAGGACCTTAAAGTTCATCCAGCTCCATCCCCGCTATGGGCAGGGACACCTCTCCCTAGACCAGGTTGCTCCAAGTAGTGTCCAACCTGGCTTTGACGGAGACCCAGGTACGTCAAAACTCGCTAGCCCCAAAATAACAGTCCCACCCGCTGCAACGCACAGAAAAACCGAGTCCCGCGGGTGGGGGGTCCCGCCCTCATGGCCACTCCGCCACTCCTCCCCTCCTCATGGAGACCCCCCCCCGCCTCCGCCCCTCATGGCGGCGGCTCCTCCCCCTCTCCTCACGCCAGCCCCGCCTTACCCACCATGGCGGCTGCTCCTCCTCCCCATCACGACGGCCCCGCCCCACCCGTCACGGCAGCTCCTCCTCATCCGTCATGGTGGCTCCTCACGACGGCCACCGCGATGCACTGTGGGAGCCACAGTTCCCGCCCCCGCCTCCCATGCCGGGACTACATCTCCCAGTAGGCGCGGCCGCGGCCGCCGCTGGCAGAGCATGCCGGGAGCCGTAGTTCCGGCGCGCAGCACGCCCTCCCCCTGCGGCGCGCACAGAAACCCCGTGCGTGCGGGCGCGGCGCTCTCTTGGGCCGCTGCCGCCATTCCGCGAGCAGCGCCGGCAGCTCGCGCTCCGGCCCCGCCATGCAGATCTTCGTGAAGACCCTCACGGGGAAAACCATCACCCTCGAGGTGAGCCGCCGCCGCCGCGCCGCCCGTGCTTGCCGGTGCTCCAGAAGGCGGGGATGTGCCGGCAGAGCTCGGGATGTGCGGGGAAAAGCGGCCCTGCACTGCCTGGGCGGTTCCGACCACGCGGTGGGGGCCGGAATGGCCGTGGCAGCACCGGGCTTGTGCCGGGAGCACCTCGTGGTTTTTCGGCCTTGCTGGGCCAGTTAAAATATGCAGCGCGTTTTGTTTCTGTTGTTCTGTTTATAATAGGTTGAACCTTCTGATACTATAGAAAATGTAAAAGCGAAGATCCAGGATAAGGAGGGTAAGCTCTAAAGGCACTTTTTGACTGTTATATATCGATATCAATCGGCGTATCTTATATATATATCTCCAGTCTTGTGGATTGATGTGTGTCTTACACAGATGTAATTCCCTGCAGCAATCTTGTTTTTATTACAGCATGCCGTAGCTTCTGTCCCTTATTAATTCCTGATTTATGTCACCATTAGGCATCCCTCCGGATCAGCAGCGGCTGATTTTTGCTGGGAAGCAGCTGGAGGATGGACGCACACTGTCTGACTACAACATTCAAAAAGTGAGTAGGAAAGGCAGGACACAGCAGTGCAGTACCCAGGAGCTAGCACGGGCACAGCTGACTGAGATTAAGAAATGTTTCTAATAAATTCGGTCAAATCAAGGGATTGGAGTAGTGTTAATGCTGGGAGCTTGGGATGCCACCTTAACAGCAAATAATCCTTTTAGAGCTTTTCTAAGTCCCTGGTACTTAAAATGCACTTTGAAGGAAGAGGCCTGTTTAAGTGTTGCAATTGCCTTGAGAAAGCATTTTGAGTCTACTTCATGTGCTTTACAAACAGGAATCAACCCTTCACCTGGTGCTGAGACTTCGTGGTGGTGCTAAGAAAAGGAAGAAGAAGTCTTACACAACTCCCAAGAAGAACAAGCATAAGAGAAAGAAGGTTAAGCTTGCAGTGCTCAAGTACTACAAGGTAGGTAGAACTCACTCAGGGAGAAACTTGATGGAAACTCAGCTCTCATCAGGGAGGGTATGGGGCCTGTAACTGGTCTGCACAGATTCTGGTGTATTTAGTATTTAAACTCCTTCTCTTTGCAAATATCCCATGTGTTAAACAAAAGACACATGACCTATTGCAATTAGGCACTTCTGACTTGTACTTGAAGAAGTTTGATGTAGTTGTTACAGAAACTATTATGGCAATGAAAAATACTCAAAATTATTTGAGTAAATTATTTGAGAAAATACTCAAGATTATTGTTGCTAAAAGGTTGAGAGAGCATGTGAGCCATTGCCTGTTTGTCCTTCCCAGGTGGATGAGAATGGCAAGATCAGCCGCCTGCGCCGGGAGTGCCCCTCGGAGGAGTGTGGGGCTGGAGTCTTCATGGCCAGTCACTTTGACAGACACTACTGTGGCAAGTGCTGTCTGACATACTGCTTCAATAAGCCAGAAGACAAGTAAATGTACCAGACAATAAAAATCTGAGCTTCTGTACGGCTGAAGGATTTATTTCTGTGGTGCTGTGTTTTCTCTCAGTGAGAGAAAACACAGTGAGAAAAATCTGTGGACCTTGGAGTGCTGCCAGCCAGCTAGGGTGAAATACTTAGTGTAAAACTGAAGCAGCAGTTGGATTTAAAGAATACTGGGTACCAGTTGTAAAAGGAAGAAAACCAACACCCAAGCTGACCTTAAAAGTGGTCTCTTTAACATGAGACAGTTCTGATGTGGAAAAATAGCAACTTCAGAGGTCCAGAGTGGGTCAGTGCTAGAGAGTGGGGTGACCAGGAATCCTGGTGACAAAATGCAGCCAACACACTGAAACACTGCACAGCAGAACGGGGAGGGGAGGGAGGAGATGGCTCAGCTGATTTTGGAACCAAGAGATTGTCATCAGAAATATTTTACCATGCTGGTTTTACACACTTGAAGTGCTTAGAGTTCATCAAATGATTTATCCCGTGTTTCAGTGAAGGCAACTGGTTGTTTGACATGATAGATAAGCAGAACATTCTGGATATAAAATATATCTGAAGTGCTCTGATTAAGGAACAGCTCCTATGCATCTCTGAAAGTTCATTTAATGTTAAGAGTTAAAGGCCAGCCAGGATCATAATATATGTCCTTTAGTGTTCACATGTTAAAATGTCTTTAAAATCCTGGGTCCCAGGAAGTTGTCTGCTGAACTTCTTTTTCTTCATAACAGATCATTTCATCTCCAATACTGAACTCCAGATTTTTGTCCAAACTCAATCCACAATCCATTCCTGTTTTTATTACCTGGACATCATCTTTATGGTGCTTCAGTGATGATAAACATCCTACAAAGAGAAAAAATGCATGAAATACACCACCAGCAGCAGAGCAAAAGACTGGTTTCCTGCAGGATTAATGCTTCACTTTGTGGCTCCACAAGGAAAGCAGGAAAATGTAGGGATATGGGGGGTGCTTGTGGTTAATAGAAGTCAGACACCAGCTCCTTTTGGCACGTAGATCTTGTGATGCTCCAACTTGCCTACCAGAGTGGGTGGCTGGAAAAAAGGTCTGGGAACAATACACTGGCATTTGGTGGCTTTCCTCTCCATCCTGGACAGAATTCAGGATTTCTCTAGGATCCTTTGCACTGACTTCCCAGGGAACTAGCAATATCTAAAAATACTAAGCACAAATCCAACTTTTGTGGCAATTCCACTCACCTTTCCAAATAACATCCCTGTTACGGATTAGCTTAAACTTCATTTTTCTGTCCAGCAGCCCTTTGTGCACTCGGCATCCAGCCACTGGAATTTTGTTTTTTCCTACTGTGACAGAGAAGGTGTCAAGAACAGAAGCTTCCCCTAAAAAAAAAGAAAGTAATTTTGAAGTCCACGGGAATAACAAACTGGCACGAGGTAGAAGCAGGCTGCATTTTTCTACTTGGCATGCTTTAAGATAAAAAAGCAGTTACAGAAGAGTATAAAATTTGCCAGATTTTGAGGCAAAAGTGTATAAATGAAAACTCACCTATTGTAGTCTCCACCACAGTTGGGGGCAGCCTGCTGTTCAGTTCATCCTTCAAGTCATCTATAAGTTTGTAGATAATGTTGTGAAGTTTAATTTTTATTCCCTTTTTATCAGCCAGCTTTTTGATACTTTCATTGGCTTTCACGCTGAATCCAAATATTACACCTGATAAATGAAACAACTGTCAAGGGATGACTACAAGGGATGAGTCTTTGAACAGTTAAACTGAAATTCTGCAGCACAGGGTACATTTTATGCCTGCCTCTCTTTTAAGGGGGGACCATTTGGCTCTCCCACTATGGCTCATGGACTGCTACAAACCTATCAAAATAAATGACCCCAAAAAGCCCAGAGAAGGTTCCTGATGACAGAGCTGGCGGTATCAAAGCAGAAAATAACACAGCTCATGTAGAGGACACAGATCTCTCTTTTTGGGCTGGAAAACCAACTCAGTTTTCCAAATAAAACTGGAAGTGAATTCTAAATGATTCTTGCCACTTGTGAACTATGGCAGGTGCAGTGACCTCACTCACTGCAGCAAGTGAGAATTATGGGGTATGAAGAGCAACTGACTCAGTCCTAGATCCAGTTGCCTCCATGAGCAAAGACAAAATTATTTTCTAACCTGCTTTTCCAGCTTTGCCCTTTGTAAGCATCATAAAGCAGCCTGAGTGAAGAGCCAGAGCTCAACCTTAACACCTGAATTTCTGGCAAGATCTTTTCCAGAGTCCTGCCATTTCCATGAGACTTTGAGCCTCCCCCTCTGCACCAGTTTGATGTTCAAGGAAACATTTTCAAGATTCACAAAAATTTACCTTATTGATGCTGCTAATTATTATTGAGAAAACAAAACCTGATGGAGGCCTATCCATTTCAGTAAGTCAGTAACTTCAAAACTGTAAAAGGATTTTGAAACACCCACCATTAAATGCTTCAGCAAGGCTGATATCATTTTCACTGATATCTCCTATTCCAAAGTAGATAATATCTAGTTTGCATTCATCCTCACAATCATAGCTGTCCAGAATGTTCAGAATAGCTTCAACAGATCCATCCACATCACCTGCACAGATAAATGGAAGTACTGCTGTCTTTGTGTAAGTCAAAGACAGGAATACAACTAATGTAAACTCCACACAGTGCAACAGAAAGTCTTCTGACATCTGTCACTCTTACTATATTTTGAGTAATATGTTAAAACCAATCCAAAAAGTCTGTTAATTCCAAAAATCAACTGGGTACAAAAGGGCCAGAGGCTTTACATCTGCCATCAGTCTGGTCAAGTTTGCAGGTCTTCAACTACAGTCACTGCTTGAGTATCACTAAATGAGATTAAACCAAGTCCTCCTATCCCACTTTAGTATAGAATTGTTATTCTCTATTTTGCTGCTTCCAAACGCTTATAGCTTGGAGGGGGGGGGTTTGTTTTTTTTTTTTTTTCTTCATATATAGGGTTTCATATGTGTATATGTATTTTTATATATATATATTTATATAGGGGTTTATATGTATGGGTTTTACTCAGGAGTTCCTAGGTAAGTGCATTGAGCATGTTAAGTTTTCCTGTTGCTCTGGCCCTGCTGGCAGCTCATCTTCCTGACCAGTGGATGTTTTCTGATGCCCCCGCTCTTATAAGATAAGTTCAATAACCAGTTTTAAACTGATCAAACTTTTGGTAATAGAAACTGTGTTTAGTTTAGAGCTCTGTTTCACACTGAGCATTTGAGAAGCACAGAACCAAAGGAGCAGCACACAGA
The DNA here is from genome assembly GCF_048771995.1 of Taeniopygia guttata. Taxonomy (NCBI): domain Eukaryota; kingdom Metazoa; phylum Chordata; class Aves; order Passeriformes; family Estrildidae; genus Taeniopygia; species Taeniopygia guttata. The sequence goes on from NC_133027.1 coordinate 88,045,153, forward strand.
CAGAGACAGCACCTTTAACTATTAATGAGAGCGTATTTTCATCCATCTCTGTTCTCTCCTTAGGCCTTGAGAACATCAGATGCTTATTGGCCTTGTACAGTACTGCTTTCCTCTGTCTCCAGGTCAGGTGAGCCAGCTTCTGTTGCTTTTTCTCATATTCCAACCTGTGCTCCTTTTGCTTTGCTTCAATAACTTCCAGGTCCTTCTTCATCTTCTCCTGTTGTTCAACATAGGTCCTCCAAGCTACAACTTCCTGTGCCCTTTGCTGGGCAGGAAGACAGAAACATTACCTTTAAAGCACTGCAATTTCATCCTTTTGCATCCTCTGTACAGGCTCACTCATTTTCCTCCACTTTTAACTACACGTTTTGCTGCACAGATGGCAGAGAATGAGACAAGAGCTTTCCCTCCCTGAGCTACCGCATGACTTAAGGCCTATTTTTTACAGTATCTCTGCATTGCAGAAGAGAATTATTGTTCATTCTTTCATGTGTTTTTTTTTCCCAGCTCTCACAACACCTATGTCAAGCTGTATTTCCTGCATTTTCTTTTTGTCAGACAAGAGTTATGTCTTTCTCAAATTAAAACACTGACCTCCTCAAGTACTGTTCCAGTGGAGAGGAGGACAGCCCAGCAGGGGAAAGGTGGGAAAGAAAGAGGCAAAATGCAAACCCTCATTCCTCTTCTAGTGCATCTAGCTCAGGTCTCTTAATCCCCATGCTCAACCTTTCATGGGATTATCCAGGTGACTAAAAGCTCTCACTTATTTTGTTACTCAACTCCTTCCCCCCATCCTTGCAGCAGTGTGAGCTTTTCACTGAAGAGTTCTTTCTGTACCTCAGACTCTACTTCAAGGATTTCATCTCCTGCTGAAGGACATTCCTTCCAGCCCATGATTTCCACAGGCATGCCTGGTGAGGCTGCATCCACAGCTTTGCCGTTCTCATCTAACAGGAAACGCACTTTTGCCCAGGTCTTCCCTGCAACCAGAACACAGCCTTTCCTCAGAGTTCCTCTCTGGATGATGGCTGTGGTGAGTGGACTAGTGAAGAGCAGAGGAGAAAAATAACAGACAACATTCAAGTGAGGTTTCTCCCTGTCTTCATGGCCAGTGTAGGCACAACACAACCAGCATGGATTTGTGATCCATCACAGGCAGAATATTGCTGCGATCGCTTACTGGAGCACTCACCAAATGTTTGTGAGTTAAAAAGCCCCAAAATCTGTGCTGTACTCTTCATTTCTGCAGATCAATCCAAAGTCTGACATTTGAACCCAACAACAGGATGATTTCACACATTAAGTGAAACCCCAGCAAAAAAACTCCAACCCCAAACAACAAATCCTAACAACCTTGTAGAATTCAGTTCATTTTTAAAGAGGACAGAACATGCCCTGTTCATAGAACCTGCAAATGGACTAAGATACATAAGGGTAGAATGCCATCTTACACAAAACTAGTCATGAATTTTGTATGTATTGACTGTTAACTTCATCATTCCTACTTTTTAAAGGACATTTAAAAAAACACTTGAGTTCTACAATTTTAAACTATTTCCTGTTACAGGATTTTCATTTCAGGGATATGTTAAATTTTGTCCCAACAGTTTATAACCTCTTGTGTTGCAGAGAAGTATTTCAAGGCTCTGGCTAAGAACACTGCAAAGGAAGTGTTCTGGCTTTACTTCCTGAGGCACAAGTCCCCTGCACAGTGTGTCTGTGTTGTTACAAAGCGCTTCACTGAAGCTGCAGAGGTGGCACTTGACTCACCCTTTCCCTTTGTCTTTCCGAGACTCAATGATCGTCCCCTCCACCAGCCCTGTGGCATCTGCCTTCAGTTCCAACACCTCTGCCAGAGCAACAGTTGCCTCCGCCAAAACCATTAGGTTTTCCCCCTGCATAAAACCACACAGAATAAAGGAAGTGCCCAAGCAAAGTAAGATCAGAAGTTCAACCCTTAGTGCCAAATTCCTCCATTGAGATGTGATGACATTCACCACCCAGGCTAAGACTTCTGGACATCAGACACAAAACTGCTGGACTGAATTACCAGTAGAAAAATGAGATATTATTGCTTGCTGGAAGTCTGAGCCTCATAATACATTTTAGTGTGTTTCAAATAATTCTGGCAAGAGCCAGTAGCACTGAGCTCACGGCAAGATATCAAATACCAGGAAGAGAACCATTTTATTTTTCAGCTGCCAAATAAAAATGCATTTCTCTGCACATATTAGACACCAATGAATACCGTTTTTTCTACCACAATCTTACCTTGAGTGCAGAAATATTTACAGCCTGAACATCACCTCCAAACTCTTCACAAACCACATCGTGAGCCAGCAATTCCTTCTTTACTCTTTCAGGATCAGCTTCAGGTTTGTCACATTTATTAATGGCCAGGATAAGAGGAACTAAAAATAGAACACACAAACTCAGCACCAACCTGACCAAAACCTGCTGCTACCATCACAGCTGCTAGAAAAGGTCAGAGCAAGTTATGGCCACTTAGAACAGATCATCTAACTTGGTATCTCTTCCCTGAGCAGCCATTGAGATCTGAGCTACCAGAAGGAAGCTGGAGGAGTTAGCCATGTAGAGGAGGTAAAAAAACCCCAAACAATTAACGCCTGTCTTGCTAAATATTAATATTTTCGGATCTTTTGGTATTACTGCAACATTCAGTACATTTTCAAGCATCACAGGGGATGATTAATGGGACTAGGACAGTTCCCAAGTTCTGTGGATTTCAGTCCAAGGAGGCTTTTTTGAGGGGTAAAAGCATGGTTCCCAAAGCCCCCCCACTCTGTACCTCCTGCATTTTTGGCATGCTGGATGGACTCTATGGTTTGCTGCATCACTCCATCCTCTGCTGCCACCACCAGAATGACAATGTCGGTGACGTTGGTGCCTCTCGCCCGCATGGCTGAAAAGGCTGCGTGGCCGGGAGTGTCAAGGAAGGTTATCTTTTCCCCAGAAGGCATGTGCACTGTGGGCAAACGGTACAGCTTAACATCAGCATTTCACCCAGCTTTGACGTGTTCTAGATCAAGCATCACTCCTTTGAGGGCATTGTAATAATAATGACATGTTTTAGGCAGTCAGGTAATTGTTGGCATGAAGGTCAAATGTGCTGTTAAATCCTCAAGAACAAGAAAGTGTCCTGGGATCTTCCATAACTCAAAATAGTCTAATACCAACTTGTGAAGACAATTAATTTCAAAGTTTTATGTACATAACTACAGCAGGTATTAGCAACAGACATTTTATATTATGGTTTCCTTTCTCACCATTTATGTGGCAACTTTTCCCCAATGAACTGGCAGCAAGCCAGCCTGCTGTGTGAGATGGAGAGGAAATTGTGTTACACCTGAGCACGTGGACTTGGATCATACCAATAAAAGCTCCAATGTGCTGTGTGATGCCTCCTGCTTCCATCGATGCCACCTGGGTTTTCCGCAGGCTGTCCAGTAAGGTTGTTTTCCCATGATCCACATGTCCCAGGATGGTGACAACTGGGGGCCGTGGGGTCAGTACTGCTGGGTCTGCAGGAGGTCTGTAATTGCAGCAAAAACAGGGGCTGTAAATGCAAAAAAAAATTCACTGGGCCATGCCCACCACAGCACTTGATGCCATACAGTCGAGGCTGCCTCCTCCCCAGACACCTGCAAAAAGGGATAGCATAAAAAGAGCCAAAAAGAGAGTTCACAACTTGCCTCTTCACAGCATCTGTGTTTTTTCTTTCTTTTTCCTCTTTCAGTTTTGCTGATTTATACTTCATTCCTGATTTTTGCACAATCATCTTGATGTGGTCTTCATGTAAGATGGAATCTGGTTCTACTGAATCAAGATTAATGTCTGTGTACAGCAGCACTTCATAAATATGATCTGCAACAAACATAAACACATCTAATGATTACATCCACAAAAACACGTGGGACAAAAAACCCCAACCCACTTCATCAGACTTTTTCATTACCTTCTTTGTGCTAATAATCATTATTCACCAAGCAGTTTTCCTTTAGTTACATTTATCTAGAAGTTGCCATTAATCTACATACTTGCAGAGAAGAACTTCTTGCAGATTTACTAAAAATTACTACTCTGTTAGCTGCTAGAATCTTATCTTCCACTCAGATATTCATAGCTTACTTTCCCACTAACTCCAAAAGAGAAAACAACTGAAACTCGTAAAGCATACAGCAAAGGAGTGATTTAAGGAGGAAGGAAATTTGATAAATTTGATCATATGCTCCTTTTTTCGGTTGTAGAGACACGGAACATATTACAGTAGTCAAAAATTGTTACAAGGAGCAATTCCAGACAAGAATTGCCACTCCTAGTTAATCAAAGGACTGTTCTAATGAAACACAAATTGCTCCTCTTATTCCTACTCTGAATTTTGGGCTGAAGCTCTTTAGTCACGAGTTCTTAACTCATGGAGGTCCACCTCTGACAGACCAGGGTGCAGCGTTTTCCTTCTGGAATAACTTAGCCCCTGGGAACCACAGCAACAAGGAGCAGCCTGCATGGATCTGAGGCCTTTCTGCTGGACAGGGCACACAGACATGGCTTCTTCACACTTAAATGTCTGGCCTGGTCATTTGGATGGCCCAGCTTCTTTTCTCTTTAGTCTGCACTGTGTCTCCCAATATTTCCTTTGGGATGGGTCCACAATCACTAACTAAGGCCACTTTTCCTTTCCCACTGATGGAAGGGGTGTGACAAATGTTGCTGTTTCAGATCCCAAAGCAGGCTCCCACCTATGTCTTTGCCCATAGCTCGTGCCAGTTCCTCAACAGTCATCTTCTGCCTTATCTCCACTTCACCTCTCGTCAGGGGAATCTTCTTTTTCTTCTTTTTTGTCTCCTGCATGGAATTAGACACATAGACAGGAATATAAACTAAGAAATAACAAAAACAATATTAAAAAGACAACAGTCTCAAGCCATATGAGGTAAACACATCTTCTTTACTATAATACCAATTAATTACAATTCATGAATGAGTTAACACATTATAATGAACATTTCAAATGTACAGCAGACTACCCACAATCTTTTTGCATTTTTAATTTTTCAGAACAAGGACAAAAACCAATTGTCTTGGCTTGTAAGATAAGCATGTATTCTATTTGCCATCTGTTGGAGGTTGGGCAGTTTTTTTATCTCTTCCAAAAACAGTGTCTCTCTCTGGGGACATATCTTCTGTTAATGGATCATTGAATGACTCACTGCATGACTGGTAAAGTTATATCATCCCATTGTGAGATGCTCCACCCAGAGGGAGGAGCCAAGCATTCCTACATGCATGAAATTGGTATTTTTTGGGACACCAGGGCAGCCCCTCTCGCTGGATTCCCAGAGGAGCAGCCTTCTTCTCTGCTGGATCCCCAGAGGAAGACCAGGCCCAACTACTCCATCACCAGACCTTCAGAGAAAACTCCACCCTTCTACAGATCACCGCTTCAGCAGCATTTCATCTGCCAATCCAGGGGGAGCAGCCACCATTTAACTGGACTATTACCAACACCCTGACTCCTCAGGGTGTCAGGTTTCTGACTCTATCAGTAGTTTTGTTTGTACTAATTACATTTTTAAAAATTATTTTTATTTTATTTTTTTCCTAGTAAAGAACTGTTATTCCCATTCCCGTATCTTTGCCTAAGAGCCTTTTAATTTTGAAATTGTGGTAATTTGGAGAGAGGGGGTTTACCTTTTCCATTTCACAAGAAGCTCTTGCCTTCCTTCATAGATGCCTGTCTTTTCAAACTAAGACACCAATAAAACAATTTCCATTTTTGTTTGTAGTAATTTTCTCCAGTGTCAGCAAAAATTCATGATACTACTGGTCTTAGTATTTGAGAGGGAATAGCAAAAAAAATATACATTAAGTACACTTTGTCTTATAGATTTATAACAACTTCTCTATACTTAAGAATAAAGCACTTTTTTTCTTTTTTATTTAAAATGTTCAAACTGAGCTCTTGTACTTCCCACACAAACCCAGGGAATACTGGGTGTCCTTAATTACCTCCTTTGTGGCTAGATGTCTGCACTGTAACAAGGCAGCACTGATTAATCTGTGCTTTGGCCAGAGCTGTGGATGCAGAAGGAGGGACCCCATGGGATGTGCAGACAACTCCATAGGCTTCCATTGTGCTCCACAAACTTTCCTGGATGACAGGGCTCGCAGCTGGCAGGTGCCGTGAAGCTGCACCAGATTTTCAAACCTCAGCAGCAACCCTCGGTTCATTCCTCACTGTGAACACAAAGCACACGCTGAGATCAGCCTCGAGGCTCAAAGATCATCTTTCTCAGGACAAAATGTACAGGAATACAAGACGCAAATACTATGTTTCCAAACAGGCTTTTTAACACTGACAAAATTAAATTGTTTAAGAACTGTTCCAGTTTTTTCATTTCATTCTGTGCTTCACCTTTCTCCACTACTCCACTGCAGACACATGGATCTACTGAGAGCTTATAGATCTTTCATCTTTCTCCACTGATCTCTGATATAAACCATTAATTCCCCCACTGCAGGTTCTTTGAAATCTCCTACAAAAAAACCACATTTGCACTCCTCATGCTATACTGACAGAATTACCCAAGTGTCAATCACCTCTCTAAGCCAGCAAAATACCCCTGCAAAACGCCCTCTACCTGAGCATTTTAAGACAAAAGCAACTCTGAAAGACCACAGCACAGCAGTGACACCAGTGACGTGTGGTCAGAGACCTCCTGTGAGGCTAAGCCCTGGCTCAGCAATTAGGCTCCCGTCAGATCATCCCACATCTTGTTTTAACCATCTTAACCTTGGTTTGAGTAGTTTTGCCAATTATCCCATACAACAGTCTCTTTCCCGAGCTTCTCCTTTTGCTCAGAGCTGCCTCTGTACTGCCTGTTCTTCCCCAGGGAAGCTGTGGCTGCCACACCACAGTGTCCAAGTGTTCCTTGGAAGTGTCCAAGGCCAGGCTGGACGGGGCTCCCTGGGATAGTGGAAGCTGTCCCTGCCCACGGCAGGGGTGGAGCAGGATGGTCATTAAAGTCCCTTCCAACCCAAACCATTCTGTGATTCTGTCCTGCTGAGGGATGCACTCTGTTCCTTCCCTGTCCACACTCACAGGTGTCTTTGCGTCACTCTCCCCGCAGCTCCCAAGGCAGGGAACGTCCTCGGTTCCTCCCAGAATGGCTGCGAGCCCTTTAAACCCCCCCTTGCACCCGGACACCCTTGCTCACTTGCAGGAAGCAAGTGACTTGCAGGAAGCGCATGACAAAGTAACCAACCAAACCCAGCTATTTTGGTGGGGTTTTTAACCCCAAACAGAACCTTAAAGGGGCTGAATCGGTAAAATCGAGGGAGCCGCGGAGCTGCCACAACACGCTGCACACAAACACACAAACAACACAAGTTCAAGGCGGCACTGGCCCAGCTCACGGCAGCGAAGGCCACGCCAGGCTCCGACTGGGAAAACCCTCCCCGGTCCCGGGACGGAGGAGCGACATTCCCGCTCCTGCTGCTCTCCTGCACATCGTTCTGTCTGATTAATACCTGTCAGCTACAGTCCGCCCTCCTCGCGGGGGCAGCGCCTTTCTCCGAGCCCCCGAGTGCCGGCCTTGACAGCCCGAGGAATGAAGGAAGGAATGAGGATGGAAAAGAGGGAAGGGAAGGTAGGAAGGGAAAAGGCTCCGCGTCCCCTCCGCGCCTCACGCCGCTCTCTGCGCACGCGCCGCGAGGGGGTGCGAGGGAACCACGCAGGCGCAGCTGCGACCCCAGGGCTGCCCGGACGGGGGCGGGGCCTCGCCTCACGGAGGCGGGAAGTGCCCTCAGGGGCGGGGGACATGGACCCCGTCACGGGATTTTCTGAGCTTATGCCCATTCTAGGGTTTTGAAACTTATTTTTAAAAACATCTAGTTGTCTATCTACACACTTAAATCTGTTTTACTCCTTCCTGCCAGGAGACGGTAGCTTCCTCTCTGCAAAGCCCTGCCCACCCACATGCAATCTAAAGATTTAACGCGACTGGTTTTTAAGTCCTGTCTAATTTGGCGTCTCTAAAACAGGGCCACTTAAAATATAAGATGAAGCTCTACAAATGAAAAATCCTTAATGTTACCTGGTTAATGCTGGTTGTAAAGCCCAGAGGTAATCCCAGGGCTCTGCCCGGGACGGTGCTGATCCTGTGACGATCCCTGTCCGGACACTGCAAATTGTGTGTGCCAAGTAATGACCATAATTTCCTTTACATATATCTGAGCTGTGTGTTTCACGCTCTTTGCCCATAATGTGGAACCTGTGATAGTTCACACACGTGGTTTTCCACATGTTTCAAGAGCCATAACTATGTGTTTTGCGGCCCTCAGTATCTTTCCTACAAGTATTTGCTCATTTATGATGCCGAGTGTTGAGAAAAAAAAAACCAAACCATTCTCCATTTCAAAGGTGGGGTATTGACACCTTGAAATGCACAGAGCCCTTGAGTGTTCCTCCACGGATAAAATAATCTCAAAAAGAGATCACAGTTAAAAAAAAAAAAAAAAAAGTAAATAACAAAAGCTATGCAAAGCACAAGAAAAACAGTCAGTGTTCTAGCACAGAAGACATGCTGGGAAGGAACGGCTGGCACAGGGCCACTACGAGGGCAACACATGCTGGGACTGCCTGGGACTGACCTGAAAAACGTTTTAATGCAAAGATAGATTTAGCATGCTAAACAGTCATCAGAGTTTACTGCAAATCTGCTTTTTGAGTTGATTTTCCTCTGGATGCTGCCTGGAAATCTTCCTGTGTGCTGCTGTAAGGCTCTGGGAATTAGCATGGGATCGTATTTTATCCACGTCTCTTAACCACAGTCATCCTGTTTTAATTTAAAGCTTATTACAGATTGCCCGTTTTTCTGAAGGGTAAACTGGAAACAAATAATCGTTGATGTCATAGGTCAGGGAGATGGTTTGGGTTGCAGAAATATTTTCCAACTGTGTGGCCATTCCTGTTTGGTTTTGTCCCTTAGTTGCAATTCCTGATTATTATTTGTTGATTTAAAAAAATACAAATGATGCAGTTTTTGTTTATTTTGTTTATAAGTAACTTTCTTATCTAGCAGCGTTTTCAGCAAAATTGTAGGTTAGGAGCACGCCAGAACCTGAAATTAGAGTAAGAACACGTATTAAAAAAATTAATAGGTTAAATGGAGACAAATATCTGTTTGAAACCAACATTTGAACAAAATACAGTTCTCATGGAATGTGTGCTGAAGCAATGTATTAATGTCGCTATTTGGGAAGGAAATGGCTTTAAGGAACATGAAATGTATTGAACTGTGCGGGAGGGGAGGCTCAGCTGGGATGGAGATATATTATATCCACGGTGCGAACCGCAGGGGCTGCTCCTTGGCAAAAGCAGATCCGATGGATCTGCCCGTTCCCTGTGGCAGGACGCGGCCCGCGGGCGGCGCGGGGCGGGGCGGGGCGGGGCGGGGCGCGATGGCGGCCGAGCTGCGGGAGGCGCTGGAGCGGCGGCTGCGGGACCTGGGCATCGCCACCGTCATCGCCGAACACCCCCAGGTACGGCAGCTCCTGAAAACCCGGGAATAAACCCTGCCTTGCCAGCGGGGCACAGCGGGATCAGGGCGGGATGAGGTCCTGCGCCCGCGGTTTCAGCGGAAGTATCAATGTGGAAGTTCTCGCAGGGCCTGGCGGAATGTCTGGGGACATTTTTTTGGTCACTTTGACTCTGCTTCCATATCCATCCCCTTTCCTCCGTAGTCTGAGAAGCGGCTCACCCACTCCTTTTCCCTGAAGAGCGCGGCATCCAAGACGCTTTCCAAACTTCTGCTCACTCCCAGTTACAAGCCACGTCATTCACTCCAAGAGTGTGGAGTTGCAAACGGGAGTGCTCCCAGCACTGCCTTTAAAACGAGACAGTGCTGCACACACGAGACAGAAATGATTCTGGAAGTGTGCGGGAGCAGTTTGTCACATTTTATTTGTGTTCTGTTAAAATTCCTTCATAAAAGGGTACAGCTTTTGGGCCAAGTAGAACATTCAGCATTTTCCAAATATTTAACAAATGATACCTGCCAGCACAAGACTGTGAGTCTAATGGGATATAGAGTCTGACACCGCACTGGTGCTGTTTTCCAGGTGTTCACTGTTGAAGAAATGATGTCCCACGTCCAACACATGGAAGGAGGTCACAGTAAAAACCTGTTTCTTAAAGACAAAAAGAAGAAAGGGTTCTGGCTGGTGACCGTCCTGCACAACAGGCAGGTCAATTTGAACGAACTTGGTAAAAAACTGGGCGTTGGAAGTGGAAACCTAAGATTTGCTGATGAGAACGCCATGCTGGAAAAGCTCAAAGTGGGTCAGGGCTGTGCCACGCCGCTCGCCCTCTTCTGTGACCAGGGGGATGTAAGGCTGGTGCTGGATGCTGCCTTGCTCCATGGGGGCCATGAAAAGGTGTATTTTCATCCAATGACAAATTCTGCAACCATGGGCTTAAGCCCCGATGACTTCCTGAAGTTTGTGAGATCAACAGGCCACGATCCCATCATCATACACTTTGATGAAGACATTCAGTAGAGGAAGTTAATTTTTCTACAACTACTCATATATTTTGTAGAGCAAAACTGGTGAAAAAGCTCATTACAAATAAAACTTGAAAAAAATGGCTTACTCCTTTTTCATTTGTTTCAGTTATGTAAGTTTGTATTGTATAATCTGGTGAGAAAAAATACTGCCTTTCAGTTATTAGAAGGTTAACAGTGTTCTTCAAAAGACATTTTGCAATCTACCACTAAGTAGCTAGTAAGTAGAAAAGGAATTATTTAAATACTATTGTAGTCTTTATCAGTAAATGGATAAAACTAGAATTTCACAGGCATGGGACTGGCCTTGAAGGTTTAAACTTGACATCGCTAGGAAAGAACAAATTCCAAGTTGTAGAACACTTGTCAATACCCCCAGGACAGAGTGACTGTCCCTGCACCCATTTATGCCCTACTACACACTGCTTTCTTTTTATCTAAAAAACCAATTCACCTACACCACAGGAAATGCATTTGATTGTAATTTTTAAATTGTGGTGTGCTGAAGATAGAAGCAGCAGAATCTCCCTCAAGTCCAGTAAACATCCCATGGCAATGAGCATTCCCCAAAACCCAAGGCCAGGGCAGCAGTGAGTGAGGGATGGAATCTGAAGGTGATGGGGGTAAAGGCTTTTGGATGCAGCCCAAGGAAAATGTCAGTACAAACAATGCCTCCAGGGCAAGAGCATCAGCCAGAGGCTGGGATGAACTGAAACCAAAACTACAGGAGCATGAATTAAAAACATGTAAAAGGATTTGGGATCTTGGGTGAATGAACAATTACTATTTAACTGAGTAGGAAAAATCATCATCTTCAGTAAGGCAAGTTCCTCCACTCACAGCCTTACCACGGTTTCCTTCGTCTAGAATGATCTGGCACCTGTTCTCAGAGCTCTTAGTGACAGAACCCTTCACCATCCAGCAGTTTTGGTTCTCCACCTCTGATAGACACAAACCAATCCCATCTAGCCTGGGAGTCATGTCCAGTGGGAAAGAAGTGACCAAAAAATGTTGCTGTAGGAAGAGTACTAGAGAGATGTCCAGATACATGTGATTTTATAGACTGAAGGGAATGTGGTATTTAGTAATACTGGGTTAATTAATGAGCTCTGGGCTGACAAATGCACCACTAAATTAGCTCTACATTGATACATTAGGATGTGTCTTTTAATATTTATCTTGCTTTCTCTCTGCCATTCACTTTCCCTTTCCCTTAAAGTTTTTTATTTTTGTGGTACCCAAAAATCCCTTATCACTTCAAAAAAAGAGTATTAGATTTGACTTGCAAAGGTTTTTAAATCTGGAATGTTTTAAATGTGACAAATTGTCTGAAGGATGTGCACAAACCTGGAATCTGCACTGCCTAAAGTGCGACTTAACTTCATTCCCAGAAGGGATCCTGAGACTCATCTCAGCAAAAATAACTACCAGGTTTCAAATACTACATCTGGTAAATCTAGAATAATTTCTTTTTGTGTTTACTTATGAAATCAGTGTATCTTTTTTTTTTTTTAATAATAGTATCAAAATAGTGTACAGTTAAAAGCTACCCAGCTCTATACAAATCACACAACAAACTACACATGATCCAGAAAAATTCTGCTACAGTTTTATCAGTTTCCTTCCAGAAGAAATACTCACTGCACAGATCACCACGACACCAATACCCTTCCAGTAACATCAGTTTCCAGAAAAAAGTGTGTATAAATATACACACACAAAATAAGAATAAAAATTATTTGGTTTGGCATTTTAATAACATCATTAATAAATGTATACAATGGCAAACATTAAAAAATCAATATGTAAAGGAAATTACAGTTTTAAATAAGAGCTTTTTAAGTTCTGTTTCACACCTCAGTACATTCCTTTAAGGCAGTTTTATTAATATCAAAGCATTATTTACACATACATCATCAGCTACCCCTAAAAATCACACATGAGCTCCCTTTCTTAGGCTGCATCATGTCCTGGACAAAATTTAGAAATAATAATACTAGGTGGTGGGAATGTTACTTAATCCTCAGAGACTACCAGAAAAGTAAATAGAACATACACATTGTATGGCATGAGAACCTCCTTTGTAACCTAGACCTGGCAGTGCTGGGTTTGGGATTCCTGGGGTACAAAGCTGCCATGTGCATCCCTGGCATTGGGAGTAGCAGGAACTGAGAAGCTGCTCCGAGGTTAAATTTGGTTTGTTACTTCCCTTTAAGGGCACAGACTGGGAAAGTTAAGAAAGGAAGAAGAAAAGGGGAATTGGCAGAGGACAGAGAGACACCTGACTGCTCGAGTGCCATGAAACTTCTCTGCAAAGCAAAAAGGACAGCTTGAGAAGAGTTGAGCTGGTCAGTGGAAGGGAGGGGATCCCTGTGTGATGGAAAGGACACATCCAGGTGTGCTGAGCAATTACAGGTGCTCAGCAGTGCTCCACACATGGGACTGCATGCCAAGAGTCGTGACAGTGACAGTGTCCCCAGACACAGCCACCCAGTTTGGATCCTGGCAGCATTTAGCACTGCAGTTTCAGCAGCTTGGTTCCAGCCATGCATTTTTCTGTAACAGTAATGTGACTAACTGCTCTGGTTGGGGAGCTTGAGCTGCATCAGTCCTCTGTCAGCAGAGAGTGAGAACCCAGGCACAGGCCCTGAAATGAGCTTGAACACGCTGTCATTCAGAGTTAAGAGAGACTTTCCTAATCTTTATGGGTGTTTGAATTGTCTGTCATACCCGCTATGCCCTTAGTATAGATCTTTTAGCCTATTTTATCACAAAAAAAAAAAGTTCAGAAGAAACTCATTTTAAAGAAAACAAACAGAAAATGTCCCCTTCTAAAGCTTATGGCACATGCCTCTTTTTTTCTCCCTTTTTGAGAAGATTTCAAGCTTTTGAATATGTTCAACTGCCTTCAGCAGTGAGGCTCACCTTCTTCAGAAGCTGCAGGTGACATGATGCACCTGCCTGTTGAACACTTGGAGGTGACACAGGGAACTCAACCCTTTACGTAAGGAACAGGAATGTGCTTATTTGCTTTAATAAAATACAACAACTCGTTTTGGGTCTCAGTTCCTGACGACTTCTTCTGAGCTCACTGCAAATCTTTCCAGACAAATATATGCGACCACCAAATGTACCAATAATGTTTGTTGACTTTAATATAAATCAATATATGAACAAAATGTTTCTAGTAAAAGATAACCTTAGAGGGAACTGATTGTAAAATGCATATGATATTATTTACATTTCTTTTTGCCATCAAAAAACTTCCTAAGCCACAATCAGCTCATGTCAAAAGACAAACAGTAAAAAAAAAAAAATTAGTCAATACACAAACATTGTAAGACAGTCTTATCCTGGAAATGGCATTTGTGGAAAACAGCCTTATATTAAAATAAAAGTTGTAGAAAAACCATACCTGACAATTTCCTGTCAGAAACATCTGAACGTACATATGCAGAGTAACTTGGGAATGTGAAAAACACAAAGGACAAACAATGTGTCTATAATACCATTATCCCATGACTCCCACTTCTGTTAGTTACCAAGCTTTTCCATGGATGTAAACAAATTTTTCTCTTGCAGTATGCAACAAAAATCAGCATAAACTTTCTTAAGAGCAATTTCATGCAGATTATGCTAACCAAATAAGGCAGTGAAGTGCCAGTAGCTGTGAGGTTTTTGTATCTGTATATACAGTCCATTTCAACAAAATTCTACAGCATTTCCTTCAGATTTACAGATGTAAATAGACACTGCTAGTTTGGGGGTTTTTGGCTAATTATTAGCAGAAGCTTAAGCAAATCAGTGGCTAATTTCAAAAACAGAAGATGAAAGAAGTTTTGGGGTTTTTTTTGTTTGTTTTTTGTGGGTTTTTTTTTTTTTTTTCCCCCTGGAGTAATTCTTGAGACCTTAGAATCCTTGGTCCTTAGGGAGATGAGATCTGTCCTTTATTCAGTAGATCTTAACAGTGCAATGTGCAATAATTCCTAAGACCATCTACACATTTTCGGCAGTAGACTCCAGTAGCGCTCCTTGATTCAAGGAAGGAAGGTAGGTAGGTAGGTAGGTTTTTATTTCTTGCCTGCTCTAGTCACGAAGAATGTAAAAAATTCCCTTAAGTTTTATTAATGATTCCTACAGTCGCTGTCTTGTTACTTCAGATATAAAGGCTTCACACTGAGATACTGAAGGACACTTTTCTCTCTGTGTTCAGTTGAAAGGCAGAAAGAGAAAAGAGTGTAAGAAAAAGCTTCAAGTGTAGAGGCACAACACACAGAGTTCAGTCACTAACAGCACTAACAGCATGCACCAAAGGGGCTAAGGGAAGTTGAGAAGAGGACAGAACACCAAAAACAAGCTTTCTAAAGAGATAGATTCTGTGGGGTACTCAATACTCTGAGTTTTGTTCAATTGTTCTTTCACCTTTTTACCTGTCCCTGTC
Organism: Taeniopygia guttata; assembly: GCF_048771995.1. Taxonomy (NCBI): domain Eukaryota; kingdom Metazoa; phylum Chordata; class Aves; order Passeriformes; family Estrildidae; genus Taeniopygia; species Taeniopygia guttata. Next base: position 88,060,180 of record NC_133027.1, read on the forward strand.
TAAAAACTGACTATGGTATTATTGCTTAATGTGATTTCTTTGAACTTTCTTCTTCAGGAGATTGGAAAAATAAAAGTCATTTTTACAGGCAAAATGAGGTTCCCTGCCTCTGGAAGAAGCTCTGGAGAGCCACTGGCCCTGGCCTAATGAGTGAGCGCGAAGAGAAGCCAGGTAAGCAAGCAGGATTTACATCTGGTTAATGCAATGTGCTCTGGGGCTGAGATGGAATGCTGTTAGTTTGTTGTAAATGAAAATTCATCTCATTTACACGTTGGGCAGGAAACTCACCACTTGGCCCACAGCTCAGGTAGTGGGTAATAGAATTAGGAGCTTTGTTGCTCCCTAGACCTGCTTTTTGAATTTCTGCTTTCTGGGATAGCTTCCACATCTGCAGAGAAAAGCATTTCAAGTTATTCATTGTGTTTATCAGGACATGAAAAAAACCCCTCATGCATTAAAACACATTCTACTCTTTAGGAGAGCAAAAGGATACATAAACACTTTCTGGTTGTTTTTAGGAGGAAAGGACAGAGGAGAGGGACAGAAGAAACTCACTGCCAAGTGCCTGCTCAGCTACACTCACTGACATTCAATCCAGCATTTACAATAGCCAGGTGTTATTCCTAAATTCATGCCACCTTTAGCTACACCAACCCTACATTTCTGCATTAATGGAAAAAAAAAGTAATAATGAGGAGCAATCACATCTGACTGACCCTAGCAGAGAACTTCATTGTATTTTGAGCTGCTGCATACTGACAGAAACGTTCACATTCAGCTCCACAAACCACAAAACTGTCTTTGCATGCAACAGCTTGAACATGCAAAATGCAGCATCTGAATTCACCAGTCACTGAAAGCAAAGCATCAAGCCAGAGCCAGACAAACCTCAGCTGTGAGCAAATGGCTGAGCCTAAACAACATACCTTTCTGGGCAGCAGCCACATATTTAGTGTTTATCGGTATCATGCAAAGTCCTAACTTAGCAGTGCCCAAGGCAGCAGGAACCAAGGAATGAGCAAGGGCTCCATGTTTCACAGCCTGCCATGCACATGTGGCTGAGGAGCAGCAGGGACTGGGAATGCAAAGAATTCCATGGAACCTTCCACTACTTGAACATAAATAGACATCCACAAATTTCTTGCTAAAGACCAAAAAGTGAAGAAAAAAAAGGTCCTTCTGTCCATGACATTTTCTTTTTTTCATATGTAACAAACAAATGTTGATAAGACATTACTCAGAGCCATTAAACACTCTCTTCCAGAACACTTCTGAGGCTGCCAAACTCAGTGGAGCAAAACAAGCTATCCCCCTCAGAGCTGAAAGGCAATTTCTTGCAAGTTTATAAATCAGTGCAGAGTGGCTTGAGCTGGACAAGGTTAGTCTCCAACTCCAGCAGACTGGAGACACTAGTGCTCCAGGACACTCATGCTTGGCAATTCCAAAGCCCTTGGGGTTTAAGAGGGAAGCTGAGGACCATACTGGAAATTTTTGTAGGTGTGACTGTCTAAGAACCTGAACAAGAGGAGGCAACACCACACCTGAGACTTCTGCAGCCAGAGGTAATCTAAAGCAGCTACAAACCTTGTTCAGACCAATGTCTCTGCAGGGCATTGGGAAGAAAAGCCAGAGACCCTGACAGCACAGGATGAGTTTGTGTTAAGGGCTCTCAGAGCTAGGATTGTAATTCTTTAAACAACTTGCAAAATGCCTTGTGCACACATTGCTTGGGATACCAGTGTTCTTCACCTCCAACCTAATCCCAACACAACTATGGATGAACTGGAGTGAAGTCAAATGCATGACCCAAGACCAGAACACCGGTCTTGCTCTGTGATAGTAAATGTGTGTGAAATTAAGATTATATCGATCAGATTTATCATTCTTTTGCTGCTGAGATGGTTCCAGAGGGAACACAGCAGTAACTGATTGTGCCCAGTACTGGGAGAATTGAGAGATTTTTGAGCCCAAAAACGAGTGGTACAGACCTGGGGAAGGACCGTGTCACATCCTCAAACAGTAATTTTATTCTCCACAGACATTCACTATACTCCCCTTGTTCCTGACAAGCAGGGCTTCCCATCCTATATAAAACAGAGCCCTTCCAGACTCCCACACGGGATATCTGCTGCTCTTCCTTGGGGAGCTATCAATTCACTGCCCCTCCCTAATTAAGCACTAAGGAATTAAAAATTCAGCCCACACAGTAGTTCTGTGACTGCCACAAAACTGCTGGGAGAATAAATGCAATTGTACAAAGCAGAATGTGACACTTGTTTTCAATATGTAGTTTCAATTTTAATTATTTTTTCTCTAGCTATACTGTCATTCAAAATTTTTATAATGTATTTTAGCTCTCACAACTAGAATAAACAAATGTTCCTCTTGCAAAGAAGTGCTCATGTCCAAAGCCTAGTGTAATTTTAACTTAAATCTGATACAATTTTAAACTGTTTAAATTTACCATTATGAAGTTTCAAAAACGTGCAGAAACAGTGGCACATTAGTTACTTTTCAACATTTCTCTTTAGCTGCTCATCTGGAATTTAAGGAGTTATATGCTGAAGTATTCATATCCTCCCATAACCTTGCAAGCAACTTTGTTATTTTTTCTTTTATTTAACTGCATTAATTTAACATTTTCTGTTATTTTGTTACACCATTTGTTTTCTATTACATCAGTGGTACTTCCATTGACAAGAAAAAATGAATTTCCACCATACTCAAGACAGTTTTTATTCTTATACATCACAAGAAGACTGTTATTTGACCCCTGATAAAACCAAACACTTCACGACAGTTGTATCCACGACTGGAAAGACAAAGTAGACCAAAGGAAAAGGTGGAAAAGGTCATTTTTTCATGACAAGTGCTCTGTATCATGTGACTTTATCACCTCTTTGTAAGAATTATAATTTCTGTTTAGGATTATGAATGGTCTGTGTGTTTATTACACTGTAATGACAGTAAGTAATATTTACTGCGCAAACTAGAGGCACTGAATTATTTGGATTACTGGGCACTTGTTCCTTGTGCATTTATGCCATGACACAGCATAAATGAAAAGGGTAAGAAGACACTGACATATCTCCAAATGCTTCTTTCCATTAGTACCTCATTTTTAAAAGAAGAGGGGGAAAAACAACGTTTTTTCCCTCTAGGTAGATATTCAGTGTATTATTGATAGCCCTGAGAGCTTGAGCTCCACTGCCAGTGCTGTCCTTGTCCCAGGAATGCTGTTCCCTGCGCTGTTCCGGGTATGCGCTAGGTTTAACATGCAGCGGTAACCAACAGGAAAACACCAAAATATTTGCAATGCGTGACAAATAAAAATAGAGCTTGTATTATAAAGGCATGCAAAATATACACAGTGCAATTAATGTTTCATGCAGACTTTGGTGGGGTTACAATTCCACATTCAAACATGCCACAGTCCACAGCCGCCGTCTGCAGGGAACAACCACCCTGCAAATAAACCAGGAATGATTCCTTCATTGGAGGGAAGTTTTCTGTCATCCAGTGGACATGGAGAACACCTTTATGGCATGTTAGACATAAATATTTAATGTACAACTTTCTTTCATACACAGCCATACTCATACCACAGGGTCTGGTTATCTTCCGAGACCAGCAGTGGGGACTGGGCCTCGCCAGCGCTGGGGGCAGGGACAGGGTCCCTGGTGAGAGTGGCCTGCAGGTCACCCTGAGCCTTTGGAGCAGCACAAGGCTGCTCCTGGCTCCTCAGCACTGACCTAAATGCCGACACATTTGCCTGGTCAGCTGCTTTGGAGGTGGATCTCGGGGGCAATCCACTGATATTGCTGACTAACTCGGCGTTGAGGGATAAAAAGGGCTGGGATGCAGCGAAGGAGCCTGCACTGCCATTCCCAGATCCACTGGCTTTATCCCAGAACACACCCACGCTGGGCAAAGTCCTCCCACGACAACCTGGCCTTTCCATCCTGGAAGGCTTGGGAAGCTCAGAGTTACCTCCTAAATGAGGTGGTGTGAGCGTGGGAGCTGCCTCGCCCTGCGGGCCACGCTCCCCCCTGGCAGGCACACAGGGAACCCAAGGAGAGGACACCCGCAGTGCCGAGTACTCACTGGAGGTGGGCGGAGCACTCCTGTCAGCTGGGGCCGGGGCTGCATCCACGGACACGGGCGGCCTACTGTCCTTAGACAAAAAATCATGGATGCTTGTCCTCCGGGTGGTTCCCTCTGCCGTGGAAATCACGCTGCTGGCACGAGGTAAGGTGGCGTAGGGGTTGCAGTCCCTGGATTGTCGCTGGGTCACAGTTGCTTGGATCTTTTCTTTCACGGACCGGACCTTCCCCTGGGTGCCAGGGGTGAATTTGATTGGAGAGCTACTAAAGTAGAGATCTTCAGTCTTCCGGAGGCTGGGCCTTACCAGCTGTTCTGGTTTAAGGGATCGTCCATCTGAGAAATCAACTGTGTTTCTGACACTCAGGGATCTCACGATCCCACAGGCAGCTGCCGGCTCCTTTCGGAGCTTCTCCCTCCCTGCCAGCTCCGCAGACTCAGACAAACTTCTCATCACTTCATCTAAAAGGTTCTCCTCACTCGCAGATTTCATCTGTAAAAACAGAAAACAGACGTTTCTAAATTGCAATTTTTACCTTTTCTTAAGCAATTTTTGTGGACATATATGAACAATTCTATAAAGATTTGGGTTTTTTAAAAATTTCTCATCTCTAAAAGCAGTATTAAACATTTATTATACATACTTAGGAGTCTTCTGTACCGTTTACAAAAAAGGAGTTTAGGTGAATAATATTCAGACTCAGTGAAGAAAGACTGTAGTTGTTTTCAAAATGGTACCAGAGACAACTGTGGAAGAATTAAGCTAAAGGCATTAGGGAAATGCTCTGGCAGAAGACTGGGAAGCTTGAATACCCTTCCACCCAGAATGGGTCTGTGAGGCTATGAAAGGGATTCTGAGATTTGTGAGCAGCAGCGGACCTGGCTTGATGACTTAGGTCGGTTTTATTTCATATTGCCAGAAGAGTATTGTCTAGTGCTTAAACCCCAAAAATCCTTCTCAAGGAGATCATGGGTGAGAGCCATTTTAAGTATCTAACCAAAAAATGCAGAATCTTCTCCAGATCTGTGTCACCTGCCCCAGCCAACCCTGGATCCTCACTCCTGAGAGGCCCCAGTCACAGCAACTAGCTTGGCTTTATCAGACAGCGGGGTATCCTACAGGAGTTTGGGCAGATCTGCTCAAGAACCAGGGATGCAGAACCTGAAATTCCAGCAGAGATGAGGTGATTTGGGGCTTCTGAGAAACTGTCACTGATCTACAGAAACATGCCCTTCATCTTACTCCGCTCAGATTTCAATAAGCTCCAAGGTCACTTTTTGTTTCCCAGTACTGTTAAGAAGATGAAACTGAAGCAGACGAGAATCTCCTCAGGGAATGAAGTCAAACATCTTCCTTGTGGTTGATACAGAACAGATGTGACAGCAGCTGCTGCTGGACTGGAAGAAGAAGAGTGAACCCACTCTGAGCCCTGGCATCCCATGCACTGGACAGCTTTGTTGGTACAGGTCGACCTTCCTACCCAACCCAGGGACCATAGATGGTCAAGCTGCAGGGAACAGCTGCAAAATTCCATAGATTTCCTGCTGGTGGAACTGGACAGTGCATCAGGAGACAGTGCCTCTGACCTCTCAATGCAGGTGTGACCAACAGCTCCAAGGAATCTTTCAGGAATTCTACTCACTGTGTCTTGCATTAATTCTGAGCCCACAAATGGGGCATTGCGTAGTTAAATACTCTTACACTGACCTCACTGGAGTTACTCTTGTTGCTTTCTTCCAGGAACTGCTGCAGGGTGACAACTTCACTGCCAGGGGAGCCTGTTTTGGTCTGTTTGCCACGACTCTCCGGCATCTCGGGTGTCCTGTGCTGGAGCACAGGGCTGGACCTGGTGTGCCCCTTCAGGTACTGGATGGGGCTGCTGCTGCTGCTGGACCAGGCCTCGTGCTCGTGGAGCAGGCTGAACTCCCCGCTGCTGTGGCTCTGGGGCCTGCTCTGGCTGTTCACTGCACCTACTTTGGGGGAAGGCAGTAAGTATTTCCATTAGAAATACACCAAAAAGCTGTAAACCTGTATAACCCCACTGAAATCTGGAATGTTACCAGATTCAGTTAGCATTCATTCTATTTAAAAGACTAATAAAAAGCCCAGCTGTTATTTTTCACCCCATAAAATTACAGTCCCTTGACTTATATTTTGCAGCTCTTCAAACGTGGCATGATTTTTTTAAAATAAAAACTACCTTTCACTTATAATCTGGGTCTCCACCTACATAATAATATATTCCAAGAGGTTGAAGAGACAACTCCATTCTTGTTCAGCATCACTGAGAGGCACAGGGTAATTAAATGTTAAAGAAAATACGAAGGATTGAGTGGAAAGAAAATATTTTCTCCAACAAGAACTACTCAGGAATGCTGCTTCTCCAAAAACTCCTGCTGTTACTCCTAGTTTGTTACAACTGAGACCTGAAGGAAGCACATGGTGTTAGATGCAAAATAAATTTCACAACACCAGTTCATTTTATTTGTCAGGAACTATGCATTGCTTAAAAAATACTGATGGATAATCAAGTATTTCCAGCTTCATGTCACTCCCAAGAAATGAAATTAAGTTTGAACCAAGAGAAATCGTTTACGGCGGAAATGCCTATACAGACAATGCCTAATAAATTTTAGAGAATACTGATAAATCCAGGGATGGTAATAATCTATTAAAACCAAAATATAAAGGCCTTCTAGTAGGAATCACATGTGCCATTTTGTGCAGTTGTACAGCACACAGCTCACAGCAGCAGTGCAGTGTAGGAGGATGCTTGGAGGAAGAAAAAAGGTAGCAACTTCTCAACTTAAAAAGCTTTTAAAGTAATTTGGCCGGGGGGGGGGGGGGAAATTCTTGTTTTGTAACAATGTTATCCAAGTTAGGTTTGGTTTAAAATAGTTGGTAACTTAAATACTAACACCACAGTTGTAACATTCACTAAAACCATAAAATACCTGTGTTTCTAATCTGGGGAATGAAGGCTGTGAAACACTCAAGGAAACACAGGCTGTGCCGTGCAGTGGGAGTTTTTTGGTTGAGGGGGTTTTTGAATCTCTACAGATGATCTTACAGAGAAAAGAATGGAAATGAAGCATGGATGTGAATTCAGCCCCAGCATACCTTTGACTTCATGGAGTGAAGCATTGTTATTGCTATTGCTAGTGGATGTCCTGCCACTATCAAGGCTGGCTGGTCTGGAAGCTAAACAGAAAATGAGGAGACAGCATGATGAACAACGTTTTAGCAGAGGACACGGCACCTTCACATTCTGCTGACAGAATGCTCAGAGGATCATGCACGACCTCCCAGGCTGAACATGCCCATGGGAATAAAGTGGTTTCTTACAGATCAGAAAGCGAAGGAATTTCCAGGCGGTCCAAGAGGACACTTTGGAAAATGGCACTACAGGAATAGCGAGGTACAGAGGAGAGGAAAAGAGAAAGAGTCTAGTTTAGAATTGAAACTGAGTGCTCAGTGGGGAGACAGGGCTCAGACAGGGGCATGCAGGGGCTGCTGTGGTCAGGTCACTTACAACAGATCTGACAGGGAACCCTGCACAGGGCTGGAATGCCACGGACAGGAGGAGCAAGAGCATCTGCACAGATAAAGTCCTGTACTCCTAAGCCAATACAAGGGAAATGCACTGTTAGTAGCCTCAAAAATGTTTTCTGCTTGTATTCATTGTAAATGTTTATAGTACAGTTAAAACTTCATTTCTATTAATAGCCTATTTTTCACTTCAAAGCTTTGCTTGAAGGAACAATTAATGAACTTATAAACTACAGCACATGGCTAATTTGGGGTTCACTGAACGATGAACACTGAAAACTCATGCCAGATTTGGACTTGATTTTTTAAGATGGAAATACTAACTTCCTTTATTTACTATTAACTCCAAATGGAAGTTAAAACATTTTCCCACTAAAAGGGAAAATGTTTTGATCCTGTTCAGATGCACTTCACAAATACTTTCTACCAGAGATACAGAACATCTGTCTGATGTAGTAGTTAAGAGAGAAAGGAAAATCTGAAGAAATGATACAATACATTGGAGAGATGAAAATCAGAGAGAGCATGCTCATTGCAATGATGCCATTCACTGTATTTTCACAAATTCACTAACATTCACATCATATATCCTTAATTCATTTAATTAAAGCTCACATCTTACCATGAACTCTTGATCCTGTACTAGAATCATCACTAATACCTTGTGGACTTACATCTTCAAAGGATGTGGTATCTACACACAGAGACATAAAAGAAGATGTAAAATAAAATAAAGCAGAAAGATTATTAAAGTACTAATCATTGGTAAAATGGTAAAAATTAAAATATTTTTCAAAGCAATCCATTTTTACTTAGGAAGCATTCTGTAGGAAAAACCTTGAAACATTTTATAACTGCAGTTATTAAACCAGTTCATTATCTTAGCACTGCAACTCAATTATTAAGATTGAAAAACTTAAAACAAAATCAAACTAATATTTACATAGTTACATCATGGTGCAAAAAACTTCTACCTATACCTTTATTATTTAGCAACTGCTTGGATCTGAAGCCTGTGGAGGAGTTGACAGTGGCAAAGTTGATAGCTGTAGTAGAGAAGGCCATAGCTCCCAATTCCTTCCTCCTTTTACCCGTGGATATATCATCAGGACCCTCCAGATGCTCAGAACTACCTGTCCATTGTCCTCCTGCCAGGACCATGGACTGCACCAGGTCATTCATGGCTGGGATGCAAATGAAAGCAAATGATCAGTGTGGGCAATGAACCTGCTCCGGTTGTTAATTGCATTGCATTGCAAAGGTCGGACAGTTTTCTAAGCATTAAAGCGTCCGCAGCCGGCAGGAGCAAATCACAGCCCGGGTATCGCATGCAACAGGCTCGGCAGGAGGGAGGGGCTCAGGCTCCTGAGCCCAGGGAGGTGCTCAAAACGGCTTTGTCAGGGATCGCCATGCGCCAGGTGCTGTTAAGAGGCTCTGCCAGCTGCTTGCCGTGAGAAAATGGGATGAGTGGGGACAAAACGGGCACGGGTGCTCATACAATGGAGTGCCGGCGCTGACACGGGATCCTTGTACAGTGCAGGTTACTGCAGGCACACTGGGGTTTACAGAGCAACAGAGAGAGGATCTGAAAAATACCACATCTGATGATATTCACCTTTACTTCCCCAAACTCGAGAAAACTGTTTACCCCTCATTAGAAAATAAAACGAAACAAAAGAAATCAATGCAGCATTCTGGCAACGAGAACCGATGAACACTCGCAGAGTGACACACCACCAGAGAGCCTTGCACAATCTCCTACACTTGCTTTAAACAAAAAAAAAAAAAAATTACAGTGACTTCTTAACAAAAGGCTTATGAAACGTGTCATTTAAAACTATTCCTGTTAACACAGTGCACTGTAAATTCATATACACATGGGGCCATGTGTATATAGACAGCTATGTATACAAATATATGCAGTCACAAGGCACTGAATAAATTATTATGCACGTGCATGGGAACATGTGGCTGTGTGTGTGCACAGCCGCAGACATAAAGTATTCAGTGCCAAAGTTTGGTTTTTTTTTTTTAAAAAAAAGGGGGGGGGTGAAAAGTAAAAAGAAAAAGCTCCAGCTCCTTGTACTGTAGCAGGACTTGCACATTGCAAAAGAGGAGGAAAAATAGAGCGCAGTCCAGGGAGAGGTTAGTGAAAAATTAGTAACGGAAGCCAGTGTAGCCATTGAGAAGAAGCTGAACTGTCATAAAGTCTTACACATGGAGCGACGGTAGAAGGCCTTCATTTTGTCTTTTTCCTTCGGTCTGTTCCTCAAAAAGGGCAGTCTTTTCAGTGCACCCACTTTTATGTCATAGCATGAGGAAAAACGGAAACAGGGAAATGAAAGAAAAAAAGGGAGAAGAACAGATGGAAGTTAAATGTTGAAACTAAGGACAGAAATGAATGTCTTGAGTTTAAGCTAGGTATGCTATGCTAAAAGCTATCATTCTCCTGCTTCTGGATGATAATGAAATATAAAAGTACACTGAAACAGGAAAACTGCACTAGAAAAACTTCCACAGATAACTCAGAAATGCACTGAAAATTACAGTGCAGAGGGTAATACAATTTGAAGCTCTTGAGAAAATAAATGTAACTTCCTTGCAGGTGATTACAGGAATTGACCACTATGTAATTTTTACTGTGAAAAACAGCATATTTTTGAACATAAAGAAAAATGTGAAGCAAGAAAAGCTGAAAATGAAAGCAACTCTAAGTACAATTTCTATGTTAAAATATGTTCACATTGTTATTTTTGGGGGTTAATAATTTCTGTAATGCTTTGCCTGCAAGTCTAAGAGGACACAGTCTATTATGAGTCTTCAGTTCTTCCATTCTGTGCTCAGTAAAAACTTTGGTCATCTACTGTCTCACAGAAAACCTGCAAAGGCCTTCTGATCAAATATAATTTGTGGGCAGTATTTCGGTAAAATCAATCTGCTTCAAATGTGCAAATATTTTAGCTGAAAAAACACCAAAGGAAAAAAAAAAACAAAACAGCAGAAGAAAATCCAAATGTGAGTGTTGCTGTAAAATTGTGGGAGGGCCCAAGGAAAACCGAGTTAACTTCTACCAGGAGAATTACAGAGTTAAAATTACAAATAGTATTAAAAGAGGGAGGAGGGGGAAGTCACAAGTTAATCTTGTCCTTGGAGTCAGGAACTCTGCATTAGGAACTGCTGACCTGCCTTGGGTAAGTCTGGGGGCCGATGCCAGGCACAGGAGCCACCATGGAAAGATCCAGAAGGGGACACAGGATGGAATTCCCCAAAGTGGTGATTTCTGCAGAGATGGCAGCAGCTCTGCTTTCTGCAGAGGTCTGTCAGACCATGCTCTGCCTGGTTTGTCTCTGCAGCACCTTTTGGCAGGTGTTCCCTGCTCCCCCAGCCTGGCACACAGCAGTTCTGTGTACAGAGCAGTGCATATATATAATATATACCATTTACAAGTGCACATGAGATACCCTAGCAATGAAATACTCCCTATTCCTCCCTCTCCAACAGCTCTTCCCATGTCTGCACCCACAGGAACAGGTTCACAAACCAATCCAGCAACAGAGGTCATTCTGTTCTATCTCTACTCTGTCATCAAGACAGCACAGGAAAAAAAAATTCCTCTGTAACTTCTGTAATCCTTTACAGACAAAATAACTCATCCTTTTGTAATCCTTTATGGAAGAAAACTGACTCCTTTCACTAAAAACTCCTTAATATTTTGAAAAAAGTTACCAAAGGATGCTCAAGAACCGTTTGAGTAATCTGTCCTTCCTGTCCATTAACACAGATCCCCTTCAATAGGGCTGATTTATGGCTCTCGGCAACTGTGCCCACCAGGAAACTCCCCTGCAACCACCGATGTCCTGCAAATCCTGCATCAAAAGGCAAAATACTTGGAGGGAAATTGTGGCAGTAATATCTGCACAGAAGTCACCTCTGAATATGTCCTGGAATAGTAATAATAATTATTAATCCTGGGATGGCTACAGCAGAAATCAACTGTTTTTTCTTTTCAGTATTCCATGAATACCTTCTTGCTTTCTGAGCTGAGAATGAATGATGAGTATTGCAGAATTCCTCAAGTGAGTAGGAAACATCCCATTTTGTAACTCTCCTATTTGCCTGGAATCCTCTGGAGAATTCTGTACTAAAATCCCGATACTCTTTCGTTATGCACAGAAGAAAATATGAAGAAGAAATCTTCAAAATGCCTTGGTATTGGAAAATGGAGCCCAGAACACTCCTTTTATTCCCTCTGTGACATGGCCTACCTGCTACTGGTGTTCCTAGTAGAGCTGACAGTTTACTAACAGCCCTAATTCCTTGGGAACTTGTTAATTTCATGGAATGGCAAAAGTGGAAGCTGGCGAAGAATATCTGTATTTCTCCACAGAAAACAAAAATCCCCTCTGCCTCCTTTGGGTGTTCTCTGGAAAAGCTCAGAATGGCCTCATCCAGAGGAAAACTCTGCACAGAGCAGGTCAGATCCATGGCACTCACCTGATCATGAGGGGTGATCAATAATACTTTGTGGGCAATACCTGGGACCAAGAAGGCTATACTTCCAGTGGGCATGGAAAGCCAAGGTGAAACCCAGCAGTCAAGAAGCACACACGTCCTGCAGGATTAACCTGTGCTGGGACAGCAAGAGCCCTCCAGGCACCCCCTTCTTCCCACAGGGATCAGGACACAGGCTCTCGCCACGCTGAGACCTCAGGTGGTGTTCTCCGAGAACAGGGTAACCTGATTTTTGTGCCAAGATCACCTTTCCCAGGGAGAAAACAGCTCTCCTGGAAACATTTGCATGAGAAAGTGGCCTGTGTTGGAAAAACACAATCTCCATCACCACCCAGAAAAGAGGAAAAACTACAGATGTCACACACAGCAAACACTTTTGAAATCAGTATCTCTGACAGGGAATGGGGGGGTGTGAGCCCAGCGTATCCTGGAGATCTCTGTGTCAGATACTCAGTCCTCCAGCTCAGAACATTGCTGGTTTGTGCCAGGGAAGGTGACCTGCCTCCTCCTGCCCCCTCAAGGACACGCAGGACATTTCACCTCGGCAGCTCCTGCTGGAGCCAGCTCCTTCCCCAGCTGCTGGAGGTCAAGGTGGCAACAGAATCTTCCAGAGCCAGAGTTGCCTTCAGCCAGCACAGGGAGTTCCAACACCTGAGCACTGGCACAGACAGGCAGCACGCACACGTTTGTTCCCTCCTGTAGCTCCTTCAGTGAAGCTGCTACTGCCAAACTGCTTCCCATGGAAAAGAAAGGACCCCATATCCCAGGATTTAGGACTTACTGTCACTCTAGGAGCAGAAGAAGTAGACTGCAAAATGTGCACCATCACCATCATTCGTCACACTGAGATATTCTCTCTGCTTTGTGAGGCACAAACTGTCTCAGATCTGTCTCAGAGACTGTCAGAGCTGAGTTGGCACAAAACGCATCCAAATTCTCTCCAAAACTTTGGTTTCCATGGCGACATGTGTAATGGAGGAAGGTTAGGATCCGAAATTAGATCAGCCCTTCCAGTTTGTGGATAAATACACTGGGATTAAGAGGAACATGAGCAAGGTCCATGGAGTAGAAAATTAATGAGGTCTGAACAGTTTCAAACCTCTTTTGAGGCTCAGCCACTGTAAGCCATGGCTCCCCAGGAGGGTAACTGCACACTACAAGGTCCCAAGGATCATGCAAAGAAAACTGTCACAGAAAAGCCCTTCCAGAACATGACACTGCTGACATAGATGCAGATGGGCTGAACCACAGCATGCACACTCTCAGTTCCCACTGACACACATCCAGGACAGCTTCAGTCACTCCCCAGTTCCACACCACTTATGGTTTGGATGTAAAAGCAACAGTTGCTTTTTAAGAAAGTTTAGAAGTACCTGTTTGAAGTTTAACTGAAAAAGGCTGAGTTCCCCGAAGGGATAAGTTAGTAACAAAAGTGCTAAAATGTACCCTTGAACTATTTTCTTCCGTTATTAAAAAAAATACAGATCTGATTTTAACTTTTCCTGAAACAGCATTTTCTGGGATGTTTCTAACTTTGAGCTTCTTCAAGAAGCACAGAAGAAAAAAAATCCACATCATAATGGCTGTAATAATTCACAGCTGGCACAAACCCCAGACCTGCTGTCTTTTGAAACCCAAAACATTAAATTTAAAAGTAGTAGTGCAAACATTGGAAGTGACTGTTAATGTGCATGGATTCTGATGCTTTTACATGCACAGCCAAAATGCTTTTGGTGCATAGTTATTAAATAGAACCATTACACCCTGATAACTTGGCTATAACTATCTCTCAAGTCGTGAGAAACTGGGCAGCTTATGATTCATGCCGAAAGTGAAGAACAAAAAACCAATAGATAATAATAAACAGAATCTGGCCTTATATATCCTAATGGGGGCACCCTAATGGGATGGCTATCAAATCTTTCAAGGTCAGCAAATTGTACCTGGAATATTCCATCTGATCACATTTCTGCAAGTCCTCATTCTCCCTTTCAACCACCACTTCACTCCAACTTCAGGATCAGTAACAATTCCTGTACTTTTACCAGGTTGTGTTTCTACATTAACATTCCCTCTTGCATATCCAAATTCCATCGTTGGTTTTGTGAGATGCTGAGGGAACACCTTCAGAAAGAAGGTGTTTTTAGCAACTTAAGGATGTTAGTACAGCCACAGCTTGGAAAAAACTTCCAAGACAAGGGAAAGAGTCATGCTGGGACAAGAGGGAGAAACAAAAGGGTCCTTGTGGTGACACCTGACATTCTATCCCAAATTCTGCTCACCTGACCCAGTACCAGTGCCTGCTTCATCTTACCCAGGCACTGTGAGTGTACTTTAACACTTACATTTTGAGATACAGAAATGCTCAAAACTAGTTCTGCTCAAACACTTCAGGGAGTTTGCAAGAAGTTCTGTCCTTAATAAATTAATTCAGGCTTCATTCCTACAGACTTAAAAAGGATCTTTACAAATCCTCCACAACACGCAGTCTTTTCCAACATTTAGCCAAGGTTTATTCACGGAACAAAGTGGTTTGCAGTACTCACTACTACTCTTTTTGGTGCCCAGGGTCTGCCCATCCTCCAGGGAGTTGGAGCCCACAGAGGAGCTGTCCTGGCTGTCCTGGTGGGGCAGCTGCAGGAATCCCTCGCTGGACTCGGAGCGCGTGGGTGTCAGCGTTGCCGACTTGAGGCGCTCGCGGTTCCCGTCCTTCTTGGACTTGATCAGCTTCCTCATCTTCAGGGTGATCCAGTTGCCCCTTCTGTCATCAAAACCACAGCACATTCACTGCATTTGTAACACATTACTTACGCCTGCAGAGTCAACTAATTTTTATACAAGACAGACATGATTCTGATCCCATGAATGCAATGGAATCTTGATTTTCAGTGGGAACAGAATAGGTCTGCCATGCTTTAGAGCTGTGTTTTATTTTACATCAGTACCTTCTTGGTGGAGATGGCTCATAAAACTTATACTGATCCATTATCTTCTCTTCCAGTTTCTCCTTCTGCCGCCTCAATTCATTCAGTTTGTCACTGCAAACAGAAAGTAATGATAATTTCACGTCAAAAACGTATATAGGATGCGTGGGTAGCACATTCCTCAGGGAATCTGTTATCTGAGAGTTGTCACCTTTTGTGAGGAATTCTTACCTAACACTGTTTCTTATTGAAAAAGCAAGAGTTACAGCAAAAAATCAACCTTTGGCTTAACTTCATGATATAAAATGGAATAAAATTCCATTTGCCTTTTTTTACACATTCCTCCTTTTTAAATAAAGTGCTCTAACATTTAGATAAGCACATTTTCTCTTCTCTCAAGTCCACTAAAGAAGTTTAGATTACAAATCTATAAATTAATCTACAATGTATGTAGACTCACGCATGAATATTATCAATCTACAAATACAATGATTACAAATCTAAACTTTGCCAGTAGTAGAATGAGGATTATATATCAGTTTTATTCCTTATTTGCATAATCAGTAATGAACACAGTTGCACTGATCCTTTAGAACTGCAAATATAATGTTGATATTTTGAGTTATCTGTTTTACATTTATCATTGAAATTCTTATTTTAAAGAGAAACATTTCAGAAGCAGCACATGTGTAAAAGTCTATATTTAACAGAAGCTTTTTTTAAAAAATGCAGGTATTGGTGTCACTGCCCTAATCACAGTGATTTCCTGTTTTTCACAACTCACATGTACTGCCTTTGCTCTACATGGAAGAGATCCTTGCTTTCCATATTCTGCTCCAGTAAAGTTCTGTTCTGAAGCATTAAGGTCTGGATTTGATCCAGCAGGTGTCTGTTTTCCTCCTCCAGGTTTCCTTTAAGTTGGCTGAGCAGCTGTTAAAACAGAGGAAATTGCCCATGCATTTATATGTGAGTGTATTTTACACACAGATAATGAGATTATCAAGATAATTTAAGTCTACAGAGTGGTTCTTACAGTAAAATCAAACTCAAAATGAAATCACAAATCAACTGATAAAAGCCTATTTGATGCTTTAAATAATTTAAACCAGTTTCCCTAATATGAGCCTGAAATTGTGAATTGCCTGTACAGTAGGCAGATTAATAAGTCATTGGATCCACTTTTCATTATCTATAAATGACTCCATATGAAGTCATACAAAATACTCCAGCACTTCATATGCTTTTATGAACCTATAAATAAAAATATTCCAGTGATTCCAGCCATGACAAACAGCACAATTCCCACATACCTCACACTGATTATTTAGCTTTGTTGATGTAATATCCAGTTGCTGGTACTGTTCTTTGAGTTTAGAAAACTCAGCTTCCAACCGTGTTTGTTCCAGTTTGGAACTGTTCAATAATGTTTTCAGATTCTTGTGGTCAGTTTGTAGCACTTCATTCTCCCTCAGGAGCTGATTGTATGTGTGAGTGAGCCTAGGATGCAAAGACACCATCAAAGAGTGCTGGAAATGAATTTGTTACCCACACTCCCTCTGAAACATGACATTTCCAACCACTCCATAAAATACATATGCAAATTCCTTATTGTCACATACCCTAAGTTATTCCAGCCTAATTTTCCTAGGAATGTGTTCTGCCTTTGAGTCAAGCACTGCTCTCTGTATATTTAAATACAAAGCACCATCTCTACTAGACACAACTGGTTTTAAGATGCCACTTTTCAGAGTAATATAATCTTACAAAACAGCCAGGATTTCTTGCCAACACAAAACAGGAATGGCCCAAACTTTGGCAATCATGGAGGTAATAGATATCTGTTCCTGGGCTCCCTTTGTTCCTCCTGGGCCCTGCCACGCACCTTTGTCCCATGTCTCTCCTCAGCATATAATGATTACTTTTGTGGGATCATGAATATATGGAATAGCAGCGTCAGGTGTCAAAGAAATGTGAAGAACACACCATTTGTTTAGGCTGCACTGACAGATCCTCAGGTGCCAGAATTCTCTTTACCTTTCATTTTCATCCCGAAGTCTTTTATATTCTGCTGCCACAGTTTCATGCTTCTCACTTTGCTGAAGCATTTTGTCCTGCTCTGTCTTGAGAACCTTCTCCAGTTCTTCCAGCTGCACTTTCTGTTTCAGCAACTGATTGTACCTGCAAAGACAATATTCACTTCCTTTTGTGGAATGACTTAAAAAAAGAGGGGATTTTGATGAAACAGCCTCTGTGATAGTGATTTTATTCATTCTATCATTTTATTCGAGAGTGATTTCTACTGAATGGCAGACTAGTTCTCCTGAATATTTACCTATCCTCCAAGTCCTTGTGCTCCACCTCCAGGTTCTTGTGAGCAGACTTGAGGCTGCCGTGCTTGGCAATGAGGGACTCGTACTCGGTGGCCTGGCGCTCGTGCAGCAGCTCCAGGCGCTCGTGGTCCTTGAGCAGGGCCTCGTAGAGCCCCTTCAGGTCCTCGCGCTCTTTCAGCACGGCCTCGTTCTCGTTCTCCAGGGACGACTGCTGGATCAGCAGCTGCGCGTTCTGGTTCATCAGGGACGTGCTCTGTGAGTTCAGCGTGGAATTCTCAACCTGCAGCCACAAACGTTGCGCAGTCTGCGTTATTTTATCTCCCACCTAAAGATTTCTTGGGTTTAACCCTTCTCGACCTCCTGGCTGCTCCACTGACAACCTTTTTTTATACCCCAGGAGACAGCTCCAATTCAAAATGGTCCAAGACTATTTTTTAGCAGAAAGTATTGAAGCATGTTATTAAATTGACAGGAACGGATTGAATTATTATTTACCTTTCAAAATTTGTTAAAGTGTTATCTTACTGACAGGGCTATTTTCCTCTAGCACCGAGATACCTTGAAGAAATGGATCACCAGTGATCCTAATAAAAGCCAAATTTGTGACATGACTAAAATAAAAGGAACTTTCACACTGGCATGGAGATTTATTTTTTTAAAAATTCTGCACTGTCACCATAAATTCTTCATGGCATCCACACATTCCTTCACAATGAGAGTTCCAACAGGAACATCCATTTAAGAGAGAGAAGGAGATAGACAATAGAACCTGGAAGGAACTACCCACATTCTTTTCTGTGTTCTTTTGTGGAACAACACCAGTTTTCCAACACCTGTCCCAGAAGAGTATTCATGTGTATTAATACACTAAAGCCTTCAACATTAAATAGTTTTAAAAAGCTCCAATCAACCAACAACTTCACTTTTTGTGCCTCTGGAGAAATCCTTGGGTATCCTAAAGAATTGGTGCTTGTCACCTGACCTGTACCAGCTTCCTTCTCTTTCCTGTTCAAGAGACGAAAACCACAAACTACTGAGCCTTCTAATGCCCTCAGGGTATCTATTAAGAAACAAAAATTCCATCTCTTACTCCAGTTCCCACTGTTACCAGGGAACAAATCCCTTCCTGCTGGAACTGCAGTGTTCTTTGTTACAGATGAGAAAGCAGAATCTTTCACTGGAAATGAAGTAATGTCTGATGGCATGGGTGTGCTGGGAAACTTCCCAGGCTGAATCCCGAGTTTGGTTAGGTCAGAATTCCCAGTTACCCTTTCAGACATTCTTTCCCTTGACTGCTCCTTATGGGTATCAGGAGGAAAAGAATTAGCTGCCAAGGAACAATTTTGGCACAGTCCAGGTAAACTAGCAGCCCAGTCTGCACTTCAGATTTAGCCAACAGTTCATCACATTGATTTTCCTGAATATATTTTAACTTCACTTTGATTTGCAGTTCATGAAGAATTGTCTTGCCAGAGAGAAAAGGCCTGTGCTGCTGGGCATGAGGCAAAAAAGGAACTACATAGATATTCCTGGGGTTTTTTGATGAAGGGAATTACAAAGTACTCAGAGAGCTCTGAATCCCAGAAATCCCCTCTCATCTGGTTAAATGGTATACTTCCACATCATATCTACTGGGCTTTTAACAAACAGAGGTGGCACAGGGTGTGTACTAATGTCCTGTTTTACTGGAATGTTGTGCACTAATGACATTTCAATGTGGCACCAGAAAGTGCATCCATGGGAAAACAATGTTCTGCTTTCCAAGAAGAGCCAGGAGAAGACTCCAGGCATCCACCAAATGCATTATTTGTTCCATTTAAACAGTCCTTGACATCTTGACTTCCATCAGCCCTCCATCCTTTCTGACACTCTTTACTACTTCTGCGGCATTGTGTGGTTTTTATCCTCTCTTGAAGGAGTTTTGATTCTTAGAACATCAAAAGCATTAAACTGGTTAACAAGAATATTAACGTTTAAAGAAAAAAGGTACATACTTAATAACCCTATTAAACTATTAAGGGCAACATCTGAATTTTGGCCAGAAGAGCTGCAAGACTCGGGGGATAGCCATTTTCATAATTTCCATGGTCCCACATTACTTTTTTACTGCCTCTTAATTATCTAAATTCAGGTATTTACTTATTTTGTAGCTTTCCATTTTATTTTGGGTTTTTTTTTTTTTTTTTAAATCTTATGTATTTAAGTGTCATGATTTCCCTCTTAGTTATGGCTTTATTTTCATTTAAAAAATATTTATAAAAATAGATAAAATTTATTAGAATATGGTTAGACACAGTACTTCCCTGATCTAATTCAGAAGTATAAATACAATAAAGAACTCAAGGAATCTTGGAAGACTGATATGAGAATCTACTCTACTTCTAAGTACAAATTCAAGATTTTACATTGGACAAAGGATTAAAACCAATTTCTAAAAATGTAGTTATTCATGAGCAAGCAAACTATTTTTGACTGCAGATTATTTTCACATCACCTTCTTTCCCACATCTCTGCAAGAAGCCAAATGTGATTTTAAAGCTAACGGTAATGTATTTTAAGTTTTCCTTTGGGAAAAAAAAAACCCTTTAATTTTATTTTCGAAAGCAAACTAAGGCAGCATTACCTGCAGTTTGGCATTCTGAGTTTGCAGAGTAGTGTTTTGCTCTTGCAGGGACACAGTCTGTCTCTGCAGGGCCAGGATCTGGGCCTGCAGGTTGTTGTTCTGTGTCTCGAGCTGCTTGAGCTGTGTTTTCAGCGCCTGCTTCTCCGCCTGCAGCGTTGCATTCTGGGGGGAGAACCACACAAAACCTCAGCTCACAGCTGCTCCAGGAACTCCAAGATAAAGCAGAAGTGTTTTCCAGATGATAGAAAGCAGCAGGACCAGGCAGAGATTTACAGGGTGGGATAAAACTGCACAACAAACACACTTTGGGGGGATTTATCACTGGAAAAACAGGTAACAGATGTTGCACCTACGGAGAAAAAGGAGAGGAACCTCCAGGACTGGTGTAAATAGGGATTATATAACAGGGATTTGAGAGAGAGCTGTGGGTTCAAAAGGGAAAATTCAGGTTTTCACATTTCCTTTTTATATGCCTGTCAGGTGCTTTATGGCATCCCACAGAGCAGAATCCAGCTGCTACACATACTGTATTTAATTCAGATTCTGCTTGGGATGGAAACAAGGTGATAAATTCAAGTGTCTTAACAGCACCCTCATTTGCATTACTGGAACAGCTCACCACACATAATTACCAACAGAATCATATTTAAAACATATCTTACATTCCTCTCCACCTCGATTAATCTATCTTTAACTTTCAGTAATTCTCTAGTAGTCTCCTGATTTTCTTTCTCCCACTTATTGACAGACTGATTTCCTTCTCCACTTCTTGGAGGAGAATTCTGAACCATTCTTTCCTCTTCTTGTCTTTGCTTGAGAGCTTCATAGTTCTTCTTCACCTGGAATTATTTAGGACAACTTAGGTAAGGTTTAGAATTTTCCATTTTGTACATCCAAATTTATTACTTTATTATCTGACCGTGATCCTTCTCAAAGAACAGGAAGTCATGTTACTATATTTGTAAATTTGGTTTTTGTACGTATTTGGGGGGGATGATGTACAAATTATTTATGGATATGGACAGTTTAACCCCAACAAATAGCAGATCTCTATTTCCTATTTTATTTCAATGATTTTAACTATATTCTCCAGCTTTTTTTTACTGAAATTCTACAACCAACATGATAGAATTTCCTTTTTTAACCAATCTACTCAGGCTGCTCAAGGTAGGCCAGAAAATGTAACTGGAAATTACATCCCAAATCAAATCAACTCCAGGTTATTTATCCAGCTGATGTTTTCATGGCCAGTGAATAAGCTCAACAACTTTTCACGTGATTTCAACAGAGTCTTAAAAACATTCATACCTTTGTCCTGCTTTCTATAACCTGAATGATGCCCAGTTTTGTTTTTGTTTTATTTTACCCAAAAAGTGTAGAAATAACAGCAACTCATTTAATATTATAGAAAAATGCCCTTTTCCTTACTGTTTTCAGTTCCTGACGTAGCTGCTGGTTTAGATTTGTTGATTCTTCCAAACGAGCCTCCAAAGCAGCAATTTTTTCTTCTTTTATTTCCAGAGACTTCTTGAGCGTGGATTCTAATTTGGACTCCAAAAGCTTGTACCTACTGGCCAACAACAAGAAAGAGTCTGTATTTTAAATAATTATTTGAGGTATTTAAATTCTAAAATGTTCTAGAAAAGTCTCATAGCGATATTCAAAAATCCCTGAGTGCTGTGGTCAAAAGTATGAAGACACCTCAGCATCCACAGCAAGTTCTATGTCAAAAATAACCAGAAGATGGTTGTCAAAACCATTTTTGACTCCTCCTTTCTTTTAAAATGTGTTAGACCCAGAAAAAGACCCATTCAGGCACCCAAGGGGGTGCTGGGTTTCTCTGCATCATTAGTGAGTGGTGCCTGCGCTCCTGGCTCCACTCCAGTGAATCCAGCGGGGACCTGAACTCAATTAGGATGTGAAGTATTTGGAGAGCAAGATTTTCATCAGTTCCCATTTCCTGCCAGCTCCAAAGGGGAGGGCAGGGAAGGAGATGGATGGAGCACAGCACTGTGCAGGTGCACACTCGTTTGGCGCCATCAATGTGCAAATTGCTCACTCAGCCCAGCTGCTGATATTTTAAGACTGCTGCCACCCTTGATGTGCAAAGCTTCCATTTTTAACCATATTCACAATATTAGTAGGGCACTGAAAACCCCCCAAAATGTCAGTTTGAGAAAGAAGTGATCAGATTAAACTGTATTAATTTAGAACTGCACATCCTTCATGGAAAATACTGAAACCCACAATCATTAATCACTTCTAAGCAGTTCAGTCCCTGTGTGTGGCTCAGAATCTGGAGAACACTCCACTCCTCCCCACAACTGGATAAAATAAACCCAACCATTGATATCCCCCTTTCTAATCCTGGCTGCTGAAAGATCCATCAGTTTAGTGAAGGGAATAAATGGCAGCAGACTCCTGAATGGACAATGGCATCAGATCCAGTCAGGAACTGGAGCAGAAGACCAATGGGAAGAGAATTAATAAGCAGAAAGCTGTCCAGTAGCATCATGCAGCAGGAGGGGAATACAAGATTTTCAGATATGACAACTGATTCCCAAGGATTTATGGAATAGTAGGCAGCCTGTGACTAGTAGAATATACAGTATTTCACCTTCCTGAGCCAAAGCTCAGATTTGGCTACAAGTAATTCCTGCTACTAAAAAATGACACAGTTTTACAGAAAACAAAGGAGAAAAAAAAATAATAGCAGACATCCAATACCCACTTACACTTTGAACAATGAAAGATGGTACACATTTTTGAATATGACTGCAGGTTGGGTTATTTTGGATTCAGAGTCAAAATCCATCAATCTATTTGTCCAAGGACAGCAGGCAAGAGAAAATGAAAAACACTTCCAAGTTAACTCATAAAACGTGACCAGTTTAGACCTCAATAGAAAGACTCTGAGGTGCTACCAAGATAATTTCTTAAAAACCACAAGCAGCTCTTTCCAATCAGGAAGAGTAAAATGGTACATTTTTAATTTCCATTACCAAAATGACAGAGGCAGATGAAAAACTACACTGAGAAGTAATTTTATCCATAATGAACCCAAGCTCTTCATAGCCCTGATGGAAGAGCCAGTAATGACTCACCTATGTATTGTTATGTAAGGAAAGCAATCCAGGTATCTTTGGAATGAATGAAGAAGCTGAGAGCAATGGAAAAGCAGGATATTTATGGGCAGAGCAAAATTTCAAACCAATCCTAGCTTTCACTTTGAAAACAAACGTTGCCCTTTCATGATTCTACAAGCTCTACATGGAGCTTGGGAAGAAGCTCAAGACAGCAGCAGAGCCCAACCACTTCTAACCTAGAACTTGATTAAATGTTGCTCCATTTGGGCTTCATCCAAGTTTAAGCTTCACCTTGGATTGAGGTCTGGTGGTTTTTTATTTGGTAGATTTATCTAAGGACACACCAAGTGCTTATCAAGTGCTTTATGTGGCACAGAAATGCATAAATCAGAAGAAATCCAACCAGTTCAAGTTCTGAGGACTTTTCCTGAACTCATCTGAGAGCTGAGAAAGGCAGGTGAAAGCCACCAGCAGAAACCAAGACGAGGCAACACATGACCCTGCACCACCCCTGTGACAGAGCACTAGGAAAGGGAAGCTGGATTCAAATGTTATTTGGGTTCCTTTGGACACAGAAGGCCCCATATCAATCTCCATGCTCAGGACAATCAGTTTTAATAATACATCATGACAGCAGAACTGCACTGGGAAGCAAAGCTTGGCTGGAAGTCTACACTGTCTGCTTTGCTCCTGTCATCAATTTTCCCTAAATCCCTGCAGGATAAGGCAGAGGAGGAAAATGCAGCAGAGGAGACAGATGTCAGGGCAGCAGCTGCTGTCCAGTGGAAGGTGTGGAGGAGTGATGGAGCCACCACCAAGTTCTGGAGACACTCAAGCACTGGACACTTTCCAGCCAGGGAAATGCAGCTTCCTTTACGATGGAAGAATAAGAAGGAAATGGTTGCAAGGAAAGAGTGAGATAGTTTAAGGTAATCACTATGTGATAGAAACCATTTGTGCCAGACAGGCAGACAAAAAGGGAAAAAAATTACTTTGAGCTAATTACCTTTTACTGCTACTGTTGCTGCTGCTGACTAGAGCATAAAACATTTTAATTATAATTAACTATCTCCTGACATACTTCAATGAGTCTCTTAGCAACAGAAATTGGCAACTCACTGTCATAGTCAGCTGAATGTGAAAGCACAAGAACTAAATAATTTCCAAAAATATCAAGTTCCTTTTTGGGTCTATGAGCGTGCCTTAAAAATCTAAGAGCATGCACAGAACCAGTCTGCAAAACCACTTTATGAATAAAAAAGATCCTCATTTGTCCTCTTTGTCATGTAGGCCCTGCCATTCTCACCTGTCATCACTGCTCTGCTCATCGTGCAGGAGACGCTCCTTGTTCAAGCCAATTTTCTCAAGCTCGTGGGCCAGTTTTTCTAGATCATTGTTCATCTGTTGAGTCTTCAATTTCTCATTCACCAAGTCCTTGCAAAGAAAAAACTACAGTCAGTATTTTCAGTGAAATAAAATAGCATAATCTCAGTCCTAGGAGTGCTGAGACAAGGGTGTTTATCACTACATGACTGGAATAATTTCAGGTTTAAGTCTCCTTCCAGTTGCCAGCTTTCAGCTGTATCAGATATTAAACTGCAACTAGAATATGATTTCCCTGTGCTCTCTTCCTTTCCCTTTAGAATTTCCCTTTAAATTTGGTCTAGAACATGACAGTGAAGGGGAAACATTCCAGCAATATGATATTCTTCATTTCCATGACTATGATTATAGAAATTTTCATTAATGCATAAAGGTGTTAATAGTACACAGATTAATGCAGGGAAAAATCCCACATCAGAAACCCAGATAAAATTTCCGTACATTATAAACAGATTATGATGGGATGGAAACTCCTCTGTGTTTACCTCTCTCAAAGTGACCAGGGTTTTCTTATCAATGGTAGCTCTTTTCACCAGTTCCTTGTTTTCTTTTTCCAGTTCTTTCACGCGCAGACACGACTCTTTGTATACAACTATTTCTTTAAACAGAGATTTATTTTCCCTTTCCAGATTACTGATTTTGACATTATTTTCTTCTAAGGTACTATCTTTAATTTCTGCTTGCTGTCGAAGCCTTTTATTTTCCTTTTCCAGCTGTTTCTTATCCTTTTCCAGTTGTGAAGTCTCTTGTTCTAACAACTTATTCTCCTTTTCCAACTGCTCCAGGCGTTTACTAGAGATTTTTAACTCTTCCAAGTTCTTTTGCAGGGTCTGATTTTCAGTCTCTAAATCTTGTAATTCGCTCTCTAATTGCTGAATCTTCTTATTGCTGTTTTCCAGAGCTTTTTGTAGCCTTTGGTTTTCTGTGTCCAGGCCTTGGTAACTCACTTCCAAGCGTTCAGTCTTCTTAAAAGAGGCTTTCATCAGTTCAAGGCTTTTTTTGAGCTGCTCCTTTTCACTCTCCAGCTCCTTATTTTCTAACTGTAACTGTGCCACTTTAATGCTTGTACACTTTAAGGATTCAATTGTCCTCCGTAGCTCTAAATTTTCTTCATCAAGCTGGGAATTCTCTTTTTCTAACGACTCTAATTGAAAAGTGAGGTTTTTCAGGCTATCCAAGGTTTTTTTCAGCTTTCTGTTCTCCGTCTCCAGGTCAGAGTTCTCTTGTTCTAAGGCCTCGATCTTCTCACAAGTGATTTTTAGGTTGGTGATTTTCTTCTGTAATAACTCATTTTCCTTCTCCGTACGATGCAGTTCATTCTCTAATTCTTCTGCTCTCTCCCCTTTCTCTTTGTAGTGTTCCAGTTCTTTCCTGACTTGTTTTTTTTCAAATTCAATCTTATTTAACTTACTGCTGGTCTCTTTGATAGACTCATGGAGGATTTTATTTTCCTTCTCAATTTCTTTCATTCTCGCCTCAGCACTGATTTCTGAGCGCTGCCTTAGAGAAGCCACAGTTTGATTCAAGTGCTCATTTTCTTGTTCTAAGAGTTTAATCTAATTTGGGTAGAAAAATGGTAAAGTGATAAACAACGTGCCAACAAGGAATTGCTTTCATATATAAACTAAAACATACTCATCATATCATATTTACCTTTTATTTTAAGTTAAAGAAAATCTCTTACTTTGCTAATATTTATGTGAAGAATTACAAACATTATTTCAAGTTTGACAACAAACTAAATCTTCAAATCTCGTCTTCTTGAATATTAATAGATAAATGTAAACACAAAACTAATAAAGCACAAATGAAAATAAAGCTTTACCTATTTCCTAGCAAATTTAATTTTCAGTTGTGTTTACCCATATTTAGATTGTTTTTTCTTACACTCTGTGATTTCCAGAGCTGTGTCTCCTGTCCACGAAGAACAGGACTGCAGCAAGTTCTAAACCAAACCTGAGACGGAGGGAGACATGGGAGCCACAAAAGTCTCTTTAGTTCACTTGGAAAAAGTAGAGGTGATGGGTGGGAGATGAGGGAATCCTGAACACATGCAACAACAATTTGAGAAGAAACACACCAAAGTTACACTGATTTTTGAGTTAAAAAGAACCTTTGGATATTCTGCTCCAAACAAGCTTTAGAGAAAGTAAATCATATTGGAATTATTTTCCTAGGAAACATTCTCCCAGATCTACCCCAAGGATAAAGGCAGAACCTACACCTTAATTTTTAGTATTTCTTGACTTTTTAGGTTGCTCCAAATCATTTGGAATTATTTGGGCACGTAAGACCAGACAGCAAAATTCATCAGAACTGTCTGGATCAATATTTAAGTGTACACTAATAACCCAGTGTAAGTGATGTTTGAACAATAAACTGTCTGGGAGAAAAGCAGAAATGCTGCTCGCAATGAAAAACAGACGGAGAAAATCAGAGGTTGTTCTTCCATAGTGATATGGGAATGGAACTATTAATTACAGATCAATGGCTCTGCTCCCAGCAATGATAAACTGCTCTGGAATAGTCACCAGGAACTCCTTAACAGGTACCTAAAAACACAGCTCTGGAGCATCTGGCATGGCACTGAACTACCATCCATGAATTTTGCTTCTATAATCCAAATTCTACAAAAAATCCTGATAAATGCTTCCAGGATTTTGGATGCGACCAAATTCACCTTCTACAGTCCCCAGTAAGTATCAGCACAGGATTTTGGAAGAAATATGGAAGATGCCGTTTACCCATCAGCCCCTAAGTGTATTAATTTTAAGCAGAAATAGGCCCACTGAAATATTAGTCCTAAAACAAGATATGTATCTTTAAATGAAAGCAAACCTTCCATGCCAAGCTTTTTTTTTTTCCACCTCCCTTTTTTCCTCCTTCTGGAATTCCATTACTGATTAATAGCCTTTAAAAATAGTCAGCAATTTCTGAAATATAATATTCTGCATTTCAAAATACTGTACTTTAAATTAAACTAAATGGCCATGTCATCAGGAGGTATACAGAGAATTTATAAAAGCTAACAGCAATTCTAATTCTGAAGGACTCAATTCCTAAATCTGAGAATTCCAGAAACTTCCAGAACTCTTTCTTCCTGCTGCCTGCTCTGCAAACACCTCAGAAGGTGCCAGTGCCTGCAAACACCTCAGAAGGTGCCAGTGCCCATCAGGCACAGGTACATCTTTTACAAAGATTCAGATGCCAGTTTTTGGCAGCCACAAATAAATCCAGGTAGCCACAGCAGGAACCCATCCCAGTGCAGGGCAGAATTATGGAGCTGGACCCGAGGCTGCTGGAATTCCCATCAATACTCTAACACTACTCCACACACTGCCAGCTGTCTGGGACCTGTTCTCCTCCTTTGGGAGGTGTCTGGCCGCCCTCCAAAGTTCCCAATGTTTTCTCCTGGCTGAGCTACACCCTCCAAGTAGCTCTAGCAGATGCCCACGGAAGCCGCAGGAGCGGAGTTAGAAACACCACAAAGCTCTAAACCCACCAGGAAAGCCCCAGCCAGAAATGAGTCACGTCTCTCACTGGCTGCAGCTCCCAGCAAAGCTGTTTTCCTGCAGGAACCTCCTTTTGGCAAATCCACTACATTTACAATCCCTTTATGTCTGTAAAATCCTAGAAAAGGAGACCAGCAGAGCACAAAGCAGCATTAAAACTTCTGGTTCTACTACTCACTTGCCGCTCAGAGTTCTCTCGAAGTGCTTCAAGTGTCTTTTCAAGCTGTGCTTTTTCTTTCATCAAATCTTTACTCTGATTTTGACTGTTCTGAAGACTTTGTTTCTCTTGGCTAATTTCATTCTCCAGTTCTTCAAGCTGAGAAAAGAAACAAAAGTTTTAAAATGTACTTAAAAATGAGAGTCTTATCTGGGTTGAAGGCACCCTTATAGAAATGAATAAATAAGCTTAAGGAAAAGAATTAAGCAGAATTTTCCAATCTTTAATTGAAACATTAATTTATTCTGGGAATACATTTACTCCTGCCAGAATTTTCTCCCTGGCTCAGAACACTGTATCTATAAAGTACTTCATTGTAAAAAAAAAAAGGTCAGATTTTCTCAGGCTCTGGATATTTCCTCAAGCATCTTTTCTTTTCTCTTAAAATTCCATTTCAGTGAGATTTATACTGCTCCTCCAAGCCCCTTTTAACTTAGGAAGGTTGAATGTTGTTTGATCTTACTTAACTATTTCAAGAGATTTTTAGGAGTATTCCTTGGGAATTAAATATATGGGTTTATTTTGTCAACTGTTTCCAGCTTGCAGAGAGCAAAACTATTTAAAATTTAAAATACCCAAGCATGATTTCTCTGTCTCATTTAAGCAGTAATAAGTTGACCTGAATGATGTTGGTGTGTTTCTTAAACCTATTCCTTTCTATTGTACCTCCCAGCTTTCTTTTGGGCACAGCACAGAGGCTGCTCCAAAAAACACCAGCTTCTTAGAAATCAGAAAACTTATGGAAGCATGCAATGCAGTAGAGATTTCTTTAATTTTCTTTTTTAAATTATCTCCTACCCACTCTAAGAATTGTCTTTCACCTGAAATAGCTGCTGAAGTCAAAGCTATTTCAGGAACTTCAGACATTTTCACTCCACTGTAATTAGCCCCAGCATCTTTTTTTTTTTTTTTTTTTTTTTCTGATTTTTATTCTCTATAAATACCACTGATTAAATTATTTAATTTGATTCACATAATTTGAGGAGCAAAGTATTGTAGCTTAGCACAGTTAAACCTGACAAACTCCCCTCTTGAGCTGTTTATCAATTCTTTGACCCACCTTCTCCCTTCCTCAGCTAAAATGAGGACACAGGACCAAGTTTTCAGCTCAGACTCAACACTCACTCTCCACCTCTGCACACACATTTTCTTCTGCTTCATAATTACCAAAATTAAAGCTCTCCAGTATTCTAAACCACTTTCATTACTCATCATATCCCAAATACATTATTATTTTTCCCCCCACCAGTCTAAGACCTTTCTGAATAAACTGGTCATACTCTCACATAATAAAAAAGAGAAAAACCTCTTGGAGGTGGTTTTATTTTTTATAAACTTACAAACACTGTAACTCCACTTGGACCCTTGCAATGCCTTACCCAAAATAACAGCGATTCACAAAATTACCCTTTAGGAAGAAAATAGGAACATCAGGCAGCTCTCACACAATCCAAGCACACCCTGACCTTTACCTTCTTGCTAAGTCTTTGGTTTTCTTTTTCCATTTTCAGAATCCTTGAACTGCTGCCTTCCACAGAGCCCACTGCACTTTGCAGCTCTTCCACCGTCTTCAGTAAACTTTGGTTTTCCATTTCCAGCTTGAGTAACCTGCTGGATGTCAGCTCATTCACCTCATGGCCCAGTGATTTTTGTGGCACTGCAGGAGAAAAAGACCATTATTCAAATAAAAGGTGACTTCTTAGCCAGAATTCTTTGGATTCTGCATTTTTAAACTTAGAAGACTTAACAGCCTTTGAAGGTCCTTCCAATGACCTCTTGGTGACCAGAGCTGGTTAGGATTAGAAATACTAGAAATTAAAATATGTTCTACTCTCCTAATGTTCCTAATCACAGCACAGATTTGTTTCCCACAACTCAGGACGTATCTCCAAATTCCTCAAGTGCTTTGCACAGAATCCAGTTTGTCTCCAAGCATGTTATAAAGAAGAATCAAAATTTTTACCACAGCTCTTCTCCTTAACTTTGAGAACAGCAAAGCAAGAAGATTCACACAATCTGTGCTGCAGAGTACAGAAGTGTGAACTGCAAAATAACGTAATTTCAAGGTATTTATGGGGTTTACACCACTATTTAACTGAACAAGAACCACAAGAACAAACTTGTCATGTAGGCTGTATCTCAATGGATACATGGGAATCAGCTTTTCTTCAGAGGACAACATGCTCAGTACTTCAGAAATAAGGACATTTAATTTTCTAATGCTACCCAGCCTGAGATTTCAATTTCAATCGCTTTGCAAGTATTAACTACGTTTACCTTCAGAAAGTTCAGTAGTCCTGTTTATCTGCTCCAGCTCCCAGCCAAGATGCAAAGACTCATCCATACTTTGTTTCTGAGCCATTTCTAGGGTCATATTTTCCTCCATGAGCTCCTCAATCTTCTTTCTGTCCATATCACGCTCCTTGAAAATTATTTCACAGCTTAAAAGAAAAGTCTCAATATGTGCAAAGTATTTTATTATCTATATTCTACTGATATCGATATTATATTATCTTTATTATGTTGTCACAGGGAAAGGCAAAGTGCTTTTTCTTATCTGCCTAGACACTGAGATGGGAGGTACTGGGAAAAGTTGGGAGAACTTTGAACTTCTTTGTAAAAAGAAGATTACAATGAACCTCTTCTCCTCATACCCTACAGCAAGTACTCCCTACTCTTCCAAAGTTTACTTCTCTCTGAATATTAGGAAGCAAAGTGCATGGGGCAAACACAATATTTAAGTGACAACTGATTCACATAAAAAAAATCAAACCTATTACTCTTGAATCTTTGCATTCATCATCACACTCCTTGTCTTCCCTGCTATTTTGAAGGCTTTTATTAAAAATGGAAATTCAATTCAGTGTGTATCAGCTGCCTTTGTCATGCTCCCCTGTCACTCACCATCTCCATATCATGCAATTTAGCTTTTAGTTGTAAATTCTCTTTTTCTAACTCATGCAGTTTATCCGAACGCGCTCGGGTCCCCTCTAATTGATCTTCCAACATTGTCTTGGTTTCTAGCAACACTTGATTGTCTTCCTTTAACTCCTGCAAAAATGGAACAACAACAAAAAAATAAATCCCAAACCAGAAGCATTCACCTGCTCACACAAACTCTGATATACATCACAACCAGTTTCAGAAACCTAAAGTAAAACTGGGAGCTGTAACAGACTTTTTATAAATTAGGTTTATAGGCCACTGGGCTCAAAGTCAGGCCGTGATGCTGAAAATGCAACCACAATCTTAAAATACAACCAGCCACTCTCAAAGGGCCTGAGAAGCTTCAATTTTGGTACATACAGGATTTTTTTAATAGCATCTGATTAAAGTAATGTGTAAAATATATAATTGGCAATTTTCCTCAAAACTTTTCAAACTTCAGCAGTCAGCTGCAAAGTCTGAAAAAAGATCCCATAAATATCCTTTATACTCCTCCCTACACATATATTAAGTTAACTCACAATTACTATGAAGCAAACCCAACAAATTAACATCTATCTGTATTGAAGAATGCTTGAAATATCCAACAGTTTATAAGCTATAAAAACACATGAACTATTTTTAGGGGGTTTTTAATTTAAACATCCTATGAAAATGAAACTTCCACTGTTGTCAAATCCTATACAGTCATCTGTTTTCCTTCACTAATTTTTATACCGTATGGCACTTGCCCATCAAATTTGGCACTTACGGACAGAATGTTGGCTTGATAAACTCCTGTATGTTGATTTGACTCCTAAATTACTAATCCATGCCAAAACTGTATGTTCCCCTTGCCTGATGTTGGTACATCTTGTTTTACTGTATTTTATGCCATTGTCCTGTACTCATTTATGTGAACAGCCTTCCTTTCCTCAACACCTGACTTAGAAAATTGCTTTCCTTTATGAGACCTACAAGAGGAAAAAGGAATTATATTGACAGCATTTTTTGAATTAATTCCTCTCTGGGTTTCTCAATGCATCCTTCAGAGAAGCTTCCACTGGCCTTGCTAGCTTAGAGCTCTGATGAACACTGCTAACTTCTATGCCATTACACATGGAAACAGTTCCCAAAAAAATGGAATTTGTCACAAAAGCCTGACTGCCATATCCCAGAACAAGATGCTGCAACTCTTTCTCACATCTCAATGCTTTAATCTCCAAAGACACTTTGAAAAAGCCCCAGCCAAGAGAAGAATGGTGGTTCTGGGTGATTTTTTCCCGGGATTTATTCACCTCCACCCTGGCTTTGTAGAACTCAATGTCATGGAGCCTCTCTTTGTAGCGGCTGACTTCGCTCTCCAGCTTGTCCACGCGGATTGCCTTCTCCCGCAGCGCATCCAGCTCATCCCGGTACACCCTGGCAGAGCGGGCATCCGACAGCAGGTTCATGTTCTGGGACACAGGGAGACATAGAAATACAGGCAGGACTGGACAGAATACGGTGAAGGGTAACACAGCTCCTTCATTGTTTGAATTAAAGGAATGCAGAGGGGTATTCTTAATTCTGAGAAATACAAATAAAAAAATCAAATATATAATAGAGGATTGTAGATTATTGTATTTCCAAGGAAACTGCACTGGCCCCTTTCAAGGGCTCACAATAATTATATATATTGTATATTTATGTATGTATTTAAGGTTTTTCCCCTCATTATCACCACACAAAGTATAAAGAAAAATCAGACAAAATTGGAACGCTTTCATTTTAAGAAGATCCTTTCAGAGGATGCACTGGTGGCAAATAGCTTGAATGAAAAAGCAAAAAAATTGGAAAATAAATACTAACTAACCTAAGTCAGGGCATTTTTCCCCAGCATTATACACCAAATAAAGGTATACATTACAAGGTCAAGTTCAGAATGCAAAATAAAAAAATAAAAAAATAAACATACTCAATATCAAAAAACGACTGGTGAATAGTTCTGGTGGTGGCAACTTTTCTTAAAATAATAAAATTATTAAACCCACACCTCTTGCTGAAGTCTCTTCAGTTCAGCTTCCATCTGTTCTAGTTCTTGTTTACAGTCAAGCAGCTGCTCAGTCTTTTCCTCACTTGAAGGAGAAAACACAAACCAGTTAAACATGGCCACAAAATCTGCTGATGATCACCAGGTTTGAGAAGAAAATGCTGAGATTTGTGAGGCTTCCACCTTTAACCCACAATTTCAGGGACATCAGTGTGTAAAATTTAGGGTTGCCATTATGATTTATTCTTTTGGTTTTGGTCTTTATCTAATATTTTAAATTTTGTTAAGACTTTTCATAGTGCTTTAAATTATTGTTTCCTACTCACACAGGGCAGAAAAGAGGGCGTAATAAGGAATTTTTGCAATAAGGGATTTTGTGTAAAAAAACCACAGACATTACACATGAATGTGTACCAGGAGATCCACATTAAAAACTCAACTCAGAATTACACATGCAAAAGGTCCAAATTCTTTCCAGGAGAACCATACCCCTTGTCACAATCAAGTAAAGCCAATTTTAAAAGCACTTTTATATTTCTGTAATTTTTCCTTTTCTTGCAGAGAAGAATGAAGGGTTTTAGGTGCCTTGACTCAACTGAAGAAGACACTGCTTAATAAGCTCAATAATTTCATGAAACACACAATGAATTTCACCTTTATGGAAACAATACAAGTGTCAAGTCTACTCTGAAACCTGTGATAAAAACAATTTGACAGAGAATGCTACAATTCTTATATGACTAATTCTTAACTTCCAATTCATTTCCCAATCCTTAAAAAATTAGTTTCTTAAACCACGAGTAAGTGCAAAGGAAATATTTCACTCTCTCACAGACAAAGAACACCTGATGTTCAAAATTCAACTGCACCTCAGAACAAACATTTGCTGTGGAAACACCTGTCAATATTGAATATTCTTAAAAGATGTACTGTATATTTAAATGTGTTATTATATTATCCCACATTCTGGAATACAAGTAAGAAACAAAAGTAGAAAAGGGGAAAATAAGAAAATTTAATAGACTGAAATTATAATGCTATCTCAAAGCAATCATACCAACAAAAATTAGGCATGTTTTACATAAAACTAGAGCAGTTGTTTTTAAAAATGAGCCAATTTCACAATGAATGATCTTTTTGGGAAAGGATTGTTTGGAAAAGGTCACTGAGCCCACAAGCACAGGAGGCTCAGCTCTGCACAGCTCAGTGCAACATCCCTGTCACAGCTTTCCCTCTCCAGAGGTGCTCAGAAACCAGGCACAAACACAAATTTATTCCTGGTTTCTGTAACTTTTCCATCAGTATCCATATTCCTGTTCTTGTTATGTACAGGAACACACAGAACTCAACACTCAGAAAATGAGTGTGCAAATTCCATCTTTGGAGTTGCTGTATTCCCTAGTTTGCATCCAGTTGAAAAATAATCTTTACAGACCTTTTATAGGAAATTACATCAGCTACACTGCATATTAACCAGATATGAAGGTTCACTGCCAAAACCAGATTATAAATAAATTTTATGCTGAGTATTTCCAAGTCTGGAATTAATGTAATTTAAAATTTATCAAATAGATGCAGCATTTAACACTAAATGCTGCAGACAGAAGTTAATTCATCCGTCTGGTATTTTAAGATACTGCTACGCGTAAAGGGAAATTATTTACCAACTGAATTAAAATAAAGAGTGCAAAATGTGGACTGTTCTGAGCCATCAGTGTTGCCCTAATTGCATGCTGCAGCTACAGACTGGAGAGGACTGGACTAAATTATACAGAGCATACCAGTGTTCACTGTTTAGGCTATCTATTAACTGTCAATCAAACTAATAACAGCAATTTTTTCACTAATTTTCTTGGTGCAGCTGTTTATAGAATATCCTGGGCGGGCTCATTGCAGGAGACACATAATAATACAGACATCAGGAAAAAAGAGCCCCATCTTTTGTCCTCTGTTCCTCATGAAGACCATGCTGTAGTGGGGGAAGGGGATCCTCAGAGTAAATCAACAAGATCCTTAATCCAGCCAGCTAGAAATAATCTGATCAACAAACTCTGGTAACTGTGACTTACGCTACGCTACTTTCAGCTTGCGATATAGTTTACCTGTCTCCTCTCCCCATTGCTGAATTTTAAAAAAAATCTTTATTTATGCTGCTTCTACACATACTGAATCTCTTCAGATTGAGCATTTTAATTCAGAACACACACACACTTCGCTGCTAAAACAACTGACACATTGCTACAGGGAGAAGCATATTCTCCACAGGTCTGTTATTGATCTTCTCCACAGGTCTGTTATTGATAGTCAAAGGAGTGAGGAGTTATTTAAACTCCTCACTCCCTTGACTATGAAGACAAAGTGCCCAAAGAATCAGGAACAGTTTTCAGGAGCAAGTAAGTGTTGTGCAGACAAGAAATGTTTTACACAGGAACAAAGAGGTGGAGGACAGGAAAGCATTCTAATGGAATTTTTTATGCCCTATCTGCAATGATTTTAAAACATGAATTAACCATAGGTGAGTATTTCTTGTTGGAAACAGGTCACCAAATCATGCTGCTGAGAAGGAATCCCTCCCGCCTCATCTCCTTTTAATGATCACCTGGTTTGAGAACAAAATGCTGAGATTTGTGAGACTTCCACCTTTAATCCATGATTTCAGGGACATCAGAGAATAAAATTTAGGTCAAAACATCATTATGAATACAAACAGAGACAAACACACATGAAACGAGGGATTTGTCCCATGGGTCTACAAATCTTGTGTTATAAAAATACCCCTCGTGGGGAGCAGTAACTAAAAAAAACATTTGAAAGAATGAAGAATTGGTTTCAGAAGGGGCTAGAAGTGTGCCAAGGCAGCATTTGGAAAGGATATGAGTGTGAACTGGTACTCACAGCTCCTGCCTCAGCCTCCTGATCTTGGCCTTGGCGTCGGCGAGCTCCACGCTGAGGTGCTGCCGGCTCTCGGTGCGCTTCATGCCGGGAGAACCGCACGGGGACTGCGCAGCTGAGGCGTGCGGCAGGAAACGGAGACAGTCCCGCTCCTCCGACAGCTCGATGATGGTCTGAGGGGGCAGAGCATAGGCAAAAGTCCAGAATGGCCCTCACAGAGCCATCTCTGCGTGTGTCATTCATATCAAACACTGCAATGGCACAAGAACGATGGAAAGGTTTTGGCCATCGAGGAAGTCAAAAGCTCTACCTGCACCTCCTACGCTTAAAGCAAAGAGCACAGCTTTTGAACAGGACCTTTGCTATTTTAATTTTTTTTTTTTTGCACTTTAGACTTTTAAGCCCACAAAATGGCCAGTGCTCAGAACGGACTGGGTAATGAAAGGTGTGAATTCCTTCAAAACCACCACCTCTTGAAAATGAAGATAAATGTGTATCTCTAAACAAAGCCATGTTCTTCAGTGAGCAGCAGCATCCTTGACAACTGAATAAAGCATCAGATCTACAGGAATATTCCTATATCCCCCTATAAATAAAGGTGTTAGCCAAATATGAACATCTCTCACAGTTTAAAGTATTTTTCCTTTGCTTTGCACAAAGGCATCACCCCCATACTCTACCCTGTTTTATTCCTGTCAAGGCTGTGATCTGGAAAAACTGTCCAAAGAATATCTGGAATAATTGCAACATTGACACGTCCACTCTACTGAGGGGCAAATCTGGGACCACTGAAATTATTCACAACTCAAACTCTTTAGTAAGTATAGTTTCTTGATTCTAACATGGTACAAAAACTGTGCTTCAAGATAAGCCTGCAAAACCTTCTCTCCTGGTACAGATTCTGCTTTATCCCCCTCAAGCCTGGACAATGCAACACAAGAATAGAACAGGCAGCTTTCAGTGACTGGCTTGTAAATTGATGGCTTATTGATTCCTGGTTAAATGCAGCTGATACAGCTTTGGATTCTCTGTTTTCAGGTACTGATGAATGTTGCACTTGTTTCCCACTCTGGCTACATGGAGAAGATCACTTCTTATCTTTCCTACTTTATCTTTCCTACTTCATTTAGCAAATATGCACAGAGGAACTCCCTGAAACAATGTTCTGGCAGTCAGGAATCCTTGCTTTAACATGTCAGCAGAAAATTAATCCTGAGCTGGCATTATCTCAAAAAAAAAGATTTCTTGCATTTCTCTTAAGCCACATCCATACCTCTGAGTGCTCATCTCTTTCATCTATAAGTCTTTTTAAATGCAGTGCCATATTTTTCAGGAGAGGCTCAACATATTCTTGTGTCAGCACAATGACATCCATCCACTGCAGGTCAAACACATTTTCCTGATTATGAGTTACCTACATGGGGTGAAATGAAAGAGAAAAAAGATGCTCTTGAAATTCTAGAAGTAGAAAGGAAGCATAAAAAAAATAAAGCTGCAACTCTACAGGTTAAATTCTCTAGACAAGGTATGAAAAAAACATTTTAAATATATCTAATTGTATGTAAAGGAAGAGATTTTTGTCTACCTGGAAACAGCACCTTGAAGTATCTGGCAAGGTGACAATAATATAATCAATAACATTATAAATTATCTACCACATACATTCGATTTTAATTATATTTTAAAAATAAATTTACATATAAAGATTTCACTAAACTAAATTTCTGTAAGTAACCAAGAAATCCTTGAAGCAACAAACTTGCTTTCTGGTACTGCTCTAAAAATAAAACCCAAAAATGCTCAATCATTACATCTTTTTGTGAATCAAGTGAAAAAATAAAGCCTTTATTGCTTACTACAACCACTCAATATGCAAATCACATATGTGATTTACTTGCCGTTGAACACGTGCAACTCCCCTTCCTGCAATACAATATTCCATCTAAAAAAATGCCCAAAATTAAAAGCAAAAATCCCCCAAAATACCTCCTGAATATGGGCTGCAACAGCTGCTCTGGTATCAAAATCCAGACTTTGGATTCTTTCAATAAATTCTTCTTTTTTCTGACACTAAAAATAGAGACATCTATTTTATACACATTTATATGTATAATCACAAGTATTTTCATTCTTCTTTTGTATTTCTTAAGAGCTATAACTTATAAAGCTGACACTGCAATAGCCACATGAATAAATTATTACCCAGTAATTCTGGTGACCAGTAGATCTGTGGTTTATGCCATGTTACAATAATTCTAACTTCAACACTAATCAAATGATACAAGGAAAATCAAATTGAAACGGGAGAAGGAAGAGGTTTCGTAAAATTGTTACTAATTCAAAGTCTATGATTTATTAAATACATGAAACAGTGCAGTCAGCTAATTTTTAGCATTTTACCATTTCCTTCCTTTCTTTACAGTATCAGGTAAATTAACACTACTGAAATTAATAACCCATTATGGCTGGAGTTATTTGTGCAGTAACAGGTGTAACAGTAATTTGTGACAGAGTTATTTGTGCAGTAACAGCCATTTAATTAAAAATCAGAATATTCCAATTTTTCAAGGAATACAATTGTATCACCAAAGGAAGAAAAGTTTCATACCACCTGAAGTATTAAAACAGTAAGAAAAGAGATCAAAACTCAAAAGTTTCATAGAGACAAACATAATTAAACTCACCTGAACTGCACAACCAAGCAAAAGCAGGAGGAGCTTTTTTACTTCTTCAGTACCTGGCTCTGAGAAGAAAACACAGAAAAATGGTAACTGTAAAACTGTAATTAGAGCTTCTTCCCCTATACCTCAGAAAACAGGAGGTTTTCTTGTTGTTTCCGTATCATTTATTTTAACCTAGTTTAGAAAACACCAGAGGAGCTTTCAGCTCAGTCCTTCTTGCCATTTAACTGCCAACTTTCAGAGTTACGAAACACCTAACAGCCGTTAACAATTTCAAATGGAAAAAAAAATTCAGCCCTTCAAAAAGCAAAACTTCGGAGTGACAGTTTTAGATGTGCTTTGGAGACCTACAATCAAGTTTTCAATGGTAATCTCAGGTATCTCAACATAGCTACGAAAGTGCTTAAATTATCTGTTGCTCCCAAGCTGGAAGAGTTTAGATGACAAGTTCATTTAAATTCCTTACAAAACTGTATTAGATATTCATCTGCACATCCAAAAAATCAAAATGTATTTCCAAATCTGGCCTTAAGTATCTTAATCTCCTAAAGAAGCTTAAGTTAAAGAACTCTGTTTACAGATTAATAAAAATGTTTCTTACTTTTTACGTTCACCATGTCCTCATCTTGCTACTAAATACAGAAATATATTCTATATCTAGAACATAAATGCCACGAAGCAAATGCTTCAAGGATGACAAAATAGTTTAGGCATTGACTCAAGCTGTTGCTTTTGGAGGGAGCTACATAATGTGCATAATCCCAATGAACATGGAATATTGCAATTTTTCAAGACATTTCTCAGGTAGATAAATATATTACAAAAAACATAGATTCAAATGGGAGATTTTTAGTCATTTATTCAGACTTCTTGTATCCCAAAGGCTCGAGCTGTGAAGTCTTTAATGGAGAAACAGAAAAACCATCATGGAATGTGTTTCACCAGAAGCTACTTCAGCTCAAGAAGGGGAATTCCACCTGGCTTTCTGTCTTATCAATAAAGGCTAACAGGAATACTGCAACAGGAGGAATCCATAGCCTACATTCACTTAACCCAATAATTTAATCACACTTTCTTAATTTTTAAGCAATCCCTGAGCTCCTTCATCTCCTGAATGCCTTTCAAACGCCTGCCTGAATATTGATTCCTTGTCTCTCCCCCATGTTCCCTGAAGGAACAGGGCAAAACACTGAACCTTGTCAGCTTCCCTCATCTTCTGTTTTTCTTCCTTTTCCTCCATCAGAAACACAGAAATAGATTATTCTGTTTTACATCCTTCAACCTTCTGATGAACTTTGTCCCTACCCTGTGCCACTGTTTGATCTTCCCTGTGTTCACCCTTATCCCTGACTTTCACACCCTCTGCAGTGCAGGCTTCTGTCTTGCTGCCTTGCTCCCTTAGGAATATGAACTTGCTTTCATGTTTCTCCTTCCCATTGCCTCATCATTACCCCTTTGTAATTAAACTGAACATTTACAGTCACAGGCTGTAGTTTTCCTCCAGTTTTCTCCTCCAACTGCCTTCCCGTCAATCAGCTTAGGAAATATTTCCTGATAAAATCCCTGCTGACCCATTTTACCAAACCTCAACTTCAGCCTTCTCCCTGCATTTTCCTCCAGGAGCCAACTGCCTCTGGTATCTGCTCCTGCCATCTGCAATTTGGCATCCTCTGGGATTTCTCTATTAATTATTCCCTAAGTGCAAAGGAGAAAAAGTGGGAAACATCCCTGTGAAAAATCACCCCTTCAGCCTAAGTTTTAGTGGACCCAATCCAAGTCTTTATCAGGGAAATGACTTTTACTCCAGGGCTTTCCTTGATGCAACCATGTTTACACAAGAGTCTCCAAAGATCACTGAGGTTTCATTTCCCTGCACCTGCCAAAAAAAAAAAGCTTAAAAATCCATGTAGGGATGAGATCCTTTTCCAAGTTGACAGAGCAAGAGCAGTCTTAACTTTCAAAGGGGAAAGGTTCTGGACAGAACCCAAAAGAACAGGTCTAAATTCTAGTGCAGATCAAACTCTGTGATTGAACTCCAGCAGAAAGGTGAAACACCTTCAAGTATGTTGTCTAAGCATAACAATCTTTTTTTAATGTGAGGGCTACACTACAGTAAAGCACAAATTTTCTCTAAAATCCAACAAAATCCCCACAGAAGAGCAAAGCACACACCAACAGAGCTGCCAAGCCACAGATCCCAAAACACAGACACCTCCTTAGAAATTACCAAACCACAAAATTGAATGTATACAACTGAACGCAATATAATCTCTGTGGGGTTTGATAGTGCATTTTCAATGAAATGTCATCTTATATTGCACAATATTGTTACGACATTTTCTCTCAGTATCTTGAACAGAATAAAAAATGTCACTACAAAACAATACTATGAGCTGGGGTTTTTAAAATCTGTTTTTCCAGTAAATATGGTTTCTAGGCAAATCCATGGACTCTTTCGAAAACCTTACGAAAGTCCGGAATCAAAATTATAAGAGCATGATGCATTCTGTTCTTTTGGAAAGGAAGAGGCCGCATTCACACTTCTTGCATATGACAGCAGCTGCACATATAAAAACTGAAAAAGCTGTGACCTCGGAAGCAAAAGCAGAAATACTAAATAGCAGAAAGTAAAACCCAAAATAATTCAAGCAAGATACCTACTCAGATGGGAGTGCAAATGGGATATGGAAAATACCAATGTTATGAGCCTTGGGATTGGGAAGTGAGGAAACACAGATGGTTCTTCTGGCTTATGAGGAACCCGCTGTCCCACAGACACAGAAGCGTGGCAAAGAAGACACCCCAAAGAAATAAAAACAGCCAGGGGAAGCTATACAGCCTGTTAGAGCAGTTCCTGACCTCTCTGCTGAGGTGTCAGAACGTCAGGAGGAGAACACCTGGGGCACATTAGACCTAGGTAAATAAATTCTGCCCAATCCATAGTGGCTCCATGCAGGCCAGGTGTGTCTGCTCCGTGCTTCTGGAATTGAGAGCATGGTGCAGAGATTCCCAAGTGGCTGTGGATAGTCAGCTGGCTCCACACAGGCTAATATTCTTGGTCTGAAAATTGCAACTCTCAGAGCTGGAAGCAGAGAAGGTGGGAGCATGGAGAAGACAGCGTCAGTTCACAGGAGAAAACAAGAAGGTAATTGCAGTATTTTTCAGGTAGGGATGCAAGAGAAGCAGGAGAGTTCGGGGGAAGGAGAAACAAGTATCAGGAGCTGGATCAAGTGAGATGCACGGAATTGCCAATTCCCTCAGCAGTGATATGTAAAGGAAGTTGAAGGTGCAGTAGCTGGGAGTACATGAAACTTTAACTTTGCGCCATCAGTGGTTCACTGGTTGCTGGGACACGCACTCGGGCCCAGTATAAATCCTAGTGAAAGCCAGGGCTGAGGCTGTGACAGAACACGTTTTTTAGAGTGTGGACCCTTTGTGTGGACAAAGAAAATCATTATTAAATCATTACTCATCATTATGAAACCACCTATTTGATAAAGTATTTAAACAATCTTCTGTTGAAAGGCTCAACACTACAGGAATTTTATTTCCAGTGAAAGAATATAAATTATCACACTAGTATACATATTTATCTTAGTCAAGAATAAACTTACCAGAAAAAGGATTTTTGCCAATTATTAGCACATTTGGCAAAGACATCATGATCAACTGCTGCAAAGTCTCCTATAAAAGTTAATAAAAACATTATTTACATGTACTGAATGAAAGCAAACATGAAATGCCAACAGCCATTAAAGAAAAATCAGTATTAATTAAACAGTTTTATTATTTTTCAGGACTTCATGCATACAATTCATGCAATACTTATTATTTAATACAATACTTATTATTATTTGAATTCTAATTAAAAAAACAACTAACAAATATGAGTTACTTCTACAGAAGCTTTGTTTTTACTGGTTTGCACAATGAGCTCACAGAGCAAAATCCTCTCACGGCAATGAGCT
Source organism: Taeniopygia guttata (assembly GCF_048771995.1). Classification (NCBI taxonomy): domain Eukaryota; kingdom Metazoa; phylum Chordata; class Aves; order Passeriformes; family Estrildidae; genus Taeniopygia; species Taeniopygia guttata. Next base: position 88,102,916 of record NC_133027.1, read on the forward strand.
GGCTCAGAGATCATAAGCCAACGAGATCCCAAGTCTCAGAGTGCAGCAAAACCCTTTACATTTATTATGTTCATGTTTCCCTAACTTATTGATACGTATTTGTTTTATTGGCTCTAAGGTGCATTTCTACTACAAAAAGTCTATTTCCTTTATTTCACAGTTTCTTTGGCCTCACCAAAACATGGATGTGAAAATCCCAGGGTTTTTTGCTGCAGTGACACTGGGTCACCTGTGAATATAAGGGTACAAACCCCTGTCTGCACAATCACATGGAATTTTAGCTGACAAGTGCCACACATCAGGCAGCAGCTCTGCCTATCTGTTCTTTGGATTCCATCAATGGAGCTCCTGTAATGGCTGTAATCGGGTCAAATCCCCAGTCTAGACAGAGCCTAATTCTCCTGAAGCAGAATAGTCTTTCTCCTGTTCCCAGATATTTATTCCCAGCAGATGCCATACTATAGTCAAGGCTTTTTGTTTTTCCACAGTGACAGATCCATTACTATATAAAATGCTCCTACTCAAAAGCAACATATTCCAGAAGAGCCCAAGGCACACATCAGGTGTCACATTGTAAGCAACAACCTAACAGAAGTCCACTTGCTTCAGGTCAAATTGAAAAAAACCCCAATATTTCTTGAAAAACACCAGTAGAAATTACTAGCTACTGCTATGCTTGAAAGTTCCCGCCAGTTAATATACAACATCAAAATTATATCTGAATTGATTAATAGTAGATGGCAAAATATATATTCCCTCTGGACATGCCTAAGACAAGTTATAAGGAGGGAGAAAACAGCTTTGGCCTCCTCCAATATCACAAAATTCAACCAGCTGTGACACCTGTGCTTCTCAGACTGATAAAGACCATTTTCAAACAAAAATAAGACATGAAGTGCACCACAGGATGTTTTAAATCAATATAAAACACATAAAATACAATTAATTTAATGAGTGTCGACAGCTACTATGTAAGAAAATCATGTAATTTTAGACTGGCTTTTTGTTTGCTTTTGTTTTTTTTTTTTTGGAAGCGGTTTTTGGTAGTATCTGAAATAATTCCATGATGCTATCATAAAGGTGATCATGTACCAAAGCAGAGTATGAGCAGCAGTAACCAAAACATGTGTCCTGAATGGACACAATCACCTGTTTCCTTAAAACACCTCTGCCTTGCCCCAGAGACATCTGACACCTTTTCTGTTGCTGGGTGTTAACCTCAGCACTGGGTTTGCTTGCAGAAACTTTTACAGTTCACTAGCATTTATTTTGCTGAAGATTTTCACCTCCTCAGTCAAATCTGCTGTGTGTCATGGACACTCACTGGATTAAACCTCTCGAGCCCACCAAAAATTTAGAATCACTTGTCTTGAACTAACTGCTAAGAACAGCTCCATGCTCTTACGTTGCCAAGAAATCTACACACTCCAAATACTGGTTCAGGATCAGAACTGTAATTCTAGAGAGTAACAAAGATGATACAGGAACAAAAAAAACTAACTAAACTAACATAACATCCTTATTTTGAATATTATATTCTACCAGTGCAGGTTTTTTGACGAGTACATCCACAGCACTGATGAGATTTTTCACTAAACTGAGAGAAGGTTTTCCAGAGATGTTACAAAACCACATGGAACAAACCAGCATGAAGAAGCTCACAATTAGAAGTGTTAACAGTTAGGTTAACACAGTGCTAAATATCCCAAATTCCCACATTCATCAGTGTGTGATTTCAACCCTCAGTAAAATCGTCTCTCAGTACAGTGACTGGTCTCCTGTCCCCTCCCTGGGATCCCAGGCATCCCCAGGGAACACCCCCCAGGCCTGGTTGTACACTCAGCTTTCAGGGTACTCGGGTGTGAGGCTCCTGCCTCACCCCAGGCTAAGGGAGGCCTCTCAGTTTGATTCCAAGGCATCCATCAAGCCCCAGCTTTCCTGCTTTGGGGAATTTCACAGGTGACAGGAACTCAGCTGACCCCTCTGTGAAACATCCCATCCTTTAACACTTCAACTACCACAAAGCACAAACTTCCCTGCAGGCACTGTAGGGAGTGAATACCTACACATGCAAGAAACAATTTCAGTTTACAAGGCGCTCTCCAGTTTGGAGAGTAAATGCCTTCACTCCTGCTAGCAACACTAGCCCATCAATGTTTGCATGGTGACCAAAACCCTGAAAGACTGGGGAGGGGGAAAAAGTGTATAAAACAGTGTTCAATATAGCTTGGACCATTAAAGGCATGGTGACTGGCTTTACTGTTTCTTAAAAAAGAATAAATTTTTATTTAAAAAAGCTCTAACAGATTTGTTTCTATCACAAAGGTTTGGAGCAACATCCACAGTCCTGAACCATCCAAAGGTACCTAAACGCCAGAAATTCTGCCTGGTCCTGGAGCACTTGGACTGGTGAATCCATGAGGCCAGTGCAGGATGGGGAATGCTTTGTGCTCCAAAAAAGATCAATCCTATCAGTGTTTGTTCCTTCTGTTGCACCAGTTGTGGAACATTAATGCCTGGTGGAAAATGACTTCCGGTAAGAAAAGGAAAAGCATATGGGCCTTAGCAGGCAGCACATAAATCCATGTGCAGGAGATGCTGAGGAGAGAAGGGCGGGAAGCGCTGGGAAGCTTGGAAAATTCCATGGCTGGTCAGGGCAGTGCCAGCTGGGAATTCTCACTGCACTCGGAGTTTTGGGAAGCACACACTGTGTGTGGACACAGGAGGAGGAGCAGCAGACTTCAGCACAGGTTGGCCAGGAGGTGTGAGCAGGGAGAGGCAGAGCAAAGGTTTTCTCCCAGGTCTGGGCTCTCCTGGCAGGAAGGAGCAGGGGAGTGTGGAAGCCACACTAAAGGGACACTGGTGACAGCAGCAGAGCCCAGCTGTGGCATGTCCATGTGTAGAACACCCTATCCAGCTCAGCAGGCACAGGACCAGCTCCTACTAGTGCATCTAACTTCAGTGGCTCTTTCACAGCCCTGACTGAGATCTTCACTGCATTTACTACCAATTCCCAAATTAATTCTAAGCCCACTAAATTTCATCATGTTTTTCTAACAAAAATTCTATTTTACAAGACTGAATGCACATGTAATAATCTCTCTCACTGGCACAAAACTTGCTTCAACTCAGACAATACCAAACAATAATACTTAATGCAGGAGTAATTGCACACACAGAGCATCTATTCTCTAAACAGGTCATTACTCATACAAAAGTGTGTCCACATCATCTTTATACCCATAAACAGTGATAAGAAATTTGACCAGATATCTAAGCAATCATCCATACAATTACCTCTTTTTTGTCTTACTCCTGTTACCTTTAAAGCCATAACAACAGAAGAAAATTTAGAAATAATTCCAGCAAAACGTAAGACAACAAACAATTACTGACCTGATAGTAAGTTTTTATTTGTTTCACCAAGATAGACAAATTTTGAATCCTTAATGATGCATCATTGTTTACTTTTTTGTTTATCCTCTGATTAGTAGACTTTGGATTGCTGAGAAAAAAAAAAAAAGAAAAAAGACTATATTAAACAGGCTGAACATTAATCTTTAAAGCTTTCTCTATAAAACAAATTGTATAGTTAATGAGCCAGCACAGCCATTCCTTGTCTTGATAACCATGTCTTGTTTTTCCCTCCACAAATCAATAAGGAGCTGTGGAAGATAGAAAGAGCTTGAAATGTGTCTCTGATACAGCCAGACAGCCTCACATTCTTGTTTGCTGTCAATGCAGCCTGAAACTGGGAGCACTCACCACAATTTCCAGGGAATGGGTCTGTCAGGAAACTTTTTGTGTGTGTATGACGGTATTTTACTATGAACAAAATGTAAATTTTTAACTTTTAGAACGATGATGAATATGAAACACGTCATGCTAACACACTCAACTGTTTTAAATGTATTTACAGATTGTTGGAATGTGACAACAAAGGGATAATTAATTGGAGTTTTTGTCCTGTACTATCATATGCTACCAGATTTTTCTCTGGTTTGTCTTGGCTTCAGGGAGGAAATCAATCACTTTTTCCTTCACAAAGCAGAAAGGATCTGAGGAAAGGCAGATGAGTCATCCTTTTTCAATGCCTTGTAACACACAGAGGACAGCACAACAACCATTCACTGGGATTTCTCATGGAAAACCACGCAGAATCAAAGCACACCCCCATAACACTCTGAAATGTTTAAAAAAATTCCTAAGGGATGGCCAGTGTGAAGTTTCTCGCTTTTAGAGAGTCTTGATACAGCTGCATAATGCAACTTTTGATATTTAATGGTATTATTCTACTGTATAATGATATTATTATTATCAGATGAATGAGAGCTGGCTGGGATGCTGCACTCAAAATCAAACCACCAATTTTTCCCTGTCAAACCAGGGCTCCCAGCAGGGATATGTGTCTGCTGGCTCTAGTTTTATTCAACGTTGTCATTAATGATTTAAACAATAGAATACAGAATACACTTTCCAGAACAGCCACTGGCAAACTTTAGGAGAAAAAACCCAGAGAACAACCTTCAAAAAATACTATGGCAATGGAGAATGATCCTGGTAATGTGCAAAAGTAATGGAATTCAATAACTCACTCACAGGCAAAGGATTAGAGTCAGAATCAAATGCAGAAAGAGGAGATATTTGCTATAAAACAAAAATGACCCGAATATTGTGGTATCGTGACTTACTCTGATGCAATTTATTCCCTTTAATTGGTAGTTTCACATACTCTCTGTACAAAACTTACATATTTTTCATTTATAAATAAGTTACCTACACAAACTTTATTTGCATTTTACAGCTTGCTTAACTATTAGCATATTAGATTTTTAAAAAAGATCTATTAATGTCTTTTCTTCAGTTTAATACTACCAGCATTTCCTGGCTTATAAGCACAAATAGAAATAATAGAAAAATCACTGCTTCAGGTCATATAAAAAATGCACCTCCAACACAGACATTTTTAAAAGAAAAGCAGTAGGCACAGTATCTTTTTTTTTCTGTATTATTATAAATCTATGAAAATTAGGACATGGGTAATTGCCTCATTCCTAAATGCTCATCACCATGTTCCTAAAAATATTATAAACAATTAAAATATATTTTAGAACATATTAGCCAAACCATGTGACTAAGATGTGACCTTGGGTTTATTAGTTCAGCCAACCGGTAGCTGTAAAAGCAACTAAATGGGCTAAAAATAATTACGCTTTGCAGATGCACAGAACTGGACTCCTTTCCACACTGAATTCATTCAAATTTGTTAAAATCAGAAGAGAAAATCCACAATAAATCCTGCTGACCTACAGAGATCAGCTGAAGTCTCCTATTTCTACATGCATATCTCCAAAAGGCCGATTTGGGCTCTTAATCGTTAATCTTAATGACCATGGGATTATCTCTGGGCTTTTTCATCATCTTCAGCAGCATTTCTACAGCCACACATTTCAGATGCCTCTCCCTTTAGAGCACTCAAAACAGGGCACAGGGGTTTCCTGGGTATTTGTCAGTTCTTATTTTAGCAGCAACACAAAATTAGTGTGCAACCACAAGAACTCAAAGCATAAACGTCATAAAAGCTCAGGCTTTCCATTTTCTCATTTCCAAAACTGTATTAGGATATTGAGATTGATCCGGGATGAACAAAAACTTGAACATTTGCATAGCACTGGATCTTCACGACACCACGGGATCAGCCCAGCCAGCAGTGAAGAGCTGCTTTAACAACTTCACCTCCCTCTACGACAAGCTTAGTGACCTGCTTAGTGCCAAAATGATTCATTCCTGTAGATTAAACAGAAAGTTGGGGAGCTTTTTGTTTTGGCTTGGCTTTTTGTTGTTGGCTTAAATTGCAGGAAGCAGTTTACTGAGACTGTGAATTTTTGCTGGGAAAACTTGGGCTGCTGACGTGCTCTGGAGCTGTATTTTTACGACTTGGAAAAACTCCACTGTCCAGTTTCAAGATGCTCTGCTAGTGCAAATGACCAGCAGTTCAAATCAGAATGTCAGCCTTGGGCAAACCTGGTGCACAGAAAAAAAATTATTTTAGTAATTTTAAATTTTTCCAAAAGATTATGGCAAAGGGTCCAACAGAAATCCCAAACTCCAAGTTCCCTTAACATTTTTCAGTAGAACTTAAAAGTAGGTAGTGGTAACAAGAAGTTTAACCCACTGTTTTTAAGGTTCAATAAAAGCAAAGTACTGAGATACCAGTACAACTCTTTACCAATCATTTTTAATTTAATTAAACACGTACTCTCAATAACTCACTATTGGTAGTACATTCCCTTTTCTGTTTTTTTGGTAATGAATGTCCTATTGGCTCATTATTCTTAAACCACGGGAGGTCAGTTGTCCTAGACACTCTCAATTAGTACATGTTAGCCATGACTAGGATGAATGACTTGGACAAAAAATTGTTTCCCATGCTTCCCAGAGTGCAATCCTGCTCTCAGCACCTTCCAGTGCAAACAGGACTTCACCTCTGTGCTACAGTAATTGAGATCTTTCTAACCACATTATGTCATTAAATGATTATAAACACACACTCTTTATAAGCTACCTACTAAAATGACTCTGTGCTGGAAAGTAAACGTTGAAAGCTGAGGGATTCTTCCAGCAAGCAGACTCTGTGCTGGTGTTTAGCAGAGCTCCCTAATCTTCAGTCATTGATTTATTTCTACCTTTCAGATTGTGTTAGAACTGTCAGGTTTGTGTATGGAACAGCCAAGCACAGACCTGACAGATCCCTCCGCACACCAGTGTTATGAAAGGACCATGATTAGGTCCTTGAACAGGACATTCCTGATTTAAAAAAAAAAAAACAACTAAACCTACCTTCACTTCCAATATTGATAACCAGGTCTCATTTTCTCAAAGACTCCAACCCGAACACTCAATGGTCTCCTTAATCCACTAAACAGCACTTTAAGTATTATTTATTAAGTCAACATAGTTCATCATCATAAGTATTGATATCTTAATTTGTCCCCCTCAAAGAGGAAATAATATAGCAGGATGCTGGCTGCATATTTCCACTTTATGTTGTTTGTAGAACTGTATTTTTTCAGGCTGGTCCAAGTCATGACATACTAATGGCATTTTTTACTAAGAATGAAGTCTGATGTGCAACTATTTTTCATATAGAAAGATAAAATTCTAAACATGAACTGCCAGAACCTTCTAAGATTATCTTTAAACTCATTTACAGTTCTTGAAAACTAACTTATTAAAGATTTTAATGAAGTACTTGCACCTGTAAGTTAAACAGTTGAATTTCTATGACCATATTATGATGGTCAGAGAAATGATTATATTTATGGTCATAGGAATTATTATATTTTTATTAATGCAAACCAATTCTGTTTATTAGAATATATTAGGTCCAATGACACGGAAATACACTGGATGATCCTGGAAATGAAGGATGCAAATGAAATAATTTTGAAGACAAAAAGATCTCCTTTGCCAGTTTAAGACACAGCTTTAAAAAACAGCTTTTTAAAACCATCAGATTCTGGTGGCTACTATAAACATTTTTAAGGCCATCTATGCTCTGAGCTGCTCCTTTTATGAGGTGGGGATACTGAGCTGCTCCAGTGGCAAACAGCCCAGCAAAATAGGGCAAATCTGCCTAGAAGTCAATAGGAAGCAGAGCGGTAAAAGATACCCTTAAGCAATTTTACATTTAAGAGCAACCTACTTATGACAAGATACATTAATTTCAATAGCAATAAACCAGACAGGAGCATCTATCCCAATAATGCATTAGTTTAAAACTCTTGATTACAGAGGGAACTTCAGTGATTTTGAAATACTACCAGTGTAATGAATCACAGATTGAGACTTCATATAATCAGGGATTATGTGCCTTTAATTTTTCATTGACCAAAATCTATCAGAAATGGGAATGTGATAGCTTAATGGCCTCATGCTTAAATCTATGCAGACTGCAAACCAGTTGTGTCCTCCCTTGCCATCTGTTCCTTGATGGTACTTAATGATAAAGTCTGGTATCATAACGCACCCTAATTTGAAATATACCATTGTTTGAATGTATTTGGTGAGTTCAGTGAAATGCTACCCTGTGGTTTAGCTTACAGCAACACAGCATTCACTTGTACAAATAAACTTTATTAGGCATACAGCATTTATTTTCTGCAAAGTCCTTTTAACTGGAATGCTGAGGTTCACTCGGTATCTGTCAAATATTTCAGTAATTACTGATAACAGAATTTTAGGATAGACTTCAACTAATAAAGCAGCATCTTCATTATTCTCCACTGGCACAAAAATAATAAGCGTGCTCAAAACGTGTTTTACAAAGAGATTTAATACAGCAGTGCCCTTTTACTGACAAAACAATAAAAAAGTTAAAAAAAACACCTGGGGCTTTCACTGGAGAATAACTGATAATCTTCAAATTGCTTAACATTTTACAATCTACCTTTCAGTTGTACAACACTATATTTCTATCCTTGAGACAATACTGCTTGAGCAGCAACCAATGAAGCGTTGAAATGGTCATTTGCCCAAACACCTGAAGATACCTCAAACACTGAGATACACTTTGCCACAAAATC